>NC_081418.1:67829884-68429884 GCF_949786415.1 Peromyscus eremicus | reverse complement strand
ACAGAGCTCTTACCTGTAATAATTTTCTTTGAACTCATATGCTCTAAGAAATGCCAATAAACTCAGTGGAAGTAATTTCTCAGCCACAGCAAATGCATTTGTACCGAAGAACCTGCGATCTTAGGAACAGTTGAGGGACACCCTGCAGAGGCCACACCGACAGCCATTACATGCAAAATGAACCCTGGAAAAAGAAAACATTTGACCCTTCCATTG
Organism: Peromyscus eremicus; assembly: GCF_949786415.1. NCBI lineage: Eukaryota > Metazoa > Chordata > Mammalia > Rodentia > Cricetidae > Peromyscus > Peromyscus eremicus. The sequence goes on along the minus strand of NC_081418.1, from coordinate 68,429,668 downwards.
ATTGAACTTTCCTTCAAAGTGCCCTTCAGGGAGAACTGAGCTGGTTGCCAGGAAACCGATTCCTTTCTGGAATCAATTCTTCGCCATCCTAAGTGAGTGTGTCACTTATTAGAATCAGGGTTCTCGACTTCCAGTGACAAGTCTTCTCCCTCTCAGACTTCTTCCTCAATTAAGGTCCAGAAATTCAGAACACTTCTGTAGAGTGTGGTGGGCCCATGAGGTGATGATTCTTTTTACATTGTATATTTTAATAACGCTATTGAATTATCACATCATTCAGAAAGTATTGAGTGATAGTCCCTAAAAAAAAAATGCTGTTCGTACTTCTCTGTGTGAACCCTCACTTGGTGTTAGAAAGGAATCCTGTTGTGATGTGTTTTGAGGGAGCCTGGGGTCTTGAAACCAGCTTGGATGAAGTGATACAGGCTTGGGCCGCTGATTCTGTGATGGGAAGGCCAACAATGTGTCTGTTCCTGACATCTGTTCCTTCACTTGAGAAGTGAGAATCTTCCGGGAGGAGATCTCAAAGGTCTTTGTGACTCTTGCTCTTGTTATATAACTGCATCACTTCTTTCTGGTCATCCAAAGCCTGCAATAGTCCAGCAAGGAAGCTGGCGAACAAGCCAGAAGCCAACACAGAAACAGCAGCTTTACACACAGTGCTAAGCGCCTTGAGGAACCAAACTAATGGTGGCAATAGAGTAGTCACCATAGGGCGGTGCTGATGGTGCAGGGGGGTGGGGGGTGTAAAAGGAGGGTCTGGGGGGCTGTGGGGGAGGGGGTACTAAACTACAGGAAGCTACGGAAGCGAGCCGTTCTGTTAATTTGATTTTTTTTTTACAGTAAGGCGTCAAAATACATTGTTTAAAGTTGGCAAATCAAGAATAATTTTCAATACATTATTAAAAGCTCCTGGGAATGTCATTATAATAATAAAAACCAGAATGTCACTCTTAAAAACTAGGGGGAAAGTGTATTCCTTCAGCACAAACTATAAAGAAAGAAAGGTTAAGCTGTGTAGCAAAAGACAAAAGAATGAAGAGCCAAATAGATAGCACAAAATGAGACGTCAGAAGAGAGATTAAAAATAGTTCATTAGTAAATGCAAATGAGAAAACTCTTATTTCAAAGAAAACTATTCAGTTGGTTAAAAAATATGCAAAGCTGGGTGTGGCGGTGTACACCTTTAATCCCAGCACTCAGGAAGCAGAGAGAGGCTAGCCTGGTCTACAGAGCGAGTTCCAGATAACCAGGGCTACACAGAGAAATCCTGTCTCAAAAAACATGTGTGTGTGTGTGTGTGTGTGTGTGTGTACATATATATGTGTGTAATGAATACATATATGTTAAAGAAAAATTTAAAACATAAAACTACCTAAAACAAAGATGAATACTTACTAATAATAGGCATACAATTAAGTAAGTTTATTGTTCTTATCTTTATTTGTTTGTTTGTTTGGGGTTCTTTCTTTTTTTTTTTCTTTTTTTTTTTTTCTTTTTCTTTCTTTTTTAAGATTGAGTCTCACTAGTAGGCCTGGTTAGCCTGGAAAACTCTATGTGGACCAGGCTGGCCTTGAGCGTCCAGAGGTCTGCTCCTCAGTGCAGGGATTCAAGGCATCTGCCACCCCACCTCAATTGTTGTTTTGTTTGTTTCTTTGAAACAATCTGGCTCTGAAGCCCTGACTGACCTCCATCTCAAGATCCTTTTGCCTCGGCTTCCTGAGTGCTCACCGGCTGGGTGTGTACCACCATGCCCAGCTCAGCTCAGTGTTGTTTCATCAGCAAATGAGTTTGCCTCAAAATGCATTACACAATGCAATAAGCCACAAAGACAAAAGGACAAAAGACAGTTGTGACAAATTTGTAATCACTTCCTCCAACCTAGGACAGATCAAGCATAGACAAAAGTATTGCTTTGAAGATCCCATCCCACAGTTCAGACAGTAGTGTCTGCGTTTCTATGCACATGTGTACTGTACATAAAGCGGAGAAGTCATTTAATTATTCGACAACTATTTTTAAATCTTTATACAACTTTTAACAAACTCTTATTATATTAACCCAATAAAATAATATGATTAAACCAAGTCTGAATCATACTAAAAAGGAAACTGTGAAAGACCTCTCATTTCGTCAGAAGCAAGACCAGATGTTCACTATCTTCCCTATCATTTTGGTAATGTTCTAGAACTTCTAACAAAATTTGGAGCTCCTGAGACTACCTCTGCTTTGTAGATGGTCTCTCTGTGCGTGTCTTGCTGTGTGTGTGTGTGTGTGTGTGTGTGTGTGTGTGTGTGTGTGTGTGTTATTTTTGAATAAAAACAAAAGTGATGAAATAAGAAGAAATGAAAACACTGAGTGAGTAAAATTATTTGCAGATTGTACAAAAAGATAATCGATGTAAAAATTATTAAAGTCAGCGAAAGAATGCAGAAAATCAATGGGTGTGAAAATAAAATGCAAAAATACACACAAGTTGGAAAACAAAACAAAAATACTCCCAAGACACCAAGAGGGGACCGGGGAATGGCTCAATTAGTACGCGCATTACAACCCAAGCCTGATGGCCAAAGTTGGATCTCCAGAACCCACATGAAAAGCCCAAAAGCCGATGGCCTGTGCCTTGTCTCTCTCAGCACTCCCCCTGCAAGATGGGAAGTAGAGAAAGAACATTCCACAGGCTCATGGCCGGTTAGCCTGGAGTACACAGTGGAGTACAAGAGACACCACTTTAGCAAGGCGGAAGACAAGAACAAATTCCGATAAGCTGCCTCCTGACTGCCACAGCATGTGGCACCTGCGCGCACGCGCACACACCACACACACACCACACACACACACACACACACACATACACCACACACACACATACACACACACACACACACACACACACCACACACACACCACACACACACACACACACACACACATACACCACACACACACACACACACACACACACACACACATACACCACACACACACACACACACACACACACACACACACACCACACACACACCACACACACACACACACACACACACACACACACAAATGTAATTGAACTGAAAAAAAAAGTGTCATGGCATAAGACACTTTGAATAAAAGCAAAAGTGATGAAATAAGAAAATGTTAAAAGCTTTTACACGGAAGGAAGGAAAGGCTGGCTCTGGCCTGGAAAGACTTACAGAACTGTAGGGAAAGCTCAACTGCCATCAGAGAAAAGGTTTTAAAGAATATAAACAAAATTTGGAGCTCCTGAGACTACCTCTGCTTTGTAGATGGTCTCTCTGTGTGTGTCTTGCTCTCTGTGTGTCTTGCTCTGTGTGTGTGTGTGTGTGTGTGTGTGTGTGTGTGTGTGTGTCCTCATTCCTTATAAAAGCCTTTCTTCAGGGCAGGTAAAAATGCTTCCGAGAAATGCAAATGGTATTACAATGTTTAATGACACCCACCAAGACAGAAGGATGAAGTATAGCTCAACATCTGCAATGTTTTTGTTATTAGGCAAAAATTCAAGAGGTTGGTCACACACTAGAGAACGACACACGGGAAACACTGGCCCTCTGGGTTGTTGTTTTGGGGTTTGGGGTTGGGGTTAAGACACATTCTTACACAGTAACCCATGGTAGCCTCAAACTCATGAGATTCTCCCCTCAGCAGCCTCCCAGGCTAGGATGACAGGCATAGGCCACCAGACCTACTGCTTAGTATTGACACTCTTGACCATTGTTGGAGGGGTGAAAACCGGCTCAATCTCTATAATGCAATTTGCCAAAAATAAGAATACTCAAAATTTTGGCCCCCAAATTCCAATTTTAGAAAATCTTAAGATAATCACCAACATAATCAAGACATTCCCAAATGTTGAAATCAAAAGGGATTTTTCTCTAGGAGATAAAGTATGTGAAGATCTGTCCTTACTAGACAGTGGCTAGCTGTCCTTCCTGGACAGTGGCTAGCCATCCTTCCTGGACAGTGGCTAGCCATCTTTCCTGGACAGTGGCTAGCCATTCTCAGCTTCCACAGAAGAGATCTTTTCTAAAGGAAATAGTATTTAACCCAAAGCATTCCAATAGGAAATCCTGTGAGATTTGTAAGTGCCCATTAGTTCAAAGTTCTTCAGAGTCACTGTACCCTTGACCCTATGGAAGGTTCCTCCTTGACCCTATGGAGGGTTCCTCTGTGACCCTATGGAGGGTTTCTCCGTGACCCTATGGAGGGTTTCCCCTGGACCCAATGGAGGGTTCCCCCTGGACCCTATGGAGGGTTCCTCCTGGACCCTATTGAGGGTTCCTCTTGGACCCTATGGAGAGTTCATCCTGGACCCTATGGAGGGTTTCTCCTGGACCCTATGAAGGGTTTCTCCGTGACCCTATGGAGGGTTCCTTCTGGACCCTATGAAGGGTTTCTCCGTGACCCTATGGAGAGTTTCTCCTAGACCCTATGGAGAGTTTCTTCTTGGGACTTCCTTATGCTCTACTGTTGAATATTTAGGACAAAGAAGAGAACTACAGGACCTTACATCTTCCCCTGTACATAATAAACAGCCACATGAATGCTGGGTATAATAGCACATGCCTGTAAACCCAGCACTTGGGCACTTTCAATGTGGAAGAGGAAGGATCAGCCATTCAAGGCTAGCCTCAGCTACATAGTAAGTTTGAGACCAGCCTCAGCTACATGAGACACTGATTGGAGGGAAAAAAGGAAAGAAAGAAATGAAAAAGGAAAAAAGAAAAAGAAAAAAAAACGGACTAATTTAAACAGGCACATGAACAAAGTCTTGAGCTCTTGAAAGTTGATAACTCTTTCCTGCAGTATTCTACCTGTAGGGTTAAAAAGGACTCCTTCCATGGATGAACGATGCAGGACACTAGCAGTTCTGGGGAAGTGTGTTGAGAGTAAACAAGCTGAGACAGAGCAGGCATTAAACCATCAGAGGCTGGGTCACTACTGCTTCCTCTGCTGCAAAGCATCCTCCGTCACTCATCTCTAGGTCAACGCTTTTCACAGCGGTCCTTGGGCCAGAAACATCAGCATCACCTGGAATTTCATTAGCAATGCAAAGAGAGCATGTTCGGAATTGGGGTAGAAGAGATGGCATATTGTTTAAAAACACTTGCTGCTCTTGCTGAGGACCCAGGTTCGGATCCCAGCACCCACATGTCAGTTCACAACCATCTACTAGTTAAGGTTCAAGGAATCTGACCTCTAAGTGTACTAGAATTGCATGGTGCATGAATATACATGCAGGAAAACACTCATATTCATAAAATAAAATAAATCAGAGAGAGAGAGAGAGAGAGAGAGAGAGAGAGAGAGAGAGAGAGAGAGAGATCAGGTCTTACTGTAGCATGGGGTGTGGACTAGGAACCTGTATTTTAACGTGCTCTCAAATGCATTCCAAGATGCTCGAGTTTGAGAACCTTTGCTTTAGGTTTCTAGAAGATGGCCACCAACAGGAGCAAACATCAGCATGTCTCTGCAATCTGCCTTCTAAGAGAACTCGAGATGGGGTGATTAGACACCTGTGGGTATGCTTTTACTCAGCCTCTGGGTGACTCCAGCTCTGCCTGCCTCCTCTCAGAGAGGTACAACCTGACAATATTGGTTACCTCTCTGAGGGTTCACTGCCACAGCTATCCTACCCAATGTCACACACTGTACTCTATCTGGATACTGAAGTGTTCCTGCCAAACCAAATACATGCCAGTGTGTGTAAGGCACTAAAGCTCACGGTTGAAGACTAGAACTTTAGGGGATGAAATCCTCCTGTTAGGAGGAACGCTGCCATAAACAAAATCCTAGAAAGCAAAGCCCCCTGCCTGCCAGTTTGCAAATTGCTCTCTCCATCTCCCTACCAGCCCAAGGATGTGCCTGGCTCACAAAGGAGGACAGAAGAGGGGTCCAGAGCCCAAGAGAGGCTGGACCTACCCAACTCGGGGCTTCCTATCTGGGCACCAGTCCTTATTGCTTAGATGACTTGACTACAATGTTTACCATCAAAACACCCTACTGATGGAATGAGGGTTGTTATCACTTACGTATGTGGAGAAACTGAGGTGTTTGATCATTTTGTAATAAATGACAGGAGCCCAAGTGTATGTTCGCTCTAGGCCACCGGAAGCAAGTCACTGAGGTTGTTTCCTGGATGCAGGGAGTGAGAGGCAGAGGCGAAAGGCAGCACAAACTGAGTGGGACTTGCCTCAGGCAAACTTGCTTACACCACAATTGTAAAGTTAGCCAATTGGGAAGACTGGAAATAGTAATAATAATAATAATAATAATAATAATAATAATAATAATAAGCAACGAGGAAGGGAGTCAACAATTATTATAGAAAAATAAAAATGACAATACAAAAATACAATATGTTTTTTAGCACTAAGACAAAATATCTATGAAAAAACGATGTCTCTCACTTGGCTCTTTGAAAGGGTTTTTATTTAAAGGTGTTTTTCTATTAGCTGAGTGATGACACATGACTTTAATCACAGCACTCGGAGGCAGAGGCAGGCAAACCTCAAAGTTCAAGGCCAGCCTGGTCTACAGATTGAGTTCCAGGATAGCCAAGGCTACACAGAGAAACCCTGTCTCAAAAAACCTGAATAAATAAAATAAACAAAAATAAAGGTAATCTATCAGCTAAACTCTCTCTGAGCAACGCTCTGTCCAGCTGTCTCACTTAAGTGACTCTAGATGGCCAAAGCAGAGCCCTACGAGGGGACACCACAGTGCTTCAGAGCAGACTCCAGTTCTTTGGACTGGAAATGTGCTGCTCAGAATCCACTGGGGGTTATTGCTCCAGTTAGAGACAGGGGACCCCACCCACAACACCTTCACCTTGAGTAGCGTCATCGAGGTCACAGGAAGAGCTCCACTCTGCTTTGTGACAGGAAGCAGGCTCATTTTGAGACAGAAGCCCCTCCACCTGCTCTGTGCCATGTAGCCAAGTTGCAAATCAGGTCTCTCGGTGGAGAGCAAATCACCTTTCAAGGTTCTAGGCAATGCAGAACAGAGAAGGAAATGGAAAATCACTTGTCAACACCACATTTAAAACTGAAGCAGCTAAAAGCTCAGGTTGGAGATGGGACACAGTCTCCACTGTGTCACCTCGCTGAGGTTGGCAGACTCTCAGGGTGCAGTGAGAATTAAATGCCATTTTCAGCAGGTTCTGAGATCTGGGCTCAGATGGATCGGAACTGTTCTTGGTGGCAAACTCCAGTGCATTTTTTTTCTCCTATTGTAAAAGATAGAAAAGTTAATTTTCCAGTGTGAGGATTCCAACCATTGGGAGGGGCGCTAGCTCTGGTTCTCCAATGTCACCTTTTAATTTTTCAATGGATTACCTTTTAAATCAGTCACCTGTGCCCAGCTTAACAGGAAACCCAGTGTTTGGAGTAGTTAGTTGTATCTGAGAAAAGAGGTAAGGATAAGAAATGATTGTGGCCGGAGAGATGGCTCAGTGGTTAGAGGCACATACTGCTCTTCCAGAGGACCCAAGCAGCTTGGTTCCCAGAACTCACAGAGGGTGGCTCTCCACTGCATGTAACACCAGCTCCATGAAGACCGAACACCTCTGACCTAGACACATACACATAATTTTTTAAAATTATTTATTTTTATTTTATATGCACAGGTGTTTTGACTGCATGTGTATACGCGTGAAGGCGTTGGAACTCTTGGGAGCTTGAGTTACAGACAGTTGTGAGCTGCCATGTGGGGCCTGGGAATTGAACCCAGGTCCTCCGGATGAGCAGCCCGCACTCACCAAACAGCTCTGCTCCCACCAGAGAAGTAAGAACACACTGCCCTTAGAGCACCCAACCACTGAAAGCAGCTTCCTCAGGACCCCCGCGATGGTGAGTGGAGCTATCCCATGGCAGACGATTGCAGCAGACTTCATCCAGGCCCTTGAAGAATGGCTTCTGCAATCGTGAAATACCTGTGGCCGCGATGCGTGCAAACTCCCATTTGAGATGAGGGACTGGTTCTAATATCCAAATCGAAAGCCGTTAGAACCCCTGCTGCGACCATCTGTCTTCTTCATCTGAGTTCTCTCTTTTTTTTTACTACTCCTTAGGGAAGTTGTATCTACCTGATGCTCATGGTTAGTACAGGCTGGTTTATATCTGACTGACCACTATTTGGGATGTTGAATGTGTTAGGTTTCAAACCTGGGACAAATGACTGAGATGCCCATGGGAACATGTCAAAGCAGACATGGCTGCCAGATTCTCCCAGCATCCCTCAGTCTCTGCCGGTTACAGGGTCCTTCTGACTGACATATCCTGCCTCCTACCCTAAACTTGTCCAGACCAGGGGCTGGCTGCCCTTCCTCCGGATGCCCTTCTCTAGATAATACAGCTCTTTTTTTTTAACCTGACTCTTTCTTTTAGTCTACTCTTTACCCTCCTGGTTTCTCGGCCCAGGCCACCCATCTTGGTCAGTGGTTCCTTTCCTGTCTCCCTCCTCATCTCTCCTCATATGGCCCAGCTCAGTCTGGCTATGTTCACTCTGGACTCCCCCAGATGTCTCTGCCTCTGGCTATGCTCTCCCTTTTATCTACAATAAACTTTCCTCTCCACCTTACCTAGGAGCAGTCATGCCCTTCCTTTTTTATGTCTTCCTTTCATTCAGAATGGATAAATCTACAAAGAGATGTTTTGTTCACTTAATAATTTCCCACTGTTCAGATTTTTTAGAAATTATTTTTAGAGTCTTTGCTATGTAGCCCAGGTTAGCCTTGAACACAGCATCCTCCTGCCTCAGCCTCCTAATGACCGGGGTTACAGATATAGTCTTTTGTCTTAGTTAAGGTTTCTAGTGCTGTGACAAGACACCATGACCATGGCAACACTTTTTTTGTCGGGTCCCCTGGAGCTGGAATTACAGACAGTTGTGAGCTGCCATGTGGGTGCTGGGAATTGCACCTGGGTCTTCGGGAAGAACAGTCAGTGCTCTTAACCACTGAGCCATCTCTCCAGTCCGGTCCACAGCAACTCTTAAAAAGGAAAACATTTAATTGGGTGGCTTACATTTTCAGAGATTTAGTCCATTATCCTCATGATGGGACATGGCAGAGTGCAGGCCGACACAGTGCTGGAGAAGGAGCTGAGAGTTCTACATCTTGCAGGCAACCGGAAGTGAATTGTCTCACTGGGCATGGCTTGAGCATATATGAGCCCTCAAAACCCACCTCCACAGTGACACACTTCCTCCAACAGGACCACACCGACTCCAACAAGGCCACACCTCCTGAGAGTGCCAATTCCCTTTGGGGGCCTTTTTTTTTTTTTTTTTTTTCCCAAACCACCACAGCTCTCCTATCCAGATTGAAAAAAAAAAAATTGCTTTCTAGTAACAGGGCCATGCCTGCTGGGTGGTACAACCACAAGAGAGAGGAAGAGGGCACACAGTTGCCCTGATGGTGTGTGTACTGCTCCCAGGCACTTTCACAGGCTGAAGTGGCCCCGCCTGTATACTCCCCGCTCCCTCCCCTTGGAAATTGGTCCTGAGCATTTTGCTACTTCTGAGTGGTTCTCCAGCATCCGTGGCCAGCCAGAGCCCCTGTCCCGGCTCTCATTAGGACCCACTGCTGCTTAAACAGACACAAGAGAAAATGCCTCCAAGACCAGCAGCCTCTTGGTACAGCCAGAGTGCTTGGATCCTAAGGACTCACTTACAACCCTTCTGAGTCCCCAGAGGCTTAATCAGAATGAAAAAGACTCCATGACACCATCAACTGCTCAGCCTCCGGTAGTCAGCTTTTGTGGGAGATTTAGATGTCCTTATGTTCCATTAAAAAAAAAAAAAAAAAAATCTCCAAGACAGAAAAGGCTGCCACCCAATTCAGTGGCAGCTTTTATGAAGGGAAGCCACATAGCAGGTCAGGGAGCTGCAGTGAGCTGCACTGAAAACCTTTCACTGGGGCTCCCTGGGAGGGACAGTCTCCCAGCCGGTGGGTGGGAAGCACATCCCGAGGGTGTGGTGGGCTATAAAATGAAACACGCCAGGCAAGACTTCCTCTGGCAGGTAACTTAATGAGAGCATAGAGTTGGGTTGTCAGAGCGGCAGATCTGTCCATCTGCACAAACCAAGTGTGGCCAGAGAGGCCAGGCGGCGTTTTTTATGGGCTGCATGAAACAAAAGACATCCAAACCATTGCTGTATTCCTTGTCTAGCCCAGAGCCACAGTAACCTCATAATAACGAACCAAGGGCAGGGACATTTCCAACCGCTTGTGGAATGTGCTACCCCAGCCCTCTCAATTTAAAGGCGGCCTCTAGCTACTGACCAGGCAGCTGTTAATCTGCATGCTTACCGGAGAATAGTAAAACCATCAACCCCCAGGCCCAGCTTAGCAGGGGGCAGGAAGCAGCCACCGGCTTGATCTCTGGGAAATCAAGAAGAAAAAGGCCTGGCAGGAACCTGGTTGGGAAAGTGGGCTGGGCAGCACACCCTCTTCTCCTCTTCAGTTCTTTCCTAGCCAGAAGGCTCTGGAAACATCAGCGAGGAAGGGGGTGGGGGTGCTATGCCCCACAGAATCCTCAGAGCTGCTAAGAACTGGGAGGGGTGTGCTGGGCTCTCTTTAAAAAGACTTCCTGATTTCTCAGGATTCCCCTAATTAAAGGAGAGAAGTCAGAGGGAAAATGCTCCAATTAAGTTCACCAACAAGGGAAGCAGGTCATCGCTTTTACAGAGCCGAAAAAGGACCCAAACAGGGAGGGGGGTGGCCATGCTCATAGGGCCCCATTCATTCACTTACTAAACATTTATCAAATATCCAGGAGCTGGAGCCTTTGCGAGGCAGGACTAGAACCTGTGGAGGATGAGGTAAGGGTCACCCCTCACAAGGGCCTGCAGTCTTGGGGAAGATGGAGAGGGCAGCAAGTTCAGGAAGTCATGGGGGAGCTCCGGAGAGGAACACCTCATCCCTCTGGGGAAGAAAGAGAAGGCATCCATTGCAGTTCGTTGTATCAGCTCTGTTGGGTTGAAGACTTACAGACTAGTGGAGAACATTCCCGAATGCATCTGTGAGGGGCTTCCCTGGTGAACCCAGGAGCTCAGAAGGGCCCCGAGTCAACGATCTAACCCACTGATGGATCCAGACACTGGATCCAGACTGGACGGTGGTGGAACTGTGGATGGTAGAACCTGGCTGGAGGACGTGGGTCACTGGGACCCGTGTTCGAAGGGCATATTTCCCCCTGGCTCTTTCCTGTGGTTTTCTCTTCTTCCTGTCTACCGTGAGGTGGACAGCCCCAGCCACCATGGTATTCTGCCTCCCTTGATGCCCAAGGCAATGGACCCAGCCAACCTTGAGCTGAAACCTCTCAATCCATGAGCTGAGACAACTCCGATCCCTTTTACTTGTTTCTCTCAGGTATTCATCACAGTGACCCAAAGTCTAACGTAACTGCCCAGACAGGAAGAAATGTCAGCTAGACAGCGAAGTAGGAAATGGGAGCACTCCGAGCAAAAAGGAAGAATTCTGAAGAAGAGACCGAACGATGGCAGTTGTCCTGTCTGGTAGGGACTTCCTGTTGCTGTTTCTCAATCTTAGGCCCCAAATTGCTCTGGGACTTTAGGAGAACAGCAAGGGCATTTTTTTTCTTAGTTGGATCACCACATTGCTCTCAAGGCCTTTGAAGTCCAAGCTTTCGAGACCAGTTCGGTTGACCGTGTGGATTTTAGTTTGACTTTATTTATTTTCAGTAGTCCGTGCAAATTAACCCAGAAAAGATACAAAGCATCTTGTGTACTGATTAAACTGGGAAAATTTAAAAACTCAAGATACACTGAGTTTTTAACCTAAGAGGAATGTTCTAGTGAAAATGTGTTGCCTGGAGGGAGTAGGAAGGACGGTTCCTGCTGGTCTTGGAGAAGTACAACGTGAAAAAAACGTCCTGAGGGAGAGTCACCCCCAAATTTGAAATGACCTTTTTGCCTCTGTGGATCTGTGGAAATAAAAACTCGGGAGTAAAAGAACAAAGAGACGCCTGGATGTGTTTATTACCCAAGTGCAGCAGAGAGATGGAGGACAAGAGACAGGGACTGGTGGTGAGATCAGGGGACGAGAAGCCATCTGAGCTTTAGCCGGACTCGCTTGGAGAGGATGAAAGAATAGGACACAAGAGACAGCGAGGAGACGTTATTGAGAACCCGCTGTCTGGAACCAAAACCACATGACTTCAAACCACGACTTAACTACTCAATGATTGCTTTATCTTAGGCTAGTTATTTAATACCCTCTGCCTCAGTTTTCCTCATTTGAGCCAGTTATTTAACATGTGGTGCCTCAGTTTTCCCTATCTGTCAGATGGGACAATAGCAGTTCTTACCTCATGTAGCTGGGGTGAGGATTGGACTTAAAAAAATAGATTGTAAGCATGCTGGAACACAGCTCTGCTCAATAAACCCAGTTCTTGTTAGGATTAGCCTTCACTTTTGCCAAAGCAAACAAGAAATAGCAGACTTACTTAAAAAAAAAAAAAAAAAAAAAAAAAAAAAAGGTAGTTGCTAGCTGTCTAATGCCAGAATTTCCCAAGCATTGGGAGGGCTCCTTAGGAAAGCAGGTCTCAGTGAGTTTTTATTGTTTAAGTCTATGGGAGTCACTCTCTGCCTGCTGGGGACAAAAGAGGAAGAAATGACAATATCCAGATACAGAATATTGCATCTTCCTGGATTGGCTTCCCCACAACCAAGCATATGCCTTCGGACAGGCCATTCAATCAGCCTTGAATTCTTCATACTGCTCTCCCAGAGTGAACCGAAGAGCCTGTGTTCAGTGAACTGCTTACAGTGTAGCCTTTACCACAGTACCGAAGCCAAGAACCACGTCCAGCTGGCCAGTGATGGAGCAGAGAATGAAGCCGCCCTCTTGGCTCTCCATCCTGGGTGTGTGAAGGGCGGAAGAGGCAGAAGCACCACATTGGAAGGATGGAGGTGGTGCGAGGTGTGAGGGACTTCCTCTACAGCCTCTGCTCTTGTGTGCAAGTCGCTGGCCACTGAGAAGTTGACCTTGAAGGAAATGCTTCATCGCACTTGAGTAGGAGCCTCAGAGACATTGCCAACGTGGCTTCACATCTACGTGGTCCTCTCTCTAAAGCCGACGATCTAGCAGTGTTTCCGTTCCCTCGTGATCTAAGGGAATGAGTCTGCATCCCAGAGACCATCGTTCCTGGGAGGCTCTCCTCTCCGACGGGAAAGATAGGTTACCACTGCTTTCTGAAGCTGCGATGGGGTAGCAGGGTAGGGTGTCACCAACCCAGCTTCAGATGAACCTATGTGAGTTCCAAAGCAAAGGAAAGAAACCACATGCCCTGACTGCAGTGTGGGGATGGCTCAAAGCCTTTCTCCCTAGCTCTCCTTTTTCACATACTTTCTCAGTTTTTGCCTCTGGCTCCTTCACACAGACTCCCCCAGGGAAGCCCTGGAGCCACCCCTCTGCCTCATGGTGCCTGGGAGCCACACAGCTGTTGATGCCGATCACGCTCTGGGTACAGACTGGGGAGGCGGAGTGAAAACATACACAGAGCGGGCTCCAGAAGGATGCACTGGGAATGTGCTTCTTCCTGCAACCCCTAAACCTCCGTCACTTGCCCTCAAGGTGCCACTGTGGCTGCTTCCAGACTGGGTGCTGATGCCCACTCTAACATTCCTTATACGTATGAGGACATGGTCACGAGAAGGCTTGCAATAATTTCACATGCATCTGGAATCAAATTTTATTAATAAAATAAATTTTAAGAAAGGATGGCCTATGTCTCAACAGATTTGCAATTGTAGAAAAATTTCATTTCTTTGATCATGTAAATTGACAACAAAGTTTTTCCTTTGTGACTGGAGAAACTTGAGACCATTGTTAAACGAAAGTCTTTTTTGTTTGGTTGGTTTTTTCGTTTTGTTTTTATTTCAGAGTTTCTTGGTGTAGTTCAAGCTGTCCTGGAACTCGCTCAGTAGACCAGGCTGGCCTTGAACTCAGAGATCTACCTGTCTCTGCCTCCTGAGTGCTTGTATTAATGGCATGCTCCACCAATGACCACCTAAAAGAAAATCTTAATCAAGAGTTGATGTAGGCATTTCAAATACAAAACCTGAAATAGAAAAAGCAAGTCAGTAAAGGAAAAGTCAGATTTCTCATCTTAAAACTTTAAAAGGTCTTATTTAGAAGTTCTGTACAACTCAATGCTTTTTTTCTTTTTTTTTAAGCTGGGGTCATACTATGTAGACCAGGCTGGTCTTGAACTCATGGACATCCACCTGCCTCCACTTCCAGAGTACCAAACTTGAAAATGTCACTGTCAGAACATGGTCTAAGAATGGAGTCATGTGAGTAGAAGAATTCCGAATACATGGGAGAGAACTTCTAGAAACCAAGATAAAGGTCTTGTGACCTCAGTTTCTTCAAAAACATGAATTATTCTTGGATTACACTTTCGTGCCCCTCCCAGATATAGCAGATAGGAGTGAATTTAATTCAGATTATTCATTATAACTGGCTGAAGTTATTTGTTTATAAGTCTCTATGGAAAAACATTTTTGCTACATGCAGCTTGCCCGTGTAGCTTGCTTGCCCATCATGTGTAGCTTGCCGGCCCATCACGTGTGCCTTGCCTATTGTATGCAGCTTGCCTACCGTGTACAGCTTGCCTCTGTGATTGGACTTTACTCATGTGACTCCTCTTAGGCCCCAGAGTATAAATTGTCTGATGCTCTGAATAAAATTGGCTGTTCCATGAGAGTGTGCACACATTTATTGGCTCCCTTCTCCCAGGACTCACTGCCAACTAGAGCAGTAAACACACCGCCACATCTGATGTCTTTTATTTTTTTGGACAAGGTCTCATGTATTTCAGGCTGGCTTCAACTCCCTATGTATCTGAGAATGACCTTGAACTTCTGACCCTCCTGCCTCCATTTCCCAAGCTCTGGAGGTTACAAGTGTGCACAATGTTTAAACAATGTTATCATTTAAAATACTTTGTATGTTATTTTTCTTACCAGAATTCTACAATATAAAGGTAAAGCAGCTGGGCCTGGTGGAACATACCTTTAATCTCGCTACCAGAAGGCAGACATGGGAATTCAAGGCCAGCCTGATCTATGTAGTTGAGTTCCAGACCAGCTAGGGTTACATAATGAGCCCCTGTCTCAAAAAACTAAAGAAAAGGTGATGATTGTTTACACTGGGCTCCATATTGAAGTTGCTCAACCCTCTGCAATTTACCCAGGATACCAGGCAAATATTCAAATTTTCCCCATATGCTATGCTAAAGAAAACTCTGGAAGCATTTCCTTGATGAGGATGGCAGATTCCACTGGCAGCCAACAGCAAAAATTCTCCTTCTTCCTTGAACTCACATCTGCTTTGGAATGTGGCAAGGCTTCTGCTTCAAAGGCAGCCAAGCCTCCCCCGGCTCCAAGCCAAGTATGTACTTCCACGCTCCTTGCCAGTCACAGGATTTGGAGTAGGCACACGATATGGTTCAACGAGCCATGTGAGGGGAAATTTTAGTGTAAAGCAGACAAGGAGACTTCTGGAAAGTTTTCTTCCTCTTCAATAGAGCCACAAAATGGGGGGGCTGGGGTGTGGGCACTCATTCGTCTAGCCTTTGAACATTGAAAAATGAGTCTCTACAGTTGTGTAGCTTGATCTGCTTAAGGGACCCCCTGGCAGTAGGATCAGGATCCATCCATCCCTGGTGCATGAGCAGGCTTTTTGGAGCCCAGTGCCTATGGTGGGACACCTCACACAGACTTGAGGCAGGGAGAGGGGCTTGGATCTGCCTCTACTGAATGTACCAAGCTCTGCTGACTCCCCATGGGAGGCCTTACCTTCTTGTCAGAGGGAATGAGGGGTGGGTTGGCGATGGGAGGCTGGAGGGGCAGGAGGAGGGAAGAGGGGGATCTGTGATTGGTATGTAAAATGAATAAAAAGTTTCTTAATTAAAAAAAAAAAAAAGAAAGAAAAATGAGTGTCTAATGCTTGGAGCTGCTGCAGCCATGATGTGACCATGAGGACAACCCTAACATGTTAGAAATGGTGGAACAGAAAGGATTCAGAACAGGACACTGGTGACCTTAGCAAGCTATAGCTCTTGATTTTAGTTCCTGACTTCCTTTCATGTGGGTAAATGAGTCTCCTCCTTCCAGAAGTCATTTCGTCTAGATCTTCCACAACTTGCATCTTCTAGTACTCTCATAGTGGTTGTGATGGTTAAACTTCCTGTTGTCAAGTTGTCCTCCAGACAGCAGTCTGTCAACACCGCCCCGGAAGACAATGCCTGTTTCTCCTGACCGGCATTAGGGTTGTCAATTTCTTGCCAGTTTGAAAGGCAGCATGGAGTTGAGGACAGGTGGAGGCTGCCCATCTACCTAGGTATTACCCAAGCCAGCTGCTTCAAGCATGCTGAACAGGCTTCTGCTTTAACGGCAGCAGCTCACCAATCTTCCAATTAGTTATCTTAATTAGTTATCTGTGGTGATATTTTATTTGTATGTTAATAAATAAAGTTTGCCTGGAGATCACAGGACATAGCAAGCCATTAACACAAGTCAGGCAAGGGTAGCACACGCCCTTAATCCGATCACTTAGCAGGCAGGGTCTCTGTGTGTTCAAGGACACACTAGGGAACAGCCAAGTGTGCTGACACACGCCTTTAATCCCAATACCAACCATAGAGACCTGGAGGTCTGTACAGACAGGCAGTGACAAGGAAGTGAGGGCAAAACAGCAAGGCAATAAAGGTGTGCGTAAGACAGGAAGTAGCTCACTTTGGGTAGCTGCAGAGCTGGAGAGGTAAGGTTTGTGGCTCTCACTATTTTCCTGATCTCTAAGGCTTTCACCCCTATATTTGACTCTGTGTTTTTTTATTTAATAAGACCATTTAGAAATTCGTCTACACTTAACCCTATTTGTGACCACAACCATGAATATTAAAATGAAAGTGAATGAGAGTAAATGGCTAATGTTCCCTGCACCCATGATGGGGTTGGGACATGCTCCCCCCAAATACGGGCACCTAGGTATGCCACATATTTGGGGATGAAAGTGCTTAAGAATCAGCTTACTCAGGTAGGGCCCCTGATAGGGACAGCAGTGATGTGGCAACCCTTGCTCCTTGATGTCACTTGCTCAGGAGGAACACAAAAGAGACATTAAAATAAGACCTCTGAGGTCTCAACATTCAGCACAGTCCCTGAATCCAACTGACCCACTGAATTAGGTTTGGTGCCCACTTGACTAACAATAGTAATGTACCTTTGCTCAGCACTTACTGTGTACCTACGGCTCTGCCATCTATTCCATTTCATTTATTAGGAAAATAGTTTGTGCCTTTTCTTTCCCTTTTGGAGATAGGGTCTCGCTACAGAGTCCTCACACGTCAAGAAATCGCTCTGTAGACCAGGCTGGCCTCAGACTCACAGAGATCTGCCTGCCTCTGCCTCCCGAGTGCTGGGACTAAAGGCGTGTGTTACCACGCCTAGCTACTGTTCCTGTTTTAAGCACACAGAATTAAGGCACAGAAACTTGGATGCCCAGAGCCATGCACAACCATGAGGCCGTGTGGATTAAGCGTCAGGTGCAGCAGATCCAACATCTTGCTTTGGGAACCTCTGCCCAGCTGTGCTTCACAGGTAGTCAACCACAATCCTGATCAGATAAAGACTACAAGGGCAAAGGGCTGACGCGGCTCCTTTGCAACCTGCCAAATAATTAGTTCAACGTGTAACTTCGGGTCCGTTAAGTCAGGTTGAACACAAATATTATGGACTCATTCTAACTATCGCTAGGTTTCTTTATTTGTTTTTATTGTTTGCTATAAAAGAAATATATGAGGTAACATGGTCAGGACAGAAAGTTCGGAAATTCTAAGGAATAGAATAGAATAAAAATCACCTGTTACCCTACAACGTAGAAAATTAATTTTGTTTTGAATTTTGCTGATAATGCCCATGGCGTCTCAGAAGAATACAAAATATGGACTAGGTTCCTGCAACTATTGCTGTGATTTGGAAGGAGGACAAGTTGACCTAGCATGACTACCATAAATGGCAATGTAGCCCTCTGGACTTACGTTTGCTAAATACGTCTCTATCTTCCCAGTACCGCTTCCTACTGTTTGTCCTGTGTTGGTTTAGTTGTGAGGATATATCATTGTAGGGGCTGGTAAGATGTGCCCACAGACATAAATGAATGAATGAATGAGTGAGTGAATGTAACAATAAATATCCATTACTATAGAAAATTACCTAGCGCGTATGACATATATTAACTAGGAGATTTGAGAATGCGGGAGAATATGATTAAAAATGCAGCATGCAAGTCAAATTCCTCAACAGAAAAAAAAAACAAAAGGCTATCTTGGCTCAAGAAAAGATAACTCCACTCGATATCCCTAAGACATCCTTAACCTTAAGGAAGAATCCCATTCTCAACCAACTCTGCTTCTTAGAACTGTTAATAATCACAACTACTAATTATTTTAAGAAAAACCTGCCTCTGACCTTGAGGTTTCAATGATTTACCTACAGCCACTTAGAAATCAAACTCCATCAAACCTGCAAATCAAGATGAACTCCAGAGCAAAAATCAAGAGACACTTTATTCATGCAGCTCAGCCCTTAGGCTCTGCCCCTTTGATGAAAATACTGTATGTGTGTGTGTGTGTGTGTGTGTGTGTGTGCGTGTAAGAGAGAGAATAAGCACAGAGGCCACAGGAGGACATTGGGTATTCTGCTCCTTCATTTCCCACTTTATTCCTGTGAGACAGGATCTCTAGGTAAACCTGAAGCTTGACTAGCAGCTAGCAAACTCCATGGGCCCTTCTATCCAACCGCCCACCCACTGCATCCCTGGGAATGACGGGCAGGTGTAGAGTCATGCCCAGCTTTTTACATGAGTACTTGGATCCAAACTCAGGTCCCCAAGCTTGTACGGCAAGCATTCTTGCCTGCTGAGCCATATCTGCAGCCCTCAAGTAATTCTTTGTATCATAACAGCTTAGTTTTCTGTGTTTTGAGAGCTTTGAAAGACACACATGATTTTGAGTTAAAAACAAAGATCGACAGAAAGTTTGGCCTGTCTCTAAAGAGCAGCAGCACTTTTGCTTGGCACCTCAAGTGTGGGGGGCCTGTGTGACGCTTAAGGACTTTGTTCTAATGTCTGTTTTCTAGTTCTTAATCATTTTTCAACAACGAGTCTGCATTTTGCACAAGGCCCTACAAAGTCTATTACCAATTCTGATAGTCACATATGAATAACTAAGTCTTAAACCCTATTTAAAGAGAGAGCAGTAGGTTTGGAGTCACGGTTTTACCTTTCACTAATTCCTATGGAGAAGGTGTGTTTCATTGCCTAATTGAATCCACCACTGAAAATCTGTAGTGTTACGGAAGGCGGCTGGGGACCTCTCCCTTGGTGCCTCCAGTGAGTGTCATTTTACATACTGTCTCTAAATACATTTTCCCCATGCGGGCAGCTCTCTTTCCTCAGATCCCAGCACGCACTGTCGGGCCAGCTATAAGGGCCAATGTGTCAGGCCAGGTATAAGGGCTTTGCATAGTTACAACACCAAGGACGTTCCAGATAAAAACTTAAAAGCTTCCTAGTAGAGAGCAGTGGGTAAGGTTGCAGAAGGGGGAGCAGATGGAACCCTGTGATCTCTATATATGTGGCGCCTACTCTTCCCAGTGAGGCAGTAGTTGGGACAGTAACTTCGTGGGTAAGAAACATTTTACAGGTAGATGAACGTTTAGCACATTTGTGAGTATCATGAACGGCTGACCCTCACTTCTGGGAAACCTATCAATGCCCATGCCCCTCCCCTCTTGGTATTCCATGGTCTAGATGAATCACTTCTGTGTTCTCTACCTGGAGAAATGAAGTCTTATACGGAATGAAGTTGGGCCTCTAGGGGAGCAGGACATCCATCAGACCCCTGGGCTTCCTAAGGGTGACTCATACCAGAGATCTAGAGCAGGCCAAGCAGGAGCTTCACAGGCGAGCAGGGATATCACTGAAAAATACAATACGGAAGTGTACGCTTGCTTATAAAACAACCAGAATTTAGCTGTTAGTTCCTCTAATCAAACTGAAAGTGTCTTTTTGCCTCTTTGTTCCATGACATATTTTCTGAAATTGGTTGCTAGCAAGGTCATGTAAGTAACCACAGAGGGCTCTGTCCCTTGTCCACACTTGGCCATTTCTTCTGATGTCCCTCTTCCAAGAATCTTGAGCTTGCTCAGGTGCATTTTTTTCCTCTTAATGGCCCATGTGGCATAAGATTGGCTTTGATTGGCCCAGTCTAAATAAAGCAATTCCTTGGTCCTCGCTAGTCATTTATGTAGATGTCATGTGTTCAAATTCTGGAGAATGAAAAAAAGGTTGCTGGCAGTTTCTATAGAAGTCTTAAAGAAAGAACCATGGGGAAATCAGGTTCTCTATTATACCGGGGTGAACTGGGAAATATTCTGCCTCAGTTGCTTCTCTTTGTGTGTTTGGGGCTTTGTTTGTTTGTTTTGTGAAACAGGGTCTCCCGTACCAGAGTTCTCTCAAACTCATTATGTAGTTGAGATCAGTCTTGAACTCCTGAGTCCTGCACATTTCCATGCCACACTTCTCAATTGCTTCTGATCTCCATTTGCTGTCAGGGAAGCCAGTGTGCAGCCCAACCCTCCCAGAGCAGCACAGAACAGAGAAATGTGGTCAAACTCAGCTAGAACTCAGCCCGACACCCACATACACACCCCCCTCCCAGCTCCCATTCTGCAAGCCCAGGCATCTCTATTTTTTCAGCTTGATTGAGGTGGCCTTTGCTATCTCCTGCAGGGAAAACATAGAATGACCCTTTACACTAAAGTCAGCCTGGAATTCCGCGGACCTGGTCTCTCAGCTGCAGCCTAATTACAACATTTTGTATGTAATTACTTTGTACAAATCCCAACTTCCCCAAACCTCCATTTTCTCATCTGGTAAGACTGGTGATTGTAATACTTGTCCTGTTTACGCTGCGAAATATAAAAGACACACAGTCTTCTGAAATGTAATTGTGATACCTATCTGGGAGTAGTGGTTATACACATCTGAGATGCTCTTACTCTGTGGGTGAATAAATTAAAACCCCAGCCAAGCAATCGCTTTGTCTTCCTGGCTACATGCCTATGAATCACAGGGCCTGGATTTGAGATCCACATGCTCCTTCTCTGCTTCCCAATCGGAGCCTTGCATGGATGTGGGGCAGACAATGACAGAACATCCAAGATCGTTCTTTTTCCTACTCAGCAGACTCCCAAAATACCAAACAAAAGGATCCAGAAGAACAGCGCCTCTCTGAAGCCCTCTCCACTCTGTATTCAGAACAGGAACAGAGATTTGATGCTTAAAAGCCTTTTGAGGACGGGGAAGAAAATTGTCTAATCCAGGAACCGACAAGTGTGGGTTACATTTATCCTCCTGAAAGGTAAATGAAATTGCCAAAAGCGTGTAATGGATTGGCGGAGTTTTAAGTGGAAACTATGTGTTTTCAGAAATGCACTAACTGGTGATCATTTACTTGCAAAGAGGAATTAAACTCAAGTGCAGAAAAGAAAAGCCTGTGAGAGACACCAGTTCGAAAAGAGGACAATCGAGAATCGAGGACACCAACTGGTCAATTAAGTACCACGTAAAGATTTCCAATTTTCTTGTAGTAAATTATTTATTTAGCTCTTCCATACCGTCAATATATTTTACAAGTTTAATACCCAAATTATAGCTGGCCCACCCATTTATGGCCCCATAAATGAGCTCTGACTTACCAATGTGAATGCTGGTTCCTGGCGGTGTCAGATTTAGATTGGATTTGGATCTATTGCTTTTATCCTTATCAGACATTTTGAGGCTCGTATTTTATTGCTATATTTAAAATGGAAAGTGCTTTCAAATAGACTTGGGAGGGGGCAGAACTTACTCTCACCCGATGCGCCGTTTCCTGACTCCACGTCAGCTAAGGGATTGGAAGCACACAGCCCTTCTCCACTGAGGAACTCCCTCCTCCAGGGACCTGTGGGTGATTACAAAAAGTCTTAAGTAAGAGTAGCTTCAGTGCTCAGCAGTCAGAGTGCTAGGGAATTTCCATGTTTATATACTTTCTAAGTCAAGGAAATAGGGAAGGCTATAAATGAAATGTGTCTAGCTGTTTCACACATTTGAACATGTGTGTGTGGAGCTAAATCGTCAGGCCTTGTTTCTCCAGGTCTGAATTTTGTAATACAGAGAATAAACCAATAAACTTATGGCAGAAGACTAACAAATCAAACCCAGGCAAATGTTTCCACTTACAGTTATAAAAAGCATTCCAGAGGCTGGAAAGATGCCTCAGAAGTTAAGAGAGCTGGTTACTCTTGCACAGGACCCAGGTTCGAGTCCCAGCACTCACATGGTGGCTGACAGCCACCTGTAACTCCAGTTCCAGAGGATCTGTCACCCTCTTCTCACCCTTCTGGGTACTAGGCATGAACGCATTACACAGATATACGTAAAGGCAAAATACCCAGACACAGAAGATAGATAGATAGATAGATAGATAGATAGATAGATAGATAGATGAATAAATAGATAACAGGCTGGAGAGATGGCTCAGTGGTTAAGAGTGCTCACTGATCCTGCAGAGGACCTGGGTTCAGTTCCCAGCATCCACATGGCGGCTCAAACCACTTGTAACTCCACATGCACCTATACGTAATTAAAAACAAACAAAAGAAATCTTTAAAGCAAATAAAAATAAAAGGCATACCAGCTCTGAGGTTAGTGAGTTCTATAGATTTATAAATATGAAAACAAGTATAAAGTATGACTAATGACACCAAAAACTATAATATTTGATGGTAGTTTTTCAGCCTTCAGGAAAAAGTCACAAAAAGTATGTTTTAAGTTTTTTTTTTTTTTTGGAAGAATTTTAGAATTGTCTTACATTTATTTATTTGTGTGTATATATGTATGTGTGTGCATGCATGCTATGATGTGCATGTAGATGTCAGAAAGCAGCTTGTGGGAATTTGTTCTCTCCTTTCTCCATGTGGCTTCCCACAAGCAAACTCAGGTTGTCGGGGTCTCAGCAAGCGCTTTACCCACTGAGCCTCTTGCCAGCCCAGGTTTTAAAGTTTGTGCCACCATTTTGTTCTATATGTCCATTATGGTTCTACTTTTTTCAGGCAGGGCCTGATGTATCCCAGGCTGATCTTGAACTCACGGCGTAGCCGAGGACCTTGAGCCTCTGATCCCCTGGCCTCCCTCCCCCAAGGGCTCAGCTAGGGAATCCCTTAGGTGGCCTTCCTCAGCCCCTACTCATCCTCATGATGTATTCACATCCCAACCTGCCCCATCTCTTCCTGTCTTTTGAGGACATGTAAGCGCTGTCCTCCCGATTCAAGAGCAGAAGAACACGCCCCATTCCCCGGTGCCTGCGCCTTGCCCCTGTTTTCTGAAAATGGTACCTGTGCCTCCTGCAGTAAGCAAAGGCCAGCGAATGTTCACTGTTGCCGTATTTGAAAAGCCAGATGACAGGGAGGAGAATTTTTATGTATTGGGCATATGGGAGAAAAGCAAACGACTATTTTTAGTTGTGGGTTAGAAAGTTTGAAATTTTTATGTGTTATGCTACCTTCTATGAATAAAGACAAAGTCTTTCCAAGGCAGAGAAGTCACAGGCTTTGAAAAAAATCCATGCACTTCCATTTGTGATGCAATTTGTTGCTTTAACTGAAGAGGAGGAAAATGCCTAGACTCTGGCCCGGTAAGGAAACAGGGGTGTTTGTGAAGGTTGCGTGTATATATAGTCCTGAAACAGGGAGTATCTGGGAACATTTGGCCACTGAAAAATGATGCCTATGAAAGATGGGACAGACTTGGTTTTCGCATGTTGTTGTCTCCATCTCCCTTTTCTGTCCCCAGCCTTGCCCTCCTGGAGGCCCCAGGTTCTTGAGAAGAATGGCCACAGCACTGCCCTTGGGGTCCATCCGTCTTTCTTTTTCTTTTCTGCACCTCTATAGAAATGGTTCCAATTCACCTGTAAGAGCTTAACTATCCAGATTAGGATGGGGGGGTAGAAGACCCCCTTGTGAGTTTATGGAACCTCAGCACGGTCCTCAGAAGTTAAGATCAAAGGCTCTCCTGTCTCTGTTCCCACAGATTGAAGCAGCTACCTCTCACTCCACATCCTTTCCCCAGAGTCTGGGTTTTCTTCAGCACTTAGCAATTCAGCACGCTCCTCAGAACACAAGGGCATCCTTCTCCAGAGGTTGGGAAACTCGTAGCCGGAATTTACTATACTTGATAACTCAGGGGCAGCCAAGAACGCGTTCCTCACTTTGTTCCTAATCCCCTTTAATTAGCTTTTAAATATGGCCGAATTCCAAGTCCAATAATTTGATTTGGCCATACTTACACCTTTCCTGGAACTCTAAATGGACTTCATTTTTCCCTGAGCTGGTCTGTCCTGGTCTGCAGGTGGCTGTGCTTCAGGGAAAGGAAGCCAGAGGCCTGGACAGGGAAATATTGAAAAATCAAAGCAGCAGAGAAACACTCCTTTCCGGCATTCCCTTCGGGAGCTGAGTACTTTGGCGTAAAAGTAACCCCCACCCCCCAAAAAATTCACGAAACACCTCCAGAATATGCTTGTCCACGGAGACAGAAAGAAAATGTGTTGTTGCCAAGAAGTAGAAAAAAGGCGGGGTGGAAACTGTCTGCTCAATGGGTGGGGGGTATTCCTCTGCAGTGAGGTCAAAACTTTGAAACTAGAGGAAGAGAACAAGGGGAGAGGGAGAGAGAATAGGAGGGAGTGGGAGGGAGGGAAACAGAGAGGGAGAAAGGGGATTGTGTGGGGGGGGGTTGTACAACATTGTAAATGCAATAAATACTTCAGAGCCCAGACCCTTTAAAATGGCTGCTTGTGGATTGTGGACTAGGGATGTAGCTCGGGGGAAAAACACATTCATAGCTTGTAGAACCCTGGGTTCCATCCCAACACTGCAAAATAGAAAATAAAAATGAAACAGAATGAATAAGCAGGTACATACATAAATGGCTCACTATTACGTGAATCTCCCTTTTGTCTACTCCTCCAGACTTGGCCCTCTAGTCAGGTGTATTCACTGAGACAGAGCCTCAGGGGCACGAGTGGAGAGAAAAAATCCTATCACCAATTTGGTACACAGAACAGAGTTTAATGGGACAATGAGTCTATTTGAGCTTTAGAGGAAAGAGTGGGATCCTCAATTACCTAAGTGAACTTCATCTTCTTTCTTAAGTAAAGACTGTGAAGATACAGGGAAAACAAAACAAAACACAAAAGACCTAAAAGTAGAAAAGAAAACATCAATGATTGGGATGACTGTTAGCATAAAAATGGATGGACAGTATCAGGATACAATGTGTGTGTGCTACATGGAAATACCCCTGACTCTTTTTTTTTTTTTTTTTTTAGCTTTTCAAGACAGGGTCTCTCTGTGTAGTTTTGGTGCCTGTCCTGGATGTCTCTCTGTAACCCAGGCTGGCCTCAAACTTGCAGAGATCCTCCTGGCTCTGCCTCCCGAGTGCTGGATTAAAGGTGCGCGCCACCACCGCCCAGCAATACCCCTGACTCTTACTAATTTGTATTATCGCTGTGTGTTAAGCATCATACTTTTGAAAAGGAGACATCTCTCCTTGTTTGACATTTAATTCTCACCTAGACAGACGCACATCCTGGCCTGGAGAAGAAGTACTGCTGTGGTGTGCCATGAGTCTCCTCACTCACAGCTGGTGTGCAAACGGCTCTCCCTGTTGGGGGACAGCTCTGACTGGAATGACAGAGTCCTGTATGATGCCCGGCATTCTTGCCCCCAGTTTCCAATCCACCTGCTCGGTCTGACTTGAAAGGACCAGGCCACAGACATAAGTGACGCCGTCCATCCCTTCAGGGTGAAATGTGGGCTCACTGGACACAGAGTACTGGCTTATCCCACAGGTGCTCATGAGGCAGTAATTAAAGAGATGCGGAAGTCACACATGCCAAACTATTACACAACCCAGCCCTGACAGGGCTTACCTCTGTTAATGAATGTTCCACCCTGGCACATGCATGCGAAGCAGAACTGCTAGGCCGAGGACTAATTGATGTGATCAATGTTTCTAGTTCTCTGAAATTTTATTTTAAAAAAAGAAGAAGACCCGAAGCATGCCCATGTTTGAAAAGTGGGTATTGGGCAATGACAGATGCTAACTCCAGCTGGCCCCGTGCCCCAATTGCGTGAGCTCCTGAGTCTCCATAAACCCTATTTACTGACTCTGGGCTGCCCAGCTGTCCTTGCTAAGTTACAGTTCTGCCCTGTGTGTAATTAGTGCTGAATTGTTGGTTTGTTTTCCGGTAAGAACATACAGCACACAATCAAATTCAGAAAACTTGTCAGCACTTTTTTGTAAAAGTCATAGACTCAGAGAACTCCAGAGGCTGCAGAGGGGATTACTTTTATTCCAAACAGCTCATTTTTAGAGATGGAGCTGAGAGATCAGGCCATCTCTAAAGCCCGACAGCAGGTTAGTTAAGGGTGTGACTGGAACCAGACTTCCGGTGCCACCAGATGCACGCACTGCACCATTGGTCCCGAGTCACTGTGCTGTATGTCCTTGCTTGAGAAGCTCCCAAGCCGCGGGATGATGTCATTCCAGAAATACACCATGATATCACTTTGAAACTATTTTTCCACATGGTATAAAGAAAACAAAACCAAGCAGTACCTTCGGACTCTACATCACGTCTCACATATGTGTCTCCCCGGCACTCAGCAAACCCGGCAAGCCTAGCTCTTGCTGGACCCTTAAAACAAACCAGGCCAATTCTGAGGTCTAGACAGGCCCCAGACAGGGCTTCCCGAAGCTTTGAAATGCTGCTTTAGAACAGGGTAATTTAGAGGCAATTTAACCCAGAAACCAAACTGACATTCAGAACATTTATTTTGAAAACATTTTTTAGAGCAGCTGTTCACCATTTAAAATATGATGCTGCGTCTCACTGGCAGTCAGTGAGGGAGACTTAGATTCTCCAGCTCCTAGGACCTAAACCCAGAAATGTGTGGTCTCCTTGCTAAGTGTTCTCACCCAAGGCCACTCTGTCAAAACATATTCCGAACACAGGTTTCTCTTTCACGTTGTTTGTGCTGGAGTGGAGGGATCTGCCGGACTCTGGACACAGCCTGACTGTGACTTTTATTTAATGCAGCCTAATTATGCATTGGAGAAAAGCATCGCGGTGCAGACCTTGCTCTGGCAGGTGGGAGGTACTTCCAGTTTTTCTTTTCAGTGAAGGCAAATGAGTGCTTTTCAGATGGCCGTGTGTGCCCTAGGTGCACAGGCCACCGCAGCCTACTTTCCTATAAAGCCACTAGAAGCCACATTAGGGTGTCAGAAACTCTATCACCCTCTCCTTGCTTCACAACAAGTGGGATTTTCCCAGCACATGGAGCCACAGTTACCGTTTCTGGCTGATTTTCCTTGGTACACTTGGCTATACTGAGAGAATTCTTCTCCTAATGAGTGACAGAGTTGCACATGAAGATTTGGTCAGCAACGTCTAAGAGACACAGACCACGCTGCCTGTGTCACCCTGGGGATGATGATGGGTTTCTTAAAACTTAGGCCTTGAGAAAGCATGGCTACTCTCTCCGCAATGTGTCATCATGAGAACTGTTGCTAATCGCCTTCAGTATAACGGTGGAGAATAGCATCAGGCGTCACGGGCTGGGCTGTGCAACCTCTCAGTTCCTTTTTTTAAACCCATATCAGTCCTTTCCAATTCAGCTTTTTAAAAGTCTTTGTCCGATTGCCCTTTGGGAACTATAAAGTGTCAATTAGGTATGACAAAGGCGTGGAATGGACACCATTACTTATTGCCACAGTAAAAGAAAAAAGACAGCTCTCTGAAGCCATCAAATCTGTAAAATGGAATGGGCCACTGGACCTTCGGAAAATGTGTCCAAATATTTGCAGAACGTATTTTGGCTACGTCCCTGAAGAGATATTAAACCATTTTCTTTTACCAGAGAATTTACTACCATTACATTTTATATTAATTTAATGACTTTGATCCAGTAATGATCATTTATTTGCCTAAATTACCAGTCCCTTAGTAGTTCATCGGCAAAGGAAATATTTCATAGAACACGGAGTGAAGCCTCTAATTACTATCAGAGCATAATTTAAAGTAACTTCAACAGGTATTGTAATTTTGACCAATTGAGTTACTAATTTGGAGAATCAATTATCTCCTGGACCCTTTTAATCTCCTGCCTCATTTAATTGGCAGTGGTTGTCCAATTACACATCTGGCACTGTGGTATTTGCATCAGTAATATCCAACCAATCAGCAACTGAACCTGGATGTGAGATCCTGCTTTTATAGTTTCAAAGACCTGGCTATGTTTATGCTTCTAGTTATTTTTAGTTTGTGACAAATTATTCATAAAATCTTCCTATTTCATCATTCCATCTTTTTAAAAAATATGTGTGTGTATGTGTGATGGAGGGGAAGAGAACATGCCACAGAGGCATGCCAAGGTCAGAGGACAAGGTTACGACGGAGTCATTTGTCTCCATCCACCTTTATGTGAGTTCTAGGGAGGTTTTAGTGACTTGGGTGAGAAATGTCCTCCACTGGCTCATGTGTTTGAACACTTGGTCCCCACTAGGTGGCGCTGCTTAGGGAGGTTATGGAACCTTTAGGAGGGGCAGCCTTGCCAGAGGAAGCAAATCACCAGAGGCAGGCTTACCCTACCTCCTGTCCCCCATTTTCTCCACTCCCTGCCCCTTCTCCCTCCTTTCTGTGTGTGGATAAAGATGTGACCAATCAGCTTCTCACTCCTGCCACCAAACCATGCCATGCTATCCCCACAGTTATGGACTCGACTCCTCCAGAACCATAAGGCAGCATGAACTCTTCCTTCTTTAAGCTGATGCTGTGTTTTCTCACAGCAATAGACAAGTATCTAATGCACCGAGTTCGCTCCAGCAAGTGCCTTCACTCCGTGAGCCAAACTACAGAAATCAAAGGGACGGAACGCAGAATTAGTGAAAATTCCATGATGGTACAATAGGAAAAGTATGCAACGAGCCGGTCATAACCAGGTAAAGAGGAGTGCCCATCTGGCTCCTGCCAAAGGCAGGGCTCTGAAGACCCTTCCATCAGGACTGAGTGCGCTGGAAAGTGCAGAGAAGGGGATGGCTGATGCCTGTGTTATTAGGGCACTGTGAAGGGGCATGCAAAGTTTGTATTCAAGGGTTTGAATTTGAAATGTCCCCCACAGCCTCATGTTTTGAGTTCTCGGTCCCCAGCCTGTGGCACTATTTTGAAGGCTGTGAGACCTTTAGGAAGTGGGGTTTGGCTAGCTCAGCCACTAGGAGCCAGGTTGGCTTTGACCCCAACCTCTGCTTTCCTGTTTTTTTCACAGCAGGAGCGGAAGCTGTTGCCTGCCACATAGATGGTGCCTTCATGCTGTCCCCACCAGGACGGGCTACTGTCCCTGAGATCAGAAGCCGAAATCAACCTTTTCCCCATAAGTGGATTCTGTCAGGCATTCTGTCAGTGACGAGAGAAGCAGCTAATACAGACTCCATTTTCCATCTTATTTTTTTTCTCTAAAGGATCCCCCGATACACAAGCATCACACTACATTGAACTTGGATGCACCTTGGCACAGCTCCTCTGAACCTTCCTCTAAGATTGCCGTCTTAGTTAGGGTTTCTGTGATGAAACAGCATGACTAAGAGAAACTTGGGGCAGAAAGGGTAATATATTTCAGCTTACACTTCTACATTACAGTCCATCACTGAGGGAAGTCAGGGTAGGAACCCGGATGCAGAGGCCGTGGAGCAGAGGTGCCTACTGGCTTGCTCCCCAAGGCTGCTCAGTCTGCTTTCTTATAGAAGCCAGGACCACCTGCCCAGGGTGGCACTATCCACAGTGGGCTGGGCCCTCTCCCATTAATCACTAAATAAGAAGATACCCTACAGGCTTGCCTACAGGCTGCTCTCATGGAAGCCTTTTCTCTGGAGTTCCCTCTTCTCAGATGACTTTAGCTTGTTTCAAGTTGACATCAACTAGCCAGCACAGTGGTCTTTAACTTTGCCTCACTCCTGTTTGTCACTGACATCATGTTTCTCCTGACTTCCTTTATTTTTGTGTGATCTAGCAGAGAACGGGCCTAAAATGGTTCTGATGGCACATTTTCCTCCTGAGTGTGCCCATCTTCACGATACTCTTCGTCTTAGTAATAACAACAAATACAGTTTGGGCTGCACCTGCTGGGTGCCAGGTCCATTGTGTATACTATCTTTAATTCACACAGTCGCTCTAAGAAGTAGGTCTTGATACCACTGGACAGATAAGGAAACCGAGACTCAGTACTGAGGGAGCTTGCCAGGCACACGAGGTGAGCAGTTGACAGAGACAAGAGCCAACTTGTTTCTCCTGCTCTCAACTGGAAGGTAGTACATGACCATTCTCCCCCCCCACATCCACACACATACACACACACACACACACACACAGAGAGAGAGAGAGAGAGAGAGAGAGAGAGAGAGAGAGAGAGTCTTTCTCAGTGATTCCAGGAAACCTTCAACCCTTTAGTTCTTCCCAGTAAGCTGCAGGCTCTTCTTTCCAAATGTGCTGTTCCTTTTGTGTGTGAATGTGTCGTAATTCAGCCAAATAGAGCCCCCCGATGGCTTCCAAGTGTTGACTACGTCATTTCCTGGTGCAGAACTTTCCCCTCCCTAGTAACCATTTCTGTCTTCTGGAACCCTTGAATACAAACTTTGCATGCCTCCTTCACAGTGCCCTGATAACATGGATCAGACCCTTCTCTGCACTTTCCAACGCATTCAGTCCAGAGCAAATGTTTATTTCAGAAAAGAAAAAACAGTGAAGTACAAAATGGAGAAAGCAAACGACGCCAATGTAACTAAAATTTTTATTTATTTATTTATTTATTCATTTATTCATTTATTCATTTATTCATTTATTTATTTATTTTGTCTGGGCTGAGGACCGAACCCATGGCCTTGCACTTGCTAGGCAAGCGCTCTACCACTGAGCTAAATCCCCAACCCCTAAAATTTTTTATTTTGAATGAACGTCCAGACTATAATCGTAATTTTTACTTTTCATTTTATATTCTTTATTTTTTCTTATGCCAAATATTTTGGAATATCCTCTGAAGGTTGATCAAAAGTTGTTTCTCATAGTATCTGCTAACGATAAAAAAAAAACAAAAATCAAAAACTTCTTTCTTATTACACTTGTTTGGTTGTTTATGGAGTAAGGATGTATGTGTGTATATCACAGAGTGAGCATGTGGAGGTCAGAGGACAACTTACAGAAGTCAGTTCTCTCCTTGGGTCCTGGGATTGAGCTTGGTTTTTGATTTACTCAACTACCTCAAGGGCCCAAAGCTTCTTTTGAATGGCAGCTTGTTACTGGTGAAGCCGTGCAGATTTTGAAGATTGTTTTCAAATGAAGAAATGCTTTCATTGGTTTCTTTCTTTTGTCAGTTATGTTAGACATACTTTCTAAAGATCTGTGTCCTATAAACACAGGTTGATAAATTTTAATTATTCTTGTTTTTAAAATCTTTACGCCGGGCGGTGGTGGCGCACGCCTTTAATCCCAGCACTCGGGAGGCAGAGCCAGGCGGATCTCTGTGAGTTGGAGGCCAGCCTGGGCTACCAAGTGAGTCCCAGGAAAGGCGCAAAGCTACACAGAGAAACCCTGTCTCGAAAAACCAAAAAAAAAAAAAAAAAAATCTTTAATATAACTCACAGTTATATATACTTTAAATTGTTGTTTCTCTCTCTTTCTCTCTCTCTGTGAATGTGTGTGTGTGTGTGTGTGTGTGTGTGTGTGTGTGTGTGTGTGTGTGTTTTGAGATCATCAGACTTGGTAGCAAGCCCCTTTACCTGCTAAGCCATGTCACTGGCCCTAGGGTACACTCCTGGGAGGGCAAAACCAGGGTGTTGATCAAGTATCAGTGACAAGTGACCTCTGTGCTTGCAATTTCACATGCTTGAGAACAAGAAGAATATTTGAGAGACCACAGCCCCCTGTGTATCTATGTACTGTTACTCCTCACAGCCACACAGTGCCATGTGCTGCTAGCCTTGCTTTTCTGTGGCCCAATGCCAGGCAAGTCAGCACAGTAGAAAGAAACATTGTGTATGCCATCCTCCACCTTGTGACAACTAGCAGTAATTGAACGTAACAGAAGTGCCTCCCGAACACACGCCCCGTGTGACCCCAGAATCAATTCAACATCCCCTCACCCTGGGTCCAAATTGACACTGACAGAGGGCAAGTGCAGGTGAGGGGAGGTGGCCTGGAAAGGGCAGCAGCTTCAATGGCTTGCTTTTTCAAAGTTGTTAAAACCTACAGCCTTGTGAACACATTACCCACCCACCCCCAGAAAATACCTGGGAAAGTCTCATGCACAAGGGCGTCCTAAAGTTCCTGTTTTGTCTATCTAGCGGTAAATTTGTCTCTCTTGGCAACAATTAGATGCAGTGAGTGGACAGAGGAAGAAGTAGGGGCTTTGAGCTCTGTACAGGGGACAATTACAATGCTATTAAGTCCCCCTCCTCCAGCAAAAAAAACAATTGAGATGAAAAGGCACAGGGCTGATTTGTTTAGTTAGGAGATATTTAGGGCAAAATGTGTCAGTGAGCTTTACCTTACGTTTGGTGGGTTTGAGATGTCTGTGGAATGCTACCCATGGTGATGTGAAGCAGCTAAGCTTACCTAAAGGGACCTATGTAAGATTCCCAGAAGAACCAAAATCACATCCCTGAGCTCTCTGTATCTATCTGCAATATTTCTTCCTGTTACTGACTCCGCGATTCCTGACTCAGCTATTCCCTTTCCCTGGCAAATGTTCTTAAACTGATTGTTTCTGAACAACAAAATCGTGTAGTCTAAGACGCCTGTGTAGGAGCATGGGGAAGCATTTGACATTAAGCTTCAGCAAGACTGCAAAGTTCTGCTGCTTTCTAGTCTGTGTCTTAAATAATTCACACTGCCTTCAGTGTGTTAAAAGGGTCTGATGACAGAGAAGCAGCGGGAATCGCCATCCTCTCTTCTCCCTCTGCCAATTCTCCTGGCCGGGAATAAAAATAAAGGGGGTGATAGATGGTTACTTACTATCTTGGTGTTCATTTGGAGCATTTTGTCTGCAGTGAAAGTGGAGCAATCAGAGGGTGATCAACAATCAGAGCCTTGGTGACGACTGTACGAAACTGTAAATTCCCACGCGTTGGGGCTGGCGTTGCTTGACAGACCATTTTTCATATGTATTACCTGTGGTATCTTCTTATGTCCCCATCTATTGATAGTGAATGCATCTTCTGTTATTGTCCCGTGCAGCAATTGTAGTTATCTGCTAATAATACAATGATACAAGAAATTAAATATTAAGAGGCAATTTATAAAGGGGCTGAATTTTGTCTGTGCGATAGATAAAACTGAAAAACGGAACATGTAAAAGGCTGTAAGAATTGGAAGGCAATGTCTCCCGGAATGTGTAAATCAGCAGTTCCCTGGAATCTTTTAGTGTCGCCTAAGGATTAGCGGAAGTTAAAACCTAAACGCCTCCAGCCAGACGAGAAAAGAAACATGGAAGATAATGTTTGTTTACTCTTGTGGGATAAAAAGACACAAGCTACTGGACTAAAATAAAATTGGACAAAGGAACCATCTGAGCCACCTGCAAAAGTGTCTGTGGCTTCTTGTTACTGTTTTGTCTCTGAGGGAGGCACGTGCCTGGAGTCCCCTGAGTTGTATTTATCTACTGCCACAGAATTCTGACCTAACTAGGTTTAAAGTGCTAACCTTGGCCACAAAAGCTGTTGCCATGGTGTTTATTTTCACTCATCCAAACATGCTGGTCGGGCTTCCTGTGTGATGAAGGGCTGACCTAGGTGGTGCTGTGGGAGGGGAGGGAGATAGTGTGAGCTGGTTCCACCCGGATGTGACGGTTTGCCCTGGAATTTAAGGACTTAGCACAATCATCATTCCATCATTCCTTTGGGTCAGGAATTTGGGAAGGACTCAGACATGTAGCCTTCTAGGCAAGGTGTATCCTTGTTGTAGTCTGATGTTTGTCAGAGCTGAAATGGAAGAGAGGGCAGGGCAGCTGTGAGATGACCGGGCATCTCTCAGTGTAGTAGCAGGGTGCACTGGCTGGTTTGTGTGTCAACTTGACACAGGCTAGAGTCGTCAGAAAAAGGAGCCTCAGTTAAGGAAATACCTCCATGAGTTCCAGCTATAAGGCATTTTCTTGGGTGGTGCTATGTCCTGGGCTGCTGGTCCTGGATTCTGTAAGAAAGCAGGCTAAACAAACCATGCGAAGCAAGCCAGTAAGCAGCACCCCTCCATGGTCTCTACATCAGCTCCTGCCTCTGCGATCCTGCCCCGTCTTCCTGTCCTGACTTCCTTCAGGGATGAACAGCAATGCTGAAATGTAATAATAATTTATTATTATTAAGCCTAATAAGTCTAATAAGTCCTCTCCTCCCCAACTTGTTTTTGGGTCATGGTGTTTCATCACAGCAATAGAACCCCTAACTAAGACACAGGATCTGGATCTGTGGCTTCTCCCTGCATCCTAGCTTGGGCTGCCTGACAATATGGAGACCTCGTGGTCAGAAATTTAAACACAAGTGTTAGAAAAAGCAAGGAAACTGAATTACAGTTCATAGGTTTGAAAGTCACATGGCCCCATTGTCACCAAGCTTTATGAATCAAACAGGTGTGAATCATACCCATCTCTTGACAGGAGAGGCAAAGAATTTGTGGATATATTTCAAAACCACCACAGGAAGAAATAGCATCAGCAGGTTTACTGGTTGATTGGATGTAGCAGTGAAGATGATCTCCAAGTGGGAAAATTACTAACCAAGGTATGGGATTTGAGAAGAGATTTTTATAATCGGTAGATGTAGGATGAGCAAGCAAAGGTATGTCTAGACCCCAGTAGAAGGCTGGAGACTGCCACACAAGAAGTGAGTCCCTGCTCTATAGGAAAAGTTGGGCTTGAGTGGGACTTCCCGGGGAGAATTTATGGATCAAGCATAGGATCAGTGGACAGAAAGAATTGAGTGTTGAGGTCCCTTAAGTGTCCTCAGACTCTACATGGACTATATCTACCCCAAGCAAATGAAATATGATGACTTGAGAGAATGCATCCATGGGAAATGTTTGAATACGAATGGCCCCCGATAGGCTTGTGTGTTTGAATACTTGGTTCCCAGTTAGTGGGTGTGGCCTTGTTGGAATAGGTTTGTCATTGGGGATGGGCTTTGAGGTTCCAAAAGATCTCCACCAGGCCCAGTTTCTCTCTTTCCCTCCCTCCCTCCCCCCTCTCTCTCCTCTCTCTCTCTCTCTCTCTCTCTCTCTCTCTCTCTCTCTCTCTCTCCTCTTCTCTCTCCTCTATCTCTCCCTTTCCTCTCTCTCCCTTCTCTCTCTCCTCTCTCCTTTCTTTCTCCCTTCTCTCTCTCTCTCTCTCTCTCTCTCTCTCTCTCTCTCTCTCTCTCTCCCCCCCCCTCCCCTGCCTGCTGTCTACAGGACATGATATAAAGCTCTCAGCTACTATTCCAGCACCATGCCTACCTGTTTCCTTCCATGATAATAGTGGGTTAATCCTCTAAAACTGTAAGTAAGCCCCCAATGAAATGCTTTCTTTTGTAAAAGTTGCCTTGGTCATGGCGTCTCTTCACATCGATAAAACAGTAACTAAGACAGGTAAGGCTGGCAGCCAGGGGCTGCATGCTGGTCATGGAGAAAAACAGTCCCAACTTGTCCGATCTTGAGGCTCCTGGCCCTGCTCACCACAGCCTCCCCTCCTGGCTGTGTGTTCTTCATGCACAGGCACATTTGACACTCTACTAACTTACCGCTTATCAGTGCCTGTTTTTATACTTCTAATTCTGTGGCTTTTCTCCAAATTTTTATACCTTTCTCTTCCACCCTAAGCCCTGGACTTCTACCACCTCTCTTCCTCCTCCTCTGTCTTCACCAAGTTTACCATAAACCTTAGCTGGCCTGGGTAGCTCTGTACATCTGACAAATGGACACAAGGGACTCACGCATCCTGGGATTTAAATTCTAAATCAGGTGGGAGCCAGCACCTGTGAGGCAGAGACAGGCAGATCTCTGTGAGTTGTAGGTCTACCTGGTCTACAAAACAAGTTCCAGGCCTGCCAGGGCTACACAGCAAGGCTCTGTCTCAGAAATTAATTAACTAATTGATTAGTTAATCTTAAACCACTTCTACTGGCCAGCACAGACCTTCGTAACCCGAATATCAAAGTCTCCTCCCCCAGAAAGGAAAAACTATTTCTGAGTTCCTTTGTACTTAGATTGTCCTTTTTCTAATGATCAGGGTGAAATCACTTACACTCACCTTGAACTTGACTTTTGCAGATCATAAAATCTCTGGCTGTTCTCTATTTACTACAGAACCCTATGAAAAGCCGTGTCGGGCCAGCACCGTGACTCAGTAGGTCCTTGCAGCAAGCATGATACCTGAGAACCCACCCGGTGAAGGGAGGAAGCTCACTCTTGAAAACTGTCCTCTGACCTCTACATATGTGCTGTGGTACACACACACACACACACACACACACACACACACACACACACACAGACTCTGAAGAAATGATGTAATAATTTGTTTTTAAAAGCTAGGTCATCTGGCCCTTTGATTTTTAGTGGAGATTTACAGACTGGTTTGAAAACAAAGAATTCCTTAAAATAAATGTGGAGTTCTTCTGTCTCATTTTTTATTTTTGCAGTTCTGGGGATCAAACCCAGGGCTGTAAACAGGCTAGGTAAGTGCTCCACCCTGAGCCAGAGGCCACTATCCCATCCCCCCTTTTAAAACGTTTGTCAGAGTCTGTGTGTGTTATGTGTATATGGGGGGGGGCATGCATACTGTGACATACATATGAATGTCAGGGGACAACCTCAGATGTCAGTCCTTGCCATCTTCCTTCTTCGGAGGCACGGTCTCCCTGTTTCACTGCTGTGGACGCCAGGCTAGCTGTTCTGGTGCTTCTCCGGTCTCTGCCGCCCATCTCCAGGTAGTGGTTCACAAACAAGTGTGTTACCGTGTGCTTTTCTGCAGCCAAAGGGAGGTAGTCAGACTTGGGCGGCAGGTGTCTAACAACGAAGCCTTCTCCCCAGACCCGCCCTCGGTTTCTCTGAGTCTCTTAGTAATCCATGTGACAATGCACACTTGTAATCCCAGTACTCTAGAGGCTGAGGCAGAGGGACCAAGTTCAAGGCCAACCTGGGCTACGGGGTGAGAACTTGTATTTAAAATCAAATAATAACACCAATCTTCGGTGGAAAACGGGGCAAACTCGTTACTGTTGTCTCCATTTCCGCGGATGGAGTAGTGGGAATGGGCACAATCCTAGTTCACCAGCCAGAACAATGCACTGCCCACTTCATTCGGGGCTCCGTGACACTCTGCTTCTCAGAGCCCTGTGACAGATGAGCTCCCTCACAGAGAAACATCTGGAATGATTTTTTAGGTGACAGAATTGCGTATAATGGAAATAGACATTCTGAAGAATCAATATTAAATCAGGAGGGTATCAGCTGGGTGGCGGTGTTCCTGCCTGAAGACATCGGTAGGATTATTTATTGTTAGCACATTTTTCATCTTGGGCACATCACCGACACCTTTATTTTAATAATTTTTTCCAGATGACTCTGCTTGGGGCGTTTCTCTGCAACAGTGCCTTGTTAATTACGTTCAGAGGCCTGGCGTCATATGTGTCCAGACAGGGGTGAGGGGAACAGAACCTTCCAGATTCTTCCAGGTTCTTGAGTCCAACTTGTAATCCAGTTATTAAAGTGTTGTTAAAATAGCTCCTTCCTGGAGCTGCTCCAGGGAGGCTGAAAGCGAAGAGGAAGGGACTTGCCATTCGCTGGAGGCCCTGCCTGCCTGGCTGGCCCTTGTTTAAACACTAGCACTCACTCACTCACAGCCTCCTTTGATTTACACGGCTGAAGCCCAGCTGTTTTGAAAAGCTGATGTTGTGGAATCTTTAAGTCATCTGTGACCTAGGTCACCAAAGACAGGAGCAATTTAGTAAAAGTATTAATTGAAGCTCTCCTGACATGCCCCGCTCCTTCAGATAAAGTCACACATCAAACCCACACAGGCCGCCAGCCTCTTCTGAGCTGCCTGAGCTTTTCAATATCTCATAAACAGGCCCCTCAATCACTACAATCTAATAAGGCTATAATCATCATTGACACTATAATGATTAAAATGAATAAAACCCATTAAGAAAAGTCATGTTGAGTTATTAAAAGTTTCGCTCTGCGTGATATGTAATCTTTTATCCATTTTTTATGATGAAATCTGTAACCATCTATCCACAAAAGACCATTAATTTACTGCGCTGTGGATGTTACCATGCTCTTTAGTTTAACAGCTTATCATTGATTTCTTGAGGGAGATATTATATTTGGAGAAATACACATGGAACCAGAGCCCGAATGTTCTGTAAATTTCCCACTGACAGGGCGATCAAAGTGCTGGGGCCTGCCGGGCCACACAGAGCTGGCAAACAAGTTTTCTAGAGCAGAGAGGGCCCTCGGGCTACCAGGGGGCATCACAGGGCTTCTAAGGAAAGGTCATGTGTATGGCTGGGGTGGGGGTTGGCGGGAGAAACAATAAAATGTCCATTAACTGGAGCCTAGTTAACTGGCTTATTGGCATCTATTAGAAACAAATTGTAAACAAAAGTGATCCTGTTATAAACTGCTCCTCATCCCCTCTGCCAAGGGCAGCCCCTGATTGGTCCAGGAAAGGCCCCAGTAAATACAATGCAGTCAAATGGCTCCTTTATTGCAAAGAGATTGGGTTTCGGCCAGCCCCAGCCTCCAGTCCCAGCTAGCAGGGAACTACAAAGTTGGGCGCCATCCATGGGCCCGACGAACAGAGAGAGCCCGGAGAGCCGGCTAATGTACTCCTGCCGCATTCCTTCAGCGGAGACTTCCCCCCTAAGCAAACAGTCATAAAAAAATCTGAATGGAAAGATATGTACACAGAGTACTGAGTTAAGTGGCGGGGAGCCGTATTCCGTGTGTGCTTTTTCTCATAATAGACTCGGCTTCAGTATCTTTACTGCCCATCTCCTATTTAATGCTATTAACAGTAAAACCTAAAAAGAATCTGTAAAGCCGGGGAGAGGATGTTGTCCTGAAAGCCGTCCTTCGTTTTCCTGAAATGATTTATAAGTCCACTTGCCAGATTTCTAGGCCAGCAGGTAAGGACATGGCCTCCCTCAACAAAGTGAAAATGGGTGGCTATGTTCTTATCAGAATTTCTTATTTCCTAAATTTTCTCCCCTTGTTGAAGTCCTGCTGGTTTACTTTTCCACTCCACTCTATGTAAATAGCATTAGGTCATAAACGTCATTCTGTAACATACCGTCTCTGACTAAGGGAAGCCTGTCTTTACCAAAATAATCCAATATTCTTTATGATCACCCTTTTAAGAAGAAAACAGCAAATTCCGTTTCTAAGGTTGAAGTACAGTTGAAAGCGCAGCGAATACATCGACTTTTATCAATCTTTGGACAGTTAATTCAAACCTACACCATCTCACTATGTAAGGCAAAAACGGTATCTAAATGAAATTAAAAGGCAGATTCACCAAGAAGAAAAAGGAAATGGTTCTTCATACAATGTCACTAACCGGTGGAAATAACTGCTTCAGGGCACACTGGAGGCCAACAGCTTGGAGGGGGGCATAAATGATGTAGATGTGATACTCCACAGATAAGAATGTCACTTATCCTCGTCACATTTGCATACCTGTACCCTTTGCAATCAGGACACCTCCGCGCCCTCGCCCTATTTATGTGAAGATGGAGAGAAAATTGGATCTATTTCTGTCTCTCAGACCTTCATCTGATCTTGACAATGTGGTGTCAAGTGTGGTTGAAGTGACTGGAGACTGGATGACCTCTTTGTCCATTTCCACGTCTTTTTTCTCTCCTCCCTTTAGGGGGAGAAATCAAAATGTAGAGCCAGCTGCAGCAGCAAAACCCAACAATCCCAGCACTCAGGAGGCTGAGTCAGAAGGATCCCAAACTGGAGGCTAGCCTGAGTTATGTCGGAGACTTTGTATCAAGAAAGAAAGAAACAAAACCAAGATGTAAAGAAATACAAATGGCCACTTGAGCCTGACAAAGGCTTTTAAGGGAATTACAAAATCACTTAAGCATTCTGATTTTTTTAAAGACAGTTAAGAAGAGTGTGAAAGCAAACATGTGTGCGCGCGCGGTGCGTGCGTGCGTGCGTGTGCGTGTGCCTGTGTGTGTGTGTGTGTGTGTGTGTGTGTGTGTGTGTGTGTGATGTGAAATAAAGAAAAGAAGCCAGAGCTGTCGGTCAGGAAACGGAAGAAATCACCTCAGGACATCAAAGAAATCTTCTTTTAGTATATCTTCAGAGAAAGTGAAATTGACTGTTAAAATCCCTATAAAATTTTTAAAGGCATTCATGAATTTTAATTTATCATGATGGTATTAAAAATATAGCTCTTTCTAGCCATGGAGGCCCTGAGAATTTTGTAACATGAAAGTTTCCTGGTGTTAATTTGAACCTTTAATTAATTATAACCTTTTAGAAAGAGGCTATTTAACTGCTTTAAAAAGAAAAAAAAAGGTTACCCTAGAAATGATGAAAAACAAGACTCGCTGCCGATGTGCGGTGAAGCTGCCCGCACACTGACGAGCTCCATCCCCCAGTGATGAGTCAGCACTTCTGTGATTACAGGTGGAGAGAGCAATAAAATCTTGCTGAGTTTAGTCACTGAAATTATATGGTTTCATAAATAGTATAATGTTGTTCTCAGCAGGCAAACGTGATATTTTAATGACATCCGTATTATAACACTCGCAGATTCTCAAGGTCAACAGAGCTGTTTTCAGCATGGGCATCTGGAGCCCTGCACTGAGCCTAGAGATGAATAATTCAGGCTCTGAAGAGATGGGAGAGTAGGTCACAGCAACTTACTAATTAGGAGAAAACGGTTCTCTGGTAGGCCATGTGGAGGTCTAAGACATGTGCATGTTTGAGCAAACTAGAGCTCATGTAGGGGACTAAGACATCCTACGCAATCAGACCCAGTGAAAACCTTGTCATAACACAGAAAGCTGACCTGCAGAGAGACAAAGGGCTTGGATTTCCAGCTGGGTTAAGATATAAGTCAACAAGTCAGCTGGGCACAGAGGCACGTGCTTGGCATCCTAGCAGTTGGGTGGAAGCAGAAGGACTGCAAGTTCAAGGCCAACCTGACCTTGTAGCAAATTCTAGACCAGACTGGGCTACAAAGTAAGACTCTGCCTCAAAAACAAATCATCATCATCATCATAATAATAATAATAATAGTAACGAGGGCTGGAGAGATGACTCAGAGGTTAAGAGCACTAACTGCTCTTCCAGAGGTCCTGAGTTCAATTCCCAGCAACCACATGGTGGCTCACAACCATCTATAATGAGATCTGATTCCCTCTTCTGGCCTGCCATCATATATGCTGTATACATAATAAATAAATAAATCTTTAATAATAATAATAATAATAATAATAGCAATGACAACAACAACAGCAACATTCAAGTCAACACACTCCTTTGTTAGTCTCAGGCCAACATAGCCCTGTTTATTTGAGCAGGACTTTGGGAAGGGAAAAAGGCAATAATACATATATACATCCACACCTGCTCCTGAGCATATTAACGCATCATTTGGAGACACTAAGCTTCTTGGAGTTGTTAATAAATCAGCTGTATTACATCAAAAACATAGCCATTAGCAACACTCCTCTGCCAGTCCATGGCCAAGACTGGTGTGAAAATTTCACTTCTATAAATGGCACATTGTTGTCCCTTAAAAAAAAAAAAAACTGTCTTCTTGGGCTGAAGAGATGGCTCTGTGGTCAAGAGCACACTGACTGCTCTTCTAGGTGACCTGAGGTCAGATCCCAGCACCTGCGTGGCAACTAACAATTATCTACAGCTCCAGTTCCAGAGAATCTAGTTCTCTCCCCTGGCCTTCATAGACACTGTACATACATGGTGTACAGACACACATGCAGGCAAAATACCATACACATAAAATAATTTTTAAAAAATGTTTTCTTATAACATGGTAAGTACAATTAATAATAATAAATACCACAAACTTAAAAATTCATTAACAAAGTAGGTTTTAAGTATTCTTCACACAAAATGTATATGTCTATCCAAACATCTACTGCACATCATCAACAGGCACTTTGTTAATTAAAAATTAATTAATTAAAATTTCTCAAGCATCAGCCGCTTAATAGTTCACAATTTCTTGAATCAATTTGGTTGAATGTTTCTTCACTGCCTGTTATATCAGTTTGACCTATCTGGTTTAGGCCTTTTTTTTTTTTTTTTTTTTTTTTGAGATAGAGTCTCATTATGCAGACCAGGCTAACCTTGAACTCGGAAAGATCTACCTGCCTCTTCCTCCAGAG
The DNA here is from genome assembly GCF_949786415.1 of Peromyscus eremicus. Classification (NCBI taxonomy): domain Eukaryota; kingdom Metazoa; phylum Chordata; class Mammalia; order Rodentia; family Cricetidae; genus Peromyscus; species Peromyscus eremicus. The sequence continues at coordinate 68,387,073 of NC_081418.1, read as the reverse complement.
TGCTGGAATTAAAGGCAAATGTCACTACACCCAGCCCTTTTGTGACAGGGTCTTATTGCCTCACTTTTCATGCAAACTGGCTGGTCTCTAACTCACAGATCTCCTGTTTCAGACTCCAGAATGCTGTGACTATACCCCAAACACAGCTTAACTGAATCTAGGGAGAGGCCTCAGCTGGTAAAGTCTTGCTTTGCTAACATAAGAATCTGATGTCTTCTCCCCAGAGTCTACTGCACTTGGTGGAGTCTACATGTAATCCCAATGATACAGGGACTCACTGGACAGCCAGCCTCGCCTACCCTGCAAACTCCAGGCCAGTGTGTACCTGTACATACATAATACACAAATACACATGCATACACACCCGTACATACACACAGAGGCACGCATGGACACACAATTGAGCACTCATAGCACATTTTGATTTATAGCTTACAGAAATCTCTAATTTACAGGTGATTTCAAACTGAGCCTCAGAGAACTAGTTTATCACATAAAATTAACCCATGCACTGTCTAAGTCAAGGAGAACCACAAATCTCCTCCTCTCTCTACAACAAACTCCATGCTTGAAGTTTGGAAGACTACCACATGATGCTTGGTAGCCATCTTCAGATCACAGCATGACATCATTGTTGCTGGTCCTTTAATGGCTGTGTTTCTTTACCTTAATGGCTGTTACAGAAGAAAATTCTCTGGGAACTCTGCATTGGCCATCCCAAAACGAATAAAATGGAGGTGGTAGCAGACCATTGTTGTCCAGGCAATAGTTAGCCCTACCATCTTTCTTTGCTGAGGACTGAGTTTGTCTTTGGACTTCCCTTTCTCTATGCAATAATTCCTTGTAAAATTGGATTAGATCAAGTCAATAAAGGCAATGACATCTCAGGCCCATGGTGGGTTTAGGAAGAAGCGCGAGGCCCGATGCTGCCCAGTGAACTCAAGGGAAAGTCTACAGAGACCTTCTCAGGATGGCTTGCTTTTAGAAAAGCACATGAGAAAAACTGCCCCCTTTTCTTCCTTCTAGGGTGAGCTAGCCTCAGGAAGAAACCAACACATTGAAGATGACAGGGAGACAGAAGGATTCCAGGGTCCATCCTACTGTAAGTGGACAGACTAGCAATTCCTGCAGTCACCAAACCTCAGAACTCCTTACTGTGAAGTGTTGGAGGATAAAATTCTTTTAGTATTCAGGACAGTTGGGTTGGGGTTTCCTGGATAAGTATATGAATGGAAGAGTCTTTAAAATCATGTCACAACTAGTTGAATATATCTTAAGTTATGTCATGTTGATAGGACTATATTTGTGAGGCATTCCAGATACCTTAAAAATATACTTTTTTCCCCTTCTGTCTAGTTCTGTAAGTATCTTAAGAACCCAATATAAAATCACCTCAAAGCAAGGTGTGGTGGCATACACCTTTAATCCCAGTACTGGGGACACAGAGGCAGGTGGATTCTTGTGAGTTCAAGACCAGCCTGGTCTACAAAGTGAGTTCCAGGACAGCCAGGGCTACATAGTGAGACCCTGTCTAGAAAAAAAAAGAGAGAAAAGAAAAGAAAGGAAATAAAAAAATCACCCCAGTATTTGAAAACCAGCATCTCTAACAATTAATTACTAACAATTATAGATCAGAGAACCTATTTGTTAAAAATTTTGAAAAATACACATTCTCTTGAAAAGCCATTATAATTCTAAGTCACATGGTGGAAAAAAATTCTTATACTCATGGACCAAAGTGTACTGTCTGTTCGTGTCACAAGCATGTAAGCAATAACTCACATAAAATCCCTAAGATGACACCTAAGACTCAAAACACAATCAGGGCTTACAATCACACTGAGAAAAATGCTCTATGGTGTCTTTCTTGTGAAATGTAGCAATATAAAATATGCAATATTACCCATATTTCAGGAAGAGAGTTACAAAGAGGTAAAATAAAAATAGAATGGTTACACAGCTAAGATCTAAATATCTTCATATACTACCCATGAAGAAATCAGGAATGCTCACACTATACATTTTACAATCAACAAATCTTGGGAAATTCAATTACTCTGAGGCAAAGGTCATGTTCCCTAGCTTCTGTGTACCTTAGATCAATATTTCTAGGGACTTATTAGATGTTAATAGATGTGCTGTCTTGTCAGAAATAAAGCGAAGTTGGGTTTGGGTTCTTCCAAAGCAGGCCTTGAGTCAAGGATTGAAGAATAGATGGCTTACTTAGGGAGTGGACCCAGGAGACATCAGCAGCAGAGTGGTGAAGAGAGGCAGAGAAGACCAGGGACCCTCGATACAGGGTGCATTATCAAGTCAGTTACCACAGAGGAAGAGGAAAGTCAGGGCAGTACCGAGAAATGTGCTTTAGTTCCCTAACTACGAGGCCACAAGGAATGTGTCTGCCATCTTCTCTCTGTTTGGTGGAGTACTGCTTTGAGAGGCATTAATCCACTCATTCTTACAGTTTGCCTGTTATCAGATCCAGAACATTCCCATAGCCCACCATGACCACAACCACCCTGCACAGGTAGCCTCTGGCCAAAGAAATATACGTGTTCAGAGAAAGAAGCCTTCAAAGTGTGCTGGGGCTCTAGTTATGGGAAAGGCAGCCTGCGCTACACTAAAGAAAGCATAACTCCTTGTCCCCATCTTGGTTATTCAAGATGCACTTTATTATATCAAAAGTTCCAACAAGACCCCCTACCAAAACTTACAGAGATTGCGCTAACCTGAACTAGCACCTCAAATATGCATCCAGGAGAGTTATTGACCAGCAGATTTCGTGTAGAGAAAAGCTGTTCCAGATAGATCAATATTAGTCATAAAAACTAGGTCGATTATGATCCCTATACCTTTTTAAATGGAACCGATATCTCCCCTGGTGATGGCTCAACCCATATTTCCATTCCACTCCATATCATAAATCGTGTCCATGCTGAATTGTGTATCCACCTTGATCTGGTGGGAAGGATCTTAAAGACTAGGAAGATTCATGTTGTAACATGAAACAAGATCTGGGACAGTTCCTTGGGGATTTTATTTGGGAAACATGAATTCATATAGGTAACTTCTTAGCATAAGGAATGGAGATGTAATGGTGTATAAAGAGAAATCAAGAGGCATACATCTGTAATCTCAGCAAATGAGAGACGGAGGAAGAATTCCAAGACTGAGGCCAGCCAGGGCTACACAGTGGGTTCCAGAGCATTCCTGGCCTATACAGGGAAACTTGATCTGAGAAGGCAAAAACCAAATGCGTGTGTGTGTGTGTGTGTGTGTGTGTGTGTGTGTGTGTGTGTGTGTGTTTGAGAGAGAGAGAGAGAGAGAGAGAGAGAGAGAGAGAGAGAGAGAGAGAGAGAGAGAGAGAGAGAGAGTTGTGTTAGAGTTAGGAAGAAGCAGAGTAGAGGCTGTGAGGGATCTTTCCAAGATTAAATTATGACTAAGCAAAAACTAAACAAAAACTATCAACTTGCTTTAAGAGTAAAGTAGAAGAAAGTAATTATTAGCCAATTGACCTGGTTACAATTGGCCATAAAGAGGAAGAGACACCTCAAATGCTGAGTCAGACAACCAGTTGGAACTCTAGGATAAGGATTCATAAACTGCTAGTCCTTGGACCATTAAAGCCATGTTAGAGCCAGAAATGCCTTTTGGTTCTTGGACTTGTGAAGTCTGGCCTGCTTTAGCTCTAGTCTTGAAATTCCATGAAGCTTGATATCAATTCTTATATAAGACACTTCCTTCTTGAACTTAAGAATATTGCTGTGGCTCGCAAGGCATGCCACCTAACTCTCCTGAATACATATGGAATGGTAAGACTTCTGAGAGCCAATTTCCACCCTATTTCTGGATAAAAGCAAAAGCACTCAGTGTCTCTAAGAAATTACTCAATCAGCTCTCTTCCTAGTTCCCTTTCTACCTAACAACCCAAGCCTCAACTCCTAAGTACAAAATGTTCTCATTTCAAAAACAAAGATGAGACGAGCCAGTGAATCAATGCAGGAGGGGCTTGGTGGTGAGTGGGCAAGATCCCGAAGACTCCTCCCAGTGTGCCCGGCTGCTTGACTGTGGATTGCCCTACGGTAAGGACTTTTCTAACAGGAATGTGCTTTGAATTGGCACAGTGGACAGAAGCTAGGCTTTGGCTTCCTGTGCATTCAAGTCACCCAGCACTACTGCCTTCCATGGATGACAGGAAGAATGTTGCGGACGGGCCCCACCTCTCTCTCTCTCTCTCTCTCTCTCTCTCTCTCTCTCTCTCTCTCTCTCGATTTATTTATTTATTATGTATACAGTGTTCTGCCTGAATATCTGCCTGCATGTCAGAAGAGGGCACCAGATCTCATTACAGGTGGTTGTGAGTCACCATGTGGTTGCTGGGAATTGAACTCAGGACCTCTGGAAGAACAGTCAGTGCTCTTCACCTCTGAGCCATCTCTCCAGCCCCCAGTTCTCTCATTTTTAAAATGAAAAGAGTAATATATGGTCTATAGCAGGATTTAAGCGACTGAATGCAATGCTTGAAACTCAAGAAATTACAAATTTTCTCTTTAGAAAAAGAAGGGAAGTCACAGGGAACTGGGAGCTGCTGGTGCCTCCCTGACTTCGCTCTATTAACTCTCAGCCCAGCTCTGATGGAAGGGAACTAGAATTTAGAATCTTTATACCGTTGATTTCCTTGTGTAGTTGACAGTGTGTGAAGCTTCCTAGACCCATAGGTGTGCTGATATATTGTGTACCCTAAAAAATTTGCCTGAAGATCAGAGAATAGAAAAAGCCACTAGATTAAACATAGATGCCAGGCAGTGGTGGCACACACCTTTAATCCTAGCACTTGGGAGGCAGATCTCTGTGAGTTCAAAGCCGCCCTGGACTACATGAGGTTGACTCAGTCTAGGAGAGAAAACAGAGCCAGGCAGTGGTGGCGCACACCTTTAATCCCAGTACTGGGAAGCACACAGGCCTTTCATCCCAGGAAGTGATGGCTGGGTGGAGAAAGGTATAAAAGGCATGAGGAGACAGGAAAGGCTTTTCAGCAGAAGCGTCCTTTCAGCTAGAGGCTTTTTCGGCTAAAGCCTTTTCGAAGCTCATTCGGCTAGAGGCCTATAGGCTGAGGGTTTTTCAGGCTGAGGAGTTGGTGAGGTAAGAGGTGGTGGCTGTGGCTTGTTCCTTTGTCTCTCTGATCTTTCAGCATTTACCCCAATATCTGAATCTGGGTTTTTATTAAAAGACCTATTTAAGATTCGAGCAACACACAGGCTCCTCTGAAACTGTATCAGGCCCCACCCCTGACTTTCCAACTGAAGAACCTGGGGATGAGTTTCTGTGACTTATTGGGTTCTTGAAAGGTCACGGCAGAAGCAGGAAGAGACCCTGAATTCCCACACTTCCTACCATAACCTTCTTGGGGTTTCAAACTGTAGATTAAGTTCTCTGTTCAAAATAAAATCTGTTTCCTGAGAATGCCTTAGTCTCCTTTTCCTTCCATGATACGGAGCAATACATTGACTTACGCTCTCGGGGTGTGGCTGTTGGGCGTGGCGCTTTCTCCTGGCAGAGGAAGCTCTGTTCTCTTGGTCAGCCTCCTTCAGTTGTGGGTTAAGGTGTCTCCTTGGTTTCCCACTAACTTTGCACACTCCCTGTGTGGCTGCATCAGTCTCCTCCCGGGACTGCATTCCCTGAAGTCTGTCTGCTCCTCTGGCAGATGTTGGTTGGATGGATTTTTGAACATGTGGACGCGGAAATGGGAGCTCACTGAGATGGATGGGATGTTGAGGGAAATGAAGTGTCCCTTTGTGGACGACTGCTTCTTTACTGGTGATGGGTAAATTACAGGCCAGTTTGTTGATGGTCTGTGAAAATCAATAGTCCGGGCTACCCAGAGTGCAGAAAATTAGGATAGAGTAAAAAGCCACAGATCTACCAGGTGAGGGAACAAGAAAATCTCTTCCCAGATCATCGCCTTGGCTTTTCCATCCATAAAAGTGTGCTGAGGGGGGTTCATTTTAATGTTCTTGAACAGTCAGTCCATATTATAAGCACATCTAATTAAACACAACTCCACTACAGGCTGCAGAACTTCATTGTGGCTTTCAGACCAGGCCTCAAAATAATGCACCCAGATTAACAAATAATGCTTTCTCACAGCCTCCACTCTAAAATACCAGCCACAAAAACAATTTTAAGATACTTGAGGGGGAAATGCATGTCATTTCAATTTTGAAATACGTAAGTATAGAAGTCTTTGATATAAGTTCATTTATGTATCCCATTCACATTTCTTAACAGAGAACAGGACAGCGTTTGATCTCCTCCCCACCCCCCAGACAAGAGAACCGATAAACTGGTCAATGATATGGACACATCCTTGCATCAAAAGAAGAAAAATGACAATTGATGGTACAAGAATCCTGATGTCACTGGTCTTTCTGCCACGACTGTGAGCGCTTTCAGGAGTAGGAAGGGAAGGCTGACTATTCCGAGCCAATGTTCTGACGTCAAGGGTTTGAAATAAAGTCATGTATGACAGACAGCGCAGCAACCTTCAGCAAGCCTGTGGGCCTCGAGGAGGAATGGAGAGCTAGCTTTCCAAAATTATTCACAAAGATGGACAGCATCAATACGGAGACCTCTCGCCAGGGCTGTTAACAAGACTCCCCCAGTGTCTGTAAGTAATAGAAATGCCTTCAAGTCTCTCTTTATTGTTTTGGAGTGTGGTGCTCTTAAGTTGGGTAGGAGAATAAAAATCAAAACAGAAATTTCAAACAATGTAGTTAATGAGTGAGGTCATAGGCTATTGGGAGTTTAAGAAGCGGGAGTTTTTCTATATACTAATGAACTATAAAGCAGTTAATGAGTGAAGAAAAACTTCAAATGGGATGGGGTGGGGTGTGTGTGACAAGATGTTCATTTCTCTAGGGCAGAGCTGGGGAATCGATTTAACTCGAGCTCTGGAAAGATCCACTTAGCACAGGTGCTGCTATCGATGATCCATCGGGGTTGTCTGAAGCCAGTTCCGTGTCCTCGGCAAGAACCTTAAAGGTTGATCCATCCCCGGAGGCTCGGGTCTAGTGGAGTTAAAGTAGAAAATCGTGGTAAGCAGTAATGATCACAGCCTGTCCTAGCCTTAGCTGTTAATGTACGGACAAGTCTATGTAACTGTGTGATTACATCTTTGTCCTGTGTTGTATTGAAAACTGAGCTGGAGAAGATTCCCTATTTTCCTGGGCATGCATGAGCATATGTGAGAAGCAAAAGGATGGTCAGAGACAGAATCTCGGGTAGAAGGATGGAAAAAAAGATAAGCAAGGCTGGAGACACAGCTCAGTGCTTAAGAGATAATGTAACGTTTGCAGAGGACCGGAATTCAGCTGCCAGCACCCACGTCTGAAGGTCTGTAAGTCCAGCTCCAGGGGACCCTAAAGCCTCGGATCTCCTTGGGCACTGACACTCATGTACACCCAACACATACATATAATTAAAATCATTTTTAAAAGTAACCGTTTACCTGAAAATTCACACCACCACCTTAAAGGAATGTGAAAGGATGTGCATTCTGGACTAAAAAGTCAGACACAAAGACAACAATCCTGAAGTACTGTTTATCCAAAGTATAGCAGTGGAATAAACTGGCCCCTGAGTCAGAACACTGGTCCTGGAAGCGGGGCAACAGTCTCCTGCCCCGTGACTGTGTGTTCAGACACCATTGTCTTCTTCACCCCCGCCCCATGACACCCCCTCCCCCATTAGGCGGGTCAGAAGGAGGTGTGTGATGAAGTTAGGAGAACAAAGGCTCTTGGGAAGAAACATCTAGAAGGAGAAGAGGGAGGAGGACCGTCCAAGAAGAGCTGTCAGGCTGCTGGGTGGAGTTGGTGAAGTTTCCGTCTGCTCAGTGGGAGCGCACAGCCGAGCCGGGTCGTTGAAACAGCTCCAAGACAGTCGGAGATGGCCGTGGCCTTCGGATCAGTTACCACCAGTCACCGGCTGGAGCCACTTCGTAGTCCTCAGCCTGGGAGCCTAAGTAGACCTGGGGCTAGTGACGGCAGACCTGTCAGATGGTCGTAGTGCCAGGGGATGGCCATGGTCTTAGTGGCCTGGCAGTGAGAAGGCCTTCCCTGAAGAGCACTTGAGTGGCATGTGGATCCTCACAGGGCAAGAGTCGGAGTGTGGGTGTGTCTTGCTAACCGGTAACATACTACATAAATGGCTTACATTTTCCATAAAAAGTGTTTGCTAAGAAAGAGAATGTGAAGTACACTGAGGCATTTTAGCATTTACCCACATGGAACCCCCACAATGTACGCGCTGAATCAATGAAAAATAGAAAAACAACTCTTTTTCTTTTTTTCTTTTTTTTGGCATTTTCACAAAACAAACAGTTACTACATAATCTTCGGTTTATCATCTTACAATTTTTCTTAAGTCTCTTCGTACTGTTACATAGGTGCCCGAGAATGAGGTGAAGCCTGATTTAGCACATTTCAGGTTTCACTGTGTCAATCTGCCATGTGAGTCTACACACAGCACCATGTCATCCAGGTGTTCTGACACACGAGTGTGAATGGAAACGGACCCTGGAGCAGTGTGGCTCCCATAGACTGGCACTGTAATCACCAGTCACAGGAAAGCTAACAATCCCACCTCAGAGTTCACCAGGGGTCACGGAGCTAACATCTGTCACGTGTGTTGGGTCCAATGCGGTACTTGTGCACTGAGACTCATCTTGTGAGGGTCTCTGCTTAGGTCCCCAGGCTCAATGCGCTTATGTGCCTAGTCTCAGGTGGAAACCATAGGTATTCAGATCATCCGCTACCAAAAACCTAAGCCTAGAAGTGAATCATACCCTCTGGATTCCAACACACACACACACATACAGACACACACGCACACGCACACACACACTGCACTTTTTCAACTATCCTTTCTGAACCTTCTTCCTCATAACTTCTTACCCTCACACCATATATTTTGCCCAACCCATCACCCTGGCCTGGTTCCCAGCCAGAGGCCTCCTGGCTTGCCCTGGCTTGTAAGCTCCCTAGTATTCAAATACATTGTATATAGGAGCAGTTTCAGAAGTTCAGGACAGAGTCCAGGGTATGGAGCAGGGGAGTTCTGAGACTAGGATGAAACAGCACACATTTGAGGGGTGTCTCATGAGAAGCAGCTTAGTGCAAGGTGAACAGTGAGCCCCAGTCTGCTTACCACCCCACGGTGCCACGGGCGATAAAATCTTACTACTGAAACAGTCCAATCACAGCGTCCCCAGTCCCCACGGCAGGGGACACTCATCTAGCTGCACAGTTCCTCTTCCTTGTTTGGAAATCGCAGCCCTGCTCCCTCTTAGAGTTTTCTCTTCCTGCCACAGTGATCAGCCTTGATGGGACTGTCACCCAAGGCACCTTTGAATTCCCAAACTGCAACAAGGCCATCTGGTCCAAACGGAACAAACAAGCTCAGAGTGTGCAATCTTTAGCATAGGAATAGAAGGAGGGGGTGCGGATTTATTAATTAATTTATTTATTAACACGAGATGGCTAGACAAAATAGTCAAATGGTCCTTAGCCCTCAGGAGGCACCACTCTCTCTTGACTGTGCTTTTCAAGGATTAGAACGATTTTCATTTACAATCATCTGGTAAACTCCCATCACAGGGGTAGTGAGCAAACTGTTAAGCCACTGATTCCATCAAAATCAGAACCACATTTCACTTACACAGACAACAAATTCTTAAAATTACTGAGAAATGGCCCGGAGATGGCTGGGCGGTTAAGATCACATACTGTTCTTCTAAAGGACCTGAGTTCAGCTCCCAGCACCCACACTGAGGGGCTCACAACTCCCTCCTCTAGCCTCTGCACTCATGTACTCACTTGTACAAACCCCACCCCACCCCCTGGACACAAACACACATAATTAAATAACAAAACCTAAAAAAAATTACTGAGAATCACAATCTGTTGTGGCCAGGACAGTGTAAGAGGGATCTGTTCTACACTGTACCTGATAACAACAACCAAGGCAAAACGCAGGAGGAACAATGGTCTTCAAGACAGAAGACCTGAGTCAATGAAGGGAAGTGATCCGGAAAGAGGAAACTCGAAAGATAAGCATCGCCCTTATCTCAGTCCACTCCCTGGAGCTCCTCCCTCACATAGAAAGCTCTCCTAGAGTTAGGAAGAGCGGGGCTTCCTGAGAGACCAGTCTGTCAGAACGCCAAAGAGGAGACAATTGTACACAGAACTTAGGAGACCTGTTGAGGAGCCTCTGTTTGTTTGGGTTTGGTGGTGGTGGTGGTGGTGGTGGTGGTGGTGGTGGTGGTGGTGGTGGTGTTTTTCTACATAGTGCAGAGAAGCCTCAAATTCGCCATCCTCTTGATGATATTGTAAGGATTCGGTGTATGGCATGTGTGTGTCACCACATCTGGAACCCTTCATCTTTACCTGAGCCCTGATTGGTGGCTCACATGAGTGAGGAAACTGCTTGAGGCTGGGAAAAGAAGCACCTAGAAGCATCAGAGAAAATAATCCGCAGAGAGTTCTCAGGGCCATGACATTCCTTTCCTACCAGCCAGTGGGGGCCCTCAAGGTCACAGGGCACTTTGTGCAGTGCCCAGAGATGGTTTTCCTCACAGTGGGGCAAAAGTCTTCATCTGGTTAAAATTGTAGGTCTTGCCTACGAAAAGATTAAATGCAAAATCTGAAAGGCTCGGATTTTGTCAAGTGAGTTAGCTGCATTTTCTTTTAAAAGTTCAAAAATACATACACGGGGGGGGGGGGGGGGGGGGCTGGGGTAGAGCACGTGCTTAGCGTGTATGAGACCCTGGGTTCAATCTCAGCACTCCCATAAGAGAAGGGAGATTTGTATGTAGGAATACAAAAATATCTAGCACCCAAAAAGATAAAACTCATAACCTCTGAATTCCCAGGAGAAAAACTACCAGGCACACAAATAAGCAGGACCGAAAACGAAGAAAAACCAACCCATGTGAACGGACTCATTAGTGTAAAGAAGTGAAAGTCATCACAATGTGAGTGTGTGTGCGTGTACACATGTGTATGAGAGAGAATGCATGTGTGTGCGTGTGGGTGTACATGCATATGTATGTATGAGTATATGTGAGAGTTTGTGCATGTGTGTGGTGGGCGGGACAGAAGATTTTAGAAGTGAATCTTCTGTCATCATCCGCATCACAAAACACGTTAACCCTACCACCATTATTTTGGTAAATGGGTGAAGTAGCGAACTTCCGTCTGCATTTGTATCTCTGTATCTGAGGTCTGGAGCCCTCAGACCTCATCAGAGAAGTTTCTTTGCGTGTGTGTGTGTGTGTGTGTGTGTGTGTGTGTGTGTGTGTGTGTGCATGTGTGTGTGTTATCTTAGGAACTCAAGTGGCCAAATGGCAGAGAATAAGAGTCTGTGGAGTGTTCAGCCGTCAATGGGACATCTGTATCAAGCTCCTTCACCTCAAGGCTCGGGAGACAGAGGATGTGGGGAAGGAACAGAAAGATTAACAGCCAGAGGTCAGGGAGGATGTAGACAAAACCATGTCTTCTGGACATGACATCAACAGTTGATAGCTTCTGAGGGAGAGAGAACCTCTTTCCTTTAAGGCTGTGGCCCCTGGTAGTAGGTACAGCATGTTCCGGAGGATGGACCCACACCCACGAGTTTACAAGCAGCACAAACTGGAGTTGGCAGGTCATTAAAACAGAAAAGAGGACACGACGTTGGGAGAGGAGGAGAAGGCAGAGGGTAGATCTGGGAGACGCTGGGGAAGGAATGGGGAATGCACATGATGGAAATGCATTGTATGCATTCTCAAAATTCTCAGAGATCAATAAAACACTGTTTTAAAAAGCCAACCTGTCCAGAGATACTCTTCTACCGAACGCATTTCAAACATGAGTAGCATTTTGATGTTGGCATATCTGGGCGTTCAATGCAGGGTGCACTGTCCACTGACAGAGGGTTTGGGCATGCTACCGCTATCTACTTGGGTTAGACAGACACAAAAGCCTGGACTCAGGCTTCTTCGCCTCTGACTTCTCCTTTCCTCTTTATATTCCTCTCCGTTTCTGTCTCGATGTGCATTGTGTCATAAAGAAAACAAAAGCAGAAACCACAGAAACAGACGGCTTGAATCCAAAGGTCTGTTTTCGTGTTCTACCATTCATTATCCATCCCTCAGCTGGCTGTTAGGGACTCGGCCGCTGTGTATTTCAGTCACCACAGGATTTAGCTAGGGACGGATGTATCATGAAACTTTTATCAAAGAAACGGCCAGGAGGAATAGGGGGCTTTCACATGTCTCCTCTTCTGTGGGCGAGGGACAACTTTACTCTTTAGTGAGTCCCCAACACACCCCCATAATTTGAAATTATGCTCAGATGATTTTTTCCTAAGAGAGAAGTATTATGGGTGAACATAAAGTTTTAGTATTGGGGATGGTTAGGTTGCCCATCAAATAGTGACATCTTTCTCTTCCATCCTCAATAGATTCTAATATCAGCTATATTTACTGCTTCTGATTCCAGCAAGTCCCCAAGCTGAATTAAATAAGTAAAGACTTGTAGAAAATCTAGACAGCTTCAGTTTAAAGAAACTGTTTTGCCCAGACTCCACTCAGAACATCAATCCCTTTTATTGCACTCTTTGTTAAAGATTTTGCTTATCCATTCACTCACCTTGTGTGTGTGTGTGTGTGTGTGTGTGTGTGTGTGTGTCGGTTTGTGTGTGAGTGTGAGCACACATGTGCCATAGTGTACATGTGGAGGTCAAAAAACAACTCTTTGGGGTTGGTTCTCTTCTTCCACCACATGGATCTCCAGGATTGAACTCAGGTCACTCTGTTTTAGCTAAGGTTTTGGCTAAGCACAAAAATGTATTTCGAATTATGATGTGTGTGTATCTGTGTGCAAGTGTGTGCACGCAGGTGCCAGCAGACACCAGAGGTGCTGGATTCCCCAGGAGCTAGCATGGTAGGCAGCTGTGAGCCACCTGACGTGGGTGCTGGGTACTGAAACTGGGTCCTCCTCAAGAACAATAAGTGGTCTTAACCCCTGAGCCATCTGTCCAGCCCTCTCACTATGTCTGAAGTGACAGAGGAGCGAGCCAACACCTAAGACACTGGCCGGAGCGGGACCTTTGCAGCATCGTCTTGCTAACTCACAAACCGTGCAGATGTATTCTGGAGAGCATCCTATAGGAAACTCACACAGGTGCATGAGAACTTGAACCAAGAGTAAAACAGAAACTGAAACTGCAGCCAGCAAAAAGGCAGAGCATGTGAGCAGAAATCCAAAGAACTTAGCCAGAGTCGATAAACTTTGGAATTCGGATGGTGAATGAAGGCAACCACAATAGGAAGTAACTTCCCCTCACCCTAATCAGTCAGGTTTTTCCTGTACTTGCTTAGCCCAATTTTTTATGATCCTTATTCCCAGTGCTGTGGTCCTTATTCCCAATGCTGTGGTCCTTATTCCCAGTGCTGTGGTCCTTATTCCCAATGCTGTGGTCCTTATTCCCAATGCTGTGGTCCTTATTCCCAATGCTGTGGTCCTTATTCCCAATGCTGTGGTCCTTATTCCCAATGATGTGGTCCTCTGTTTCCTCTTGCTCCCTCTCAGTGCCCTCTGTGCAGCTTTTGCTGAGAGCATCCCAAACTCGGGGCTTACACGCCTGTTCATCTTGCTACGATAAAACACTGCACACTGGGAAATTTGCGAAGAATAGAAAATTATGCTCCATGTGTCTGTCTGCAGGCTGGGAAGTCTAATATCGAGGTGCTGGCAGATTTCGTCTAGTAAGGATCCAGTCTCGGCTTCTCAGATGTCAATTCAAATGCTACTCCCAGTGTAAGGGAGCGATGCTGAATCCCCATATGGCACAGGGATGAAGGGCAAAACGACTTAGCCATTACGGTGTTGGAAGAAGATACCCAGGCCTCTTGGGGAGAAACATCATCATTGGTCTTACCCAACAGTGGAGTCTGCATGCTGTTCCGTGGAGCTACCAGGCCAAATGTGCCCACTGGTGAGATGGTGGCGTTGACTGCCATAGAGGTAAACAGACACTTTCTGATTGGATTTGAGACCTGCTCCAAAAGAAAGAAGTAATGCCTGATACTTTCAGCCTGGTCAAAAACCCAGGGCTGGGAGGTCACATGCTCCCAGTGGGGAGGCCATTGTTGTTGTTGCTAAGTGATTGTGTGCGAAGGGCACGGTGAAGAAAGTGTTGACATGGCTGCTCCATTAGAGGGAAGGTTTTTTATTGTGGGTAAGAGAGAGAAAAGATCCAGAGGCATCTAGAAGAGTCCAGAGCAGAGAGAAAAGAAAGCTGACTGGGCATGGCCAGGGCTGAGGAAGGAAGAGAGCTGGGGAGAGCAGTGGAGATCGCAGGAGAGCCCACACAGCATAGGCAGGAAGACAGCTGAGAGAACAGCAGGGCGTCTCCAGAGAGCAGGGGTGGACAAATCATTCGGATTATGAGGGGTAGCTAGGGGAGGGGGCCTCTGGGCCTAACCGTGATAATACTGTCAGACTACCTTTTAGGTATTTCTGTTTCTAGTACTGCTCTCAACCTTGGTCAAAAAAGCTTCTTTTTGCAGAGGGAGCTGTTAATGTAGAGATTATACAACTGTCCAATGTGCTGAGACGAACTGTCTGCTCAGTGTCTAGCCTTAAAGGAGCCATCTAACAACACACGCAAACAGGGCTCAGGGAATATTTCTGAAGGGGCCAGAAAGAATGTGAGAACTGGCAGATGGGAACAGCACTATGAAATGCTGTCTTCTGGACGTGACATGACCACTGCATTCACAGCAACTTTGGTTGCCTGCACAAAAGCAAACCAATCAATGTTTCAGCAGAGATAGGGAGGGTCCGTGAAGCCTCACCCTGAGCTGAGGGGGTCACTGGCAGCTGATGGCTGCTGGGGGAGAAAAGTCACTGTTCTTTGAGTGTGTGGCTGATGGTAAGTGGGCAATGTGCCTGTGAACGCCCCACACCCATGCACATGGGGCACCACTAATTGGACTCAGTGAGCTACTAAAAAAGGAAAAGGGGGGCTGGAGAGATGGCTGAGCAGTTAAGAGCACTGACTGCTCTACCAGAGGACCCGGGTTCAATTCCCAGCACCCACATGGCAGCTCACAACTCTCTGTAACTCCAGTTCGAAGGGACCCACCACCCAGGGCAAAACACCAATGCACATAATATAAAAAAATAAATAAAAATTTTAAAAAAAGAAGTAAAAATGAGTAGGTTTGGGATGGTGGCTCAGAGGGGCAAATCGTTGCTCCTAAGCCTGATGTCCTGAGCTCAGTCCTTGGAAACTTGTACTGGAAGGAACCAACTCCAGAAAACGACCCTCTCACTTCCACACATGTACCACAGCAGGCACGATCCTTATACACGAAATAAATAAATGTAAAAAAGTTAATGTAAAAAAAAATCTTTTAAGGGAAGAGGAATTCAGAAGGTGGAGGCAAGAGGGGCTTGGAGCTTGAGGCCAGCCTGATCTACATAGAGAGTTCTAGGCCAGCCAGGGCTACATGATGAGACCTGGTCTCAAAAATATAATTTTTTAAAAAAAAGTAAAGGGAAGGCTGGGTGGTGGTTGTGGCACATGCCTTTAATCCCAGCACTCGGAAGGCAGAGGCAGGTGGATCTCTGTGAGTTCGAGGCCAGCCTGGGCTACAGAGTGAGTTCCAGGGCTACAAAGAAAAACCCTGCTGTGGGATGGTCTGTATGTCAAGTGTGTTGCTGATTGGTCAGTAAATAAATCACTGATTGGCCATTGGCTAGGCAGGAAGTATAGGCAGGACAAGGAGAAAAATTCTGGGAAGTGGAAGGCTGAGATAGAGACACTGCCAGCCGCCACCATGACAAGCCGCATGGGAAGATCCTGGTAAGCCACGAGCCATGTGGCAAGGTATAGATTAATGGAAATGGATTAATTTAAGATATAAGAACAGTTAGCAAGAAGCCTGCCACGGCCATACAGTTTGTAACTAATATAAGTCTCTGTGTTTACTTGATCGGGTCTGAGTGGCTGTGGGACTGGCGGGTGAGAGAGATTTGCCCTGACCGTGGGCCAGGCAGGAAAACTCTAGCTACAAAACCCTATCTCAAAACAAACAAACAAACAGAAAAGGGAAGAGGACATGTGTAAGGATTATGTCCTTATCACGTCATCAGCCTGCGACACATCCCAGCCTAAAAAGAGGGCGTGCCCTCCCATGGGCCCTCTTTCCGTATTCCCTCTGTACTTCCCTTCTGCACGGTCTCTCTGTCTCTCTGTCTTTCTGTCTCTCTGTCTCTGTCTGTCTGTTTCTCTCTCTCTCTCTGTGTCTTTCTCTCTCTATCCCCCTTTCCTCCTAATAAAGCTCTAAAAAGGTAACCATGGCTAGTGATTCTTCCGCCACCGCAGCATTTAGCCCTCTCTTCTGCTGCCTGGACCGCCACAGGTGACAGCCAGCCACGAGCACCGCCATTTAACCCCTTCAACATGAAGGTGCGGGGGAGTGTGGTGGGAAGAGGTTTCGGGTAATGTGAAGGGGAAGTTTGGCATGGATATAATCAAGCTACATTGTACCACAGACTTATTGAGATAAGTCGCTAGCAATCCATGGAGTCAGCTTAATGATCAAAGGAATTTATTTGGGGGTTAACTCACAACGACAGGAGATTTATCATAGGGTCTAGGAAAGCTGAGCTGTGTCCCACGCTGATCTGCTTGGTCCAAGATCTCAACATCTAAACCATGAGGTAGCCAAGAGAGAGAGAGCATATATGCATCCCAGGTCTTCAGGGTCTCCCAGTGGCTATGCTCCAAGGGCATGTGCCTCAAGGTCATAGGCAGGTGTTCCAGCTACCTGCTACCTCACTGGGGGGGGGGGGGGTGCTTCAGGGCCTGGTTCAAACAGCCTCCCACAACAACATAGTGTATATGTATGAAATCATTTAAGAATAAATAAAAGTACTCTTTAAAACAGAAAATGAGCTAGCTACACCCTTCAGCCCTTCCATAGAACCACTAATCCCACTCCTGAGGCTCCACCCTCACCTCCTGAAAAGCCTCACCTCCTACTGTTGTGCTTAGAATTGAGTTTGAACATGAAATTTGAAGGAGACACAAGGATTAAAACCATCTCAGTAGCCATGCAAGGGGAAAAGCTGTTGAAGCAGTTCTAGGTGAAGGAATTCCCTCAAGGGAATTGATACAGTGAAAACATAAAACGACACAGATGCTCAATAGCAAATTGTTTAAATAAATGATGCTGTGGTTGTACTATGTAACTTCAGACAGTAATTACGGCGAGATGTCTGATGGGTCCACAGATACCACATCTGACTACAGATTAGAAGATCCTACAATGACCACACGGACCAAATCTTGATGATACACAAAGGTGTTTAAGATGGGACAGTAAATTTGGAAACATTGTTATAAAACAGCATGGCTATTTTTAAAATCTTTAAATATTCTGTCCATATGCCAGAGAGAACACTTGAGCAATAACATTTCAAAGTACAATAACACTTCTAAACGGTGAATTTTAATAACCTTTATTATGAAATTCTTTTTACCAATTACAAAATCAATATAGTCATCATTATACAAAAGTAGGTTGGGGGAACTCAAAGAGGAAATGTAAAATTCTTCATAATGCTAATCATGCATGGGGAAAAAGCTAAAATTTTGGAATATATCTTTCAGAACTTTTAAAATACCTAAAGCAATCTTATTATAAATATAGTGTTTATTAAGTGTTGAAATTTTTGAAAATAGAAAGCACAAATGAAAATATTTATTGAATGATCTCTTTTCTTTTGCTTTTAAAATAATTTTTCTGTCTGTATGCAGAGTATAGAGTGTATGGGTGGGGCGGGGGAGAAAGAGGGAGGCGCATGCAGGATTACATGCACATGTGTGCATGCATGCTTGAGAAAGCCAGGGGTTGACATGGTCTTGTTGGATCGCTATCCACTTCATCTTTTCAAACAGGGTCAGTCACTGAACCCAGGGTTCACTGATAGGCTAGACTGGACAGCCAAGGTTGTTAAAGCAAGTGTACAGTTTCTGCCTTCTCTCATGAAGATGGGAGCATCTGGTAATATTATGGGTCTTGAAGTCACATAACCCCTCAGTTCACCATCCTTCCTCTACTACGTACTATTAATAGTTGGTATGGCTGTGAGCAAGTTGTTCAACTCTGCTGAGCCTCGATTTCCTCCTCCGCAAAAGAAGAAAACTCACTCTAAAATATCCTTGTAAGACATAAGTGAAATAATATGTCTACAGCACTGGCAACTCAAAAATCATGTGGAAGTGTTCTATGAGTTATTGAGAGTTTTATAAAGACAGCTAGAGTGTAAGACACTATTAAAACTGGAATATCTCCTGCTTACAGGGACAGCTGGATCAGATACATCTATCTGTTTTCCTGTGCTGTAATAAAATACCTATGATAACATAAAAAGAGAAGTTTTAGCTCATAGTTTTGGAGGTTTTACTTCATGGATAGTTGATCCCATTGCTTTGGGGCCAGTAATAAGGCAGTGTGCTGTGGTGGGAAGAATATGACAGAAGAAACCCACTCACTGGGAAGCAAAAGAAAGAGGAAGAGACTGGAATTTCCAAGTCTCCTTCCAGAGCTTACCTCCACTCACCTAAAACATTCCTTTGGTTTTTAAAAACATGCATGCAATGAATTTCAATTATATTCACCCCTACAAACTTCCTCCTAACTCCTCCAAGATCCACCCTCCGACCCCGCCCCCTCCAAATTTTGGATATATATCCCACCAAATCCAGCTTGTTCTACTCATCTGCTCATGGATGTGGGACCATCTGCTGGGGCATGGTCCACCTACCAGGGGCCACACCAATAAAGCAAATCAACTTTCCCTCTTCCAGAAACCATCAGCTGTCAATAGTTCCTCAGTTAGGCATGGAGGGCCTGTGAGCTGTCCATCATCCATGCTGGAATATTCACTGGCTTGATCTTGTTCAGGTCTTATGCAGACAACCAGAGCTGTTATGAGTTAGTGAGTACAGAGGACCTGTCATGTCCCCAAAAGCAATGGGACTAATCATCTATGGTGTAAAACCTCCCAAACTATGAGCCAAAACCTTTTCTCTCTTGACGTTATCGTGGGCATTCTGGTATTGTAACAGAAAACAGATGTACTCCATCCAGCTGTTTTGCTCTGTTTCTCCTTGACCTCTGCCTCTTACAATCTTCCTTCTTCCTTTTACAAGATGGCCCCTGAGTGTCAGGTGAGGAGGTGTGACATAGATGTCCCATTTAAGACTAAGCAGTCAGCCAGGTGGTGGTGGTGCACACCTTTAATCCCAGCACTGGGGAGACAGAGATAGGTGGATCTCTGTGAGCTCAAGGCCAGCCTGGTCTACAAAGTGAGTTCCAGGACAGGCTCCAAAGCTACACAGAGACACCTTGTCTAGAAAAAACAAAAACAAAAACAAAACAAAACAAAACAAAGAAATGCCTACGGAGTCAACATTTCCTGCACTTTGACCGATGGGAACTTCTGTGTTCACCATGGTCACTGCCCAATGTACCCTCTCTGATGAGGTCTGAGGACCACACTAATCTATGGGTATAGAGATGTGAACTTAGACACAAGGTGTTCATTTAGTAAAATAATAGTAATAAGTTCACTGCTGGGCCTGTGATCTCCCCAGCCATGGGTTTGGCCAGGTTTACAGTAACAGGAATGTGTTTCCTCCTGTGGAGTAAACCTTCAAGCCAATCAGAGGAGCTGGAGAGTTGGCTCAGTGGTTAAGAGCACTTTTTTTTTTTGAAGACTTATTTATTTATTTACTATGTATACAGTGCTCTGTCTGCATGGCCAGAAGAGGGCACCAGATCTCATTACAGATGTTTGTGAGCCACCATGTGGTTGCTGGGAATTGAACTCAGAACCTCTGGAAGAACAGTCAGTGCTTTTAACTGCTGAGCCATCTCTCCAGCCCCGAAGAGCACTTTTTTTTTTATCTTGCAGTGGACCTGGGTTTTTTTCCCAGCACCCACATAATGGCCTACAACCATCCATAACTCAAGTTCTAGGGGATCTGGTACCCTTTTTTTATTTCCTCATGTACTAGACACATATGTGGTACATATACATACATGCAGGCAAAGCATTCATAAACATAAATAAAACCTTTAAAAAAAAGTCCACTCAGAAAATTGTCTACACCCATAAAAGTTGTGCAAACATTGCACCATGGGCATATCTCATCATGCCGGCTGCTACTGCAGGTCACAGAGTTCACAACTAGGTAAGACTACTGACAGCTTTTTCTCCCAGGAGCCTGCATCGCCCCTTCTAGTACTATGAAAGCCAGCTGCAGGAAGGAAGCTTTGTGTTCAATACCAACCCAATTTCTCCATTGTCCTGTGGCCAAAGTATGTGGTGTCTTCCACAATAGTCTCTTACCATCAAGTTCCAGTAGGCAACTGTCTTAGTCAGGGTTTCTATTGCTGTGAAGAGACATCATGACCACGGCGACTCGTATAAAGGAAACATTTAACTGGGTTTCAGAGGTTCAGTCCATTATCATCATGGTGGGACATGGAGGTGTGCAGGAAAACACCTGCACAGTCTGGAGAAGGAGCTGAGAGTGGAGAAGGAGCTACATCTTGGTCCTGCAAGCAACAGGAAGTAATCTGAGACACTGGGGACAGCTTGAACATATATGAGACCTCAAAGCCCACCTCCACAGTGACACACTTCCTCCAACAAAGCCACACCTCCTAACAGTGCCACTCCCTTTGGAAGCCATTTTCTATCTAACCACCACAGCAACCTAAAGTAATGGCAATAGCCTATATTGTTTTAGGATGCCTAAATAGCCACCAATAGTACTACTCGGAGAACAGGCATTTAACAGATGTGTCTTGGCCTAGGGTTGTGGCTCAAAGGTAGAATATTATTGCTTGGCATGTGAGAAATCCTAGATTCAATCTACAGTACCACAGAGCAGGAACCAGGCATGACCCAGACAGACCTTCACGTGTAGGTTTCCGAGGAAGGACAGGGAAAGAAGAGAACTGGGGCTAGGATTAAGCCTCTGTCACTGATGCCAGCATCCTTGTGAGAGATGAGGTCTGGGTGGAGCTATTTTACATGGATTGGCAACCTTGGGTGTTGGCCAGAATGGAAACGGGTTGGGTCCCCTTAGACTTTGGAGGCTTTGGTGGTTGGAAATGAATTCTGAAGTTCTCTGAGTAGATTTCATGAAGTATATCTGGTAAATTACCAATAAAACTTAACCGAGTTCATCTCACGTCTAGGGACCCTTAAAGCTGCTATCATAAAACTCAACTGATGAAAGACTTTCTTATTGATTGCAATCATTATTGGCTCAGCCCGCCCAGCAGAAAGCAAATATGCATTATGTCCCCTTGAGAAAACACATTTCAGAACCTCACCAGTTTTATGGGACAGGTCCAAGAGATGAAAGCATCCATTCAAACCCTTTGTGACTTTCAGGAGACTGCTTGTCCAGGAACATCTCCACAATCCAGAAAACTCCAGAGCACAGCCTGCTCTGATTCATGCAACCTGGCCGTGGCCGTGCAGTCTGATTAGAAAGATGTTCCCAAGCCCCAGCGGCCTAATTTGCTGTCTTATACTGTATTAAAATTTCACTTCTATTAACTCAGCACACCAACTATTGATCTGAAAATAAAATTAATTCTTGCTTTCCCATAACAAAGAAGAATCACAGTTTATAATGAAGTAAACGCTTGTACTCGATTGCATAATAGAAATCATTATGTTTCCTTATTACGAAGGTGCCTAATTAGCAAAGATTTTCATTTCCCCCGATGTCATGGGCAGGGAGGGGGGTGATCACTATTCTAAGCACATGGCTGTCCCTTAGGTGCATCACCATTTGCATTGCACAATTCCTTTTGAGAAAGCTTTAGGATGAGGCAGAATATAGATTTGGTGTGAGGTCTTGAAGGGTGAACGATGGAACAACCTATGAGTATCCATGTGATCTTTGGAGACAGCCTAGGGTTTCTTCAGCCTCCCTGGGTCTCCTCAACCATTCTTCACTCTGCTACACAAAATCATTCTCTTGAATACTCTACATAATAAATAAGGCATTTCGTCTTTTCTTCCACCCCTCTGGAGGGGCTCATGATATACTAAATATACTGTCAGAAGTTACAACACAGTTACATTTATAAATAAAAGACGTTGATTAAATGACAATATCCCATGCTGATAAAGGTGCAGCATTTTTTTTTCTTGTGTGCTGCTGGTTAAATGATAAATTCCTGAGTGGATTTTTAAGATGGTGTAAATAGCAGGTTGGGCTGTGTAGGCTTGGCAAATGGTAAACACAAGAATGTGTATCAACTTCACGGATGTTTGGTGCTTTTCTGCAACATCATGCTATCCTGTTTGTCAGCCCAACAAGGGGAAGGGCTGGGTGGGAGGATGCTCTTTGAGGTACCACTTGTGAAAGTAAAAAGAGTACAGGTAAAATAAATCCAGATGCCTACTAGGCAACACTTAAAAGATGTCAGGGAAAATCCACTTCATCTGCTATGATAAGCAAACAGAGCACCAGTTAGGCTTTAAAGAGATGTATCTAAAAGTTTCCAACCTAAATGCAAGAAGGGGAGGCAAGTATGGTGGCATACGCCTGAAATCTCAGCACTTAGGAGATACAAGCAAGTGGACCCAGATTCCAAGGCCAGTCTCAGCTCCATGAGACAGTCTCAAAAAACAAAAACAAACAGAACAGATGGGATGGGGAAATGAAGGGAGGGGGGAGGGAGGGAGGGAAGGACAGAAGGAGGGAGAGAGGGAGGGAAGAGAGAGGGAGGGAGGGAAGGAGGGAAGGAGGGAGGGAGGGAGGGAGGGAAGGAGGGAAGGAGGGAGGGAAGGACAGAAGGAGGGAGAGAGGGAAAGAGGGAGGGAGGGAGGAAAGAAGGAGAGAGAAAGAGACTCAAATGCCCCTACAACATTGTGTTGGGAGACAGAAGTCTTGCTGTATCAACACATTAAAGTTGATAAATGAACTGTACATAAAAACAACATGTTACATACATTAAATTTATACAACAAACCTTGGAGATGGAGTCCAGGGCTTTGCACATGCTAAGTACATATGCCCTACCACTGAACTACATCCCCAGCCCAGACTTGATTTTTTTCTATTTATTTCTTTTTATGTTATGTGTATGAGTGCTTTGCCTGCATGTATGTATCTTATCACAGACCAAGAGAAACATTTCATAACGATTTAGCAATCAGTTCGTTAGAAAGACATACCAAGCCTTAATTTCTATGTGCCTATTAGCATAAATTTAGAAAAAAAATGATGAAAACAAAGGAGGAATAAATAAATCCACAATTACGGATGGATCATAGTCTTTGAATCATGACCTATCACTGACAGCTTGGCTCACAGTTGTCCCTGAGATGGCTTGTAATTCAGCCCAGAAGGAAAGGTCATAGGTCACATTCTCTTTGATCCTAGACAAAAGTGAAGGATGTGCCTTAGGTTGACATGGAAGGTTAGTGGGGTGAGGAGAACAGCCCTAAGAATATGTAAGGAGAGAGTGAAAAAGAGAAGAGGAAGTAGTGTGGGCTGCTGGGAAATTTTGAATGATTCTGAAACAGAGTGTTAGCCCTGTAGGAACGCCTGTTCCGACACTGAAGAATCCTGGAGAAGTCACTCAGCTCTCTAATCCTAAATTCTGACACAGGAAAACGAAGAAAAGAATATCTACTTTACCCATCGGTATGAAGCTAAGCCCCTGCTATTATGGGATGTGCTGGCAACTCCATATCCTCACCTTTCACAGTTTCCTGAAGTGGCCTGTGTGTGCACTCAAGTTTTCTACAAGGAACTAGGGAACAGAGCAGACAGGGTCCCCAAATCTCTGAGGAAGAGGGCAGACAACTAACTCTGAGAAAGTGTGCAATGCCCCAAGCCATCCACACTTGAAGTGTTTCTTCTGGTCATTGTTTGGGCAGGCAAAGTGAACGTGGCTCCATGTCAGCCCTAAACCCCCTTCATTCGAGTCTGAACTAGTGGTCTAGCTTCTTATCCACACACATATGCTGCTCAAACAATTCAAACTGTCTCAAGAAATTCACAAGAGTTTTAATTCCTGGATACTTGGCAGTTGTCAGTCCGTTGACTGGTCTCTAGATAAAGCTTCCTTGGAGGGCTTACACCTTTCTTCCATATTTCCAGAGAAAGCAGAGAACTCACCCCTCTTCGCTTGGATGTGCATTTTAGAGTTTTCTTTTTCCTATCAAGGAGCCCTTCCTGTTTTATCTAAAACAAGGCAGAGTCCTTACAAAGCTGAAATTGTTTTTAATGAGCTTTAGGAGTTGAGGGGAGGGAGAGCCTTGTATGTTTTATGAAACCAGAAACCACTTCTGGGAGAAGTGGCATCTACTCCTGGCCATAAAGAACGGGCAGGCTTTCACCTGGTGTGAGGAAGGGATTTTAAGTGTGTGAAACACAACCGAGGGACACAAAACTCCTGCAGGGAAGAACAGGTGATGGCCAGGACAGTGGGGATCAGTAGGAGGGGCATAAATGGCATCCACTGGGAAGGAGTTCACCTACCAGCAACAGGGAGATATAGAAATGATAAAGTCAGAGCTGGATCTCAGAGCGTCTAATCTAGCAGAGAAAGACATGGGGTGGAAAGGAGATTGAGAGGAGAGGGATCAGTTGCTGTAGTTCAGATATAGACATGGAGAAAGAGGAACCAGATTGGATGTGTTGTCCAGAGAAAAGGAATCTAACAAGTAAATACGAAAAAAACGTTATCTTGGGACTCATCCCCAAGGTCTGCCAAGGCTCTAAGAAACATCATTTGCCAAAGAACCCTGGACGTATGTCCAGCTGCTGGCTTGGTCACTCTGTATTTAATCTGAGGTTGCCCTCTTTTTTTAAATCTTTAAACAGCATTTTTAAATGCTTGTTTGGTCCTGTAGCCTTAAAGAGATGCCATTCAGACAAAATAAAGAGACACCCAGAGAGGTGTACTGTAAGCTTATTGTTACAATAATGTTGTTAAGGATGTACCAGACTCTGTGTTACATTTTTTTCCTTGGTTTTCTTGAGAAAGGTCCTGTTTTTGTATCCCTGACTGTCCTGGAACTCACTAAGTAGACTAGTCTGGTCTCAAACTCACAGAGATCTATCTGCCTCTGCCTCCTGAGTGTTAGGATTAAAGCCATGTGTCATGGTTTTATTTTTTTTTCTTTTTAATTTTATTTATTTATATATTTTTATGAGCTCTGCGTGTATACCTGCATGCCAGAAGAGGGCATCAGATCCTATTATAGATGGTTGTGAGCCACCATGTGGTTACTGGGAATTGAACTCAGGACCTCAGGAAGAGCAGCCAGTGCTCTTAACCTCTGAGCCATCTCTCTAGTCTCTTGTGTTATGCTTTTTTGTATGAATTAGCTGACTTCATTTTCTCAATCTAAAAATAGACACTGCTATTTTCTCTCAATGGATAGAGAAACTGATGCTTATTTGAGCCAGAAATCTAGGCTTTGAGCAGATGCATGGGCTATCTTCTCCAGCACATGACGTCATATAAGGAGAACCATCCACCCCAATCCCAAACCAAAGCAGGTGCTCGGCAAGGGACACTATTCCGCCCCTGACTTAAAAATAAATGTCAGGTTGTCAAGGGAAGCAACCATGCCCCTTGATTTCTTTATTCATTTTATTGTTAAGTGTGTGTGTGTGTGTGTGTGTGTGTGTGTGTGTGTGTGTGTGTATCTCAGGTGCTTGAGGAGGCCAGGTTTTCTGGAGCTACAGTTACTTACAGGTAAGTGTGAGCTTCCTGGTAAAGGTGCTGGGAACCGAACTTGGGTCCTCTGGGAGAGCAGTGTATACTCTTCACTGTTAAGCTCTTTTTCTAGCCTTTTTTTTTTTTTTTTTTTTTTTTTTTTTTTAAGTACTGAGGCTCAAAGCACTCAAGTACACGGAATGAGTACCAAGAACTGAGCAAGCGCTCACCACTGAGCCCTGATCATCTTTCTGTCGCTGGTTGTTCTAACAATAATGTTCCCTTCATAGGGTCTAGGAAGGTATGACTTGCCTTTTGCTTCTGAAGGAGAGTTGGGCCTGTGAACACTGCCTGCTAAACGGAAAGTCGGGGAGACCACACAAGAGTGAATAAGTTTGAGCAAAGGTGGATCAACTTGACCAAGTCAGCTAACGGGCAAGGGAATCTAATGAGAACCTGTGGAGTGGGGCCATCTTAGGCCATCAGCCACCTGTCATCAGGCCTGACAATGGAGTTCCATCCCCAGACCTTACACGGTAGGAGAGAACGGACTCCTGGAAGCTGACCTCCACACCCACACTGCGGCATGCACCCACACACATTAAGTACATAAACACTTTAAAAATGACTTTAAAAAAGAAGGAAAAGCTATGCAATGTCTAAGGGACCAAGACGAGGGCAGAGTTTGTCTCGTCAGCATACCTCTGCCTAAAAGAAGCAGTAACTGGCGTCTTTGTCTTACAGGCTCCACTGAGGAGCGTCTCTGACTGACCAGACGTGGGGCATGTGACCATCCCTCAACTAGGAGAGTCCTCCTACGGAAGAAGCCCAGCGTACAGAAGTAAGGGTCCTCCAAGGCTCTGCTACCCGAACAGAGCGGAGGGAAAGCGGGGCTCACAGCAGATGTTCCTGTGGCGGCGGCATTGCAGGAAGTGCGTTTCCACGGCTTCCGAGGAGGGCTCCCCGCCTTGAAGGACTGCACAGTGAAGAAGTCTCTCCTTCCTGCTCCCGCACTGCTAGGTCTGGTTATGACCATATGTTACAATGTCATTAGGCGAGCCGCACCAGAAATCCACTAGGAACATTTCATGTTAAACTTTGCTGATTTTTCAAATTTTCTCTGCTCTCTTGGTAATGATCTCTTTCTCTACTTTCATCCCTCCTTGGGAAAAGGGCCATCACACATGATGTTAGCCCATTAGATATGAAGGAAGCATGATTTATTATTATATTGAGGGTTGTGCTGCATTAAAAATAGGAAAGAAAATTATTTCCACAGACCTCTTCAAAGACTTGGAAGTTGTCAAATTTTGCTTTCTTTATGTCAGGGGTGCCGAGGTAAAGCTGTTTGAAGGTTGAGGGGTCTCTTGCTCACAGTATGACTTGAAAATGATAAGATGTTTTCTAGATTCCCTTATAGAGAAGTGGGGCCCTGTTGAACTCACCCCTTTGTGACCAGTTGAGTAGGAGGAAGGCTCTCATACCTGAAGGATGGGTGGGTCAGCCATGGCAAACTGGGATGGCGGAATAACCAGAGTACCGACTAGATGGCAGGTGACCGTGAAAAGACTCAACTATATCCACAAGCTGTTGTCTCAGCACATGGAGCAGATGCTGACGCCCACATACAGCTCTTCCTCCTCCAAATCGGCTAAACCCTCCTCTGACTGACAAGGGTGTTTAGAAGAAAGTCACATTGAAATTGAGGTGACACTGGGTGGTGGCACACACCTTGAATCCCAGCACTCAGGAGGCAGAGGCTAGTGGATCTCTATGAGTTCGAGGCCAGCCTGAACTACAGAGCAAGTTCCAGGACAGCCAAGGCTTACAAAGGAAACCTTGTCTTGAAAAACCAGAGGGGGAAAAAAAAAAGAAAACAAAGACAAAGAAATTGAAGTGAGGGGCCAGCAAGAGGACTCAGTGGGTAAAGGCTCCTATCTATAAGCCTGATAACCTGGATTTAATCCCCAAACCCACATGGGAGAAGCAAAGAACCAATTCCCACGAATTATCCTCTGATCTCCATATGTGCACTGTGGCACAGCCACACACAATTAATTAATTAATTAATTTTAAAAATATTAAGAAACTAAGGTGAGACTTCAAAGGCAGAGACAGGTAGTCTAAGTTTCAGGCCAGCTTGGTCTACACAGCAAGTTCCAGGCTATGCAGAGCTACATAGTAAGACCCTGTTTCAAATGAAAAGAGAAAGGCAGGAGGATGGAGGGTGGAAACACAGAATAGTAACAGTAACGAGGAGGAAAGTAGAGCTCGCTTTAGACTCCCAAACAGCGGAGTTGTTGTAAGATTTGCATCAACATTGAGCAAATGGCCAAGCCAATAAAAAAAACCTCAACCCTCAGACAACGAGAATTGGGTTAACTTCATTTCTACTGCATACCTTCGATTCAATACCCTTCAGACGTTATAGTCAGTTGGGTGATTTAGCATTATTTTGGAGCTTTTTTAAAGTCTGGAACTAAGACTTTCATCTGACTGCAAGCAGACTTATCTGGTCACTGTGAAGATGGATGCTTCGGATACTGCTGCCATTGGCAGATACGGTTCCTGTGGGCTGAGTGGCAGCCAGAGCTGCTGAGCAATGGCGTCAGTGAGGGTAGCAATAGCCGAGTCTAAAGCATCCCTTCTTTTCACCTCCGTGATCATGATGCTGACCAGGCCTCTCTCCAACTTCCACAGATTATTCTCTTCACCAAATCATGCAGTGGGTCTCCCTGCCAGACTGTGGGACTTCCTCAGGCTACGACACTTGGTACAACAACATTCCCCTTTGTCTTTGATATAGGAAGTATAGCCAACCGTTTGACATCTATTAGTTAAGAAGCAGATTTGGGGTTAGGGATTTAGCTCAATGTAGAGCACTTACCTAGCAAACACCAGGCCTTGGGCTTGGTTTTTAGTACTAGATTAAATATGGAAAATTAGAGGTAGGCATAAAGAAGGAAGCAAGGCATGCCTAGTTTCTAGTATTATTTAGAACACAAACAAAAATAAGGGTTACTTTTAGACTTTCCTAGCAAAATGAAAATAAAATGCACATTTGAAATTTTAGTGTTTTTCTCCAAGAAAACACATGGTGAGACACAGGCAGGCATGGCCCAGTGTGTGTTCCTCAGTCCCGGGATGCCCTCACAACCTGTGTCCAGTCAGTTGTGATTCGGGTGAAATCTTCCACTACTAGTAACGAGGTTCAGTGAACCTTGATGAGAACATAAACCAGTTAGGAAGGGAGGTAAGCAGACAAATGAAGAAACTTAGAGACTATGTGCCAACTTCCTGAGAAAGGGCTTTAATGTCACATGTAAATACAACTGTAATCCAATTGTTTCAAATGTGTGCCTTCACCTGAGTCAATGCAGAGATCCCTGGCTAAACACAGTGTGGTGGTTTCAATGAAAATGGCCCCCATAGGTTCATCATCACACATCATAAGGTGTGTTCTTGTTGGAGGAAGTGTGGCCTTGTTGGAGGAAGTGTGTCATTGGAGGTGGGCTTTGAGGTTTCAAATGCTCAAGCCGGGTCCAGTCACTCTCTCTTCATGCTGCCTGCTGATCCAGATGTAGAACTCTTCCCACCATGATGGTAGTGGACTAAACCTCTGAACCTATAAGTCATCCCCAATTACATATCTTCCTTTGTAAGAATTACCATGGTCATGGTGTCTCTTCACAGAAATAGAAACCCTAAGACACAGTTGTCATTTATTAAAAAAAACCAGAGAGTAATTTGGCAGTTTCTCAAAATATTAATTGGGAAGTTACCACATGACCCAGCAATTCTTCCTGTGTATATATATCCCAGAGACATGAGAGTATGCATTCACATAAAAACTTGCACATAACTATTTAGCACAACATCTTCAAATACTGTAAAGAGTAAACAGCTTTGATATGTGCTAACTGATGAATAGACAAAATATGATATATCCATATTCTATTATATGTCCATAAAAATTAACAAAGTATTGAGCTATTTTACAATATGATGAACCTTGAAAACACTATGCTAAGTGAAAGAAGACAAAGGATCATATACTACCTGATCCTATTTATGTTAAATATCTAGAAATGGAAAGTGGATTAGTGGCTGCCACATATTGAGGGATTGGGAAATGGGGATTAGCTGCTGATGGAGATTTAGTTCCATTTTGGCCAATGACCAGAATATTTGGGTAATGATTGTATGTATGGCTCTGGGAACATACTAAGAACCACTGCCATATACATATTAAGTGGATGAACTACATGAGCTATGAATCATACCTCAAAATAATATTTTTCAAAATTTCCTACATCTCCCACCCAAAAAGTACTATAAATCAAGGATTTGGGGGGAAATCTTTCAAAATAATTAGAATTTGGGCCAGGAAAATGGCTCAGCAGGTGAAAGTACTTGCTGCTAAGTCTGACAAGCTGAATTTGATCCTCAAGATTCACATATCAGGACAGAGCCAACTCCTCCAAGTTGTCCTCTGACCTTCATATGTGCACCATGGTATGTGTAGACACACACACACACACACACACACACGCACGCACGCACGCACGCACGCACGCACGCACGCACGCACGCAAATAAATGAATTGTAATGAAAAGTTTTTCTACAGGGAGTGGTGATTGCAGCTAGCAATTTTGCAGCTAGAGACTTCTTTAGAGGGTCAGTCCATGGGGTCCCTGCTCCTGAAACTATGGCTCTAGTGAGCTTACAACCTGCTGTCTAGCTGGACTGAGGCTGCAGCTGGGGCTATTCCAGTCACCATATATCATAACAGTAAAACCTCAAGCCGTAAACTTACATTTCTACATATCCCAGACAAAAAATAAACACAGACTATTATTTCTAATCCTGCTCTGCTCTTGGGGAGGGCTGGCTAGATTGCACACTCTATGAAAGGATGGCTTGCCCTTCTCTAGAGGATTCCCTTGTGTTGAGGGCACAAGTTCTTCCCATCTGAAAGATGCACGATCCAGCTGTTCCCTCTCTCCGCCGAAACTTCCCCGCCAACCTCCATGGGACTAAGGCAAGAAAGACAAGGTTTAATTATTGTGACCTGAGCGTGCTCCTCCCATGGAGGAGAGAGTCTTTTGTGCCCCAAGTTAATAACTTCTTTTAACCACTAGGGATCTGTCATTCTAAGTCTCTGTTTATAATTTCAGAAGTATTTTATCTTTTAGGTCTTTTTTTTTTAATGTCATATATCTAGGGCTGATAAGCTGAGAGCTAAATATTTTAAGACCTCTAAAGTAATAATCACTAAGTGCTTAATTTCAAAACACACACCCTGCATTTGCTCCCTTGGGATGAAACATTCATCACAGACTCCTGCCCGGGCACCAGGCCAGATATTTCCTCTTGGGCCTTTTGCACATTTGGATGCCTACGACAGCTAACTCCCGCTGGGCCTCCCTGTGTCTGCCCCCCAAGAGGTCCTTCCCTTCTGCATGCAAATCCAGAGGGCCCGTCTCACAGTGGGTTCAAACCCAGCCTATGAGGATGCTTCTGCCAGGTCCCCTCCTGCACACCCCACTGGAAATGCCACCCAGAGAGCCTCAGGAGAGTCTTATCTGAAAGTCCATGCCAACTCTTTCTGAGTTCACGGGGATCCCACCATGCCCATAGCTGGCTGATTTCCAAGGAGTACCAGTGTCGAGTCTTATCCTAGTGGGAACCAGTTCAAATCGCACCAAGAAGAAAAGAAGCAGGACACTGTGGCACATGCCTTTAATCCCAGCACTGAGGAGGAGAAAGCAGGTGGATCTCCGTGAGTTCAAGGCCAGCCTGATCTCCACAGCAAGTTCCAGGCCAGCCAAGTCTACACAGCGAGACACTGCCAAAACAAGAAAGGAAGAAAAAGGGGAGAAGGGAGGGAAGGAGGGAGAGAAGGGAGAAAAAGAAAGCTTGTTACAGCATGTAAAACAATCTAATGGTGTACAGACTTCAGTTAAGGACTAGCCCTCCTGCATGAACAAAGCAGGCAGACCTGTTGACTGGCGCAGACTGCCTGGGGTCTGGCTGGAGACAGAAGTCAAGTTCAACTGGCACTTTTCCCTTGGGTATGGAGGAGGACAGGGAAGTCGGGCCAGCATTCATTAGACTATGGATTTATAAATTTCAACCACAGGGGAGAAATATGCAAGCAGGAAGCAAAAGCTTCCTAGATAGAACTACTGTCGTGTGTATATATGCTCAAAGGTCAAAAATAAACCATCACATTGTAGGCTAAAATTGGGTAAGAAATACACATTTCTGCTTGTTGGATTTGATATAAGGAAACTCTGAAACTTCTCACTATGCCTTTTTTGGGTTATTTTTGGTATTTTTTAACCATGTTGTCTTAGTTAAGGTGACTATTGCTATGACGAAACATCATGGCCAAAGCAATTTGGGGAGGAAATGGTTCATTTGGCTTATACTTCCATATCATAGTTCATCATCAAAGGAAATCAGGACAGGAACTCAAGAAGGGCAAGAACCTGGAGGCAGGAACCTGGAGGCAGGAGCTGATGCAGAGGGCATGGAGGGGTGCTGCTGACTGGCTTGCTCCCCGTGGTTTGCCCAGACTGCTTTCTTATTGAACCTAGGACCGCCAGCTCAGGGGTAGCCCCACCCACAATGAAAAGAAAGGGCTGGAGAGAAGGCTCAGTGGTTCAGGGAATGAACTGCTCTTGGGGAGAACCTGAGTTCATTCCCGTCACCCACCTCAGGCAGTCCACAACTACCTGTAACTCCAACTCCAACACTTCTGGCTTCCAATGGCACACACACACACACACACACACACACACACACACACACACACGCACACACAGAGAAAGAGAGAGAGGGAGAGAGAGAGAGAGAGAGAGAGAGAGAGAGAGAGAGAGAGAGAGAGAGAGAGATTTCCCCAGCAGACATTAATTCTTACTATCAATGGCCAACACAAGGCGGTTTTCTTAACAGTCCCGTATCTCACAGGCTGGCTCTTCCCGACGGGTCTGTATTTCCTATTATCACGCACAGCTCTGTTCATTCCTCCTTCCTTCCTCCACTCTGCCACCAACAGAGCCCTACACAGACAGCTTCACAAAATGGTAGGAACCGTGACCACTTAGGGCTCTATTCAGATCTCAGTCAGTGATGGTGGAGGTGTTCATGGGTCTAATGGTGGTCACAGAAAAATGGCGAAGCAGAACAGTGGAAGGGGAGGTGGTTCTTTCCCTCTTATCAAGAAGCGTTAGTCTGGGGATGTCACCCAGTGGGAGAGCACATGCCCAAGATGCTGTTGGGAGAAAAAAAAAAACAACCCTCAGGAATGGGGCATTAGCTGTGCTTAGAGGGTTCGAAGCAGGAAAAGACACCGTCTGTGTTGAGCTGGCCCCTGAAGCCTCTGGAAACATCCTGGGGTGTCTGTCTCTTGGCGTCTGCTCATGGCTGTCGTCACTTGCATGGCTGTGGAGTAATTGCTCCGTAAATGTTTGCTGGACTGGACTGTTGAAAAACAGAACTGTCTGACACAGGGCTTTGCTTCAGACTTCAAACCCAAAGTGTATATATACCAGAAGGCAGGAGAATGGGTGGTATATTTGAGTAAGTGTGACCAACTCCATTTAACTGGGACAACACTCAAGTCTGGGAGAGCAGTGAGCCATGAAATCAGAAGTTGAGGGTTGTACGATATTGAATAGCCAGTGTTGGTATAAGAATTAACATATAAATCCATAAACTCTTCAACTACAGCCCTTCATAACCACCAACTATACTAGGTGAGATTCGTGTGTGGAGTGCCTGGCAGACATCATGGCCAGGCCTCAGTGTCACATCAGTCTGGGTTTGAACCTTGGCTACACTGGTGCTCCCAGACTGAGACCTTATACAAATAATGTGAGTGTCCCAAGCCCAGTGCCTAGAGGTGAAAAATGAGGGTGCTAACCGCAATGTCCCCCAACAACACCAACCCAACAGCACCGCTGAGACAATTGAAGACATAACTCATTAACACAGGAGGCCTGGCAGTGGTCAGAACTCCACAACGGCAGCCATTGCTGACGTCAGCATGGCTCTTGCATTCTCCTGTGTAGGCAGGACAGTGAGCTCCTCAGGTGTCACCTGATGCTGTGATTGTCAGCATCTGCCTTCATGTCGGGTACTCCTGTAAGGTCTTTCTGTCTGGGCAACGTTGGCCCGTGCTCAAAAGACCTGATCAAGATTGAAGAGTCTCGGTTGGGGATTTAGCTCAGTGGTAGAGCGCTTGCCTAGCAAGCATAAGGCCCTGGGTTTGATCCTCAGCTTAAAAAAAAAAAAGAGAGAGATTGAAGAGCCTCAAGGACGAGTGATGGAAGTCAGTATCCAGGTCAGACAAGGCTGGGCCATGGAAATGCTGCATTTTCATGTAGTAAAGCCACAAACTTAAAACAGATTTCTTTTTGTTTTTGTCTTTTGAGGCAGGGTTTCGCGTATCCCAGGCTGGCCTCAAACTTGCTATATGGGTTGAGGATGGCTTTGAACTCCTAACTCTCTTGCTTCCACCTCCCCAGTGCTAAGATTGCAAGTGGGCACCACCACACCTAGTTAATATTAAATCTTTTCTTTGTTTGTTTTGGTAGTGCTGAGATCCAGCTCAGGGCTTTGTATACGACAGGTAAACGCTCTATCGCTGAGCTACAATCCCAGCCCTGAAAACAGACTTCTAAATTATCCATTAAAAATGAAAGATTTCGAGGGGTGGGGGATGGTGAAGAGATGGCTCGGTGGTTAATCAAGCTTGCTACTCTTCTGGAGGACCTGAGTGGTTGGCCGGGCTTGCTGCTCTCCCAGAGGATCCGAGTTCAGTTCCCAGAACCTACATCAGGCAGCTCACAAGCACCTTATCTCTAGCTCTGCTGATCCAATGCCCTTTTCTAACCTCCATGGGCACCTGCACATGCATGGCATACTCTCATACAGACATGCATGCGTATGTGTATAAAAAATAAAAATGAAAACAAATCTTTTTAAGAAATAAATCAAAGCCAGGCATGGCGGCACACACCTTTAATCCCAGCACTCGGGAGGCAGAGGCAGGCAGAAATCTGTGAGTTTGAGGCCAGCCTGGACTACAAAGCAAGTTCCAGGATAGCTAGGGCTGTTACACAGAGAAACCGTGTCTCCAAAAATCAAAAAAGAAAGAGAGAGAGAGAGAGAGAGAGAGAGAGAGAGAGAGAGGGAGGGAGGGGGGAGGGAGGGGAGGGGGAAGGAGGGAGGGGGGAAGGAGGGAGGGAAGGAGGGAGGGGGAGAAGGAGGGAGGGAGGGAGGGAAGGAGGGAGGGAGGGAAGGAGGGAGAAAGGAAGGAAGGAAGGAAGGAAGGAAAGAAGGAAGGAAGGAAGGAAGGAAGGAATCAAGTATTAGGGCTGGAGAGATGACTCAGTGGTTAAGAGTGCATACTCAAGTTTGGTTTCTAGCACCCATGTTGGGTAGCTCACAACTGCTTATAACCCCAACTCCAGGAGGATCTGACAACCCTGACTATCTCAGGCACTGCATTCATGTGCGCGCACGCACACACACACACACACACACACACACACACACACACACGCACACACACATGCACACACACACTTTACAATAACAAAAATAAATCTTTTTCAGTTTTTTGAAACAAGGTTTCTCTGTGTAACTTTGGCTGTCCCAGAACTTTCTCTGTAGACCAGGCTGGCCTCAAACTCACAGAGATCCATCTGCCTCTGCTTCCCCAGTGCTGGAATTAAAGACATGCACCACCATGCCTGGCTATAAAAATGAATCTTAATAATAACGATGATAAAATATTAGGACCTAAGATGGCCTCTTGGGTGAGGAGGCTTGTCATGTAAGCCTGGCTACTGAGCTTGATGCCCAGAACCCACATAAAAGAAAAAGAGAATCAACTTTACAGTGTTCTCCTCTGACCTCCACATGCAAGCTCACACACCTGTATCACACACACACACACACACACACACACACACACACACACACACATAACTAAATATTAATATTGAGTTGAAGCTGAGCATGGTGGCATTCACCTGTAGGACCAGCAACTGGGAAGGCTGAGGCATGAGGATCACTTGAGCCAAGAGGGATCCTAGATGACAGCAGAGCCCCTAGGTGACATACAGAGCCACTATTTCAAACAGAACCTAGGTGACATACAGAGCCCCCATTTCAAACAGAACCTAGATGGCATACAGAGCCCCTATTTTGAACAGGACAAAGCAAAACAAAAATAATATTGAATTGGAACTACCTCCAAGCCCTTTGGTTGAACAGAAAAAGCAAAGTACAGAGGCAGGCAGGTAGGACTATCATGTATATGTTATTACTTCTTACATGTGTCTGTTAATACACATGCTGTGCATATGTGCTTGTCAATGCACAGAATGTCTCTGGAAGGGCACATAAGTGACAGTTTCCATTCCCTCTAGGAAGGAAAACCGAGGGATGGAGTCAGAAATTGAGACAGTTCCCACTCGTTGTGTGTGTTTTTCTGCTCTGATATTTTTCCTCATGCCCTGTACATATTGTTTTTATTAAAATTAATTTTAAAAGCTGTAAGCAAAAAAAGAAGGCTGTTAGTTTCACAGAGGAAAAGCTTAGTGGATAATAGTTGAAACACAAGCTGTGGAAGTCTCAGGGCAGCAGGTGGGGGGCAGGTACAGCCTCCTCCTCTTTCCCCATGGGGACGTAAGCTGCTGCCTCATTTTGAAGAGTAACCAGGCCATGTCTAGTAAAGGCTAATAAGTGTTCATAGCTTCCTCTTAGACAAATTCCCCCAAATTAACTGCATATCCAAAAAGACATAAACAAACATTCATAGCAATATTATCAGCAGGAGATGTGAAAACATAACCTATAATGTAATTACAACACCATATATAGCAGTTAAATGAGATGAACCACATTTTCATACATCAGTGTGAATAAAACTCAGAAATATGTTGGAGTTTTAGGATGCCAAAACAGCTCCTCTAATATGCCATTTATGTATCATACAGACAAACAGTCAATATAATTCTATACATTATGTGTAGTTACACGCACTTATACCTGAAACACAGAAACGTTCAAGAGAAGAATATAACACTAACCCCCCATGAGAGGAGCTACGGGAGGTTGGGTGGGTAGGGAAGGACGTGATTGTGGGGAGGCGGGAGTTCACAGCTTCTAAAAAGTTGTCTGTAATGCACCCTCAACCACGATCTAATGCAGGGCAAGAACGCTGTTCAGAATAAATACCAGTAGTTGAATAATCCATAGATATGGCTGTGATCCACTACAGTACACAGCTCTGGGAATCATAGGCCGGGACACCAGAGATAGTGTGGTTCCTTTAGAAAAGCTTTGTAACAGATGGAGCCTCAGTTTCTTCATCAGCAAAGTGGAATTAGGACTCTATGAAGATTCAAGGGGGAAAAGTACATGTAAAATGCTTAATGCAAAGGCTGCACTCCACAGAGAAACCTTGGCTGTTACTGTTGGTCAGCAGTGAGCCAATCCACGAGTCCCTTCCTCCTTCAGGAGGAGAGAGCTGCTGCCACATTCCGAGACACGTCTCTCCAGGACCGCCAGCCTGGTGTGTCAGAAGACGGTGCCTTTCTGGGTGTGAAAGCCCAACCTCCCCCAAATCAGTGCCACCACCATCAAGGGAGGCACTTTCTGGAAAGGATGTTGCAGGAAGCAGAGTTAGGGAGTAACAACACATATGACAAAGGGCCACCGTCTCCAGCACGTCACCAGAAACAGAGCATCTCAACCAGTCCCTGTGGGTTTAAGTCTGAGGCTGCTGAGTAAAGAAAACAGTGTTTCTGCTTTTAAAACGAGTCCATGTGACATGTGGGGACAGGAGCCCCAGAGAGTGGCCAATGCTGGATCTCGTCTGGCTTTGGAACCTCTTGTGGCTGTGAATATTTTCAAAGAGAGGTTGATACCGTCTCTGAACCTGCACCCGAGTCTCCATCAGCTTTTGTGGCTGACTTGGGTCTAGGGTGGGTCACTTAAGGACAGACCTGGGTACAGTGAACAGTGACCCCTAGGAACAGATGATCTTGCCACTAGTAGCAATGACAAAGCAGCAGCCAATGCCCACTCTACACCAGGTGCCATGCTGAGCATTTGTGGGTGAATAACTGGCCATCTCTCCAAGGAAACTGAGGCAAAGAATACTTGGAGGTGGTGCCTAAGGTCTAAGACTAAATATGCTGTACAACACAGCCCGGCTTCAACCCAGCTGTGTGTCCTGGGATGGTCACCTCACCTCTCGGGTCACTTCGCCTACAAAAGGAAGGTTGGGCCGGATTTTAGGGATCCCTTCTAACACTTAGATTTCAGGTTTCTGACAACTAAGCCATACCTTTCAGAACCAAATTTTTGATAGTACAAGTTGTTTCAAAAGCAGTTCTAATATCAAAAAAACAAAACAAAACAATCCACGCTTCAGTGTTCTCTTCCCTCAGAGCTCAGGGAACCCTGCAGAAGAGGAGGCAGCGGGAATGTAAGAGCCGGAGAGGATGGAACACACCAAGGAAACAGGATCTTCTAATTCAACAGGACTGACACACGTCTGAACCCACAGAGACTGAGGCAGCACTCACAGGGACTGCATGAGTCTGCACCAGACGGGGTCCTAAAGCTGAAAGGAGTGGACACATGCCCACGTCCTTAACTCAGAAGCTGTCTCTCACTGATAACCACTTGCAAAGGAAAATTTCGTTTTCTCAGAGGGAGTCTCACTGGGAAAACAAACTACTCTTGAAAATTATTTAGGGGCTGGAGAGATGGCTCAGTGGCTAAAAGCACCAATTGCTCTTCCAGAGGACCCAGGTTCAATTCCCAGCACCCACATGGCAGCTCACAACTGTCTGCAATTCCAATCCCAGAGGACCCGACACCCATGGCAAAACACCAATGCACATAAAATAAAAATAAATTAATTAAAGAAAATGGTTTATTGTCGCGTCCGCCTCGACCAGCAAGGAAGATGCGACACCAGGCTCTTCTCCAAGCAGTTTATTCAGGAACCTTGAACAATCTTCTGACCCCGGGGGAAAGCCAACTTCTTCTCCACTCTCACTCTCACTCTCCCATTCTCTCTCTCACTCTCACTCACTCTCACAGTCACTCCCCTGGGGAAGTCAGCCCACGCCCTTTATAGCCACTGGGCAATCAACCCTGTAGTGCCACGTGGACAATGCCGCTAGGGTCAGACATACGCAAGCAAGCCAGATTAGGTCCAGGTGTGCAGAGGCAAGCCAGATCCTAGCCTTAGCCAAATAAGGAGCATCTGCCATCGGGAAGGCAGAAGCCAGACGCCGTGCCATCTTTGAGGCACGGCTGTGCACGGCTCTCTACAGTTTATTTATTTTTAAATTTTATGTGTGTTGGTGTTTTGTGTGTATGTATGTCTCTGTGAGGGTGTCAGGTCCTCTGGAACTGGGGTTACAGACAGTTGTGAGCTGGGTGAGTGCTGGGAATTGAACCTGGATCCTTTGGAAGAGCCGTCAGTGCTCTTAACCACTGATGCATCTCTCCAGCTCCAACAAACCAGTCTTAAGGGCAGGTCCCATGCCCTGCAGTAGACGCCAACAGAAAATAAGCTCAACAGCATCTTTGGAGTTTCCTTGTCTCATAATAATGTGTCCGGGCTTTTTAATCTCTTTTTTTATTTTATTTATATATATTTTAGGTTTTTTTTCTCCTTTTTTGCCCTACAGGTTCCTTGCATATATGTTAGCATATATATTATGGCTGCTGGGTTAGTGTTTCTATGAGATCTCTGAGTGTGCCAACAAGTGGATCTCCGCGTCTGTATCTGTTTCTTGGGTTTTCCCCCTTCTGTTTCTTTGTTTTGTCCTAGTCTGATGTCTTAGGTTTGGTTATATTTATTATATTATAATCTCTTAGAAGTCTGGTCATTTTCTGATAAGAGACAGAAAGAGGTGGATCAGAATGGGAGGAGAGGTGGGGAGGAACTGGGAGGGGCAGAGGGAGGGGCAACTGTAATCAGGATATATCATGTGAGGAAACAAAAATCTATTTTCAATAAAAGGAAAAGAAAAAAGGCAAAACTGAGGGGGGGGGCAGAATTCATCCCAAACTCTGCACAGAAGCATTCCATTTGAATAAAATGCACTAGAGAATGTGGGGGAAAGGTCTCAGTGTTACCGTTAGAAAACTTCAGGGCTCTCTGCAGCCAGCCACTCGAGGGGTCGTGTCCAGGTTGTTTCAGGGAAAGCATTTAGGGAGAGGGAGTGGGTCGGAGGGGTGTGACGTGCACAAGGAGTGTGGTTCTTGTGTCTAGAAAGTCACAAAAGTATCCCCCTGCTTAAAGTCATCAGTTCCACTAAACCAGGACCCCTAAAACACAACCTCGTGACCTTCTCTGGGAATACTAAATAAGCCCCCAAGGCCTTAAGAAATATGGGACTTACAAATAAGGCCAAGCATTTCACCCCGATTCTGATGAAAGGTTTATGAGCCCCAGAATAGCCTGAGCAGGACATGTCTGGATTGAATATTCGGTGCACACTTAACACCAATGCCTTTCAGAGGCTTCGTGTTTCACAACCAAACATTGCCAGAACTGTGAGAGTTACATGATACCCATGGTAGGGGACATTTTCTCACTTCTTGGTGCCATAAATAGTGCAGGCTCCTGTCTGTGGCACATGCCAGTTAATTAGTCTCTTTAAGCTTCAGGGATTGGCTAGCATCACTGTCCCTTGACCTTGTTCCCATAGAAACCAAAGTTGAAGAAGATGATGACATGTGTCAGACCAAGGTCCATCAGGAGGAAGATTCTGGAAATGAAACGGAAGTTCTGGGGAGGTGGGGAGGTAGCTAGTGGCGTCAGGTCAGTTTTCAAAGATGAGGCCCTTTCAGTGTGAGATGCTTGCTACCTGAGCCTTGGCCCAGGCTAAAAGATGAACAAGTCCAGAAATCAAACCCCCTTAGTCTCAGAGAAGACCCACCTCTATGCAGAGATGAAAGAGTCACATGCCCAGATCTGTTCCCGAGTCACACGGGTCTGTGCTTTTACGAAACATCAGGTAGGAAGTAGAGGCATGAAGGCCTTGAGGATACGCAGTGCATTACAGCTCACAAAACGCTTTCTCACGATGCCCTACTCTTAGAGAGAGACGAAAACATCACCTCTCATTCAGTTTCAGCTGGTACTTACTAAGACATAAGAGTACAGAGAGCCAGATGGTGGTGGCACACGCCTTTGATCCCAGCACTCGGGAGGCAGAGGCAAATGGATCTCTATGAGTTTGAAGCCAGCCTGATCTACAGAGTGAGTTCCAGGACAGCCAAGGCTACATAGAGAGACTCTGTCTCCAAAAACCAAAAAAAAAAAAGAAAGAAAGAAAGAAAGAAAGAAAGAAAGAAAGAAAGAAAGAAAGAAAGAAAAGAAAAAGAAAGAAAACAAACAAACAAAAAAAAAGAACACAGATATGGCTGAGAGAGTATAACCTCAGAGATACAGTAAAGGGGGCTGGAAAGTGGAAGGGAAGGGAAGGAACAGAGGGACAGAATGTCTGACTGCTTGGTGTGTGAGACAGTAAGGAGGCTCAGAGCCCAGCTTCGGAGGAGAAGGGAGCTGGCAAGAAGAAGTGTGTGTGAGAGAGGAGCGCACTTGGGAACTGAAAGAATACGAATGCAGTTGGTCACGCAGTTGGTCCTGGAGCTATGCAGTTACAGAAGGGCTGGGCAGGTAGGGAGCACGGTGGGGGACGATGATGAAGAGTAGCCTGTGCACAGCGGCCCACGATGTTTCAAAGACACCCTTCCCAGCCCGTTAAGACATGGTTTTAGGGGTCTTCTTCTGCACTGTCCTCCCCGCTCAAGAAATTGGGTGTCTAAAGCTCTTGGAGATTAGAATAGGTGCTGGAGAGATGGCTCAGTGGTTAAGATGGCTGGCTGCTCTTCCAGAGGACCCAGGTTCAGTTCCCAGCACCCACGTGGTGGCTCACAGCCATCCTTAACTTCAGTTCCAGGGCACCCAATGCTGTCTTCTGACTCCCTCCGATATCAGGCACACATATGGTACACATACATACATGCAGTGTTTACTCATATACATAAAATAAAATAAATCTTAAAAGAATTTTAATAGACCTCAGAGCACTTCTCAGAAGCCAAAAGCTGTGCAGATGATCTCTTTAAGAGCTAAATATTATGTTCAGGAAATCAAAAGCTGGATAGAAAAGACAGGCAATATCAAGGTCAACATTCATTGTGAAAACTGGTCGGGGAGACCTTAGCTCTGTCTCAGCTCCCTGTGTGCCCCTCCGTGGTACAGATAAACAGCTCTGTCACTCAAGATCTGGGCTCAAAATCAAGGAAAGCTCTTCACACAGGGAACCTGGAACCTTCTCTCAGCCTCCTAATTAGGTGGGGGGCCCCAGTGAGAGGAGGTGGGGTCTTCCCCGCCAAGGCCCATATGGCTCCAGCCTCTAAGCCAGAGATGTTCTGCTGGGTGGAGTGTCCAGGAGCAAGCTGAGCTATGTATCAAATTCTGCTGCTACCAAACTCCTTCTGCCTAAGTTTTTTCTTCTCTTCAGCACCTCCTTCTTCCAGTATCTTCCACAACTGACAATGACCCTGCTGGGCTGGCAGGTCAGGGGAACCATTCTAACTTGAAATCTCCCGCGGTAGAGTTCAAGCCCATCTCCTGTCATTCAGACATTGCGGTTTCACATTTTAGACAGTAGTGAGTAAACTGTGGCCTGGGTTGTAGACCAAATGGAGTGAGCTGCCTGATTTTGCAAATACTGCTTCATCTGGACACATCCCTGCCTGTCCAGCCAGGTACTGCTCATGGCTGCATTTACAGCACAGAGCTGAGTAGTTACCACCGCGTCCACATGGCCCAGAAAGCCTAAACTACATGTTGTCTGTCCAGCTTGTTCCCGAAAGAGCCTGCCTATCTCCTCTTCTGAAGCATCACTGTTACAGTTTTAGAAACTGAGATAATCTCCTTTGAAGTTATTAGCAGGAGTGGCCACACACTGGCCACAGGCTGCTCAATCACCTCTTGAAGAAAGGGAGGGTGACATTTATTAGCTCCGTGGCCTTGAAAACACTTCATCTTTCTGAGCTCCGGTTTCTTCATCAGCCAGAAGGCACTATCACAGTGCCTGTTCATCTCGCTCTCTGCCCAGGTGACGTAAGCAACAGACACACTGCTTAGAGATGTATATGTCCCTAAGAGCAGAAAGACTTTCTCATTGATAGAATTTGTGTATTGTTTACGGTATTATTTTGAAACAAACTCATCCCATGTAGCACAGCCTGGCCTCCAGTTCCAGATCCCCCTGCCCCTGCCTGCTAAGTCTTTACAGGTGTATGCCATCATGCCTAGCTAATGTTGGCATAATTTAATACTGCTGGGTTTACATGTTTCTGGGAACTTATTTCTTATAGTACTAGCAGCTGGAAGTCTGAGATCAAGGTAGCAGTCAAGGCAGGTCTAGCGAAGGCCCTCTTCCGGCTGTAGATGGCCACCTTCTGACTACACCTCACTGTGGGGAGGCAGGGGTCGGGGAGGTGAGAATCAGATTAAGGACCCACTCATATAACAGCATTTAGCCTTAACCACCTCCTAAAGACCCTATCTCCAAATATATTCATTCTGGGGACCAGAGTAAGCAGTGTATAAAGAGCACAGTATTTGAAGGCAGAGGCCTTCCCTAGCTCATCTTGAACCAGTGTCTCAGCCACTCTGGCTCCTGTCTCCCAAACTCTAGGTAGAATGTTTAGGAAAATCCAATTAACAATCTCCCTCTATATTTTTAGTAGGGTCTTACATAGCCCAAGGCTGACCTGAAACTCACTTTGTAGTTGAGGATGACCTTGAACTCTTGATCTTCCTGCCTCCAGAGTGTGCCACCATGCCGAGGTTATGAGGTTATGTGGTGCTGGAAAATGGACCCCGGGCTTTGAGCGTGACAGGCATACACTCTACCAACTGAGCGGCGTCCCTAGTCCCAGAGTGCCTTTAACTTAAACACATGGCTTTCTGTTCCGTTTCCTATTAGCTTCCTTTCTTCTATTTGTTTTTTTTATATGGCCTCTGTGTTCTCAAACTTGCGGTCCTCCTGCCTCAGCTTCTCCAGGGCCAAACTACAGGCTTGTGCTACCCTACCTGGCTGCTTGTTTTGTTTTCGTTTATCAGCTTTGGTCCTTTCGCCAGTCTCATGATTACAAGACAGTTGCTGCGTCTCCAGCCATCTCACGGACGACGTCACACACAAGAAGGATGGAGAAGCAAAGATAAGACACTGGTTAGCTACATTTTTCTCTTTTCTTACCAGACACAAAAAGTCTGCGTGTGTGTGTGTGTGTGTGTGTGTGTGTGTGTGTGTGTGTGTGTGTAGATGTAGATGCATATATCCAGCAGACAATTGCTCACATCTTGTTCAAAATAATAGTGTCAATGACTACCCCTAATGAAAAGAATCCAGAAGGCATTTGTGACCCTGTGTGCCGTCAAGTGGAAAGCTTTTTCTTTTTGATTAAAATCAATATTCACACACTCATGTTACTGCGCTTATCTAGAAAGAACAAGG
Organism: Peromyscus eremicus; assembly: GCF_949786415.1. NCBI lineage: Eukaryota > Metazoa > Chordata > Mammalia > Rodentia > Cricetidae > Peromyscus > Peromyscus eremicus. The sequence goes on along the minus strand of NC_081418.1, from coordinate 68,342,663 downwards.
CAGGCTTATTGTGGAGTCATCAAGATTGCTACTTCATCCTATGTGGTCACTGGCCGCCTCCACCAAGATCATCCTGACTCACCAGAGGTACCAAGAACAGGAGACACACTCAGCTGCATCTGCAAAGCATGGCAGATGCTGAGGTGTGGGCAGTAGACAGAAGCCCGTCCCTCTGTAGGGAGTGTGGCAACTGTGCTCTGCTCACCTCTGTCCCTACACATCCCGTCATTAGAGCCATCACAATAGAAACATGACCCACCCCCAGGGTTTCGTCCCCCTAGCAAAGCCACAGTTAGAAACCCTGAGTCCCATGCCTGAGCTGGTACCTGGTTCTGCCCTACATGCTCACAGCCTTTTTTTTAATGAGGCAAGCAGGTGACTAGCCCTCAGCCAGAGTCTCATTTCCACAAAGGAAGATCACCAAGGTCACAGAAGGCAGAGTAAGTGTTATTTAAAGCCCAGGATCTAAGCGGAGTGGAGAACCCTCATGCCACGGGGACACCTAGATAATAGTGTGAACATTCCAGAAAGTGTTCAGATCCAGGACAAGAGAGAAGTGGCTGACCTGGCTTCCGCAGGCGTCATCACGAAAGATCAGTGCCCTCAAGTTTGCATACGGGGGAGGCATGCAAACGACCAAGCCTTGTTTACTCCGGGACATTTGCTGCAAATATTTTGAAATTCAGATTTTGTCAGACTGGTATAACTAGGAAAGCCTCGTTGGAGGAATATGCTAATAAGTCATTAAAGCGCACTCATATCGTGCCATATGGTACACTTGAAACATAAAACACGGGGCTCTATTCTGTGGCCAGGGTTGGTTGATAAAAGAGAGCCCTGGGGAGAAGACTGTTGCCCCGACCACAGCACTTTATATGCTAACTCTTGTTTCAGGGGCTTGTTGTCTCAACCAGGCTTGGCAGCTGTCTGTAAATGGCACTCCATGGGAGAAAACTACTGCAGATAATGGGAGTGTAAAACCCAAGCTGGCAAAAATATGGTTGCATGAAGTCGGTTTCCGGGGTGGAGTTTTGTTCTTTGAGTTACCAGTTAAGTTTTTAGTAATTATATTCTAAGTTCTGTGTTTATGATCTTGCCTTTAAAATAATTAAAGATAAGACAGCCCTGGAAGGGGTGTATATAGCAGGTAAACAGATTATGGATTGACAGCATGTGCTCATGGATGTCTTTAATATGCAAGTCAGGCCCAGAGCGTCTCTGCATCCAGAAACTAAACTTGGTGGTTTGTGCTCTAATTGCATTGTGGCCTGTGGATCACATTTGAGGAAATATGCAGATACATGCAGAAGCCTTCTAATCACTCCCTGGCTGCCGCAGACCCAAGCCCACCCCACAGCCTGAATTCAGAGAAAGGACTCCGCCTCACCGTCCTCAATCCATTGTCTTGGTAACCAATTCCTTCTCAGCCCTGGGCTATTACGGGAATTGTATATTTAGGGACCTCAGGGCAGTAACTCCACATTTTGTTTCTCCTCAAAGAGAACTCACTTCAAGTCCTGAGCTTGACTAATAAGACAAATGCCTTCATTTCCTGTCTCCCCTTTACGTTCTGCAGCGCACAGCACAGCTTGGGTCCTGGAAACCTGGCTGAGGCAGCGAGAGAATGAAGAAATGGCAGACAACAGACCCACAATCAGGAAAGCTGGGGTCAGGTGGAGCGATACCAAGCCCCCCCCCCCCCACCGCAACAACCCAGACCCTCAGCACATGCATTATGTACAGCACAATGGGGAAGAGTTAGTTAGGCTTGGTAGCAGGTCCCTGTAGGCAACAGTCTAAGGCTGTTTTTGCACACGCTGCCAGCATTTGAACTCCAACCAGAAAAAGGCTTGCCCGTTCCCGTGGGTCTGAGGCATTGGATCTTACTTGGCTATGGCCATGTCAAACAACACACACTCAGGGCTTCCTCAGCCCCCTACCACATTCTATACTTTCTCAATTTGAAAGCAAAAGAGGAAGAGGAGGAGGAGAAGGGGAGAAAAGGAAGGGAAGAAAGGGAGGGAAGGAGGAGGGAGGAATGGAGGTTGGAGGAAGAAGTGGGGGTAGGGAGACTACTACCCTACTAGCGTTATGCCCAAGGTAAAAATGAGTCCATTGAGCCTCCCATGAGAACATACACCTCTAATCCCAACACTCAAGAAGGAAGAGGCAGGTGGATCTCTGCGAGTTTAAGACCAGCCTGGTCTACATGGTGAGTTCCAGGCCAGCCAGAACTACACAGTGAAACACCGTCTTGAAAAACCTTGAAAAGTCCGTGAGGCCAATTGGGCCAAACCCAGGCAGCGGCTCAAGAGAAGATGAGCCTCAGGAAGAACTAAGCCTCAGTCCTTGAGCTTCCCAGAACTAAGTCCCAAACAAACTGTTGGCAGTAACAAATGATACAATCTTCCCACTGATTAACTAATAAGACACGAGTTTTATTTTCTTACCTCCATCACTACAGTCTCTAAGCAACGCCTGCCCAGTAGTTCTAGTTTAATGCCCATGATAAGTAATTAACCATCCTACCTCTCAAGACACGTTGTTAAAGAAAAGGTGAGTGGTAAAGCCATGTCTAATATAGAGCTATTTTATTTAAATTATTTTTAACCTCATCTATTGGGTTTTTGTTTGTCTGTGTTCAAGCTTAGATTTTTCCAGATTGCAAATAGGATGCATCACTCAACAACTCCAGACAGATTAGCACTAGATAGCCTGCCTCCCACCACTGCCAGAAACATCTGGTGCTAAAGAAGGACAGATTGCTTCTAGACTTTTACCTCTGTCAGATAGGGTCTCTTTCAGACATTTCTGAGGTGGAAGGTGCACGCTCGTGTGTGTGTGTGTGTGTGTGTGTGTGTGTGTGTGTGTGTGTGTGTGTGTGTGTGTTCATTTTAACAAGTGCAATACTGCTATCTGGGGGGGGGGACAGTTAATTCAAAAAGTTAAAAACAGGGTCCTGTGCTCAGTGCATGAGTTGGCTGTTTGAAACCTGGGGCCTATGCAGGGATGCTTGGCTCAGCCTGGGAGGAGGGGACTGGACCTGCCTGGACTGAGTCTACCAGGTTGATCTCAATCCTCGGGGGAGGCTTTGCCCTGGAGGGGGTGGGAATGGGAGGTAGGCTGGGGGGAAGGTGAGGGGGGCGGGAGGGGGGAGAACAAGGGAATCCGTGGCTGATATGTAGAACTAAATTATATTGTAAAATAAAATTAAATTAAATTTTAAAAAAAGTTAAAAACAAAAAAATCCCGGGCTGGAGAGATGGCTCAGTGGTTAAGAGTACTGACTGCTCTTCCATAGGACCCGGGTTCAATTCCCAGCACCCACATGGCAGCTCACAATTGTCTGTAACTCCTGTTCCAGGGGATCCGACACCCTCATGCAGGCATGTATTCAGGCAAAGCACCAATGCAAATGAAATAAAAGTAAAAAAAACCCAAAACATTGGTAAAAAAAAAAAATCCCTCACATAACTTCCAGGGCACGGCAAAGACATAAGTGAGTTTTTAATTCATCAGAATAATTTAACAGTTCTGGATGATTTCCAGATTCTCTGTTAGTCCCGGGAGCTCAGCAGACTCAAAGGTCACAGAACCCAGGGTTCTGGTAAATAAGGGGCTCTGATAAAACTGCAGGAACCAAACGATTGCCAGGTCTACGGTCGGCACCTCCCTTCTCAGGGTAGTGACGTTCCTGCCGTCACTGCTCATCCCCACACATCACTGACTGCCTTCATGGCCCGCTGTCCTGCGGCCCAAGCGGTGGTTTGCACACCAATGTTCCCAGGAGACAGTTTAAGTTCCCAGGGCCTTTCTGGCCAGTCCTCATTTCACCACCAGATTACTCTCCGAAGGCAGTGAAGGGATGCTCAGAAAATGTGTGTGACACTGATGTTACTTTTCCATGAATGTCTCCCCACTTCCTGGCTGGAGAATGAGCTAATGAAATGCTCTACAAAAGAAGACGAGATATGGGAATGACAGGGGCAGTGGAGTGACAAGGAGGAAGAGGATGAGTGTGAACAAGGGGTACAAGGATATATGGGAGAAATAGCTAAGGAAATCCTTTATTCTGTAAGCTAACAAAATAATTTCAGAGAGAGGGAGGCAGGCAGGCAGGGCTTGGCACTCATGGTCTCCTCTTAAAAGTACCACACCACCACTAGTGTGGCTCCTTCCCAAAACTGTGTCTAGGAATCTAATCAAGCTGATGATTATCTTCTAGTTCAGAGGAAAGAGGATTATGTCACACAAAACAGAGGGACAAACCTGGAAAGTTGTGAATGTAAAAACATGAAGAGCCAGACCTAGTGTGTTCAACAAATAAATTCCAAAAAACTACTCAGAGAAAAGAGGAGGAAAGAGCAACGTGATTCCTGTCCAGATCACATCTGGATTGCAACTAAAACAAAAGAAACAGCCAGGCGGACGTGGTGGGACACGCCTTTAATCACAACACTCTGGAGACAGGAGCAGGAGGATCTCTGTGAGTTCAAGGACAGCCTGGTCTATACTGAGTTCCAGGGTTATATAGAGAGACCCTGTCTCAGAGAGAGAGAGAGAGAGAGAGAGAGAAGGAAGGAAAGAAGGGAGGAAGGAAGGAAGAAAAAAAGAAAGGAAGGAAGGACAAAAAAAGAATAGAAATGGCCAGGCGGTGGTGGCGCACGCCTTTAATCCCAGCACTCGGGAGGCAGAGCCAGGTGGATCTCTGTGAGTTCGAGGCCAGCCTGGACTACCAAGTGAGTTCCAGGAAAGGTGCAAAGCTACACAGAGAAACCCTGTCTCGAAAAACCAAAAAAAAAAAAAAAAAAAAAAAAAAAATAGAAATGATTTGCTTTTAACTTAAGAAACAACCAAAGGTGTATGAATACTGACCACAGTGGACAACACTGATATGGAGGGAGTTACTATTAATCTAAGTAGGACGATGGTGCCATGTGGCTTTAGAGTCTTTTAAAGGTGTGCACGGAGATACATGTGGATGTGGTGATAGGACAACCAGGAGTCGGATAAGGGCGGGCTCTGTGAAATCAGATTGGCCGTATCTAACTGTAGATGAGTGACGGATACCTGGGAGACTGAGTGCAGTGTTTTCTCCTCTTTGAATGTCTGAGGATTTCCAACTGTCTCCAGAGAAGCTGTGTTTGAAGTCCTGTAGTCGCCCACACTCCGAGTTTGCTGTCTGCATTCCCATGTACTGTTTAGCATGCTCAGGAGTGCTCAGATGCGCGGCCAGTGACCAGAGTATCTAGAGACTCAGCCTTGTAGAACTTTTATTTGGGCCAACAAAATTCACAGGTTGTTTTCTATCAGGAGATGCATAATGCCTTCAATAAAAAGGTTTTTAAAGTTAGTTTTCCCCACTGAAAACTGGAACTGCTTCCTGGAGAGGTAACGTTCAGGATGAATTATTTATTGAAGAATAGAACCAGGCACAAAGCCTCATGAATGTCAGATTGTTTTTTCCTGTAATCCCTCAACAACCTTGTCAATAAATCCCATTATTTGTTGGATCAATTTTTAAACATTATTGTGTGTGTGTGTGTGTGTGTTGGGGGGGTATACTGTGTGTGCTAGTGCACTTGGCGTGCATACTCAGAGGCCAAAGGAAGACCCTGATATCTTCTTCCATTGCTCTCTAATTTATTTCAGAGACAAGGTCCCCCAATGAACCAGAAACTCACTGTTTCAGCTAGCCTGGCCAACCAGCAAGATCCCCAGATCCACCTGTCCCTAGCCCCTAATCCTAGGGTTCCAGTCATATACAGTCATGCCCAGCTTTGATATAGGTGCTGGGGATTCGAACTCAGGTCCTCTGGTTTACACAGCAGAAGTTCTTACCCACAGAGCCAGACATCTCCCCAGCCCTGCAATCTGCTTTGGCTGCAGTCCTTTTTACCACTGTTCCCAACAGAGCGTACCCAGTCTCTTGACCCTACTGTATCTTGAGCCTCAAGTGTGATGTGCACCTACTTCCTCAGCCTCCATCAGCAGCCCTCCAAAGGCTGAGGGTAGAAGCCAAGAGCTCGTAGTCAGTCCTTCCCTTGAGAAAGATCACTAGCAATGCTTTCTCCATTATTGTTTGTATGTTTCCAAAACTTCCAGCAAGCCCAGCTCTTTCCACTTAGCAAAATATCATCTCTCTAACACACAAAATCCCAAAGCCACATCGTGCTCCTTCAGAGAACTTGTCGCGTTCCTTACTCTTAGGTTCTGACAGTTCTCCAGCAAGCAAGAGCTGCTGGAGACGATGGTCAGCTCAAATGGTCATTATGAGAATGCTGGCAGTCTTGAGTGGCTCCTTATATGGTAGCCATCCTTGGTACTAGAGGGGGAAAACCATACCACATAATGGAAAAATATTGAGTAGTGACCTGATAGATTGCAAGGTCCCACCAGCAAAGCTGGGGAGAGTCATTCTCATTTGGGGGTGAGCTCCAAGGGAGCACATGAGGGGACCCTCCCTGGATACATCTCTCTCTGTGCTGGTTCCCCTTGCTCATCTGGGACAGTCTAGGAGTATCTGGCAGGCACAGCCAGTTGTCAACAATGACAGAAACATGGCACAACTCCCCCAAACCCCCTGCTGCTGTGCCAAATTCTCCACCGTTGCAGTGATTCCTTGCGTGTAGCCATGTTTTCGCTGTGGTTCCAAAACAAAACTACCATCCTGCTCCGCTTTCTGCCAGCCAGACACAGTCGATCATTTTCCTAATTGCCATTACACATGTTTCAGTCTCTCTAGCCATTTAATGACATCGCCAGGTAATCCATAACAGCAATTACATATCAGAACTGCCAGGGACTATCGGACAAATGCGTAATGGGGCATTTTAAAAGTGCTTAAAATGTAATGCTAATTAGGAAGGGTATCAGATATGATACTTACCACAATAGGGAGCACGTTGGAATTTCTGTCGTAAAAAGAGAAACAATGGTGTTTATTAGGACTTCCATTCTGTGGGTGTAAGGATAGAGTCTGAGGATGTGGAAACCACTTAGTGCAGATACAATGCACAGTTCTCGATGGTTGCTTGCCCATATGTTGCGTTAGCCTCCACTAACTATTGCATTTTCCCAAGTATTAAATGTTAATCCCAAAAAGGCAAGGGAGAGCATGCTGCATGTTCCTGTCCTTGAGAAGCCTGAAGTGTGAAGACACAGAGAGAGGCAGAGTCCCCAGAGAGCCACAAACCAACTTCCATCACTGTCCCCAGTGTTCAGACAGCCCACCAGCTCCTGACACATTCACAGCACTCAGGAAACAGAACAGGGTGGCGGGGACGGACTCCTGAGCCAGAAAGGACCTGAAAGGAGCAGAGGGTTACCAGAGAGCCACAGGGTGACGCAACTGGGACTCTATCTCAGCCTAGGAAGGGGTAATGGGCTCTGAATCACAGAATTTGGGTGTGCCTCTTCCTAGTTTTTTATCTTGAGCAAGATGGCCTCCCTACCTCTGCCTTTCCTCATCAGTGAAATGCAGATAGTCATCTTACAGCTTGGTTGTAAGGATCACGCTAGTGAAAGCTAATGGCTCTGAAAAGATTGGGCATAGAAAGCCCACAGCCACTTTGAAATGAACAAGAACCGAGTTGCAAACAGTGCATGTTTGGATACAGATAAAACAGAAGGGCTTCATGGGGAAAATGCCTTGAATACGAGGCAGAATCATTCTGTGTCGTTTGAAGCACCTGTCAGGGACCACTGTTGAGTTTTGGATAGGGTGTGGGAGGGTAGTCTGGCTATTGTCCTGACAGTTAAGAGATTCAGTAGAGAAAGGACCAATCTCAGTTTGGGAGCCAAAAGACTCCCCATATCATTTGGGAATATTTAGACGTAAGAAAATAAACCATCCAGGCATGGTAGCACACACCATTCCAGCAGAGGCTGGCGGATAGATCTGAGTTCAAGGCCAGCCTGGTCTACATAGAGAGTTCCAGGACAGCCAGGGCTACATAGTGAAATCTTGTCTCAAAAAAAGACTGGAGGCAGGGAGAATGGATTTGAGGAGGAGGAGGAGGAAAGAAAGAAAAAAAAAGAAGAAAGAACAGAACAGAAAGAAGGAAAAAAGGAAAAGAAAGAAGAAAGAAAAGCAAAGCAATAAACCACAAGCAGGTTACCAATCAAAAGAGAAAAAGAAGTTGATAGCTCAGGCAATGAAGTGTTTGCCTTAGAAGCACAAGTACCTGAATTTGATCCCTCAAACCACACTTAAACAAAGGCAAGTGGTGGTTGTGTGTACTTGTGATCCCAGCACTAGAGACTAGGGATCAAACACACACACACACACACACACACACACACACACACACACACACCCCACAAATAAATAATTTTTTTTTCATTTGGAGAGCTCCTGAGGAATGATACCTGATGTTGATCTTGGGCCTACACACACACACATGCATGAACACAGACATGCATGCACACCCACATGAATACACACATATGCACATGTCCACATGTACACCCACAAACATGCACGCCCACACGAACACACACACATATGCACACCCATGTGAACACACATACATGAGCACCCACATGTACACACACATATGCACACATAAAAAGGCAAGAGATCCCTGTTGAAGATGAAGTATGGAAGTAAGCACCTAAGGTTAGGCTGTAGATGTAAATCTAAATGGTCTTATTAACTAAGAAACACAGAGCCAAATGCAGAGTTAAAGCCCAGAGATCGAGCAGTAGCCAAGAGCTAAGACCACCTTATCTTACCACTCGCTGCCATCCTTCCCCTGAGAGAGACCTTCTTCCTGTGTCTGTCTTTTTATTGCCTTTCTGTTCTGCCTTCTCATTGGCTGTAAACCCAACCACATGATTTCCTCATCACTGCCTGTCTATACAGACCTCCAGTCTCTACGGTTGGTACTGGGATTAAAAGTTCAGGTCACCTTGCTTTGGCTGTGTCCTTGACCACACAGAGACTCTGCCTGCCATGTGATCGGATTAAGGGCATGTGCTACCACCACCTGACTCTCGCTCATGGCTCGCTGTGACTTCTGATCTCCAGGCAACTTTATTAACATACAAATAAAATCACATTTCAGCACAAATAAAATATCACCATATTAGGCCTCTGCGCCGTCTCCCCAGCCAAAGCCATCCACTCTTACCTAGACCTGGCAAGAGCTTCTAGGCTAGTCCAAAATGCTTTCAGCTTCAGGCAGCAATTTAGCTATTAGTGGCCTATATAATTTTATAATATATAAAGGTGTATTGTTTCTAGATCAAGAAGTCTGCTGAAGACTCTAGGAGATTTCCATTGTCTCTGGCTGTGTGTCTGTAATGTTCTTGACTTTTTCTTCATAGTCACAAAATGGCTGCCAGGCATCATTAGTTCAGAGGCAAAAGACAAGAGCACACGTCAGCAGGAAAGAAGTCAGCACTAGCTGGGTCTCATGCTGCTTCTGTTCCTTTAGTCAAATGGTAGATTTCCAGGGCTGGAGAGATGACTCAGTGGTTAAGCACAATGTCTGAGGCTGGAGAGATGGCTCAGTGGTTAAGGGTGTGGGCTGCTCTTGCAGAGGACCTTAGCTCAGTTCCCAGCACCTGAAGTGCTCATTATTGCCTAGAACTGGAGCTCCAGAGGACCCAGAGAAGCCAACACCCTCTCCTGGCCTCTGTGGGCAACTGTACCCATGTGCACATATCCCAGATGGATACACAGGCGTATACATAATTAAAAATAAACTTTTGAAAAACTAGAAGAAAAAAAAGAAAACAGTCTCTTTTCCAGATGCTTCCAGAAAATTTGTTTTATGCTTTGGAGGTCAGATTTGGATCACATGGCCACTTATACTTGCAAAGGAGTTTGGGAAACTAAAAAGTAGGCTAGCAGATATTATGGCAGAGGGATCCAAAAGGTCGGGATGGCTTCTAAGTAGTTGGTTAATATTCTTTCCTAGTTTCCTGCCTAGTTCATTATTCCCAGACATGCCCATTCTCTAAACAGCACCCAAAAATTTCTTTTGAACTGCACTCTGACCTTCTCATTCTCTTAACGCTCACCGGTGGGGAGGGGGGGGGTGTCAAGATCATGATGGGAAGTCTACAGAGACAACTGAACCAAACTCAAAGGAACTCATGAACTTTAGATTGACAGCTATGGAACCTTTATGGGACTGGACTAGACTCTCTGCATATGTGAGACAGTTGTGTAGCTGGGTCTGTCTGAGAGGCCCCTGGCAGTGGGATCAGGATCTATCCCTGGTGCATGAGCTGGCTTTCTGGAGCCCATTGCCTATGGAGGACACCTTGCTCACCCTCGATGCAGCGTGGAGGGGCTTGGTCCTGCCTCAACCAAATGTACCAGACTTAGCTGACCCCCCATGGGAGAACTTACCCTGGTGGAGGAGGAGATGAGGGGTGGGTGGGGGAGGGGGGAGCCGGGGAGTTGGGCGGATTGGGAGGAGGGATGAAAGGGGGAAGCTGTGGTTGGTATGTAAAATGAATAAAAAAAAATTTAAAAAACATAAAAGATTCAATAGTCTAAAAAAAAATGCAAAGAACAATTCCAGTGTTACATGCTACATCTACAGTTCTATGATTTGAATTATGAGTATTGTTCTAGAAAAAGAGTTGTCAGTATTTTTGGATGTTCAGTTATATTTACTATTAAAAATGATATGCATCTATAAAAAAGTCCCTTGTGTCATTCAGTGTTCTCACCAAACACTGATATGATTTTCATATGCAATTACTAATAGTAGTCACAGAAAAGACACATAAGTTATTGTTAAAGGAGGAAATTTCGTTAGAGATTAGCCAGGAGATGTTTATCTTTTTGTGTTTAACTGTCAGGAGTCACGACTCAAGCCATTAGTTGTGGAGAAGAGATAATTCGGAGTCACATTAGGATGGAACTCTGTGACAGGCTGTCAGCAGCACACGACGCAGTAAGTGCAGAGCTAGTTAGTCTCAGAGCACAAACTTGGGGGACTCACATTTCCACTGTGGTCCAGGAACGCTGAGGTAATATCCCACACACTGCTGGAAATAAGGACAAAAAGGGACGTGGTATTCCCAGCACTTCCTTATATTAGAATTTATTTGGACGGCATCAATGTTTCTCACTGGGCGGTGGTGGCGCAAGCCTTTAATCCCAGCACTCGGGAGGCAGAGGCAGGCGGATCTCTGTGAGTTCGAGGCCAGCCTAGTCTACAGAGTGAGATCCAGGAAAGGCGCAAAGCTACACAGAGAAACCCTATCTTGAAAAAAAAAAAATGCATCAATGTTTCTCACGAACAGACCAGTGGAGAGGAAGAAAGGGGAAGCTACAAAGAAAGGCTCCGTCTTTCAGGACATCACTCACAAGTAGGGATGAAAGGACCTAACGCAGAGACAGGGAAAGACTCAGCAGATCTCTCCTGGACCCCTCACAGTCCAAACCTTAAATGACTGCATCCCTCTGTCTAAGCTGGGAGCTGAGGGCAGGGTTGAGAGGGACAATGAGCAAAAGATGACAGGGTTTTATTAGGGGACAAAGGATGCATATGAACATTCTCGGAAAATTCTCATTTTCTAGAGCGGAAGTGACCCACGCCAGCAAGAATAAGGGTGCCAAGTGGCAAGGTGTCCAGGGGGAGGAATGGGGACAAGAATAAAGACAAAAGCAATAGCTGGGACCAGGAGGTCATGGATAAGCTGATGACCTGTGCCAAGCGAGTTTCTTAAGAAGTACAGCATCATATATATGATTTGCAGGGGAGAGGTAAGAGTCAGCAGAGATTAAGTCAGACAATGTGGTGGGCAAAGGGAGCACAGGATACCCCAGACACAGCTGCCTAAGATCTAATAATCACAGCCCGGGGGAGGAGCTGGGTCCCCAGAAACCACAGCCTTGACTCTTCCTCCAAGGCACTGGCTCCAGCCCTAGACCAGCCTTGCCAAGTCCACTCCTGGACAAGGACACAGAACTACAGTTGCCTTTGTCCTTTCACCAGGGTCTCTGAGAAAGTCTTGGCTCTGTCTGGCTCCTCACACTGAAGGACATCAGAGCGGAAGAAAACATCTCTAGGGACTGAGTAGGTGCCTGCTTCAGAAGAGTAGAAATATTGGCATGTGATTGCAGGTGGGCCAAGAAAAAAACAGTGCCCAGTAAGGAAGACAACCATGTGTGGCTCCACCCTGCTCATCAATAAGTACAATAAACAGTGTTTAAAAGACACCACCTATCAGATGAAAAAAGGGATAGGGATTGGGGACACAGCTCAGTGATAGAGTGCTTGCCTAGCATGCTTGAGACCAACCACAGGTTCAATCCCCAGCATCACAAGAAAGCCAACAAACAACAGATGGAAACATGAAAAGTATAATCATACCTGGTGTGATTGTCAAGGATGGTGGAAGTGCCCCAGAAATATAATAGAGCTGATCATTTTGAAGAACGGTATTTACCATGTGTAAAGTTAACATAGCCCATGTTGAATCCTACCACTTACATTTTTTAAGTGCATATTAAACAATCCTTATGGTGTTTGTGGGACATGGTTCCAGGACCCCAATAGATGCTCAAAGTCCCAGATGGTCAATACCCTTATAAAATGGCATAGTAAACATCTCGAAGCTTAGCTTTTTGACCTTGGACAAAAAGTCTTTGCACAAGATGACCTCACTAACCCTTCCTTTTCTCATAAGTGAAAGAAAGATACCCATCACATCCAACAATGCTTATTTGTATGTTTTGTTGTTGTTTGCCTGTCTGTCTATCTGTCTGTCTGACTGTCTGTTTGAGACAAGATTTTACTATACAGCCCTTGCAGGCTTGGAACTCATTGTGTAGGTTAGGCTGGCTCTATGAAACTCATAGAGACCCTCCTGCCTTAATCTCCAGAGTATTGATGCCAAGGTGTGTACCACCAGGTCTGCCATGCTTGACCTTTTATGACTCCTGAGGCATTTCAACAGTCCCCATGCTTCTATTTGCAATTAAGAAACACGACGGAGGGCCGGGCGGTGGTGGTGCATGACTTATCCCAGCACTCAGCAGGCAGAGGCAAGTGGATCTCTGCGAGTTTGAAGCCAGCCTGGTCTACATAGTGAGTTTCAAGACACCTAGGGCTACATAGTAGACCCTGTCTTGAAAGAATGAAAGATGAAAGAAAGAAAGAAAGAAAGAAAGAAAGAAAGAAAGAAAGAAAGAAAGAAAGAAAGAAAGAAAGAAAGGAAGGAAGGAAGGAAGGAAGGAAGAAAAGAAAGGCCGGACAGTGGTGGCGCACACCTTTAATCTCAGCACTTGGGAGGTAGAGGTAGGCAGATCTCTGTGAGTTTGAGGCCAGCCTGGGCTACAGAGTGAGTTCCAGGAAAGGCACAAAGCTACACAGAGAAACCCTGTCTTGAAAAAAAAAAGGAAGGAAGGAAGGAAGAAAGAAAGAGAAAGAGAAAAGGAAGAAAAACAGAAAACCTAGATACCATCGAATTTCCCTGTTAAGGAGTTGGTTGGATCAATTCAGGTATATTTTTACAGTGTAAAATATTATATTTTACATGTAAAATGAACACCAAGATGAATGGAAGTGACCTGTACATACAGAAGTAGAACAATGAAGTTCAAGACAGTAATTATTTACAAAATAATCATGCTTGTAGGGCTTTTCAAAGGACACGTATACATCTGAATCAGAAATTTGGTGGTAGGAAGTTTGAACCTGTTTATCCCTGGTCAGTAGAACTAAGGCTTGAGAGGTAAGGTAATGTTCTTCCATTCTCTACCTGCCTTTCTTGCTAGTTTTTCATCCTTTAATATATATCACTTTATTTTTTGGTTTTTCAAGACAAGGTTTCTTTGTGTAGTTTTGGTGCCTGTCCTGGATCTCACTCCATAGACCAGGCTGGCCTTGAACTCACAGAGTTCTGCCTGGCTCTGCCTCCCAAGTGCTGGGATTAAAGGCGCCACCACCGCCTACTTAATATATATCACTTTTATAATTTAAAAATCATTTGACTTTTGAAAGTATGATAAACAGATGTGTTTATATGTTGAAAAACACCAACATATATGCATTTGGTATTAAAATTATCAAATGGAGGTTGAGAGTGTAGCCCGATGGATGGTAGAGAACCTTTGCTTAATTCTCTAGCATTTACACATAGGAACAGGCACATGTTCATATGCGCACATGCTCACACACAAATGCACACGCATCAAATGTCATGAAACATCAAAATGCAGATTACAAAAATATGTTATTCCGTGGTTTCTTTGTTAAATAATTTGCTGCTAATTGTCAAGCATCTTGACGTTGGCATTTGGGACACCTTGAACCTTATGGCACTAATTATTCAACACTAACTATTTCTCTAGGAAAACGTATGGCCCCACTGGGAGACCTGATTGCAGAGTACATGTACCCTACTGGATAAAATCCCTGTCTTCTGAAATCTTCAATATTCTGCAGAGCATTTGAGAAACATTTAAAGTGTAATATCTAAAAATGAGAAAATCAATTTAATGTGTGATGTGTAAAGTACAGCAGTTTGAAAATCTATTGCTAAGCACTTTCATCAATTGTATTGATATAAATCAAATCTTTGAATAATAAGGATAATTATAAAATCTCCTTGGGTCTGTTACAAGCACATTTTTATTTAAAAGGTGAGCATTTGCCAGCAAAGCGATGTCCCTCACACACTTGAAAATTAAATTCTTAATATCTCCCTGTTATGAACTATTTAGCACAGCTCTCTTTTACAGATCTGTTAGATTTACCCAGCTCATATCCCTCTCCAACGGGACACTTACCTCCAATGATGAAAAGTAAATGTCTTTAATGTTAGTGGGATGTGTTCTAAGGACAGAAATGGAAGACTTCAAAAGTAGCATATTAAGCACGGCCCTCAGAACAGGGACACGTTTTTTAAGAAAATTAGGTTCAAGGAGTCTGTAGCACCGAGTGCACGTGCATCCTCCATCCTCACTGCTTGGGCACTTGCTTTTTGCTCTTCTGAGAAGCTAATGATCAAACCATCTAGTAGCTGGTTTTATTGATCACCACCTACAGAAATCAACTGACCCGCAGACACCATTCTGATGGAAAGTGCTTCCCAAAAGCATCTGTGATAAGCAAGGAGTGTAGCAGAAGGCCGGGTGAAGTGTGATCAGACGCTGGGTCTCTTGTTTCCTGCTGCCGAGAACTAAAGAACAATAAACAAACAAACCCACGAGGCTGTTTCCAAGCATCACTTCCTTTCTTTGCCAAGGAGACATGATAATGACGTCAGTCTCTCATGAAAATCATTTAGTAATTATTTGTAGATTCCACAGAAGCAAGATTAGGAGGAACAGATGAAGCAGTGTGGTTGCAAGCACCCAGTAGGGACACAATTCAGGTGCTTGTGGCACTCCGTGATCACAGAGGCAGCAGGGTGCAAGCCATTAGGCTCTCCAAATCTGGCAGCAGCCTGCCAGCATCCCCACACACACCCCACCTCTAACACTCTCCACACTCCTGTGTCCTCCTGTGTAAAAGAAAAGAATTACATTTTGGCTGTTGCTGATGCTGTTACCTGTGCGGAGCCGAGTGAAATGAGGTGGGGAATCATTCTGCTCAGTCCCCGGCCCTTCGAAGCACTCATTAGATGTTTGTAGCAATGCTTTGTTTTGTGCTGTGAATTTGGGCCCTAGGGACTGAACCTACAGTCTTGTCCATGCTGAGTCGGCCCTCTACCACCAAGATACACCCCAGGACCACTATTTGTTATTTTTAGTAACTAAATCACATCAACTTTAAATTGTAACCTATGACCCCTACACAGATTAGCCCTTCCCTTTCAGGATCCGGAATTGCTGCTGGACTTCTCTTTGCCACTTTCAACAGTGAGACCTCCAGGTCCACCCCTTAGATACACTTAACAGAAATTCGGAAACGAAAATGGTCCTTGGGGGGCTGGAGCATAACTCAGAGATTAAGAGCAAATACTGCTCTTGCAGAAGATCCATGGCTAGCACCCAAGTCAGGCAGCTCACAACCACACTCCAGCTTCAGATCCGACACTCTCTTCTGGTCTCCTTGAGCACCTGCATACGTGTGAATACCCACACAGACACACACCATACATACATAATTTAAAATAAAATATTCTTTTAAAAAAGAAAAGTAGCCAGGCATTGGTGGTGCATGCATGGTTTTAATCCCAGCACTCGGAAGGCAGAGGCAGGCGGATCTCTGTAAATTCGAGGCTAGCCTGGTCTACAGAGTGAGTTCCAGGACAGCTGGGGCTACACAGAGTAAACCCTGTCTCAAATAATAATAATAATAATAATAATAATAATAATAATAATAATAATAAATGTTTCTTGGTTATCTAGAGGCTCTAAGTTACCTATACACTATAGAAGAAACTTTGACTTAATGTGGTGGAGGGGAGAGCGGGACAGAGATAGCTTTCAAGTTTCTTTATCACTCTCAACTTTATTTTTTGAGAAAGGATCTCTCAATGAACCCATAGCTCACAGGACAGAGATAGCTTTCAAGTTTCTTTATCACTCTCAACTTTAAGTTTTGAGAAAGGATCTCTCAATGAACCCATAGCTCACAGGTTGGCTGGACGGGCTGGCCAGTGAGCTAAGAGGACCTCTTAGACAGAACTGGGATTAGTATGCATTTATGGCTTTTATAAGTGGGAGCTAGGGATTCAAACTCAGATCCTCGCGCTTATGGGGCAGGCAATTTACCACTGAGCTATCTCCTTAGGCTCACAGTTTAACCCTTTCAAGGGATGTCAAACCCACTGAAGAAGGAAAAGCTAAGATGCTGGGCCACAGGCTGGTCCAGCAGTGTGCTGACATCATCTGCACCACAGAGAAGCTAAGATGCTGGGCCACGGGCTGGTCCAGCAGTGTGCTGACATCATCTATACCACAGAGAAAGTGTTTTCTAGCAGTGGGAAATGCAGTGAAAATATACTGTAACTTCCAACAATGTTTGGAGTCACGGATTTTTTTCAGTATCTCATAGAAATGATGTCCCTTACCCAGAAAAAAAATGCATATGCCAGGCTGGGGGTGCAGCTCCATGACAGCGATGAGCACTTGGGAGGCAGAGGCAGGAGGATCTCTGTGAGTTTGAGGCCAGCCTGGTCTACAGAGTGAGTTCCAGGGCAGCCAGGGCTACACAGAGAAACCCTGTCGAAAGAAAGAAAGAAAGAAAGAAAGAAAGAAAGAAAGAAAGAAAGAAAGAAAGAAAGAAGGAAGGAAGGAAGGAGGAAAGAAAATGTTTAATTGGACTTACTACTTCAGAGACTTGGAGTCCATGATGGTGGAGTGAAGGCCTGGTTTTAAGAGCTCATGTCTTGATTCACAAGCATAGCAGAGAGAGTACTCTAAATGTCTCAGTCTTTTGAAACTTCAAACCCCACCCCCAGTGACACACCTCCTCCAACCAGGCCACACCTCCCAATCCTTCCCAAACAGTTCCACCAACTGGAGACCAATATTTAAACATATGAGCCTAGGAAGGCCATTCTCATTTCAGTTCTACTCTCCTGCTCCCATAATCTTGCAGCTATATAGGAACGCAAAATTTAGTCTAACCTCAAAATTCCCCATAATCTTTCAGTCTCAACACTGCCCAAAGTTTACAATCTCTTCTGAGACTCAAGGCAATCTCTTAATTGTAACCCTGTATAAAGTAAAAAACAAATTACATACTTTCACACACAATGAGACAGAATATACATTACTGTTCCAAAAGGGAGGGATGGGAGCATGCTTAGTGAAGAAATACTGGACCAAAGCAAGACAGAGGGAAGACTTGCTGGGGAAACTTCAGATGCTGAAGCTCTATGGCTGACAGGGCCTAGCCGGCTCTGTCCCACTTTTGTTGCCTGTGAGACACATCTCTAGGTGCTTCTGCTCACTGGGTGCAAATGTTCTCATTCAAACCACAACAGCTACCTACTGGCTTGTTTCTCCCGGCTTGCTAAGCCTCCTTTCTTATGCCATCCAGGACCACCTACTCAGGGTGACACCGCCCACAGTGGGCTGGGCCCTCCGACATCAACTGTTAATCAAGAAAGTGCCCCACAGACTTACCTACAGGCTGGCCTAATGGAGCCAGGTCCTCGGTTGGCATTCCCTCTTCCCAGATGTCTAGATTTATATCAGGTTGACAGACACCAACCAGCATAATAATCATGACATCAGAGCCCGGTGTCAGCCTTGTTCTGAACTGGTCAGCCCTGGGAAAATCCATGCAGGAAATAACCCTGTGCTGACCCAGTCTGAGAACCAAGGCCCTGAGGCAGGACTAAAGGAGGCTGAGAGTCAGAACCAGCCAGAAAGACAAGAGGTGGGGTGGGGCAGTTAGGTGCAAAAAAAAACAAATCAGAACCACATTGGTTCTCTGTGCTCACACCTGGGACAGAGACAGCGAGGAAGCGACTAGCCCAGAAAAAATGTCAGTCTGTCATAAGTGAAGCTGGGGTGGAAGACAGGCGTTCAAAGCTTGAGCGAGCCGGTAACTAAAATGGAGGTAGACAGCATTTGCCCCGCGTTTTCTAGCAAAGCTGTTTCACAGTGATACTCCGGAGCCTTGTTGATGATCATTTGGTCCTAATTTCAGTACTAGATATCAACAGACTGCGTGGCAAGTCCCCGCCTTCCCCATTACCGCTCCTGCTGGTGGAGCCTGAACTTTGATCCATGATGATCTGAGGAAGTAGCTCAACCACAGTTCAGCTGAGCCATGAAATCTCTTTGAAGCTCGTGTGTTATTGAAGTTGGCTCAAATGCACCCGCTTTTCCTACCCTTGCAGTACTGTGTCTGGCAGTTCTTTGGAAACCGTTATTCCTACATTTCCTTTTCTTTCACGTCCCCTTTCTTGTTTGTTTTGTGACAGGGTCTCACTGCGTAGTCGAGGCTTGAACTCGCAATCCTGCCTCAGCCTCTTGAGTACTGAGGTGACAAGCATGTCCTGCCACGCCCGGCTGTTCCTAACTGTCCTAACAAGGTGAATGTTGGGCCAGTTCTACCTCCCTGGGAGTAAAGGGATGGGCTTTGTTCTCCCTCCATTTTACAAATGTGTGCCTCAGAGTGATCTTGCAGGAAGGCTGAGTCTGGACACATATCTCATTTCAAATTGGCAGCATTTTTTCTGTGATTGTCTTCAGCAAATGAGGAGAAGGCAGACGAATGGAAAGGTAAAGGGCTTTTTTGATGGAAAGTTTACGGTAAGAGGACAGGATGGCAGAATAGGGATTTCTTGAAATTTTTTGAGGATGAAATAAAATAGTAACCAGCCAATTACATGAGCATTCCAAAATGCTCCGCTGCTCAGTTTCCCCACATATGAAATGGAGCCAACAGCTTCTACTCCTCAGGGCTGCTGTCCTGATTAAGGGTGAACTATAGAAATTCCTCAGCCCAGCACCTGGCCCATCATGAGCATTCTGTCACAGAAAGGTCTCAGTGACCCTGGCATGCGCATCTCTGTACCTCACGTACCTTCATTTTGACCATTTCCCAAGGCAAATGTAGCATCTCTCTTCCTTCTCCTCTTGCTTCATCTTCCTTATGCTCTGAAGAACCTGTTCTCTCTCCTGGATAGTTCTCAGCTAATGGATCCATAGTTATCCAAGTAGACCTTCAAAGTACTCCTCGGCTTCCCCGCTTTTCTGACCTACTGTATCCACTCTGTCAATAAACTGCTTGCTGTGGTGGTGGTAGACTTTTGTTTTGTTTTGTTTTATTGTTGTTTTGAGATAGGGTTTCACTATGTGGACCTGACCCACTTGGAACTGGCTTTGTAGAACAGGCTGGCTTTGAACTCAAAGAGATCTTCCTGCCTCTGCTTCAGAGTGCTGGTATTAAAGGCATGTGCCGCCATGCCTGGCTGCTAATAAATTCTGCAGGGCCTACCTGTTAAAGAAATCTTGGCTCTTCCCTCCTCTCTGTCTGTCTCACTTCTCTCTCAGCTCCTGAGTTTCTGTCAGTTTTCCACAGTTGATTAATTGTTCTCAGATACAAAGCAGATGATCTCATCGCCTGATGAAGAATTTACAAAATTGTGTTACCTTCTGCAAAAGTGCAAATTCTCTTCACAGTATGGCCCAATGTGAAGATGGCTGCACACACAGACCCACATCCATGAGAGTCCGGGGCCTGCAGACCATCTGAACATTTTAGCTTTTTTTCTGAAACTTGAATCTTTTTTCTTTCGGTGCCGTTGGGAAATACCTATTTATCTTTCAAAATTCAGCTGAAGGTCGCTTCATATTCACTACTGCCTCACCCGAATCTGCTTCCCAAAGAGTCCAGAGTATCTTTCCAGTATAAATCTGACCCTGTTGGAGCTCTAAGTTTGAGGCCAGCCTGGTCTACAGAGCAAGTTTCAGGACAGCCAGGGCTACACAGAGAAACCCTGTATTGAAAATCCAACCCAATCAACAACAAAAATGGCCTGTGTCTACTGAAACGACTTCACACTGCAAAGCGCAGGGCCTTACCTAGACCTACAGAATCTATCCACAAAGACATAATGTCTGCCTTTGTTTTACCAGATCTACAGCCAGCCACACTGGCCTTCTAGTTCCTCAAATCACCACAAGGTGCTAGAAAATGTGTTCTCCTACCCCCTGAACGTTTTGCTGGTTGACCCCTAACTCTTACTCTTCCCCTTTTTTTTTTTTTTCCGTTTTTTTGTTGTTTTTCAAGACAGGGTGTCTCTGTGTAGTTTTGGGCCTACTCTTCCTTTATAACTCAGCTCACATTCAGATTTACTCACTTTAGCATCTACATGTAAGTGAAAACATGTAGTGTGGACCTTCTTGTGTCTGGCTCATTGCACTTACCATAATGTTCTCCAATTTGCTGCAAATTATAGGGCTTCATTTTTCTTTGTAGAAGAATAATAATTTATTGAGTATCTAGTCCACTTTTATTATCCATTCATTCAAATCTCACTACCTGAAGGAAGCCTTCCCAGATCCTGTCTTACATCAGATTATGCCCAGCACCTAAGGCAGAGTGTGGCGCATGAGAAATATTTAGTAGGTATTTGTTTATATCTCTCTCCTATAAGTGTCCTTGGCCCTTAACACACTGAAATGAAATTTATAACCTATGTACTCCTGGGAGTCTGGAAAGATGTCTATATTTCTTTCTTCTATCTTTTTTTTCCCCTCAGTATTCTCTCAATTAAAGAAAATGTTTGAGTTGGGTGTGGTGGTGCACGCCTTTAATCCCAGAACTTGGGAGGCAGAGGCAGTTGGATCTCTGTGAGTTCGAGAACAGCCTGATCTACAGTGTGAGTTCCAGAATAGCCAAGGGTGTTACATAGAGAAACCCTGTCTCAGAGAAAGAGAGAGAGAGAGAGAGAGAGAGAGAGAGAGAGAGAGAGAGAGAGAGAGAATGTTCACTAAAACAATAGGCCCTACCAACAACACAGTCTATAGGGCTAACTGAGGATGTACCTCACAAACTGTTCCATGGATAAGGACTCTCTAACAAATGATGAAACGTCCCATCACATTTCCCAGAAGGAGGACAAGAAAGCCCCCAGCTCTGCCATGCTCAGCCACACCACTCACACAGATACCCTGCAAATGTGCTTGTCTGCCCACAGAAAGCATCATGACATACTGTTTAGTTGTATTTATGTGCCTTCTCTGGGGCAGTCAAAATTATAGAAACATCAAGTTTTCAAACCCCTGGGCATGGTGACATACATCTGTAATCCCAGCGCTTGGGGGGAAGAAGTAAGAGGATCACAAGGCTGGGGGCCAGCCCAGGGTCTGAGACAGGGCAGGGGAATAGGGAGCTTCATTAGAAGCATACAGTTTCAGTTTTGTGAGACGAAAGACTCTCAGGATGAACCACACACTGATGTACATACCGTTAACACAGCTGAACACCTAAAAATAGTTATCAGAATAAACTTTGTTTTCTCCATTCACTTGTTTGTTTGTTGTGTTATTTTGAGACAGGGTCTCAAGTAGCCTTGGTAGGCCTCAAACTTACTATGGAGCAGAGTGGCACTTCTGATTGATTATAGGAATGCATCCTGACAGCTGGTCTACATTGTTATTTTATTTAGTTGTTTTTTTATTTTTAACCCTGTTTTAACACATGTGCAATTTCCAGGCTCCGCCCTGACTCTGAAGGAGACACTTGGAGATAAGCCTGGAGCCTGTATATTAACCAGTTCCCTCAGTCCTTTCACAGATTTGAAAAGCCTTGTTCTTGGACACATTTCCAAACCTCTGAGCAAACAAGTATACCTCCTCTAGCTTTCCATCACATAGAGGGGCAGGTGAGATGCCCCATGACTCTCCAGACGCCGAATCTAGCTAACATCTCTGCAAACACAGGCCTTGAATACACTCCATTTAGTCCTAGACTTTCAGCCAAGCCAAGTATTCAGAGGCTTAGGGGAGTGGAGACAGCCCACCCAGGTCAATTTCAAGATTACCATAAAGGATTCTGCAGGGAGCAGAGAAGCAGCCCTGGACTCTAACGAAATTGTACTCACTGTGTTCCTGCCATCCTCCCATGAAAGCCATTTACCCCTCGCCCCTGGCCTGCTCCCTCCTACACAACGTAAGCTTCAGTCCCTTCCAGCTATCATCTCCATAGTCTGTATTCACCATCTGTATCCTGAGAAAAGAGCTGGCAATCTAGTTTGGAATCATTGGGGACCCACAAAACTGTAGACAGTAAATAAAAATCAATCCACCAATCAATCATGTGCCTGGTCAAGTTTGGGCCAGTCTTTGGGGTTCGAGGCCTATATAGCATAGGCAAAAATGGGTGAGTAAGGCCAGAGAGGGTTTGGAGAGAATCTACTCTGCAGAGTTTGAATCTTCCCTGAGGTTCTAGTGTTACTGATAATAACTCATTTAAGGCTGGTGTGTTTCACATGGTGAGTGAAGAAGTCTAGTGGGGTACAACATCTATAAAATAGAAGGGGATGAGACCAGCAGAGTCCATGAGTAAATGTAAATATTGTTTTAGCAAATATTTGTTTCAGAGGAGTGTGTGTGTGTGTGTGTGTGTGTGTGTGTGTGTGTGTGTGTGTACTGGGTCATATAAAATGTTCAAGAGCTTATCCATTGCAAGAAGCTTGCTATTGAAAGAAACATTTAAGAGTTTGAAAAATGCTGGGGCTGATGTGGCTATGATGGCTGAGTGGGTACAAGCACTGGCTGCTCATCCAGAGGACCAGGTTTGATTCCTAGCACCCAGATGGCAGCTCATTACCATCGTAACTCTAGTTCCAGGGGATCTGATGCCCTCTTCTGGCCTCCACAGGTACCAGGCATGCATACAGTGCAGACATACATGTAGGCAAAATGCCATACTCATTCATTTTTTAACCTTTAATAATAGTTATTTGTGAGCTGGAGAGATGGTTCAGCAGTTAAGAACACTGGCTGCTTTTCCAGAGGACCTAGGTTCAGTTCCCAGCACCCACATGACATCTCACTACTGTCTATAACTCCAGTTCCAGTGGCAAAACACCACATTAAAAGAAAAAAAAAGTAGTTTTTTGTTTGGTTATTTCTAAAAGTTTGAAAAATGCTAAGTAAGACTATTTGGAGGGAGAGATGTCTTTCTAGACCGGAAATAGCCCTAAGAGAGTGTAAGAACAAAGCTGGATTGGCACCATCCCCCATGGTCCAAATTCCCACCTGGACTCTCTGAAGGTTGTCTCTGAATGTTTCAGAAAGAGAAAGAGAAGAAGAAAGGCTTCTCATGGCGCAGAATGTCCCTGGCCTTTTTCTGAGCGCCTGGAACTGGCCTCAGTGGCTAGTTAGTTTTCTGTAAGTGACCAAGCAGAACCAGGCAAGACTTCAGAAGCCCAGACACCAGACACTGTCTCATGGGGCCTTGGTATTTCCCAGGATTCCAAACACTCCAAACAGGATTTTATCGACATCATTTGCAATTCCCATTGCTGGCTACATCTCCTCAGCAGGGGAGGTAATCCCTGCTGACTGGGTCTGCACTTCAAAGTGCCCACCTTATCTTCAGGTATGGAGCTTTTAGGGGGATGTGGGCTAATCATTCTAACTTTGGAGGGAGGCAGGAAGTCTGGGTGCTGCTATCAGTTTAGAATTCGTCACTGCTCCAGAGCCTGGCGGGAATTCTTCCTCAGAAACGTCCTGGGGTTTAGGAGGTTAATTTTCACACACAGCTAATAAATGATAAGAGGGGATTTGAACTCAGGCTTGCCTGGTTTCAAAGTCTAACCCCTTTTCATGACCTGTCTGCCTTTTTAGTCCTGAGAAAGCAAGCCTGCCTCTTACAGATCTGGATTGACTCCACTTCAGCTGTTTTAAAGCCTTCACACTGCTCTCTCCATAGAAGATCTCAAATTACCTGCTGCAGAGATAGCAAAAACCACTGTTTCCAATCCCTCAGAATTTACAGTGAACTTGGGTGAGTGTTTTAAATGGGATGTTTTAAATCATACGGGATGACTTTTTCCCCCAATTTAGCAGCTTTTTTGAAGAGACAGTCAGAAAATTAAATGTAGAGACCCATCACAGAGGCCATTGTTTGACATGAATACTGGAGTTCTAAAGCTGCCACGTGTATTAGGTCAAAATCACATCAAATTATAACAGACATCATTAGCAGGGTGTGCCTTAAGACACCCAGTTGCTTTCACTGAAGCTCCTAAGTACAGAAATTAAATCAGTTCATATTAGCCTTGCTCTTTGAAAACCACTTAGCACTCACAGCATGAATATTCAGTTTAATTTGGCTCATTTTGGCTCCTGACACCAGGCAGACTGAAGATACTCGCATTGTTATCCTTCACAAAAATCAACAGATAGTACCTGGTAAATACAGTTTTAGAAATCAGTTCTCCCCTGGTCCACACAACACTGCCAGGTCTCTGTGCCATTTGCTACATATGTTTAAATCCAATGTGATAGGAATTAAGACACAGCCTGAAAAATGGGATTAAAGGCCAGGGCCTGAAGGAAACAAAAATGAAGCTATTTCGGATAGCCCTTCTCTCAGGGATGTATTGCTTTGTCCCGAAATTGGAATAATTGACTTTGAGGGATGGGAGGAACAGGCATAGAACATGCTGTGAGCCGTGCGCATTAGCCAGTAACCAAAGCAACTTCCTTTAAGCAACAAGACTGTCCATCAAGGGGTAACACTTCCCAAAGCATTCAAACGCTATCTGTGTCGAGGCAATCTCGTAGACATGATTTGTCCAAACATTACGCTCTAGAAAAAAGGGTCAAACTAACTCCTTATGTCATTGGGACTTAACACCACAGGAAAGGAGAAAAATTATGAGGTCCATAGCTTCTTGCTGAAGACAGGAAGCCATCTCAAAGTCATGGGTGTAAATAAAGGACTGCCCATCAATAGGAAAGCCTATAACACACATCCAAAGGTATACTATGAGGCTTGGGAATATAACTAGTATAGAGCACACATATGCACACATGTGGGCCTGTGTGTGTGTGTGTGTGTGTGTGTGTGTGTGTGTGTGCAGTTAAATTCACAATAATCACTTCAAAAGACATTTTGTTCTTTTTGGGGGGGGCGGGGAGGGTCCAGACAGTGTTTCTCTGTGTAGCTCTGGCTGTTCTGGAACTCACTCTGTAGACCAGGCTGGCCTCAAACTTACAGAGATCCACCTGCCTTGGCCTCCCAAGTGCTGGGATTAAAGGCATGCACCACCACCACTCAGCTTCAAAAGACATTTCAACTGTGAGACATGGTAATATCTACCTGTAATCTACCTGTAACCCCAGTTCTCAGGTGAGGACCAGATCAAGATCAGCCTAGGATACACAGCAAAATGCTTTTTTCCAGAAAACAAAACTAATATGTCTATCCACTCAACTATCCATCAGCTGAAACTCTCTCCCCAAAGGCCTCTAACAACCTTCCAGGTTTATCAAACGGAGACTGTTTTGAAGAATGCTCCTGATGGTATGGAAGGGAGGTGTACAGAAAGAGTCGCCGCCGCCGCTGCCTCTACTAAGAGAAATGGGAAAGTTAGAAATTCCAAGTCTAAGATGTAAGTGACGCACGTTCATGCAGACACACAGTAACCCGGGAGAACACCCTCGGCCCACCACAGCTCTCGCTTCCCCTCCTCAAGACGAAGGGAAACCCCAGGCGATACACAGCGTGGAGTACCGTATCCACGCGCACCTCCACGACTACTGGGTTCCATGTGCACATCACATCATAAAGCTTGCATGGCGTGGAGTACCGTATCCACGCCCACCTCCACGACTCCTGGGTTCCACATCACATCATAATGCTTGCACGGCGTGGAGTACCGTATCCACGCGCACCTCCACGACTCCTGGGTTCCACATCACATCATAAAGCTGAAGTCTTACTTCACGGAATACATAAATACCAAATCGAAATGACTAAGAGACCTGAAAGCATAAAGTTCCTAGAAGAGAACACAAGGAGAAAGCTGCCTGAGGCTGGACTGGACGATGATCTTTGGATACCTTACAAAAAAACAAAAAAACTCCAGAAAAAAAAAAAAAAGAGGAAAAGGGAGGAGGAGAAAAAGAAGGAGAAGGAGAAAACTCTGCTCAACAAAAGAAACAGTCAACAAAATAAAAAGAAAAAAATCATTGTACAGATTGGGGAAAGTATATGCGATCAATCTCTCTGATATATGGTTAACATCCAAAATTCATAAAGAAGTCTTACAGCAAAATAGCAGGGGGAAAAAAGAAAGAAAAAACATCAAACATGAGCTGAGGAGAGCTAAAGAGATAACTCAGTAATTTGAGTGCTAGCTGCTCCTCCTGAGGACCCAGGTTTGATTCCTAGCACCCACACGGGGGCTCACAACCCTCTGTAACTCTAGGCACTAAAGGCTGAACACCCATACACATCAAATTTTTAAAGGTTTAATTTTAAAAAGCTAATAATTTTTTTTTTAAAAAAATGAGCTAAGGACCTGACTGGATAGTTCTTCCAGAGATAGTCTTAAAAATGATTAATAAGAAGCTGGGCAGTGATGGCACATGCCTTTAATTCCAGCACTCAGGAGGCAGAGGCAGATCTCTGAGTTCAAGGCTAGCCCGGTCTACAGAGTGAGTTCCAGGACAGCCAGAGCTACACAGAGAAACGCTGTCTCAAAAAAAGAAAAAAAAAAAAAAAGACCAACAAGTACATGAAAAGTGCCATGTCACTGATCATCAGCAAAGTACTGATATTAAAAGCAATAGGAGCTATCACTTCATTCCTTTGAATGGCTAGTATCAAAATACAGGAAGGAAAAAAAAAAGGGGGGGAAGGAAATTTAAAAAAAAAAAAAGCATACAAGAGACCAAAAAAGAAAGATGGTTACAGTGTTTGAGTTGAGGGCATCCGGGAGCAAAGGAAACCAGTGTTCTGTGTCATCTTTTGGTTGTGAAATAGACAGAGAGAGAGAGAGAGAGAGAGAGAGAGAGAGAGAGAGAGAGAGAGAGAGAGAGAGAATGGATCTCAGCTACTTAGAGGACTGGAACAGAAAGACTGAAAATTCAAGGCCACCTGACAAGCAAGTTCGAGGCCAGCTTGGGCAACTTACTTAGCAAAACTATGTCTCAAAAAATGTTTTTTAAGTATTTCAAGGCAGAATATAAGCTCAGTGCTAGAGTGCTTCCCTAGTGTGTATAAGGCCCTGGGTTCAATCCCTAGTGAGGAAGACAGGGACAAGAAATAACAAAGGGTTGTGTGGTAAAAAGGGAACCCCTAGTGTACTGTTAACAAGAACATAGATTGGCACAGCCTTATGGAAGACCTGAAGCTTCCCAATGAAATTGGAAGTAGAACTTTCACACCCTAGCAATCCCTCTTTCGGGTAAACTCTGAACTCCAAGGAGGTGAAATCACCATCCGCTAAAGACACGTGCATCCCGAATTCATTGCAACAATATTCACAAACACCAAGATTGGGAAACAAGCTAAGAGTCCAGTAATGGACAGATGGGTAAGGGATGCAAAGAGCTGCAGTGAAGCCAGCGGAGAGCCCCTTGCTACAACTCACTCAAACCCTGTTACAGGTAACTAGCGTGAGAGAAAAATCTCCGCAGGCTAAATGGTCATTCTAATTTATCAAAAGACCCTTAGAAATGAGGCACGTCTTCGGCTTAGTCTTAGTGACCAATAACTGCCCCTAAATCACCTCCAAGGAAGTGGGAATTCACACACTTCACACCAAGAGGTCAGAGGCAAGTGTGGGTCTCTA
Organism: Peromyscus eremicus; assembly: GCF_949786415.1. Taxonomy (NCBI): domain Eukaryota; kingdom Metazoa; phylum Chordata; class Mammalia; order Rodentia; family Cricetidae; genus Peromyscus; species Peromyscus eremicus. The sequence goes on along the minus strand of NC_081418.1, from coordinate 68,314,466 downwards.
GGACAAGTGCCATTGGCACTTGGTGTTTCTCAGAGGCGGCCTGTGGCTTGTGTGGTTAGCTAACCCTCTGTCCTTTCTTCTTCTTTTCCCTTGAGTTGATACTGTTCTCCCAGCAAACATGAGTCTCCAGCTTTGGCATCAGGAAGAAGATGTCCTTAACAAGTTCTTTCCAAACTTTAAGAATTGCTATATCCTCATTTGGACTAAATCGGTTTTAAAATAAATACGTAAGTAGCCATTTTTCTTGCAGGAAATAAAAAAAAAAAATCTCTTCTTGCAGAAAAATCATGATACTTCAGAAGCCAACCTACTCTGGGAGTGTCGAGTATTTTCCTGGGGGTCGGGAAGTGTTCTGTAGAATGGCAGGATATTTCTTCCACACTCACCCCACCCCTGCCAGCCCATCTCTGACCTTAAACAATCTTAATTCCTAAAGACACCTGGCCAGTGCTGGTGATTTAGATAACAGAAGTTGCTCCGATTTCCAAAGGTTTCTTTCCCGAGGCACGCTTGAGTCAACACAGAGCTTATCTCCCGGTGTCTGCAATCGGAGCTTCTTTGCCCTGTCACTCCTCTTTTGCACTTCCTTCCTGCTGGTTTAGTGGGGTGGCCTGTAGGTGAAAGTAGGCCGGATCACCCTGGTTTGGTTGGGTTCTCGGTGTCCTGTTGTTGTCTTGTCCAGTCCCACCCCAGCGCTTACTTTTCTCTAGGTCCATTCGCTAAGTTCAACTTCAGAGATGCTCAGCTGGAACGGCCTGTTCTTAGTTGAGTGGCCATTCAGAAACACAGGTTTAGCCTTTAAATCTGGGCATGTTATCTTGGCCCAAGTGAAATATGTTAGGCATGGAAGGTCACCCAACTTTGGTAAATGGCATATTTCTTTGCCTTGAGATTTTCTTGGAGAGCTGGGAAAACCACAGATACCCAAGTCGATGACTGTAAGAGTCACATTCAGCTAATTTAGGGCATGGCCTCGTGGACAGTCTCCCGCAGGTGAGCAGCGGCGGCCTGCCCCAACTCCTTGACAAATCTACCGGGCAGAATCTGCAAACAGTGTCTCTGCTTCCCTTGACCCCAGAGAAAGTGAGACTTGAAGTGAAATCATCTTCTCTGCCCAAAGGGTCAGTGGATGAGTGGATAAAGGGTTAGGAAAAGAACAAAGAAGAGGGAAGACCAGAGAGGTGCTCCACGTTTATCACCTCATTTGGTAGACTCCGCCTCAGGAGAAGACTGCAGCTCCAGACTATAAAGGACTAGACTGTCTAGGAGATTGAACACTCCTGCCCTCTCAACCAATAAACAACAACCAGGAACTAGAACCAGTCTCTCTCCCCAGACCTTGTCTCTGTCCAAATTACCTCACCCTCCTGCAAGTTCAGAGCTGGATATAGTGACTCACACCCAAAATCCTAGCAGGCTGAAGCTAGAAGATCCTGAGTTAGGCCAGCCTCTGCTACATAGTAAGATCCTGTCTCAAAAAAATGAAACAGGACTGGAAAGATAAAAACTTCTTGCCATGTAACCCTCACCCCTAAGTTTGATCCCCAGAAACCAGAATAGAAACAGACAGCCAACTCTTGAAAGCCTTCCTGTGACCTCCACCCTCCACGTGGGTCCCATGGTACACTTCTACCTGTGCTCACAAACACATCACACACATAATAATAATAATAAAGAAAAGGACTAGGGAAACAACGCAGTTTGGTAAAATGTTTGCCTTGCCAAGCAGGAGGACCTCGATCTTAGCCCTACAACTCACTGAGGCAGAATTGGGCCTATCCCTGAGGTTCATTGACCATCCACCCTACCCTAACTGGCAAGCTACAGGCCAGCGAAAGACCCTTTCTCAGAAACAGGATGAATGGAGTCTGCAGGTGAGGTAGGGCAGTCCTCACGAAGAACTGGTATCCCGTCAGATCAGTGGGAAATGACAGTGGCAATTAAAGAGGCTGTCCTAACGCTGCATAAATATAAAGCCAGGTAACACAGCACCCCTGTAAGACAGGTCTGCAGCGGCAGCCTCTAAGCTGGCATGCAAAGATTCCTGCCTCCTGCATTAGATGCTCTGTGCACCCGCCCCTTGAACACGGGCTGGATCTAGTGCTTACTCCTGCTGACTATGATGTATATAGCCCAAGTGATGGTCTATCCGCAATTGGTTAACGAAAAGACAATGGTTTCTGTTGGGCTGTGCATCCCACCCACCCTTTGCATACTCACTCTGAAAGAAGACAACTGTCCTACTGTGAGTCACTCTACGTGTAGGCTTACAAAGAGCTGAACGAGGATTCTGACCAACAACCACCAAGGAACTGAGGCCTTCACCAAACAACCATCAGTGAAGGCTCCTGTCAGCAACCACGTGAGTGAGCCTGGAGCCCTATGCTCCCTCCTTGACCTTTGATAGGCCAGGAGACTAACCTTTGCTGGGGACAAGCATCAAGATTCCTGGCTCACAGAAACTAAGATACAACTATCCATGTAAATGGCTAAGTTCTAAATAACAACCACAGGGCTATTTGTATCATCCCCATTGAGCCAATGAGGAAACTGGAGTTCAGATTTGGAAACTTTCAGATTTGCACAATTTGTAAGGATCAGAGGTGGAGATTTAAGCCCAGGGACCCTGACTCCAGAATATGATTTTTGTTGTTGTTTTTAGTTTGGTTTGGTTTGAGTTTTGTTTGTTTGTTTTAGATAGGGTTTCCTCTGTGTAGCCCTGGAACTTGCTCTGTAGACCAGGCTGTCCTCGAACTCGCAGAGATCTGCCTGCCTCTGTCTCTCGAATGCTGAGATGAAAGGTGTGTGCCACCACTGCCTGGCCAGAACATATGTTTTTGTGTGACTCAAATTATTTATGTTTCTGTCGATAGGTGTCAACAAGCTTGTATTTTATATTTTGTAAAGCATAAAGCTTCTGATATTAAAGCAATAGAGGCTCTGAATCAGGCGGCAAATGAGTTCCCAAACTCTCTTTTGGCAGACTGCCCTGCCAAAGCTAGTGTATGCCCCACCATAGGAGCATCTTTTTTTTTTTTTTTTTTTTTTTTTTTAAAGATTTATTTATTTATTATGTATACAGTATTCTGCCTACACACCAGAAGAGGGCACCAGATCAAATTACAGATGGTTGTGAGCCACCATGTGGTTGCTGGGAATTGAACTCAGGACCTCTGGAAGAGCTGCCAGTGCTCTTAACCTCTGAGCCATCTCTCCAGCCCCCCATAGGAGCATCTTGACCACAACTGTCACCACTAATGAGTTATTTTTGAGAAAAGTACAAATTAATTGTGAGGAGGTCCAAATAAAGCCCTATCAATACCTAATTTGAAATGACATTGTGCATATTCTGATCTGGTATCAGCCATATGAAAGATTGTAGTGGGTAGCCATTCCAGCTTTGATCTGGAAGTTCCAACCCCCATTGAGGCTTCAGTAACTGTCACGCCTACAAGGCAGGGCCAAGAGAAGACCCTGAAGACCTGAGATCCGGATGCCCGGCTCTCTTGGTTCCTGGACCCTGGATGCTGGAGGTAGACCAAGCAGAGTTCTCCCGAGAACACCGCCGGACTGCGCCACACCTTTCCCAGACTCTGTAAACTATCCATTCACTTGTAAGTTACCCCACAAAATAAACCTCCCTTTTAACTATGTGGAGTGGCCTTAATAATTTCCCCAATAAAAGATATTAAAAACTGTTCGTTGGAGTCATGTCTTAGGTTGCTTTGCTCACAGAACATCCTCCGAAGAAATACTGACTGAAGAAAGAATTAAGCTCTTTAGAAACAGACATCTGCCAGGTGTGGTGGTGCACACCTTTAATCCCAGCACTCTGGAGGCAGAAGCAGGCAAATCTCTGTGAATTTGAGGCCAGCCTGGTCTATACACTGAGTTCCAAGCCAGCCTGAACTATATGGTGAGAACTTGTCTCAAAAAGCCAAAAATAATAACAATAATAATAATAAATATGAATTAAAATAGACATCTAGGGCAGAATGCTCACCTAGCATTTATGAGGTCATGGGTTGGATCCCTAGCAACAGGTACAAACATTTTTTGTTAAAATAAACACATGAATGTTAGCTCATCCTGTTCCCCACACTGGCTGCCTTTATCTAGAACTGATATTTGATATTAGCAACTCTAGGAGAAACACACTCCCCATCTGCCCTCAGGCACCCTACTACACCAGGCAGGCAGGCAGCTAGCTTTAGTGGAGTGATTGTAAGAGTGAGTTCTGGGGTCAGCCTGATCCATTAACTAGGTAATACAGGCCAGGAGTGAGCCTGCTAGAGCTCCCTGGGTCTCAGCTTCCTCTGCAGGGTGAGAATGAAAACAGTGCTCTGCTCAGCAGGCTGTTGTGAGAATCAAGGGAAATTACTCCGGACAAGCACAGCTCAGAGGATGGGACCAGCACAGACTCAGCCCCTGCTCTGTCTTCCTCACTGCCCAGCACCACCGCTCTGGCCTCTGGCCTTTCCAACCCAAGGTGGACAAATCCGGAAGCCACTTACGCTGCTGTCTGGAGGAAAGCTCAATGGGACGCAGGCTCATCTACCACCTTCTTTGAAGGGAAAGCTTGGAGTGCCAGCCTAGCAGCTGAGTTCTCTGTTTGGTGAAACATGGAAAGTGATTTCTTTTGAAAACAGGTAACAAGTACAATTCCAACAGAAGATGGGCAACACTCACCGCACATACCCTTTCTTACCAAATTCTGAGGCCCTGGCCCTTGTTCACCAAGTCTCCAGAGAGGCTTCCTCCTCTTCTGCTACTCCCCCAGCTCTGCTCTGTGTGCACTGTCTGTCCTCACTGACAACCTGCTGACTCCAGTCCTTTACTTCCTTTTTATAGTTCTGTCACACCTCCCTCCACAGCTTCTCTGTCACACAAATACACACCCCTCCTATTCTCTCCTTCAGAATCGTCTTCCTTTATGACACAGGTTTGGGAATAGTGGGGGAAATAGGAACTGTTAGTCCACTCTCCAGTTTAAAAGCCACATCACACCATAACTAGCACATAGTAGGTCCTAAATATTTGTCAAACAAAATCCCCCTTGACTGAACTCTCTGAGATTCAGAAGAGACAGTGCAGAGGAAAAGGTGCTCCACTTTCTAATTCTGCTAGGGAAAATGGGAAAAAAAAAGGGGGGGGGAATCATCTGTGTGAAACATGTCCTGCTCATTTCATACAATAGGAAAAAAAATGGACTGGGAAGAATAACAGGATGCTACTCCAACAGCTAGTAAGAGGCAGGTACCCAGCCAGGAGCCATACTTCCTGTGTCCATGGAGTGCTAGTCACATGGGATACAAACATCCCTTACTGCCTAGTGCTGTAACTCGAGCAGAGGAGCCTTGAATTCAGAACCAGGAGGTGCTTTCTGAATCCTTAAGCAGATTCCTCCGCGGATTTGACAAACACCTCCTACTGGACCTGCCTCTGACTTGGATTCTCAGCTTAGCAGATCTAGGAGTTGGGCGTTCAAGGGCCTCAGAGCTTCCCATTTCCTCCACCTCAGTGCTCATGGCAGCCCTTTATTCCCACCATCCTCCAGGCTCCAGCAGGCTAGCTGGCTGTGATGCAGGTCTCTGCTCCGAGGCTCAGCTCCCAGCGCCTTGATGAGGCGTGTTTAATCTTCCACCCGGATTATTTAACCTCCGCATCCTTGTTAACAAACAGCCATTATTAACGAGATGGGAGACCACATGGGGTTGGGCACCTACAGACAATGCAAACTCCCTTGGCTTTTCTGCAAGGAAATTCATAATCCTCAGCGACTTAGCCGCTCTAACGCTCCTGCACAGAAAACTGAGCAGAACACGCGTGTTCTGGACCCTTCCCCAGGACCCCCGAGGTTGGAGGATGCATCCTCAGCAAGACGGAGTTACCACTCTCCCTTCTCTGCCTCCCTTGCTCGCTGCTCTCCCAAGGGGTTCCCACAGCGCGTTATAAATTTTACCTTTTCAGTGTGCAGGAGAGTCAAGAGGAGGCTGCGTCCCAGCTCTCGGCCTGCCCGTCCCCGAGGACACCAATTAAAGGCACTAATTGGACAGCAATACATCAAAGTCGCTCCCAGGAGTGGGTCCTCCGGAGCGCCAGGAACCCGTTAGTTGGGCTTTTGTTTCAAATAGAGAAATACAGAAGAAGAAGAAAATGAAAAATAAAAAAAATAAACCACCCCGAGGACAGGACTGGAGCGCAGCACGGATTCCTCCTGTATTCTCAGGATCCCTTGCTCTCCTCTCATCCTCCCGGCTCCGTGCAGGGAATGGATCTTCCCTGCTCCTGTGTTCTGAGGCCACCTCACTAACTTCCCCCCTAAGAGCGCCGCCTAGAAGGCTCTCTGTCTCTCCCCGGGACAGGCTCTTTTAGCTGGCTGAGATGAGAACCTCAACGTGCTAGTAGTACTCACCCCAGAGAAACCCATCTCCCTGCCAGCATCATGCCATGCCGGTCTTTCCTAAACAAGCCAAGGGGAGGGAATAGACGTTCTGGGAAGGCACCTGTCCCCTCAAAGTCGTAACAATCACCCTGAGTCCATGGGTCCTGGCAGAGGATCTCCGGACAAAGGTAGACGACGAAACGAGCCTATCCTCTTGGGAAAAGATCATTTCAAGATTTAGACTCAGGACGAGACACTTCAGGGTGGGGAGACCTGGGCGCGCTCTCGGATGGGAAGGCAGCGGGAGTGTGCAGCGGGGAGCGAATCGAGGGGCCTACAGAACCAGGAGCCCTTCGCAGCCTTCAGTTTAGAAGGATGCTTAAATTAAGAGGAGACTGAGTCTGCAGAGATCAAAAACCACCAGCCACCTCCACTCTGTTCGCACAGGACGGCTTCTGCATCTCCACCACCAAGGCCTGAGGCCACCTGGCAGTGGCCGGAGGAAGGCTGGAGTCCCCGCATAAGGGGAACTGAGACCTGAGCAGAAACTGGGACCCTTGCGGGGGACTGTTCCTCAAGATGCAGGTTCCTGAAAAACTGCAGGCTGACACTTGCACTAACGCAAGTACCTAAAGCAAGCCGGGGCCAGATGAGGAGATCGCTCGGGCAGCGACAGCGACAGCTACAGCGCACGCGCCCTCAATGCTCGGCCTCACCTGGGCCCAGGAGAGGTCAAAATCCGCCTCCCTTCCTGAGCGGCTGTGGCCGCTCCCTTCTCTCCAGCTGCCAGAGAATGGAATGGCTGCGTTTGATTCCATTTGTTACCAACCCTGGCATTTGTTTTCCATTTTATAAACGTTTCCCTTTAAGTAATTGTCCCTGTTAACGGCGTATACCTTTCAGCAGCCCTCACTGCGCTATAAATAATCTCGATGAAGATGTAAGGATATGACTTTCACAAGATTGGACAATTGATTCAATCTGTGACCCGCGATCGCGAATAATATTGGAAGGCTATTTAAACAGATGAAGGCCTAAATTGTCTTGCTTGTATCTGAATTAATTTCTCATTCATCATCATTATGAAGTGATTGGTCTATTCAAGCTCTTCAGCCTGCTGGAACGGAGCAGGATTTAAATGAGATTGTAACACAATTTAAATGCTTGCCGACTTTAACGAGGCCAATTGAGCAGCTGCAATAAATACAAATATTTTTCTAAACAGCCTTGTTTTAAATAATTACTTAATGCTTTCATGTTATTTTTAAGTGGCAATCTTTCTCCCTCCTGCTCAGAATATCACATACTTCTTTGCTGAGAAGGCAATTTTGGAAACGACTTTGTGTTTCTGTTTGTTTTGTAGATAGTATGATGGGTTTTATAGTTAGGATCTGATATTTTTTTCCCTAGGGTCAACATTTCCGGGGTCCCATACATTGAGTAAATAGTGAGTTTGGCCTCAGTGTTTTTCCTCTTGCACTGTGATGTGCCGGTCCCTGCAGAACCTGGGAGGAGGGGAGGGAGGGAAGAAATTTGCCGATGCATCTATTCTCTTACGCAGACCTGTTTCAGCTGGGGATTGCAAACAAATCTGTGCAACCGCACTTACAAATGACACCCTGAAGAGTGGCATTGTTTCTGATTTGTCCTGATGACCGTGATCATCTTGAACAAATCAGAATTCCAGCATATCCCAAAGGTGTTCCTTAGGAAGTTCAATCTTCTAGCACTTTGGCTCTAGTGCAAGTCGTCAGGAGTGAGTGGAGACAAGCTGAGGATTTCTTTGTTGGGAGCTGGGCAGACAGAAAGAAAATGCTGCTGCCACTAATGGCTGAGAGTGGGGATGATTAGGACACACACACCTTGCTACACTCTTTTTCTCTCCCATCCCTCACTGTGCAGGGAGAGGATGCTTAGCACAGGAAGCTTGGAGTATGCCATCCGTCTGGACATCTTCCACAACTGTCCACTGTGACACCCACGCTCTCAGGAGGACATATGGCAGCGGGTGTTTCCTCGGTTGGAGAATAATGGAAGCAACGGAGCAGGAGAAGCCTGGAGAACAAAGGGATCTTTTAAACTTCCATAAAAGCATTTTGGATGGAGGAGACATACTGTGGGGACCCAAGGCTTCCACTTGGGGTGACTGTCTAGGGCTGTGTCCTTCGGGTGACAGGGTCCATGTTGAACCTCTTTTTCCTGCTGCCTGGAGTATGGAGGACTCCATGTCTAGTGCATGCCTAGTGATTCCTTACAGGTTTGGAGTCTGGGAAGGTGACTCTGTTATTGTCGACTAGAAAAGCCAATCAGTAGGATAGACCGTGCGATCAAACTGCAAAGACACCTCTTCCCCCCCCCACCCCCTGGCCCCCCAAAAAAAGTGGGGTAAGGATGGAAGAACTAAGTGATTTGCTATGTAACTGGGTAATTTAATGCCAGAGTTAGGGAACTGCCGGCCGGAATCATTTTGTCTTGGAGGCTCTGCCGAGCTCATCCGCTTTATCCTGTTGTTTAAAATGAGCATTATCTCAAACATATGCAATGCAATCAGTTTGGTCACACTTACAAGAACACGCTTTAATAAGGCAATCAATCACACACTAACAAGCCAGCGACGGGCCCAGGCCTTGCGCACACTTGAGCTGCAGGGTGGTTAGTCTTACAGGTCTAGGCAAACCGAAGCTGAGCCCTGGACCTTGTTTCCAGACCTGCAGGTCCTGCCAGGACTCAGAAGCTGCAGGGGGAAACGAGTTGGAAGTGAAACGCTAAACTTTGTTGAGCATGCTCTTGGGCTCAGAGCCCCAAAGCGGGGGAGGAGGGGAGATCCAGAACATGAAGCTTACAGGTGCACCCTCACCCCTGGTTGATGCCCACAGCTCAGAGCCTCAGGCAAAATGGGATCATACCAGGGTTCAGCTAAGACAAGACACCTAGAACTTAAAAAAACAAAAACAAAAACAATCCCACATTAGGCCCCTTGCCTGGTCTGTCCTGCCCCTTATACAGAGCGAAATTGAAATCAGAGATGGACAGTGTCTTCATAGTCAACGCTACTCTCCCTACCAAAGTGCGGCATGTCAAGCCAGATGGCATGGCCTGGTGCAGGCAGCTAAACTCTACGAGGGGTGGGAGGGCCATAGAGTGAGAAGTGCCTACCGCCAAACCGCAAACCCTGGCAAAAGGGAAATTTCATTATGAAGTAATGAGTAATTCCTCCTGGCAAGATGTATTGTTATATCTTCCACTTCAATTTGGAGGAAGAGAGGCTCAATTACCCAGAAAATACAGTCAATTAAAGGCTGCTGATTGGACACGAGGCCGGATCATCGATCTTGTACTTTCCAATATCGCTGCAGACACCTCATTTTCCCTCCCTATTAACTGAAAATACGCCTGGCATTAAGGCAACCCGCAGCCCATTTACCTGTCGCAAGCAATCTCTGCCCTATGCGGAGCAAGTGCAAAATTTGCTGGGATTTGGCACTGGGGAGCCTCTGGCTTTGGAGGGAACTTCGAGGGCCTGGGGGTGGGGTAGAATGGGAATACAGTTGCTGGGTGGAAGGCTCCATACAGGGTCCACTATATGCAAGAGGGCAGAGGGTGTTTGTGGAGTCGCCACCTGCCCAGCAGCGAATCCTCCCTGCTATGCTATGCAATCTAAAGCTTCTTAGCCTCGAGGAAGGCTCTTGAACAGGAATTCCAGAATGAGCCACTCTTGAGCAGGTGGGGGAACTGCTAACTACTACCTGATCCTCCAGAGACCTTACCCGGAAGTCCCAGAATTCCATCCTTCAGATAGGATTTCCAGCCTGTGGATGGATCACACCAAGACCGTCCCAACCCTCATCCAGCAACTTCCTCCTATGCTTGAATGGAGGCTTGACTCCACCAGCAAACACTGCTCTCTGCAGTGGTCCAGCACGGGTCAGTGCCCACTTATCTCATCTGGGGTTGGGCTGGAGGAAGGGCTCAAGGAGATGGCAATCCTGGGGCCCCCTATTGGAGCAACTGAAAGATCCATCCGTTAGAGGGGTGAGCCCTAGACAGACTCAACACTTGGGGGGGGGGCTATCTATCTATCTATCTATCTATCTATCTATCTATCTATCTATCGCAAGTCCCAGATATTTCCAGAACCAACCAAACACACACCCAAGGTAGCTGGAAGATAGCCCTCCATTTTCCAGCATGTCTGTTTGGAGCCTGCCAATGCCCAGCAGGGACTTAGGAGACCGACCCTTTTGTGAATCCATCTCTTTTATTCTTTCCCTATCCGTGTCCATGGTAGCTAAATTGGCAATTTGAAAATAGTAAATGTGCTCCCTGCTGCCAAAAAAAAAAAGTATTTATATTTAAATGCTAAAGTAAGAATTGTGTTCAGCTTTTATTGCAATATGGTTAACAAATCATAACAGCAAATTCTTTGGGCTGCAAAGGAAAACCCCAAACCAAACCAAATTCATTCCCTACAGGAAGAACCACTCCCTCCCAGTGGGGGTGAAGCTTGCATTGGGTGATGAAAGTTGTCCTTTTCCTCAAACACTGGCTACGAGGATGAGCACAGGAGTTCGTGAGCGTCTCCCAAACAAACCCCAGTGAAAGGTAGAGATGGGGTCCTCCAGAAGAGCTGGAGTTCCTACTGGCAGCTGGAAGGCCCTGTGGCCCTGTGAGGAGACTGTAAGAAGTCTCCGCTCCCTAAGCTCTTCCCAGGGTGCCTTGTTATAACAGCTCAGCTCCCGGGTTGGTGGCCCCGCAGAGTGGTGATCATTGTTATACATACATTCAACATTCAAAAAACCCTCCTCACAGTCCACTTGCTAATCAGGGTGTGTGCAGAGTCAAGGGAGAAGAGGTTTGCCTCACAGAAGCTGCCTAGGGACCCTGCAGCTCCCCTGCCAACGTGAAACAGAAGGGGAGAAGGCTGGAGTTGCCAGTTGAGAGATCTCACAAAGCCCGAAATGTGGAAGGAGGTCAGGGGCTGTTAGAGGCTAGGACCGAAAGATGCTGTGTAATTGAGGCTCTCGGAAGGTGAAACAGCCCCAAGTTCCTTGCCAAGGGGCAAGCTTCTCCCTAGCAGTAAATCATCTCTCCCCTAAATGGCTGGTGTGTTGCCGTCAACAAGCTCCCTGCCATGCTTTGGAAAAGCTGGTGAAGATTAATCTCTACCTGCTCTGCATACACAGCATTTTGTTCCAAGAGACAGCGATTTCCCTTCTCAATGCTTGCCCTTGACAGGCGAGTGGGGGCCCAGGTGAAGGATATGAAGGGGGGGGGGGTTTGCTGCTGCTGAATTTTGTTTAGCTGTTGAACCAAGGCCTCCACCTCTGACAGGGTTGTGGTTTGGGTGGAGAACGGCGAAGACCGGCCTTCCCCAGGGGAAGCTCTCACAACCTCTGCTTTCCCACCCCATCCCTGCTCCCAAGCAGCGACGGCCACTGCCGCATCCGGGGCTCCTGGATCCTCTAGGCCGAGTCCTTGGTGGTACCCTCCCCTTTCCCCTCTGCATCTGGGAAGAGGGGTAGCAGGTGGGAAGCTGGAGGAGTCCCGAAGGCCCCCCCACCCCCATGGCGTCCTGCAGCCGGCAGCCCGAGGGCAACCCCTTATCTGGTGAGGGGCACCTCCTCTCTCTGGTCCAACGCCACCGAGGAGGCCTTGCTGAGCACGGAGGGGGCGAACGTGAGGAAGGAGTCCGAGCGAGAGGTGGAGGCACAAGTGAAGTCCGAGGCTGCGGCGGCCCGCGGGGCCAGCCCATTGGCCGGGCTGCTGTGGCAGGCAAGGCAGGAGCAGGGGCCGCCGGCCGAGGCGCCCAGTCCGTGCGCTGGGCCGGGGTAGAGCGGTGGGTGGCGGAAGGCGCACAGCAGTTCGGGTCGCGGGTAGGGCTGCGACAGCACGCGGAACGTGTCAAGCGGGCGCAGCGGGCCACTGAAGGGCGAAGCGGCGGCCGAGGCCGCGGATGCTGCGCCCAGGCCCACCGGCGAGTAGTAGGGCAGGGGCAGGTGCGAGGGGAAGGGATAGGGCAAGCCGCCCGCGGCCGCCGCGTGGCTCATCATGTACGTGTAGAAGGCGGGGTCCGCCGGGTGCGGCCACGTCATGGCCAGCCGCTGACGCTTGTCCTTCATGCGTCGGTTCTGAAACCACACCTGGGGAGAGGAGAGGAGCGGGTTGGATGGCTGCACGAGGCCCAGGATCAACTCGGGGTGGGCGTAGGGAAGCCATATCCACAGGGCAGGGAAGAGCCAATACCAACTCCTGCTGAACAAGGGCAGGCCACCCACCGCCATCCCCGATTGAAACCCTCGGAAGGAGAATTGGGGACCCACTTGCCCTGCCCACCGCGAGTGAGGGTGCAAGTAGTAGGGCCTGCCTCCATTGGTCTGAGGAGGCAAAAGGCATTTCCTCCAGATTTACCGTCCCATGTTATCCCTGTCCTTCGAGAGACTTCCCTGTCACTCGAAGTCACCTGCCTAGTCTATTTGCCTAGGGAAAAGGACGGAATCACCTCGTGGCAGCAGTAGCTGCCTAGGGCCTGTCAAGGGGCGACTCTGCGTGTCCCAGATTGGAGAGCCCAGGCCCAGACTCCCCAGAGGCAATTCGGGAGATGAGCAGTTGGCATTTCCTCCTGCTAACCCGGGTATATCCCCGTCGTCCTAGCCCAGCATACCTTGATGGTCGTTTCAGGAAGGTTTAGGGCTGCAGCCAGCTCGCATCTCCTCGGCCTTGATACGTAGTTCTCCCGGTAGAACTCCTTCTCCAGCCGCGCAATCTGCTCCCGGGTGAAGGCAGTACGGTAACGACGCATCTGGTCACTGGCACTGCAGGCCAGGGTGCCTTGGGAGCCGCTGCTGCCGCTGCTACCGTTGCTTTTGGGGACCTCGCTGCCACTGTTAGGACTGCCGCCCAGTGCGTCGGAGCCTGACCCTGCATAGGAACCCGGAGCACACAGGTGGACACAGAGACACAACACAAACACAAACAATGCTGACTTCGGGCTGGAGGAGGGACGTTAGGAGAACCCTTGAGCTACCTCAAGTCACTGGTTGGGGGTGGGGGGGCCCCTCTGGAAGCTTCAGGCCGGAGTTCTTGGATGATTGGAACAGAAAGGGTTTGGGGCAGGCTTCATGTGGCTGTTTGGAAGACCTGTACCTAAGGTTCGCTGGGTCTATACGCTCCCAGTCCTCTTTCCCTTCCTCTTGCCCCTGGGCACAGTAAAGAGCATACTCTCTGCTCACGTTGGCAGGGATGGGCAAGGATGTGCTGGAACACTATGAACTCTTGAGGTTAGTGCATTGTAGACTGTTGGGCATGCGGTGAGCTTGGGTGTGTGCCCGAATTCCAGCACAGGTGTGAGAATGTGTTGGGTTGCATATATTGCAGGAGTGGAATATTTGAGTATAGGTTGTGAGGACACGATATGGTAGAGAATCTGGGTTAAGCAGATGATGTGATGGTAGGGGATGGAGGTGGATTCTCAGCAAGGTGGTGTTGGCTGCCATGGCCTAGATGTAGGTGCAAGCCTTTCCCATCCGTTCTCACGGCTCTGTGGAGGTGTGTCTACTGATGGACTTCTACTCCCCGCTTTTTTTTTTTTTCCCATTCCTAGGAGTCGATATTGTTGGTATCTATAGAGAGGCACCCTTCTGCGCTCTCCACCCCCACTCCCATTAGCCCCTGGTGAGAAGGAGTTCTGTAGTCAAAGTACCAACCCCTTAGACCCACCCCAGAGAAGGGTGGGGCTCTAGCCCCCTGCAGCTGCTTTTCCTTTGGGTGGAGAAGTGAGACAGAGAGAAAGGGGGAGGGGGAGGGCCCAATCCCCGCCTTTTCAAATGCAACCGGAGACCAAAGGCAATTAGACCATTGGGACCATTTCCGACCTGGCGCCGCCGGCCCGGGAAGTGACAAGGTAATTTGGACCTCTGACCGACGTGCAAACTGGTCCGAGGGCTGCAGCACTCTGGAGACCAGAGTCCGCCACGATTTTACGGTCCTTTATATACTCTTGGCTTCCGCGTCTCCATGTGCCTTGCACCCCTCCAGTCACAAATTGCCCGGACTAGCGTTTGATCTTGCCCTACCCGGTGGAAGGTGTCTTCCCGGCTCAGCTGAATCATTCCCACAAAACTCTGGGGGTTTGGGGGGGGGGTGCGTTTTGGATCCCTCAAGTCTAGGACTTGTGTCAACCCTGACATACGTCCAAGGCACAGCTGTCACTCTCAATCCCACCAATGCCATAACACAAGAGACACCCCCCCCACCCACCCACACACCAAGGTGCAGAAAGCAAAATAGTTGTTCAGGTGCCCCCCCACCCCCACCCCAGCCATCCTGCCCCAAGGGAAAGGAGTATCTTCCACCTGCCCTGAGATGAAGTAAAGTGTGGGCGCAGTGGGCTGACCGGGGAGCGGAGGGGCAAGGTGGCTACCTTTGCTGTGCTGGTACTCGGCGTTCCCGGTGGCGCAGTCCGGGGTGCAGCTCACCTCGATTTCTTCATAGAAATCCGATTCGGTGTCTGAGCTACTGGGTTGCCCTTGGCCAGACAGGCTGTCCGCGGAGGAAACTGGGGGTCCTGGACCAAGCACGGCCGCTCCTGCAGACCGTGGCTCGGCGCCCAGCCCTGCAGCACTGCCTGCTAGTCCATCGACCGGCTCCTCCTCCGGGCCTCCCCCGCCACGCTCCCGGGCAGTCGGAGGGCCGGCTCGCGGGCTCAGGCAAGCGTGGGGCACCATCTTCTCTGGCGGTTCAGGCAGCGGGCTGCTCACGGCTTCGGACAAATTAGAGACCCTCTTACCAACCAGAGTGCCAAGCTGACCCCCATCCAGAAACATAACCATGTCCTTTCGGCTCTCCATCCCCGGGCTCTCCGGAGGGGGGAGGGGGGAAGCCCCCAAGTAAGCTCCTAACCCCAGGCTCCCTGGGATCTTGGCTGAGAAAAGGAGCTAAAGAGGCCAGGAGACTGGGAGGGCGCCGAGTAGCCCCAGCGCGCTGTCGACGGCGACCGCGGAGATGGCAGTGGGGAGCTGGGGTCACCTTGTGATGCGAGAGCTCCTCTGTGCCGCACCGCCTCTGGGAGGAAGCCCCATTGCCCTCTTCTTTCTAAGCTGTCATCCTCCTGCTGCAATCGTCATTACAGTACCGCTGGTGACGCCACTCGGCGAACGCAAGTGGATAAATAGAAACGTCTGCCACAGCGAAGATGAAAGGAGACCCGCAGCTAATGGCTCGGCAGTGATGCGCCAGGTGTGGGCCTCGCTCGAATGGGGAGGAGAGTGTGAAAACAGAGAGACACACACACTGAGAAAGGGAGACACCCAGGCAGAGAGGATGCAAATGGAATTCCGCAGACAGAAAAGGGAGCGCTTAAGGCGCGCAGCGAGTTCCACGGGGGCCGCGGGACTCGGTAATTGAAAACGCTTTTGAAATTTTATTTTATTGTTGTTTTGACTTCTGTTTTCTTAACTTGGTGTCTCGATCTAATACTAATGGAAGAATCCATAGCTGCTCTTTTAGAAGCTGCTTACAAACCCGGGCTCTCTGAGCATTAATGCAACCGCCTGTCCTTCAGGCTGGCTTCAAAAAAATTTTTACAAGCTACTGGAAAACGTACCCCCTCCCCAAGTTGTCTGGAGAGCTTGAGCCTGAGGTACCCTTTTCCTCCCTCTTTTCCCCAACTCCACCTGTCTCCTTTTTGAGAACCAAAGTTTATATTTCTTCGCCAAGAGATAATCTTGTTTCTCTCTTTGAAAACTGGCCTTGGGTTCTGACTCAGTATTCCATGATTTAAGAAGGAAAAAAAACCTCTCTCCACTCAGAAAACCTGGCTTAAATTCGAAGTGTTCGATGATTTGTTGTTGTTGTTGTTGTTGTTGTTGTTGTTAATTTTCTCCCCTTTCTAGATGGCCTGACATGACTTGGGGTTGGCTATTCATAGAAGAAAACATCTTTTGGTTTGGCTGGTCTCCAGGCTATTACAGGTATGTTGGGTGGGGAAAGGGTCTGAGTGGTCTTTCTTTTCCTGCCTGTGTTTTAGATATTTGTTCAAAGGAACGAATTCTGCCACAAAAGATTTTTTCTAAATGAAAAGACGCTGGCCATGAGGGGCCCTGCCGTGCTGGCACTGAAGGACCCCTAGTAGGAAAAGGTGCTGGCCTTCACTGGAGGTTTTACGGTGGTTGTGGATGGAATGGAGCGTGTGGCAAATGGTATCAGCAGGGTTTGAACTTGTAGGGTCCTCTCCTGGGCTCTGCCTCCAAAGCTTGAGGTAGAAGGGAAAGTCATTGCAATGTACGGGGTGGGGGGGGGACGACAAAAAAACAAAAAACGGGTGATCAGGAGCTGGGGTAATCCTTTGAGGAGAGAAGGTAAACTCCTAGGATCTGGGGTTGTGGAATTCTGGGACTTGGTGTTTGGGAGAGAGAATAGACTCTCCTTGGGAGCCTGGCGGGTGGGCTGGGTCTTTTTCACCTTTGAGAGCCAGAGGTGAGCGCCTTCTGAGTTGAGCACCTCTCTCTCTCTCTCTCTCTCTCTCTCTCTCTCTCTCTCTCTCCCTCCCTCCCTCTCCCCCTCTGCAACAGTTTCCACTAGTGAGTGGCCTGCCCACCTAGCTGAAAAGAATAACAGCTCCTTCTCTCTGTTGCTAGGCAAAGCCCCAGCATCTAAGAAAGTTTCTACAACAACTTCCTCTTTGTCATCTGTCTCTAACCTTTTTTCCCATTTTGTCCCCACCCTTCCTTCCCTCAGTCTTTCTAATTTGGGATTATGGAAATGATGGGGGTAACAGGGGGTTCAAGGAAACAGTCTATCCCCACTACACTCTCCGCTTCTGTTCTGATGCAGCAAAGGCTTGCTGTTAACCTTGCCTGGGGGACAAGGGCAGAGGAACGTGGAGGGTGGTGTCCACGTAGATATTTCCACTCCCTGTGAGTCCCAAAGCCACCACCATCTGCTGAGCACTGCCAGCCCAGAAACCTAGAGAAATATTTCAGAGGTCAAGAAGGGTGGGCGTGAGGGGGAGAATCGTGGGTCTCAGGACCTTCTGCCAGGAGGAGGAGGAGGTATCCGCCAGTTCTGGCTTGTCCTGCCTCCCTCGCTGCAGCCAGAGCCTGCGGGAGCACCTGGCTTGCTGTCTCTGCTGTCTGAGTCTGTCTCAGGACTGTGTATCTTCTGCTGCTGCTGCTGTATCAAAATCTCCCAGTGCTCCGCCGTGCGACACCCACTCTCCCTGCCCACCCCCCATGAACAAGCCACCTTCTCAAAGCCATCTCACTGCCCTCCCCCTCATAGGGAGGTTGGTCCCTAGAGTGACTCTGGGCTGCCCCGCCCCGCCCCCAGCTTTGCATTCAATGGGGAATGTTCAATGTTTGATCCTTTTTACTCAGCATTTTCCCTGGAGATGAAAGCCGAGCAGGGCTGTGAGATCAAGGGGTGCCACTTAGTCTCCTTCCTGGGACAGTCTTATGGAACAGGGCTTCCCCCCTTACATCCCCAGGAGGGGGGCTCAGACTCTCAGAAGGCGGTAGCCTCCTCTCAGCTCCAGATCTGAGCTTCACGGACGTCCCCTCTCGGCCCACCCCACCCCCATTCCTCTCCAGACTTCAGACCACCTTTGAAAAGTAGCTTCTGTGTATTTAGTTTTTAGGTCTCTATCGAATGCGCCTCCACCCCCACCCCGATGCTTACAGGAAAAAGATATCCAAGTAAATGTCACTTCTAAAAATCAGCGGTTGGCCGACGTCAAATGAAGAGAGGTGGGATTTTTTTTTCACGACAGATGAAAAGAGGGTGCTGGAGAAGGACGTGGTTTCGGGTTTGTTTTGTCTTAGGTTTTTGTTTTTGTTTTCCCTTGAGTGGGAAATGTGCTTTAAAAGTCACTGTCGTTGTATTATGAAGGTTATTTAGTGTACAGAGGAAGAAGGAAGGAAAATTCTGATAGCGCGGGAAGCAGGGTAACCCTTCGTAAACGAAGAAGGGGGAGACAACAGCCTAAAATGAGTCCGGCCCCGGCTCATCCCTCTCCCCTGCAGCCTCTCCGACCCGCGGGCCTTTCCCCTGCTGGGACGACCAGCTCGGACGCCGCCAGCGCCTTGCGGATTGAAATTCTCTGAACTTCAAAAGCTGCAGGCTTGGCTTCCGCCTCGGCTAGGAGGGGTAGAGGGTGGATGGGAATCCTGGGGAGCCGACGGGAGATAAGGCGCGCCGGTCGTTTTAAATGGGATCTGAAGCACCGCTTCTGCCTCCAGACGCGTGGATCCACGGAGACAGCGACGCTGCGCGTGGAAACCCGGCTCCGGAGAGAGGCGGCTGCTGCTGTGAGGGCTGTCTCGGTGACCCGAGGCCCACGAGCGCGACTGACCGCGGTCCTGAGCCGTCCCGAGCACCTTCGCAGCCTGGAGCGCGGGCTCTCTGCAGCAAAGGGTGAAAGTCCGGGGACGTGAACCTGGACCTTAAGCTGGATGGAGCTGCTGATTCCTGCTGGCGGGGGCGGGGGTGGGGGGCGTTGTGATCAGGGGAAAAAGAAGAAGAAAATTAACATTTCTTTGGTCAAACGTGAGAACAAAGAGAGCATCCTTTTAAACAGTAAGTCGTCCAGCGGGCGTAGATAGTGTCCTCTGGTCCTCAGTGACCTTCTACGCTGTGGCAGGGCTATTCCCTGGAAGTTTCTGTGAAGCTTTATCTTCGTCCTCAGCTAGAGGGGCCGGCAGTGGGAGTGTCTATCAGTCAGCCCCACATCTCCCACCACAGCGGTCCAGGCCTCTTTTGGAGCCCAGAGTCACTAAGTGGTGCCCGTCGGCGCACCCCTGGGAGAACAAGATTCACTGGAAGTCAAACTATAGTTTCCACGAGACCAGAGATCAAAGCTGAACCGATTCCCTACCCCTCTTCCACCTTGTCCTGAGCGGGGGGCGGGGGGTGGGGGGGTCGCGGTGTGAAGGGGGTGGGGGGAATGGGTGGGAGAGTCCTGTTAAGGGAGCTGGAGACAGTGGACATCGGCAGTGGGCAGCACAAAATAGTTTCCCTCTTCAGAAGGTTGAACTGGAGGCTTCTGAAGCCCTGTTTGGACAAGCGCTCTGCCTCTGGACCTCCTGCCTTAAAGGGCACGGGTATCTGAGACAAGGAACTGGGTGCCTCCTGGCCCCCAGTACAGGATACTTCTCGGAACCCCAAAGGCCTCCAGTCTGCCTTTTCTCCCTCTGTACCCTGTCCTCCTGATCTTCCGCAAACCGGAGACTGGTGTCTTCCTGGCCCTGTTCTGCCTAGAAGCCCGTGTACCCACTCACTGTGGGCACTGACAGACATCCGAGGCCCTTCCTAAGCTGATGCTAAGCCCTGGATGGGCCCCATGCAGTTTGTTCCCGCTCATCCAAGAGAGTTCCTCAACATTTGCCCACACAAAGATAGCTCCCAGCCTTGCCCTAAGAGGTGGCCTGGCCTCTGTCATCCTTACTGTTCTGGTGCTGTGAAACTTGCCTCCCCCCCCCCCCCCCCCCCGATTTTTCAAGACAGCGTTTCTCTGTGTAGCCCTGGCTGTCCTGGAACTCGCTCTGTAGACCAGGCTGGCCTCATACTCACAGAGATAGATCCACTCTGCCTCCTGAGTGCTGGGATTAAAGATGTATGTCTCCACTGCCTGGTGAGACTTGCTATTATTACAAAGCTAGTTGGCATTCATGTCTCTTCATCTACATAAGAGTTCACTAAAGGGCTTTGACAGACTATAGTGCCTTTTCTCCCTCAGTTGTAGGGTGACCAGTAGTCCTAACAAATGGCCAGGGCATGGCTGAGTGTCAGGCCCAGGCCCCTCCTACGAAGATCTCCCCTGTCTTAGGGGACTCACTCAACAAGGACTTCACTCCTGTTGAGGTAACACCCCACAGCCTTTTTGTTTTGTTTTGTGTTTGTTTTTGTTTTTCGAGACAGGATTTCTCTCTATAACTGTCTTGGCTGTCCTGGAACTTGCTTTGTAGACCAAGCTGGCCTCAAACTTACAGAGATCTGCCTCTGCCTCTGTCTCATGAGTGCTGGGATTAAAGGCGTACACCACCACCACCTGGCCCCCACAGCCTTTCTATAATCTATCCAGGGCTGGTTCCTCAGCATGTCCTTCCCAACCCTCAAGAGCTCCTCCTTGGAGAAAGGGCTCCAGGCCACACTGATGCCACCTCTCCCCATCATATATCTTTTTCCTAGAAGGACAAAGAGTCCCGAGGTAAGATCAGCCACTGTTCTAAGTTTTTCTTGTGGGTTTGTGTTTCTCAGCCTCAGCAGGCTTTTTTTGGAGGTGGGGGGTATGAATTACCCCTGGCTTGCAGCCGAGAAACCTAAACTGGAAGGAAGTACATGCATGAATGAGAAGATGCTACTCCCCTCCTTCTGCCTTGAAGTCCACTCTCAAAACAAGTGTCTGAGGCTGGGGTGTTATCTGTGTGGCAGAACACTTGCTTGGCATGCTTGAGGCCCTGGCTTCTGTACAGTGCCAGGCATTGGCTTTGAGGTTTTCATCCTAAAGAGTGAGCTTGTGGTTTTCTCCAGGCTTTTCTCTCCCACATCATTCGTAGATGAACTCAAAAAGGAGGTAGGACATTGAAACTCTGGCTACTCCCCTCAGACCTGCAGGGGAGTGGAAAAAAAAAAAAAAAAAAGCTGTAAACCATTTTGGAAATACTCCCTCTACAGGATAGGGAACAGCAGCTGGGTGAGGACAATGCAAGGGCCTGTAGGAGGAAATAACCACTGTGGCCAAGCAGGTCTTTGGGACCTGAAGGTAGAAACTCAGATCTTCAGGATCCAGCTCAGAAATCCCCAAATGTCACTGTAATCGCTGACTCTGGATACATTAAGGCATCCCCTCAGACCATTGCCATCAAATCTGAGTGCTTTTCCCAGGGCCACTGGACCATGTTTTTAAGAGGCAAGACCACAGTCACACAGGGCCATCTGAAACCCTCCAGCCTAGCTCCAACTCACAGGTACCATCCTGCCTCAGCCTGCCAGGGTACTAGGATTTACAGGTTTGTGGCATGTCACCATGCCCAGCCAACCACCATGACACACTTAATCCTTTGGTAATTATAGCCCCCTTAAATATCTGGCAGCCCTTTTCCTAGAAAATTCACAGAAGTCCTGAAATTAGCCTTTGGTTTCTGGGGTTTCTCTCCCCTCCCAAAAATCCCTTTAGAGCTACCATACTCCAAGCAGAATGACCTAAACCAATTTTTAGGGATATATATATTTACCTGGGTTTTTCCCTTACATGGCAGTTTCCTCCCTCAACCTGTCCCGATTGCTTGGCCCAAGGGACAAACCCTAAGTGACTAGCCGGGCTTGTTTATGTTGCTCACCTGGCCTGTGAGCATCGTTCTCTGAAAACCTCTAGGTTCTGGCCCTGCATCAAGGAGAGATGGTCTGGCTAGGGTTTCCCTAAAAGGCTGGCTGACTGGCTATTGGGATAAAGGCAAGTGTGCTTGGGACTTCCTGGCTCTTACCACATCACTATATGACTTCAGGACTTCCTTTCCCAGCCTAGGGAGGGGTGTCTCTGCTTTGATTGGTTTGGGTTTTATTTTGTGATTATGTAGCCAGAATCTGGGGCTTTGCCTATACTAATCAGTCACTTTTCCACCAGAACCTCTGCTTTGCACTTTACAGAGGGTTAGGAGGGTGAGATAAGAGTCTGGCTGTGTAGCCTAGGCCAATAGGACCCGAAGTTCTGCAGTATATAGTTCAGGCTAGCCTCAAGTTGGGTGAGTCTCCTGCCTCTGCCTCTGCCTCTGGGATTTCATGCATGTGCACGATATCTAGTGCTTATCTAACATTTTGTCCAAAGGCTAGTCCTTTCCATGTGCTGAAAGACTCAAGAGTCAGCTTTAATGTCCCCCATAATTGCCTTCCCCGGCGTTCACTCCATCCACTGATAGTGTATAAAAGGGCACTGTGGTACCAGGACGACCTTAGGATGCATAGAATCAAAATGCCCCTATTGACCCTGAATGATCTCATGAGTCCATTCTTTCTGTCTCCTCTGGATTCCCAGCCTAGAAGGACGCTGGCATCCCTTCCACTCTCCCTGCCCTTTGTCCCTGACAGGAGATGTACGCAGCCAGGCATCCAGTACCAGAAATTTCTGGATGAGGTGGGGAAACTGACCCTGCACCCCTTACTCTACCCAGGCCAGCTCTCCTAACTAGTCGGTGAGGCTGGACTTCTCTAAGGTCTTTTGTTTGGTTTTGAGGTTTCTAGAGGCTAAGTCCCCTCACAACCCAGGTGAGTTCGTGCAGAGAGACTGAGAATTTACTCAGGGACACACAGCTAGAAGTGAGAAGTGAACGACTGAGCTTCCAAAGGCCAGCTTTTTCGTTCGAACATTGGCCCTGAGCCCCCAGGACCCGTGACCACATCACATCCCCTTACACCCAAACAGCCAAGATGCTTCGGATATTGAAATATCTGGGCCACTCTTCCCGAATTGGCCAGGAGGCTGCGGCTGTTAGGGTTAGACTCATAGGACCCGACACAACAGGAAGAATAGCTAAACCGCAGGGCGCCGCGACGTGGAGGGACTGTGCGATCCCCGCCCAGGAATCTTGCGGTGAGTATTGGAGAGCGCACCGGTTCCTTGACTGCGGGGCACGGAGGATGGAACACAGTTTGTGGCAGCGAGGGAGGCGTAGAAGTGATGTCAGCCCAGAAAACAAGTGCTGAGGGCCAGGAGAGTAGAAAGCGCACAGACTGGCTTGCTACCGTGTCTACGTCCCTTCCGTTCACCACCACAACGGCGGCACCGGGTGCAGCCACACAATCGCCTTTCAAGCTGGGAGACAGTCGGGCGTCCCATCCGGTCTTCGCTCCCATCCTGCGTCCTCCGCCCCTCGCCGCCGCAGTGACAAAGCACAGCTCTCGAACTGCTGTCTTGGTGCGCCCCCCACTGCCGATCGCCAGAGGCGGAAGTCGCGTCTTGTCGCAGCATCCTCGCTGGCTCAGATCCCAGGGCTCTGCCGCTACAGGCACCCAGATTCTGCCTAGCTAAAGGTCGGTTGATTTTGGCGCCTTAGTGAGCCTCGCGCCCTGTGCGCCTGCCCTGAGGTTGGATTCCTGGGGCGACTGGATGCGAGGTCTCCGCCCACACAGTCTCAGTTCCTAGGACCGGTAATTAACCACAGGTGGGGAACTGGATGTAGTTCCCTTATGATGCCACCCTGCCTCCTCCCCAGTCATTTGAGAACCAGGGCACAACCACACTGCCCTCCACCCCCCAATAAGAACTGTATCATGGGATAGAAAGAAGTAATTATAAATTTCTCTGGTCAGCCAGTATATTCAGTCCAGTCATGTGCCCAGCATGCATGATTCCACTTGATGTGACTCACCCAGCCCAGGCTGTGGAGCCCCTGGACATTGCTTTGACTACAAGTCTTGGGCAACTTTTCCCTCATTTGGTTCTGGGATCCACTAATAAACAAGCAACCCTTCTCAGATTCCCCCAGACAGTGCTCCTGAAGTGTGGTCTCCACAGCATCTGGGAACTCCACACTGGGATCTACTAAATCAAAAATTCTTAAAAATAGGTCCAGCAATGTGTTTCCACAAGCCCCTCAAGCGATCACGATGCATATTCAAGATTAAAAACTGCTGCCCTGTGGATCTCATCACTTCTGTGGTTCTTTCCCCGAGGCTGGTTTTTAAAGAGTACCTTAAAGGTCATGCAGACATGTATGCATGCGATACTATATTTGCCATATTTGTGCATCCCTGTCCTTTCCACGTTATCACCTCTAAGTAGCTTTTTACACAAACAGAATGGAGAAAAGGGGCCTTGGGAGTAAGTAACCAGGGGCAAGGAAGGCTAGGGTACGGAAACAGGTTTTCTAGAGGCTCCCAGCATGATGGGCATATTCATCCTTAAGGGGACATGGGTCTGTAAGCATCTCTTACATGCAGCCTCTTAGGCTTGAGTTACACAAAGATGCCTAGGCTGGGGATGTAGCTCAGTTGGTAAAACACGTGCCTACCAGGCATAAAACCCTAGGTTCCACTTCCAGCCTGGCATAAACTGGGTGTGGCAGTACATGCCTACAATCCCAGAACTCAGGAGGTGAACGCAGAAGGATCAGAAGTTCAAGATCATTCTCAGTGTCTGCCAGTGAGGGGCTGGAGAGATGGCTCAGAGGCTGGGAGCACTGGTTGCTTTTCCAGAGGACTGCGTTTCTATTCCCAACACTCACACAGTAGCTCACAGCCTGCTGTAACTCCAGTTCCAAGGGGTCTGATGCCCTCTTCAGATTTTTGCAGACTTTAGACATGCATGTGATGTGCAGATATCCATACCTGAAAAATACCCACACACATAAACTAAAATTTAAAAATAAAATAGGGGCTGGAGAGATGGCTCAGAGGTTAAGAACACTGGCTGTTCTTCCAGAGGTCATGAGTTCAATTCCCAGCACCCACATGGTGGCTCACAACCATCTATAATGAGATCTGGTACCCTCTTCTGGCCTGCAGGGATACATGCAGACAGAACACTGTATACATAATAAATAAATCTTAAAATAAAAAAATAAAATAAATAAATAAATAAAAATAAAATAAATGTAATAAGTTAAATATATATACATATACATACAACAATGAGTTAGTTCATGGTCATTCTAGTCTACAGAAGATCCTAGCTCACAAAAAAAAAAAAAAAAAAAAAAAAAACAGCAACAACAAAGATATCATTCAACTCTCTACCCTTCACTGGGAATGAACCCACAGTTTCACTACTGAGCTATACCCCCACCCTATATAAGGACTTTCCTTTGGAAATATCTTAAGACGTGAATTTAGGTTAAAATCAAACATCTTTAGAGGAGTCCTAAAGAGCTGAGACATTTAGCTATAGATGTGTATGTGCTCTCTCTCACTGTCAGATTTTTCTGAACACACTCTAGGCTGTGATTTCATAAGTTGTGGGTACAGTGAGTTTTACTAGGTAGTCTGGGCCTAAGGTACCACCAAGGTGACCCAAGAATAAAGACTAGCTCTGTCTTCTGAGTACTGGGTACTGTGCTAGGTACTGTCTCATAAGACACTCAATGCCCACAACTCCAGTAGGTTACTACAGTTGTCACCCTGCCTCTGATACAGATGGAGGACCTAAGTCAAAGAGGGGTTAAATGCTTGATCAAGAACACACAGACAGCTAATGGCAGAGGTAAAAGCTGAATGCAAGGGAGTAATACCACGGGCCAGGCTCCCCCTCCTTCCTGACATCTTCCTGGCCTGCCTCTACGGGCCTTTGGTCTCAAAAGCTCAGGACTTCACAGGGGTTACAAAGAGCAGTATCAATGACAGTCAGCAGAGCAGAGAGCAAGCTCAGCATGTGTAAGCTACTGGGTTCGTTCACAGGTGTCAAATATGGATAACAATTGTAATAACAAAATGGAAACGGGGGGTGGGGGAGCTGGAAAGATGGTTCACAGATTAAGAGCATTAACCTCTCTTCCAGAGGTCCTGAGTTCAATTCCCAGCAACCACATGGTGGCTCACAACCATCTATAATGAGATCTGATGCCCTCTTCTGGCATGCAGGTATACATGCAGACAGAACACTGTTCACATAATAAACAAACAAATAAATAAATATAAAATAACAAAAAACAACCACCCCAAAAATATAAAACCAGAATAATGGCACATTCCCTTATTCCCAGCACTCTGGAAGCAGATATCTTTAAGTTTGAGGCCTACTTGGTCTCCATGGCCACACAGGCCATCCATAGCTACACAGTAAGACCTTGCCTCAAAACAAAAGCAAAACAAAAACCAAGATGGGCAAAGTAGTGCACACCTGTAGACCCAGAACTCCAGAGAGACAGGAAGAGCTCTGCAAGCTTAAGACCAGGTCTACACCAAAAGTTCCAGGCCAGCCATGGCTACATAGTGAGAACCTGTCTCAAAAAATAAAAACAGGGCTAGAAAGGTGGTCTTGTGGTTAAGAGCACTGGCTGTTCTTTCAGAGAACCAGGGTTCTATTCCCAGCACCCATGTGGTGGATTATAACTATCTATAACTCTAGTTCCAGGGGATCTGATGCTCTCTTCCAACCTTCACAGTCACCAGACACACAAATAGTGCATGGACATAAATGCAGGTAAAAAAAATATATCTATAAGCATAAAACAAAAACTAATAAATTAAAAAAAAACTAACAGTTGGATCATCTGTCATATTCACAGAATTTTCTCAACTACTGTTCCAGTTGTTAGAAGAGATTTGTCAAATAGAAAATTCTAAAATCAGTGCCAGGCCCCACCTGACTTATCAAACAGTCCTGAATGGGGGGGGGTGAGGATTGAGAAATTATAGATAAGAAAAATAGAGACATAGACATAAAAAAAAAAAAAAGACAGAGACACAGGATAGCTTCGGGAGGGCTCTGAGTCAATACCACCAAGTTTATTTCTCAGGGCCTTTTTATACCCAAAGCAAGGAGGCAAAAGACCTCCCCCTCTCAAGGATACCATGGTTCAAGGTACAAGCGAGTGTAAAGATCTCAATTCTCAAGACACAGGGTAACCACACCTTTGGCCAAAGATTCTGTTATCCAGCCTTGAAGAGTAAAGGCAAGCTTGAAGTCTCTGACCTTGAGTAAAGATGGAAATCAGACCACAAACTAGGGTCACTGTGGGCTCCCACAAATCATCTGGGCAGTGGCAGCTCCTTTATTCCCAGCACTCAAGAGGCAGAAGCAAGTATGTATCTGAGTTCAAGGCCAGCCTGGTCTTCAGAGTGAGTTCCAGGACAGCCAGGGCTACACAGAGAGACCCTGTCTTGGAAAGAAAGAAAGAAAGAAAGAAAGAAAGAAAGAAAGAAAGAAAGAAAGAAAGAAAGAAAGAAAGAAGAAAGGAAGGAAGGAAGGAAGGAAAATTTTAACATCTATTATATACTCCCTCTTTACAGGTAAAGAAATAGTCCTCCCCACAAAAAAGAAAAGAAATAGTCCCGGAGGGATTAAACACCTGCTCAAGGAACCCAGCTAATGGCAATTTGAGAAAAGCTGTTACACTGCTATGCTTTCTGATGTCTTTCTTTCTTTTATTTATTTATTTGTTTATTTATCTTTTTTTTTTTTTTTCAAAACAGAGTCTTTCTGTGTAACAGCACTGGCTGTCCTGGAACTCACTTTGCAGACCAGGCTAGCCTCGAACTTACAGAGATCTGCCTGCCTCTGTCTTCCTTCCTTCTTTCCTTTCCTTTTTTATTTGTTTAAGACAAGATCTTATGTCCCATGTAGCCCAGGTGGGTCTTGAACTCCGGATCCTCCTGCCTCTACCTCCTAAGTGCTGCGATTGAAAGTATATGCCACCACAGTCTGTTCATTCCCCTCGCCCTCCCCTTCTCCAGTTTTTCGAGATAGGGTTTCTCTGTATAGCCCTAGCTG
The DNA here is from genome assembly GCF_949786415.1 of Peromyscus eremicus. Taxonomy (NCBI): domain Eukaryota; kingdom Metazoa; phylum Chordata; class Mammalia; order Rodentia; family Cricetidae; genus Peromyscus; species Peromyscus eremicus. The sequence continues at coordinate 68,286,666 of NC_081418.1, read as the reverse complement.
TTCTAGAACTCATTATGTAGACCAGACTAACCTTGAACTCAGAGGGCGGCCTGCCTCTGCCTCCTGTATGCTGTGATTAAAGACATGTGCCACCACACCCAGCTTCATTCAACTATGCCTTCCCTCCGTGCATTCTCTTGTTCCTCCCCCAGGTGTCTAGTAAAGCAGGAAAGTGAAGAATTAATTGTTCTTTTCAGTGACCAATTTCAGAAACCAAGAAGTAGACAGGTCAGGAGACTTAGTCAACATTATCTCACAGCCATGACATGGAACAAAGTCTCAAGGAGCAAAAATAGTTTTTCAGAGGCTTCTGAAATGAATGAGGAATTATTCTTGATCCCTGCCCCATCCTTAAAATCTACCAATGCTGACATACACACACACAAAGGCAGACAGCTGCAAGATGCTCCTAACAGTTGAAAGTATACACTGTGAAGCAAGCATGCTGTGGGCCCAGGCTTTTATCATTGGCCTGAAGTTGTTTTGTAACTTCCATTATTGGTAACACGTCAACTTTGAATACTTTCCTAATTATCCTGCAGTTGACCTTACTGTTCTTGGAAAGAATCAGAAGAGGAAAGAAATGCCATTGTTACAAAAATAGCCATGGAAAGGGCCAAAAGGAACTTAAGTTCCAGTTAACTCTGCTCTGGGGCTAGGCTCTGAGGGAAGGGTTGGAGGACAGGTGGCAACCGTCCGTTAGAGTTGTGACTTCAATGCTAAACATGGCCCTTGAGCCACTGAGGAACCAGATTAACTCCAAAAGTAGACCAATTTTGTCTTTACTGGACCTGCCCTCCTGTTGCTGATACAAGCAATGGAAAGAACCAAGGCCACGCTTGGGCTCTTAGCTTAGAACGTAATTTGCATACTTTCATTTATCTTATTTTATTTTTACTTTTGAATTCATATTTTACATGTATAAGTGTTTGCCTGCATGTATGTCTGTGCACCATGTGCACGCCTGGTACCCATGGAGGCCAGAAGAATACAGCATCACATTCCCTAGAACTGGAGTTACAGATGATTGAGAGCAGCCAGAGCAGCCACGTGGGTGCTGGGAACAAACCTGACTTTTCTACAAAAGCCTCCAGCCCTGTGTATTGTCATTTAAATATTACGATAACCGCCGGGCAGTGGTGGCGCACGCCTTTAATCCCAGCACTCGGGAAGCAGAGGCAGGCCGATCTCTGTGAGTTCAAGGCCAGCCTGGGCTACCAAGTGAGTTCCAGGAAAGGCTCAAAGCTACACAGAGAAACCCTGTCTCGAAAAAAATAATAATAATATGATAACCTTCAGAGAGAGTGATGAATCCCCCATTTAACAAATGAAAAAAGCAAGGCATAAACACATTAACCCACTTCCCTGAAGTCCCACAGACAGGAAGTGGGAAGTTCTCAGGAACCCTTTGCTTGTAAACTACAAATTTTACTTACAGGAGCCACAACTCCACCTTCTTTTTTGTTTGGTCTTGCTTTATTTTGTTTTCGTTTTTGAGACAAGGTTTCTCTGTGTATCCCTGGCTGTCCTCGAACTTGCTCTGTAGACCAGGCTGTCTCAAACTCAGAGATTCACCTGCCCCTGCCTCCAGAGTGCTGGGATTAAAGGGGAGCACCACCACTGCCCAGCACAAATCCACTTTCTATATGGATATGGATTGTAAGACCTTCTGATCCAGCAGAGGTGCATCAAGGAACTGATCTTAAATATAGTAGGGCCTGGACTTGGTTCAGGAGGGGAGACAGGGCCCCAGGGACGCCTAAGATGAGGAAAGCGGGCTGTAGCTGCGTTGAACACAGAATGGATGGGAAGCAGCTTTCTAACCTGGGTAGCCAAGTTGTCTCTACTAAAAAGAGATTCATGGCATGGCAAGAGGAAGCGTTTGCAAACCAGACCTGAGCTTGAACTTCAGCTCTGGCACTTACCAGCCGCTGACCTTGGACCACCCAAAGCTGCAGGATGTTACATCTAAAAGGCAGCTGCCAAATGAGAAAAATACGAGGCCCGCCTCTGGGGCTGTTGTGAAGATTTAATGAGATGGAAAAGGGTTAACAGTGGCCTAGAGTGGGTACTACCTAAGCGCAGGGTCCTGTGCGTGCTCTCCCACACACGTGACTGGCTCCCTGATGTAACTCTCCGGGATCTGAGACACTCATTCCTCGACACTGAAATGCATCAGTGAGCATGGTGGGAAGGATGCCCACTAGTTACACCACAGAATGTGCTCTTTTCCTACATGGCAACCACAGCGGGATACAAGAGTGCAGCTGCTGCTCTGTCATTGACGATCCAGTGGGAATCTGGAATGTCAGGTGAGGACGAAAGCTCAAAGTACCAGTTTGCATTCTAATTCGAGCCTTGCCACTCCCTCACCAGCTGTGTGGTCTTGAGAAGTGTCTCAGATTATTTCAACCTCTGCTTCCTCATCTATAAAATGGTGCCAGTAACGACGAAATGAGTTGGCACATATAAAACACTCAGAAGATATCCTAACACCTATTAAGGCTCAATAAATGCTAGTTATTGCCATTATGGCATGTCAATTCCCTAATGTGAGCTTGTAGGATAAAGGAAGATGAATAAAGCAAAACCCCACCCATGGAGGAAATACGCCACCGGGAACAGCATATGTTCAAAGCCAAACAGACCCAGCTTCAGTACTAACCTGGTTAAGTCACGTAACCTTAGACACCTCAACTTTCCTGCAAATGGAGTGGGTGAAATCTGATTTGCTGTCTCTGCATAGCTGTTAGCCCACATGGAACCCCATTGCCTGCCATTGTAGCTTTTAATCTTTGGACTTGTAATGGTTCTCTTCTGCATATGACAGCATTCACCCTCCTGGGAGGAGCCACATTTGGAGGCATTGCTTACTTGAGACTTAGCGACCCATTAACACTTAACCAGTGTGATGGGAATGGGTGGAAGGAGGGCCAAAGAATAGGGACACAATGGAAGGAAAAAGAACTCAGGACATGAATGGACTTCCAAGGACAGCTCACTTCTTCACTGTTACCCAAGGAGCATTCGGCTCAGTCCTTCTGAGATTTCCACTGGTGTGGTTGCATTAATTGCTCAGTAGGAACTATTCGTGCCAATCTTGGCCTAACAAGATGGAAGAGATACAGTTGATGGTGTGAGACATTCTTTTGTATCAGTAGGAGGTGAAGGTATTTGAAAAATGAAAGGATGCTGGACATGGTGACATCTTTAATCCCAGCACTCAGGAGGCGGAGGCAAGTGGGTCTCTGTGAGTTCAAGGCCAGCCTGGTCTACAGAGTGAGTTCCAGAATGGCTGTATAGAAAGACCTCCATCTTAAAAAAAAAAAATAAATAAATAAAGAAGAAAGAAAGAAAAAAAGGGAGGGAGGGAGGAAGGAAGGAAAGAAGGAAGGAAGGAAGGAAGGAAGGAAGGAAGGAAGGAAGGAAGGAAGCCACCAGGCATGTCTGTAGTCCCAGCTACTAGAAGAATGAAGCAAGTGGATGAATTGAACCTAGAAGTTTGAGGCCAGCCTGGACAAGGGAAAGAGAGGAAAGGAAAGAAGAAGGGAGGGGATGAGAGGAGAGAAGAAAAGGGAAAGAAGTCTTATTGACATGGATCTCAGTGGTAGTTGAGCTGGGAAAGAATGTGTAGCAAATTTGGAAAGCAGAAGTCCTTTGATCTTCTTCAATCATCTCCTCCCAAATTGTTCTCCCTGAGTGCAGAGAAAGTTGCCAGTGGTTTGGTCTTAGCTTTTGTCTGTTTGGGCTCAGTGCTTTTGTTGGTGGTGGTGGTGAGACAAAAATCCTACTTAGCCGGTGCTGGCCTTCAACTCCTGATCTGCTCTTTCTACCCCTGTACCACTGTGCCCTGCTGGCTCATATCTAAACTGAGACCCAAAGGAACAGAAGCAGAAATCTTGGGTCTGCTTCCAGCAGCATCCCCTAAAAGACATCAAGGGAGAACCCCACTGTCAGTCTTTATCATTCTGTTGACTTGCTGCCCCAGCTTGTCCGCTGACAACCTGAACTTACAAAGACAGAGCAGTAAGATGGAAACAGTCTGCGTCCTTGACATTAGGAGCTCTCCACCAGCCCTGGACTCCTACCCAGACTTCCGGGTGGGAAATTTAATCCACTATTTCTTTTCAAGCCATGCATAGTGATTTGAGTGAGAATGGCCCCCATAGGCTCATATATTTGAATGTCTGATTACCAGTTGGTGGGCTGTTTAGGAAGGATTAGGAGGTGTGGCTTTGTTGGAGGAGGTGTGTCACTGGGGGTGGGCTTTGAGGTTTCAAAAGCCTATGCCAGGGCCAGCCTCTCTCTCTCTCTCTCTCTCTCTCTCTCTCTCTCTCTCTCTCTCTCTCTCTTCTTTCTCTCTTTCTCTGTGCGTGTGGATCAGGATGCAAATTGTTAGCTACTGCTCCAGCACCATGCATGCCTGCCTGCAACCACATTCCCTGCTGTGATGGTCATGGACTCACTCTCTGAAACTAGAAGCAAGCCCCCAGCTAATGCTTTCTTTTATAAGTTACCTTGGTCATGATGTCTCTTCACAGCAACAGAGTAGTAACTAAGACACCATGATTATTTTAGATTCATTTGCTATGCTTGGGTGGTTGACTTTTGACTCTGTAAACCAAACCCAGAACCTTGCACATGTTGAGTGTACCCTGTGTCCTGTCTACCAATGAATAACACCCCACACCCTTATTTTAGGCTTTATGACACCAGGAGCAATTTCTCACTAGTACAACATATAAGACTAAGTTCTCAGGCTGTGGGAGTTGAGCCTCCAGTGCTGATGAGAACATAGAATGCTTCTGCTGTACTTGCCTTGTGGACAAAGCAGTAAAGGCAGCAAGGGATTGGGGCTGTAACTCCATGAGAGAGCGCTTGCTTCCAGATGGTGAGGCCTGGATTCCCAGGACTGCAAACAGCTGAAGAGCTGCAATGCCAGCTCCCAGAAGGCTGAAACAAGAGGACTACAGGACTCACTGGGCTACAGCATGAGTTCAAGGCCAGCTTGGGCAACTTAGTGTCTCAAAATTAAAGGTAAGAAAAGAGAGCTGGGTGGGGGCTGGGAGAGCTCAGCAGCTAAGAGTTCATATTACCCTTCAGAGGATCTGAGTAGATTGGCAGCATTCAAATCAAGCGTGTACAACTCCTGGAACTCCGGCCCCAGGAGATCTGATGCTTCTGGTCTCTGGGGCACCTGTAAATGCATCACACACTCACACAGATACATACATATACACGTGATTAAAAGTAGAATAAGCCAGGCGTGGTGGTGCATGTCTTTAATCCCAGCATTCGGGAGGCAGAGGAGGTGGATCTCTGTGAGTTCGAGGCCAGCCTAGTCTACAAAACAAGTTCCAGGACAGCCAGGGCTACAGAGAAATCCTGTCACCAAGAAAAAAAAAAAATGAGCTGGGTGTGGTAGTGCATGCCTTTAACCCCAGCACTTGTAAGGCAGAAGCAAATGGATCTCTGTGAGTCTGAGGCCAGCCTGGTCTACATAACAAGGTCTAGAACAGCCAGGACTATATAGAAAGACCTGTCTCAAAAAAAAAAAAATTTTTTTTTAAATAAAGCAAACTAAATCTTAGAGAGAGATAAGGAGAGAGAGAGGGGGGTAGAGAGGGAAAGGAAGGGGGAAGGAGAGAGAGAGAGAGAGAGAGAGAGAGAGAGAGAGAGAGAGAGAGGTGCATATAAACTGGGGATATTATGGCAAGTGCTTTCCTAGCATGCACGAGACCCTATGTTCAGTCCTTACTACTGTGCAGCTATGAAGCCCTAGCTGGCCTGAAACTCACTATACAGGTCAGGCTGATCTCAAACCTACAGCAACCCTGTAGCAGGAATCTTAACAGGTCTTATTAATAAAATCAAACCTAAGCCAGGTATTGGGGTGAATGCTGGAAGATCAGAGAAGCAGAACTAACCACAGCCACCTCACCTCACCAGTTCCTCAGCTGATCCTGTTTCCTCAGACTGGAAGCCTCTGAGTCCTCATCCAAATGAATCTCAGCTGAACTGCTGCTAAAAGCCTAAAAGCTTAACTAGGCTCTAGTTCCTGGTCCTCATGCCTTATATACCTTTCTGCTTCCTGCCATCACTTCCCAGGATTAAAGGCGTGAGTCACCATGCCTGACTGTTTCCAGTGTGGCTTTAAACTCACAGAGGTCTGGATGGATCTCTGCCTCCCAAGTGATAGGATTAAAGGTGTGTGTGTCACCATTTTCTGGCCTCTACTTCTATCTAGTGGCTGTTCTGTCCTCTGACCCCAGATAAGTTTATTAGGGTGCACGATATATTTTGGGGAACACAATATCACCACATAACCCTCTTGTCTCTGCCTCTGGAGTACTGAGATTACAAGCATGGGCCACCAAACCCTGTTTATTATACCTGGGAGTCCATTCTAGATGCCACCTACACCCAACTGAGTTAGGACTCTCTGGAAATAACACTCACAGACATACCAAATGTGTGCCCTAGAGGACTCTTCTCTTTCCTTCCTTTTTCTTTTTGGGTTTATTTTCTTTTAATGAACGTCTCACCTGAATACACATCTGTGTACCATATGCATGCCTGGGCCCTGGAGAGGTGAGAAGAGAGTATTCACCACCTGGGAACTGGAGTTAAGGATGGTTGTGAGTCAAGAAATGGACGCTGGAACTGAACCCAGGTCCTCTTGCAAGAGCAGTGAATGCTCTTAGCTACTGATCTTCTCTCCTGCCCACCCCCAGAGGTCTCTTAATCTACTCAAGTTGACAACAGAAATTAACGATCACGTGTGACAAGGAGTGTGTGCACCTGTGTAGTATTTCCACTGAAAAGTTTGCATCTTCACAGAAGTTCAGGCTACAGTAATCCCTTCTCCAGGCAGCCTTGAGAAGAAGCTGCTAGAACATACTAGTAGCATTATTATTACTTATTATCATCATTATTATTATTTTGGGGGTGGTTCAAGACAGAATTTCTCTGTGTAGCCCTGGCTGTCCTGGAACTCACTCTGTAGTCTAGGCTAGCCTTGAACTCACAGAGATCCACCTGCCTCTGCTTCACAAGTGCAGGAATTAAAGAGCATGCCACCACCACCTGGTGTAACCCAATTATTTCTACATATGTAATATGTAAAAAACCATTGTGCTTGCACAGTGGTGATGTCCAAGTGAGAGAGATATTGGGGGAGGGGACAGATGAGAAGCTTTTCAAGGGACAGAAGGAGAAACGAATACATTTTCTCAGAAGGCCTGTTTAGAAAAAGAGCCAGGCTGGGCGGTGGTGGCGCACGCCTTTAATCCCAGCACTCGGGAGGCAGAGCCAGGTGGATCTCTGTGAGTTCGAGGCCAGCCTGGGCTACCAAGTGAGTTCCAGGAAAAGTTGCAAAGCTACACAGAGAAACACTGTCTCGAAAAACCAAAAAAAAAAAAAAAAAAGAAAAGAAAAGAAAAGAAAAAGAGCCAGCTCCTAATCCCTCTTCCCGATTGGCTGTAAAAACCAGAGTGAACTGGTAAACACTTAGTGCCTTACTAAAACAGGGTGGTAACTTCACATCGAGCAGCTATTGCTGAGCGTCCTTGGCGTCAAGTCCAAACCCAGCCTCTCCCGCAGAAGCTGTAGATTTTGTAGAGTTTTCACTTGCCCTGTGTGAAGTAAGGCGATACATCTAACTAGTTAACACAGTTTCAGACAGTTATTCCGTGTGCTGACTCAACATACATGCTATTCCCTTCACGCAGAAATGTTAAGGCCTCTGGTGTGCTTTACACATTTTGGTCTTGGGTGGGAAATGATCGTAACTAAAACACGAAGTATTTAAGAATACTTCTTTTTCACACCCCAGTTATTACTGCCAGCAACTCATTTTTCCATGTACTTTATAATAGGAAATCCCCTCTGCTAGTCTGGCCAATTCCTTTTAGCTCTCCAGTGAAAAACGGGGAACAGAACTCAAGATTGCGACAGCCAGCCAAAGGACTTGGCTGTTCCTTGTCTGTCCCCACATACCCCACATAGGTGGCAAACTGGAAGGTCTGGAGGATTTCCCTAACGATCGGATAGACTGATTTCCAGCAAGATCAAATTAGCCCATTCAACCACAATTGCAGGTCTCCTTTCAGCTTACGAGTGTCAGGAACAGAACTGCCCACAGCTCTATGCTTTCTCAGACATTAACCGGAACTGAAAACTGAAAGCCAGACCCATGCCAGCCCTCACTGACTCCCTTTATCCATGCAGACAGAGAAAGGCAAGTGTTGGATCAAAGCCCAGAAGCCCCAGGCCGAGGGTCATGTGTAACATCTTTGGCCACTGCTGTGTAGCCCAGAGGGTGGAACCAGATTCAGGGAAGTGGGTTCTAAACTTGTCTAGCCACTGTGTAACCTTAAAGAAGCCTCTGTCTCCCTCTGGGCTCTGATTGGTACAGTACATAGAGTACAGTCTCAACTCTGGGTGAATTAGGCCAATTCCAAGCGTCAATAACAAAAGACATTGAGAGAGAACTGATATTTTAGAACGTCCCAGTCAGGCATTCTGTAACTCCTAACTCTGTCATAATTCTGGTTTCTGTCTTCTATTTTTCACTGAAGAGCCAGAAAGAACTAGCTAGGTTCTTAGAGAGCCACCATCAAACCCAGTAGTAGGAAAATCTTCAGGGGACAACCCCCTATGCTGACAGATAGAAACGGAAGAAAGCGCCTCTGACGCCATAGAGGATGGAGACTGAGGAGGAGCAGATACTCAGCTGAAGCTGACGGTGTTGGAAGATGTTTCATCTTCAAGTGTTATTTATCTGAATCACTGTGAGATTCTGTATTTACTAAACAATGACTTCAGCCCAGGAGTGCCCCCACTAGGCCGCAGTGGAACCTTCCTACAGCCTGTTAACCTAGAAAGTACACGGAGTAGGTGGGAACCTGTGGGGTAGCGGGAGTGGGTGTGGCCATATCTCCAGGTGCACCCGGGTAGGCTGCATGGGCATGGGCATGCATCTTGCCCAAGGCTGGGGCTCACTGGTCCAAGCTCGACAGCCTCCAATCTGCTGCATGTCCAGCCTCAGTCTACACAGCCTCTTCTGAGTTTCTCCAGTGGCTAGGTTAGCTTAAGGCCTTTCTCCTCTCTTCGCAGGCTGACAAGAACCAAACTCTCTGAGCACCCAAATGTCCCAGGATGATCCTGCCAAATCCCAAAGGCACAGTGCACCGGGAGTGGCCTGAGGTCTCTGGCCTATGGTAGCACAAGGGACAGACACTCCATGTTGGCGACAGCGACAGGTTCTATTGTTGCCTACTTGTCAGGGACGCCGCCTTGGCAGGACACCAGGGTGCACCTTATCCGTAGTGACCACCACAGGTTCGGCTAGCTGCAAGCTCACGCCACCAGCAAGTGCGGAGCGACCCGGGCTCAGGCAGAGTGTGCAGTGGGTAGAGCCAAGCAGCCTGGAGACGCGTGGTTCCCGGCGGCCAGAGAGAGAAGGTGGCCTGGGCAGCAGGGGAGGCGCGGGCGGGCAATGCACCCCGGAGAGAGAATTCCATTCCAATGCTTGGTATTTGTTGGGAGGAAATTCGACCCTCCAGGAGCAGTGGGCTGGTGTCTGCGCCCTTTCCTGTCTGGGCTTAAAAAGGAATTCTCCATCTGCCCAGAAAGACTCGAGATCCCGCCGCGCGACGGGATCCAATCCCTCTGAGTTGTGGGGAGTCCTGCAAACACCTTCACCACCCAAGGTCCTCATTCTGATCTGCTCTTCCTGCGCGACAGACGTCAGTGTTTCCCCGCCCCGCCCCCATTCCGGCCTGCGGTCTACCTAGGCGATGCTCTGCCAAGTTCAGATATACAAGCCTCTTTACAATTCTGTGAATTTTGTGTAGAACTTTCATGACAGACCACCGCACACAAAGACACAGTCAGTCTGATACCGCTGAAATTTCAAAGAAAAGACATTAATATTCTCCTGCCTTAGCGTACAATTATTTCTGTGTTCTTTTTTCTTGTAGGGGCGGGAGCGATTAAAAAAAAAAAAAAAACCTTTTTGGAGACAATTTGACATTTCTACACTTAATTATTCAGTTTGTCTTCGAAACGTTCCTTCTTGAAATGTTTTTCCCCTACCCGATGCATTCAAGAATATTTTTTTTTAAAGAATACTTACGTTGCTTTGGTTATAAAGAAAAAAGGGAAAGCAATCCAACAATATATGAACGGAATGACAGTTAAATGAAACAACCGCACACATAGAAGAATTCTCAATGTACAAAGGAGACCTACCCACTCGCGGGCAAACACGACTAAGCTCACGTTAAATCAAAGAGTAAGCTGCAAAAGCAACCTGTGTATCATGAGTCCACATTTGTTAGAGGGGGGGGGCACTGTTCTGCACCTGATCTGATGGCGTCAGTGACTTCACAGGAGATCGTGTAGGAAACTACATTCGATGTACACACCGATGCGGAGAAATAGACACCCCATCGTTGCTTTGGGATGGCAGGGGAATGTGGGGGGGGGGACATTAACTTATCAAGGTATACGTTGATCTCTTTCTAAATGAGCATGTATCGGTTCATTACTTCCTCCTACACAAAACAGAGATTAAGAAATCAGATCCCTTCCATCCCGACCACCAGATCGCTATCACTGCCCACTCCTCTCTGATCCTCCCATTTCCGAGTTCATCCCTCAGCCTCTTCTCCTCTCTGTTTAGTATCCAGGAAAGCTGTGTCCTTTTAATGTCTACGACAGGTTTGCTGGTTTATATACGCATGTCATTCTAAGTCCTGTGACCCGAAAGAATGAAAGAAGTACAAGTTCATCTATTCATTCAATTTACTTCTTTTTCTTTCTTACTTTTTGGTTGTTTTTTTTTTTTTTTTCCCTTAATTTTTTTTCTATGATGGGGTTTATTGGTTTTTTGTTGTTGTTTTTTTAATATTTTATTTTTAAGGTCTGAAGAGATGGTTCAGCAGTTAGGAGACTGCTCTAGCTGAAGACCTGAGTTTGGTTTCCAGCACCACACTGGGTGTCTCATTACCACCAATCCCTCTCTCCCTCCCTCTCTCTCTCTCTCTCTCTCTCTCTCTCTCTCTCTCTCTCCCTCTCCCTCTCTCCCTCTCTCTCTCCTTCTCTCTCTCTCTCTCTCTCTCTCTCTCTCGCTCTCTCTCTCTTTCTCTCTCACACACACACACACACCCCATCTTTTTTGTTTTGTTTTGTTTTCCAGACAGGTTTCTCTGTATAGTCCTGACTATCCTAGAACTCTCTCTAGACCAGGCTGGCCTTGAACTCAGCGATCCGTCTGCCTCTGCCTCTCAAGTGCTGGGATTAAAAGTGTGAGCCATCACTGCCCAGCATAAAATTATCTTTAAAATTTATTTTTATTATTGTATGTCTGTGTGTGTTTGTGCATATAAAGGCAGTTACCCACATTGGCCAGAGGAGTCATATTCCCCTGAAACTGTTAAGGCAGTGGTGAGCTACCAGATATGGATGCTAGGAGCTGAACTCAAGTCCTCTGGAAGGGCAATTCATGTTTTTGTTGTTGTTGTTGTTGTTGTTGTTGTTTTGTTTTGTTTTTTGTTTTTTGTTTTTTGTTTTCCAAGACAGGGTTTCTTTGTGTAACGTCCCTGGCTGTCTGGAACTCACTTTGTAGCTTTGTAGACCAGGCTGGCTTTGAACTCACAGAGACCCTCCTGCCTCTGCCTCAGGAGTGCTGGGATTAAAAAAAGGCATGTGCTACCACCTGCAATTCATGCTCTTAACCACTGAGTCATGCCCAACACCCCAGGTGCTCATGCCATTTAAATGAAAATACGGTGTATTGCCCTTTGAAAGCATTTCAAGTTGTTTATTGTCCTTCTTTACATGTTTTGGGCTTTTCAAATATTTGTTTATTTAGTTGTATGTGTATGTGCCTGAGTTTAATTTCATGCATGTGTGCACCATGTGCGTGTAGTGCCTTCCAAGGCCTGAAGGGTGAGAGGCCATAGAAGTGCTGGGAACTAAATCTAGGTCCTCAGCAAAAGCAGTAATCATTCTTAACCTCTCACCCCGTCTCCCCAGCACGCTTACGTGTTGTTTGCAGCTTGGATCCGACCCACATCTCACGCATGCTTGGTAAGTTCTAACCAAGCCACACCCCAGCCCAGCCTCACTCCTGGACTGCCTGTCCCTGCAAATATTTTCTCTCTGTACAGCAAGTCAAAAGAGTGGATCTTTAAAACATTCCTTTTCTCCTGTTCAACCTCAAAAGACTTCGTGTCTTGTGGAGGAACTGAACTGAACAGCTGAAGATTTCTAGGGGTATGAACGGGAATAGGAAGGGAGGTTGCTGGGGATGAAACTGTGAAAGGGTAGGAGCTCCAAACATGGGCTGTCGTTCTGGGATTGCTTAAATCAGTCCTGTTGTCATTCTAAAAACCTGGGCTCAGGAGGCTGAAGAGAAGGCTCAGCAGCTGAGAACTCTGACTTCTTAGAGGACCTAGATATGATTCCCAGCACCCACATGGAGGTGCACAACCATCTCTACCTCTACCCTCTTCTGGCCTCTGGGGACACCAGGCAAGTTCATGGTATATGTACACTACATGTAGGTACTCACCTGTACTCATAAAATAATAATAATAATAATAATAATAATAATAATAATAATAATAACTTTTTTTGGAGCTGAGGACCGAACCCAGGGCCTTGCACTTGCTAGGCAAGCACTCTACCACTGAGCTAAATCCCCAACCCCAGTAAATTCTTTTTTTTTTAATCTGGGTTTGGTAGCACACACCTTCAATCCCAGCACTTGGGAGGCAGAAGCAGATGCAGGTGAATCTCTGTGAGTTTGAGGCCAGCCTGGTCTACAAAACAAATTCCAGAACAGCCAGGGCTGTTATACAGAGAAACACTATCTCGAAAAATCTTAAATAAAAAATAAACTTGAGTTTAGTTTAAACTCTGAGAATGAACACAGCCACATTTCAACCATGAAGGAAGGATGAGGATTATCTGAATGTTTAAAATATTCATATATTGGGATCATCAAGATGGATCAGTGGATTAGGCCCTTGCTGCCAAAACTAACAACCTGAGTGGCCCACATGGTGTTGGGAGAGAAAACATTCCTGAAAGTTGTCCTCTGGCCTTCACACATATGTACCCATACAAGCACATACACACATAAATAAAAATGTAACAAAGTCAGCTGGGTGTGGTGGCACATACCTTTGATCCCAGCACTCACGAGGCAGAGCTAAATAGATCTCTGTGAATTCAAAGCCAGGTCTACATAGTGAGTTCCAAGCTAGCCAGAGCTACACAGTGATGTCTTGTCTTAAAAAAGAAAAAAAAAATCATATATTTGTATATAAAAATGGCACTCAGTAGCAAAAAAAAAAAAAAAGGAAGAATTCATCCCCTCAGCAAGAGACCTGATGTAAGTTTTTTTATTTGTTTGTTCTGTCTTGGTTGGGGAGGGGTTGTTTTGTTTTTTATTAAAGGCATGAGCCACCATGGTGTGGTTCTTTTACACACACACACACACACACACACAACACACACACACACACACACACACACACACACACACACACACACACACACACCGTGTTCTCTTCAGCTGGGGAGATTGCTCAGTGGTTGGGTTACTTATTGCTCTTACAGAGAGAGGACCAGGTTTTAATTCCCGGCACCCACATGGAGGCTCACAGTCATCTTTAATTCCAGTTCCAGGGGATCTGATGGACATCCCCTTCTGGTCTCTGTGGGCATGCACATGGTGCACATACATGCAGGCAAAACATTCATACACATACAATTTTTAAAATACCTAAAAGTTTTTTTCAATTATGTTTTCTTAGGTTCTCTGACTAGTCTAGGCTCAAACTCACAATACAACTTAAGTTTTTTCACAAGCTCATTCCCCACCCTCCCAATTAGGGTAAAAATACGAATACTCGGAGTTCCTGTCTAGACCCACCATATTAGCATATTCCTCTAGTCAGCAGATCTAACTTCCCGTGCTTCAAGTCCCGCTTCTCTGGAGTACAGGCAACAGTGCTGTTTACAACATACGGCTATGAATGTCGACACTTACGGAGCCTTCAGTCAGTATGAGGCATTTGCTAAGGGTTTAATGTAAGTTAGACACAATTATTACTTCCTCTTTTATACCCCTGGAAAAGCTTATTCCTCTCAGTTCTCCTTTCCTAATATCCCGTCTGTCTCTATCCTCCGAGAGTCTAGGTCCCACATTCTTGTCAGTCACGGTGATTCTTAGCGCCGCTCACCCCAGATGCTGGCCTCCTTCCTTCCCAGTGAGAGGCAAAACTCACCACCATCTAATGAACAGCAAAGGGAAATCCGAGCTCTGTTCTCTCCTTGTGGTATTTTCACAGGGAGGGGACTAATCTTTTGTCGAAGTGTATTTTTATTATTATTTATTTATTTTGTGTATATGAGTGTTTTTGCCTGCATGTATGTCTGCACACTGTGGGCATGCTGTGCCTGTGGAGGCCAGAAGAGGGTGTTAGATCTCCTGAGACTGGAGTTACAGGCAATTGTGAGCCACCATGTGGGTGTGGAAATTGAACCCAGCTCCTCTGTGAAAGCAGTCAGTTTTTGTTTGTTTTTCTACGGGTTTCTCTGTATAGCTCTGGCTGTCCTGGAACTTGCTCTATAGACCTAGCTGGCCTCAAACTCACAGAGATCCTCCTGCCTCTACCTCCCGAGCACTGGAATTAAAGGTGTGCGCCACCACCATGCAACATTTCTGAACTTTTTCTTTTTTTTTTTTTTCTTTTTTTTTTTTTGTTTTGTTTTTTGAGACAGGGTTTCTCTGTGTAGTTTTGCACCTTTCCTGGAACTCGCTTTATAGACCAGGTTGGCCTTGAACTCAGAGATCTGCCTGCCTCTGCCTCCCGAGTGCTGGGATTAAAGGCAGCCGCCACTACCACCCCGCCCATTTCTGAACTTTTAAGTAGTTGGAATCATACAGTAGTTGCTCTCTTGTTCTGGCATTTATCTCCTAGTCTATTTTTGAGGTTTAGCCACATGTAATATGTATCAATATTCCACTACTTTATCACCTGTGAAATCAGAACAAGCTTTCTTATCATGTTTATAAAAATCAGAACATATAAAATATTGAGAATACATAATTCGGTCTAGATATTAGGGCTGAGATGTAGCTCAGTTGGTAGAGTGATTGCCTAGCATTCAGGAAACCCTGGGTTGGACCCCAAGCACTGAATAAACCCATTGTGATGACACACCACTGTAAATCCCAGCACTGAGGAGGTGGAGGCAGGAGGATCAGAAGTTCAAAGGTCATGGATGAGCAAGATGGCTAGTCCAGTAAATGTGCCTATGCCAAGCCTAATGACTTGGATTTGATCTCTGGTACTCACTCGATAGAAGGAGAGAACCAACTCCCACAAGTTGCCCTCTGACCCTCCACACTGATGCCAGACCGTATGCATGCCCCTCCTCCAAGAAATAAATAATGAGAATGTACAAAATTCAAGGTCATCCTCAGCCACACAATGAGTTCAAGGGCGCCTAAGAAATATGAGACTAAAAAGTGAAAATAAACCAGGCATGGTGGCCACACCTCTGATCCCAGCACATAAGAAATAGACAATCTCTGTGAGTTGGAGTTCAGCCTGATCTAAATAGTGAGTTTCAGGCTACATAGTGAGACCCTATCCCAAAACCTAATTATAATAATAAATTAAATAAAAATAAATAAACAACTTTTACCTTGTTATTGTTGTATCTAGGTCCTTGAGGTTCTGAGTCAAGTACTTTATTTGAATCATAGAATTCAGACCTCATAGCAGCCTAATGGGCTAATTAGGTGACAATATTATATTCATATTCGATCTGAGTAAACTAAACTGTGCAAATATGAACTGTCTCGGCCAAGGTCACAAAGCAAATAGGAGATTCAAATTGTTTTTGGTTTTTGTTTTTCAAGACAGGGTTTCTCTGTGTGAACCCTGGCTGCCCTGGAACTCACTTTGTAGACCAGGCTGTCCTTGAACTCAGAGATCTGCCTGGCTTCTGCTTCCTGAGTGCTGGGATTAAAGGCGTGCGCCAGCGCCGCCGCCAATGCCGCCACCCAAGATTGGGGCTCGAATTTTAAGTCTTGACTTCGGAACCCAGACCAGAACCCCTTGTTCTTCAACAAAGTGAATGGTCCTGTGGTCCATTCCTTTTTAACATCTCACCAGTCTTGATATTTGGTTTTCCGAGACAGGGTCTAATTTTGTAGCATAGGCAGACCTTGAACTTATGGCAATCCTCTTACCCAAGTGCTAGAGTTACAGATGTGAGCCACACCCTACACTCAGCCCACCGTGGATTTTTATATTGGAATATGGAAGTGCATGGTAACAGCGAGAGTGGACTGTGGCAGCTGACTGCCCTGTGGTAAACCTGGGGTCTGCTCTGAAGGAAGATTCGGCTGGGGCCAGCAGCACACTGTCTGCAAAGCTATGAAGACTCTGGGTCGTTTGAGTAGCAAGAGGATACTTACGCCTTGGTTTTGCTGGGCTGAGGATCAGACCTCTTGCATATGCAAACCGTAGGTAAGGCAAGCGCTTGTGGCCAACGGGGCCTCCAGAGCGCCAGTAATTGAAGGCAGCGTCCCTGAGGTTTCATGGTGAACCTCGGGCCCCACATTTACTGCAAGTGTGTTGGAGATGTGTTATTAGTACAATGTATCAGTATTTATGTTAACCATAAGTACCGCAGTGACCTGTGCTCTAAACCCACCCTATGACTTCTGAGATACACAAATCCACCCTCAGCAGCCCCAGGACAGGTACTAGGAGTGAAGGCCACACCCTAGTCCACGGAGGAGGCCCAGTGGGGATCACAGGAGGTGACCTCAAATTTCAATTATTGTGTAGAAGTGAGACACTGAGGCTCCAGACCCCTGAGGAGACTGAGGGGAAGTGGAGATTCCGTGCCACTTCAAAAGCAGGTAAGGCTGTCTCAGGCCTCTTACTGATAGCACTGTGTTGATGGCCTGCAGCATCCTCACCCAGGGTCCATAAACGTCCCAGCATTGCTCACTTGTCCAGTGAAAGTAAATGTTTGGGTGTTCATTAAGCGGCAGGATAGTGGCTCTCCTTGGGGTGTCGAGGGACTGGTTGTGTTCTGTTTCTCTGGTATTGCTGCCTACCCATGTCTTTCTTCACTTTGTGATATTTTCTTGATTTCATAACTCTATGCTTGTTTTTGCACATACCGCTTCAATAAAGTTTATTCAAAACACATAAACTAAAATAAATATTTAGAATGCCGCCGCCACCGCCGCCACCCAAGATCGGGGCTCAAATTTTAAGTCTTGACAAATGGTGCTCACAGTATTAATCCATGTTGCATTATCAAGCTTCCCTTTAAGGTTAAAAGTCCTAGCATGGTCTGCAAGGTGAGATCCAGGACAGTCAGGGCTACACAGAGAAATCGTCTCTCAAAAAATCGAAAGAGAGAGAGAGAGAGAGAGAGAGAGAGAGAGAGAGAGAGAGAGAGAGAGAGAGAGAGAGAGAGAAGAAAGGAAGAAAGGAAGAAAGGAAGGAAGGAAGGAAGAAAGAAAGAAAGCCCCATGCCTGCTAAAGGTCCTGGCCCCTGGTGAAGTCGTGGAGCTGGGAGCCAAAGATGGCGCCAAAGAGGAGCAGGAAGAGGCTGAGTCATGCGCCATGTTCCAAGTCTAGTGCACCCCTCTGTGATCCAGTGCAGAGGCCCTGAGGCCGGGAGGCAGGTTTCCGTGTGTCTGGTCCAGGCCTCAGGGTTTTTTCAGGTCTACTGCATGAGCTTTGCGGAGCTGAGCTTTGCGGAGCTGAGCTTTGCGGAGCTGAGCTTTGCGGAGCTGAGCTTTGCGGAGCTGAGCTTTGCGGAGCTGAGCTTTGCGGAGCTGAGCTTTGCGGAGCTGAGCTTTGCGGAGCTGAGCTTTGCGGAGCTGAGCTTTGCGGAACTTCGGTGTCTGGCCCTTCCAGCTGGCCATCATCAGTTGTCAAGGAACTGCACAGCCACTGCACCCTAGAACCCCCACCCCAAGCAATGATGCCTTCCCACCTGCCCCCCAAAAGAAACAGAAGATCTTCATCACCATTGGATGTCTTCCTAAGGTGAGCCTGAAAACAAGTAAAACCACACACAGAAGCTTCCCACGGGTCTCCCCTTCACCATGCCCCGTCTTAGGCCTCCCTCTGTAGTCCAAGGCCCAGCAGGTGAGAAAAGGGCTCTGCCACCCAATGGGGAAGACTTTGCTTTAATCACTGACCTCTGACTCAGTCTCCCCATCTGTAAAATGGATATAACACCAGTACACAACTCAGAGAAGTCAGTGGGGGAGATGGTGCCCTATGAGAAGATTCCTACAAAATAAAAATGAGCTGGAGAGATAGCTCACCTGTTATGAGGCTTGTTGCTCTTCCATAGGACCCAAGTGTGGTTCACAGAACCCGGGTCCAGGGCTCATGACTGCAACTCCAGCTCAGAGGGATCTCATGGCCTCTTCTGGCCTCTGTGGGCACCTGCATGCTTATGGTACATACTGACACCCACATATAAATAAAAATAGTAAAAATCTTAAAGAAGAAAAAGAAACAAAGTAAATTGCCGCATCTGGCACACAATAGGAGCTCAATGAAACTTCTGTTACCTTCCATTTATATCCAGATGGTACTGGTCTCCAGCATCAACCTTCCATACCCACCAGGAGCAAGCTCTTCCAGTCTGCCAAACTTAGAGATACCACCTAGGTCCACCAGCAGCACCCCAGCCTCCTCTGCCCACCTTTACCACACCCCACACCCCACACCCCACACCCCACACCTCTTACGGAACTGTGCCCCCCACCTCCTTCCCAGGTTTCTCATGTCATTCTTCACGGGATCATTTACCCAGTGAGGTCACCCCTCTTTTCTCTCTCACAGAAGTCCACACGTGAACAGACAAATCGTGAAGAGACTCCATGCTCAGCGCTACCTCCTGTGAGCACCTCCTGCTCAGAGGCCGTGGGCTACCTCCGTGTGGCCTGCCTCCAGCTTCTATGTCTCTCTCACAGTCCTAAACCCTGCCCCCAGCCTTGCAGCTGGTCCTGCTATAAAGCAGGCTCCCCCCATCCAACTCAGAGGCCATATTCACCCCAGCAGTGGTGACAGGTTGATGACTCCTAACACAGGCCCCTTTCCTCTTCTGGGGGTTCCTGCCTGTATGGAGTCTGGTGGAGGGGCCACCAGCAGGGCCGGAAACCTGTGAAGAACGTCTCTGGCTGCCACTGAGTTCTGTTCCCAGAATGGATGTTTTTCTACAATTACAGCCTTCCCTCCTTCATTACGTCTCTTAAGTTCCTAGGGTAGTAAATACCTGGCATATGAGCTACGTTTCCCATAACTTGAAATTATCAGGAAATCTTGTATTAGTAGACGCACTGCTGAGGAGGAGTCCGGCCCTGAAGCCTGTTCAGAGTGACATTTCTAGGACAGTGGTCCCACACTTAGCACAGAGATGCCCATCTCCTCAACAGCTGTCCTCCCTTTGAAACATAATTATTATTATTTTATGTTCTAAATTATGAATATGCAAGTGAGGGATGTCCACATGAGTGCAGTGACAGAGGAAGCCAGACGAGTCTGTGAGTTCCCGGAAGTTGGACTGACAGGAAGTCGTGAGCCACCAGAAGTAGGTGGTGGACACAGAACTCTGGTCCTCTATAAGACCAGCATGTGCTCTCGACCACTAGGCCATCACCTCTAGCTGTTATCACAGCCACTGTCCCTACCCAGTAAAGGAGAGGAGGAATTCGTCCCTGAAATACGGGTCCTGGGACATGGTGTTTTAGGTCACATGCTTAGTACGTACAAGAGCTATGGCTTAATCCTCGGCACAGGAAGGGGTGATAGCCTTGGCTCCAGTGTGAAAAACAATTCTAACGTCATCTCCTAGTTGCAGAACGAGCTTGGGCAAGTTACTTACCTGACTGAACTTTGGTTTTCTTTCCCCATCTAAGAGATGGAGATGATTATAAATCAGAGTTGTTAGGCAGATTAAATTAGCTAATATTCATAATTCGATCAGCTCTAGTATTCGGTGACTTTTGTCAAATGCCAAAGGACAGCATTTCAATATCCTGATTCCAGCATCTTAATATCCTGATTCCAAAATATGTCTTGCTGGTGAAAAATACCTAAAAATTATATATATATGTGTGTGTGTATGTGTGTGTGTGTGTGTGTGTGTGTGTGTGTGTGTAAAAAATACAACCTAACCTTCATGTTTCTTTGTGTTGCTACTAATATTCAAACCTAATAGAATTGCCTTTGTTAATTAATCAACCATTCTCAATCCTTACCTTATGCTTTTTCTGAGGATATAAAAGGCGAACTCAAAAAGAAAGACCAAGAAGAGAAAGAAAAAAAATCTGGTTGAGATGGATATAGTAGACTGGCGTGATAGCACACAACTTTAATCCCAGCACTCAGGAGGTAGAGGCAGGTGCATCTCTGCGAGTTAGAAACCAGCCTGATCTACATAGTGCATTTCAGGACAGCCAGGGATACACAGTGAGACCTTGTCTCAAAAACGAAACAAAACAAGCAAACAGAAAACAGAGACAGCTATAGTAAAACTCTTATTTTCAAAGATTTTTAAAAATTATTTTTAATTACATGAATAGGTGTCCGTGTGTGAATATGTGCATATGACTGCAGGTACCCTCAGAGGTCAGAGATATCAAATCCCTTGAACTGGAACTACAGGTGTTTGTGAGCCGCCTCACATGGGTGTTGGGAACTGAACTCCAGTCCTCTGGGAAGGCAGCAAGTGCTCTTAAACACTGGGCCATCTCTCCAGGCCCATAAAATTATTATTTTACAAATTATTTTCCATCATTATAGAAGACTTAAGGGGTTTTGTTGTTGTTGTTGTTGTTGTTTGTTGGTTGGTTGGTTGGTTGGTTGGTTTTTCGAGACAGGGTTTCTCTCTGTAGCTTTGGAGCCTGTCCTGGAACTTACTCTGTAGACCAGGCTGGCCTCAAACTCACAGCGATCCAACTACCTCTGCCTCCTGAGTGCTTGGGATTAAAGGCGTGCACCACCACCTCCCAGCTAAGAGTTAAATATTTAAGAAGTTATAACAATGTCAGGTGGTGGTGGCGCATTCCTTTAATCCCAGCACTCGGGAGGCAAAGGCAGGCTGATCTCCGTGAGTTCAAGGCCAGCCTGGTCTACAGAGAGAATTCCAGGACAGCCAAGGATACACAGTGAAACCCTGTCTTGAAAAACCAACAACAACAAAAAAGAAGTTATGACAAACTCACTCTTTGCTGATTATGACAGACTGCACAGAGCCCATGTGAGGAGTGCTTACTCAGAGTCAAGAGGGATGGTTCTCAGAGCTGGAGGGAATGGATGTTTGCAGAGCTGTAGAGTCTGCATGTACCAACAGCATCACACCGAAAGATGTGCTGTAGGCGCTCCACTCACAGACACAGTGGCCTAACCATGTGACATCATCATCAAGCAGAAAAGGTAAGACCTGTATGCCTCTCTCTCATCTAGTGCTCACCCTGAACAAACTCACAAACACCTTTATCCTGGATTCACAATAAGTCTAAAGGTTTAGATTACATGCCCAGGAAGCTATGTGCTTATCCAAAGCCTTAAGGAAGGTATTGCAATAGATGTTCAAGATGCCCATAGGAAGGTTTTCCTGTACCTGACTACAGAGACCTGAGCCTCTAAGACTCTACAAAGATCACTTTAAGCAAAACACTCGACTTTCCCACCAACCGTGTCTGCCTCACGGAGGCCTGGACTGACGCTTCTCAACTGGAAGCAACTTTTGCCCCGGAGTGGACACTTGACAGTGTCTGAAGACACCCTTTGTCCTCACATCTGACAAAGTTGCAACTACATGTCCTGAAGGCAAAGGCCAGCAGCCCCCACAGCAAAGGAGGCCACCTGGACCAAACTGTCAAGTGTCCAGGCTGAAAGCTTCCTGACCTAGACCAAATCCCACCACCTCAGAGAAAGCATGCCCTCAGGACTCCTCCAGCCAAGGAAGAAGGCCCACTGGAGCCCCAGGAAGCAGCCTAAGAGGATCTTTTCTCTGGCCCCAACCAAGAATGGGAGGTACCAGAAGACAGGGTCCTCCTGCTTTGCCTTCAGAACACAAAACCCTGGCATCTGAGGAGACGAAATAAAACCCATGATTCCCAGCCCCTCGGGCTGCATAACCCTGCCCTCAGATCCTATTTCTCTCCTACACCCCCCCCCCCAACTCTTGAAGCACAGTTGGAAATTCAAATCTTTACTGTCTGGCCCTCAAAAGCTCAGCCTGGCTTGCTTCCTCTCCTGGGGACAAAGCCTTCTGGACGCACCCTGCCTCTCTTTAAGATGACCCCAACCTTGCTTCTCACACCAATTGTAAGTGGACTTCCCCTTCTCCCTGGACCTCTCCTTCTCTTCCTAATTAAGCCACATCCAGGGTGTCAGGAGAGAGAGAGGAAAGGATTCTGAAGACTTCCGAGCTGCAGGTTCTGGGAGCCTATAGCTCTGTGGGTTTTGTGAGGTGCCAACCCCACCGTGATCATTAAAGCCCACAGGGGTGGGGGGAAGGAGGGAGTGGCTTTCTGGTCGCTGCTAACCTGGGAACCAGCTACATCTTGTTTATCAGACTCGTTTTAATTCGGCTTGGTCAGGTTCCAAGTGCAGAGGTGGAGGAGATTAAAGGCAACTGAAGAATCCAATTAGCTGCCCAGTCTTCTCTAAGCCAAAAACTCAGGTCGCAAACGAGATCAAAGTGAAATGATTTCTCGACAGCTCTGTTCATTAAGGGGAGGGTAGGAGCTCACACTGCTAAGCTGGGCTCATTATGGGGACTGGCATTTTAAATACAGTATCTCCCCCAAATTACATGTTTCAGAGGTCAGAGGGAGAAACCCAGATTATCTTACATGAAGTCCCTTGCTAATAGAAACCAGAAAGCCAAAAGAAAGAGGGTAAGGCTGCTAGGAAAAATTTTGAACAAAAGCTCCAATATTCCTGGGCAGGAAACCCAAATGTAGAGGCTGAAATTGGCAAGGGGCTGGCTCAGCTTGGTAATGCCTCCACTGGGGATCTGAAGAAATGAGAAATCAAGGTCTTCCAGGTGGCCTGAACACCAGTTTGCTAGAGTCCTGCAGAATTCTGTCCACCTCTTGCTGGTTGGGACAGCTGCAAGGGAAATGTCCCACAGCCTAGTCAAGTCCAGCTTTCCCCAGTCCCAGGACCCAAGCAGGAGCAGGAGGCTTGGGAATACATTTCCCTGCTCCCCCAGGCTAAGGAACACTGTCAGGAGGGACCACAGAAGCCCTGCTCACGTTCACTTCCGGGAGAGAGAGCATCACATATTGGATTGCTGTTAGAACACTTCCAAAAATGTGATTCTGCACAAGAGAAAAAAGGGAGAGACAGGAAAAATCCACTCAAAACAGAAAAAGACTTGTGCCTTCCCTCCTTCCTCTAGGGCAGTGGTTCTCAGCCTTCCTAGTGCCTCGACCCTTTAATACAGCTCCTCATGCTGTGGTGACCCCAAGCATAAAATTATTTCTGTTGCTACTTCATAACTGTAATTTTGCTATGAATTGTAATGTAAATATCGGTGCTTTCCGAGGGTCTTAGGTGACTCCTGTGAAAGGGTCGCGACCCACAGGTTGAGAACTGCTTAAGGGTACTTTTTTTTTCAGTTGAGCCAGGAAAAGTGTACTAAATTCTGCTTAGCCTCACAAGCAAGCAGTTCTACAAGTGTCTCTAGAAAATTGCGTACGTGGGAACCTTCAGGTTACAGGCTTGCAGAACGCTGAATATGGCTCTCATTTAACTTTTCAGCCTTTAGGACAAAGCTACTTCTGGGGTCTGAAATATGCACCCCAGCTCGACCTTTCCTTAAATGTCCCAGCAGATTCACTTGGGGGCTCTGACTCTTGTGGATGAAAGGAAGGAGGGAGGGAGGGAGAGAGAGAAACAGAGAGAGAGAGAGAGACAGAGAGACAGAGAGACAGAGACTCAGAAACAGAGCGGCAGACTGAGAGGAAGACTGGGGGAGGGTGATAAGGAAGGAAGAAGAACCGAGAGAGGGTCTGCTCCTCCCAAAGTCTGGTCCCCAATGTCTAGTCACTGCATAACTAATACAATCCCATCACAACCAGATTTGAAGAAGCCTCGGAAACCTCATTATGCAAAGTTACTCAGAGCGCAGAATTTAAGGATGCAGCCACCCAGGACCTCCTACTAACTCTCAGAAACTAGAGCTCGAACCGTCCAGAGGCAGGTCGGAAGTGAACATCTCAAGGGCCTCTCCCAAAATCTAAAGGCCCAGACTCTAAGTCCCCAAGCACTGTCGCCCAAAGGGTCTCCCTTTGGATCAGGAACAAGTTACTAAATTTTACTAAATTTTGTCTTAGTTCTTTGTGCGCGCACTTCCCGTCCCTGGAATTTCATCATCCGCTCAGGTCCTTTCGCACCCTCCCTTTCTCCGTACCCTGAGGCATCAACAGCGGTCAGGAAAGGGCCTAGATCCCACACAGCTTTTTCTGCTCGCCTCACAACGCACAGAGAGCGATCGGTCTTTTTGTTTTGTTTTGTTTTGAGGCAGCAGCCTAAAAACGAGTTTAAAAAGCGGATCTTTTCTAAGGAAAAGCGAAGGCTTGCGGGGTGGTGGAAGGCCGAGTCAAAGGGAGCGCAGATCCAGGGGTTTGGGTGGCAAGCCTGCCCGCCTCCAGCAAAGAAACCCTCGGTAGCACCCCTCCCGCCGACCAGGACCCCGTTATACTGAGCGATGGTGGACGGGAGTGGCACATATAACCAGAAACACTGTCGCCCAGAAACTTGGCTGAGCCCCGCCGGGCACTCTTGTAGCCGCTGCCTTGTTTTTGTGCTAAAAGCGTGGACTAAAGTGAAAATCGGGGGCTTGGAGGGAGAGAGCTACCAACGACTTTCAAATGCACACCCCTGCTGCTCTAGAACTGGGGGCAAGAGGCAAGGTCCCTCCAGCTGGCCACTTTCACACTGCAGGCGGGCGGCAGTCTGAACCGGGCCGAAGTGAGGACCGCTGGGTGCCGGGCAGGTGCTATCACAGGACCTTACAAGGTTCCCTCCGGAGCCCTGGCGTCTGCCCTGGCCACTGAGAAAGTGGGAGGTTGACCTGCCCGGGGTGAGGACGTGCTGGCCCGGGAATGGAGGCGGGGTTCCCCCCCCATCCCAGCTGTCCTCCTGGCCCCAAAGCACTTGGACCTGAAATAGCAAGTTCATCCCAGGTCAGCCTTGCTAGTGCTGACCCTGCACCCCACCCCAGCAAAGTTCAATCCGCGCCTTTGAGACCTGTTCACGCGAGCAAGGCCTCCTTCAAGACGTCTCATCTCAGTCTGGAGTGACCTTGGAGTCGGGTGAGCCCGGTCTTGAGAAAGGGAAGACTAAATGGTTACAACTCCAAACTGCGGGAGGAGTCTGACCTTGCTCAAGCGGGCCGCCCAGCCGCCCCGAGGGTTCCACCGCCCGGTGCCGGTGAGCCGCTTGTGGCGAGGCCTTCGAGGACCAAGGCACCAGGGACTGGCATAGCCTGCCTCTTCAGGGAGCCCTCTCTGGAGCTCCCCGGAACATGACCTGAAAGCCTTCAGAGAGACACTTCGAACAATCCGGGAGAGGGAAGAAAATCAAACCAAACCAAAACAAAAGCAGCCTCCCGGGGTAAACGCGGCGGCTATTCTTTCTTAAAGTTTTCCGGACTTCTCATAAAGGTGGCCCGGCCGTTTACAGTAAGGGCAGACTAATGTTTGCGACTGTACGACATAACTACCTCCAGACTTGCCTCTCCCGTGCCCCCAGCTAAGGTTCTCAACCAGCGAAAGGAGCTAATGCATTAAACATCTTGAACGCATAATTACAGGCTGCAGACAGGCTGAACGATAAAATATCTCCGCTCGATGTTTTTGGAAGCCTTTTGCGACTGTGCCTGGCATAAATAACAACCTCTTTCTATGTCCTTGACCATCCAACTGCAGCTGGTGGTATTTCAGAACACCCTTCACCCCGTTTTGGTAGTGCTTTTGAAAAACTGGTGGTGGGTTACGGGGGGTAGGAAGCTGCCGGAGTGAGGCTGGCCGGTTAAGGTCTCCCAGGCCCTCTGAACCGTGGACAGAGACCAGCGACTATACAAAGGAAATGCATTCCGAGCCAGGCGGGCACAGCTTCCTCATTACAGGAGCAGGCTAGTAGAGCCCTCTAGGCCTC
Source organism: Peromyscus eremicus (assembly GCF_949786415.1). Lineage (NCBI taxonomy): Eukaryota > Metazoa > Chordata > Mammalia > Rodentia > Cricetidae > Peromyscus > Peromyscus eremicus. Next base: position 68,260,417 of record NC_081418.1, on the reverse strand, counting down.
AAGGCTCTGAGCACCAAGCCCTCCCCATCAACCCTCTACCCGAAGACTAAGAAAACTGAAAGATTGTTGAGTTCTTGCCTCGAAACCACCCTGCAAACCCAGTGTGTAGATTGAGTGCCCTGCTACCTGGGGAGTCTATACGAGAGGAAGAGCTGACTGAGGCTGAGCACCAAGCCTGAAGGAAGAAGCTTAGATAGTTTTCATCCACAGAGGCCCCGGTCTCTCTAGCTTCCCTTGAGTCTTAGCTGCGTGGTCTGTAAAATGGAGATGATTATAATAACCTCGGGACCTACTTCACAGGTCGTTATGAGGAAGCACTAAAATTGTTTTTATTGCTGTATAACTTACATATAGCCAAGTATACAAATCTCAAATACCCAGCTGAGTGACTTTATATATATATATGTATACACTTGTGAACTACTACAAAGATCAAGGTATAGAGTGGTGTTACTAGCTCCCAGAAGTTTCTGTGAAGAAGGAATTCTAAAACTAACTTTAGTGTGTGATGATATTGTCTCCAACTCAAAGATTCAGAACCTAGTTTAGTATACGGAGTTTCTTGACCTTGGGAGAAAGAAACGGTAAATAATTGGTTGGGTGTGTGACTCAGTAGTGAAGAAGTTGTGTAGCATGTGCAAGGCCTTGTATTTAATATCCAAATGCTGAAAAATATAAATAAGATATGTAGTGTTACTGTTATTATTAATAATAATAATATTAATATTTGGTCATGGTGTCATTATATGCCCTGAGAGTCCTACAACTCCCTATATAAATCAGGTTGGCATTGGACTCGCTGAGATCCACTTCCCTCTGCCCTTTGAGTGCTGGGATCAAAAGCATGCATGACCACCACACTGATACTTACTATTACTATAGGTATGAGCTCTGGGAACCTCGGCTCTAGAGGAACATTAGGGATCTTGCCTACAAGTACTCAGGATGGGAAAACGGTTGAAGATGAGGCTTGCATTTAATTTTGGGACAACGTAGTTCTTCACGGGCATGGATAGACTGTTCCTTTCCAGACCAGGAACTGACCCCTGGGGAAGTCTGAGTAGATGCTTGTAAAGCTGAGGTCCAAGCCTTGAGATACTGCACTTGAGTGCCCTTCTTGAATCCAAATATAGCTTGATAAAATTTCCCAAAGGGATTCTTGGCCCATTTTATGAAGAGGTGTCATCCCGACAGCTAACATAGTCAGTTGATCACAAATTACAACACACACACACACACACACACACACACACACACACACATACACGCAGAGAAAGAGATCTCCACTCCAATGCTTTGACCCCAATTTTCCCCAGAAGTCACTGTTAGTGATGAGTTTTTAAAAGTACAGAAAGAGACTTCACTGTACACACTGTCCTGGTGTCATAAGACAGTTCCCACTGACAGGTGTATTGGCTCAGAAAGCTATATTCAGACCCAGTGACTCAGACAGGAAAAAAAAACAAAAAACAAAAAAAAAACCAAAAACCCGCAAAAGTAACCTTGTGTGGCCCACAGAGGGACAACTGCAGCCTGAGTTCTAGGTCTTGATCTATGTGAATGAGCGTGGCAACCTCCAGTACAAGCAGCTAAGTTGATTTAACTGTCATTACCAGAGGACCCCCGCCCCCTTTCCAGTTGCCTGGAAGCAGAACCATGCTGGGAGAAATAATCAAGGCATTGACCATGACTTTGGAACTTCAGCCATTCTCTGAGGTGAGGGGAAATTGGCAGTGGTTCTTGGAGTTTTTAACTATTCTGTCTTAGTAGCCATTAAAAAAAAAAAAATCACTCCGGTCATTAGCCCACCCTGGGTGTCCACCTCGGATTCCATTTCCTTCATCTCCTCTGGAGCTCTATGGGGTGGCCCCACTTCTCTCCCTCCCAAGCCTAGGCAGAGGCAGGAGGTGAGGCTAGAAGCCCAGGGCTGTGCCCCCAGACCTTGGACCCTGCCGTATCCGCTAGGAGAAGTCACAGGAAACGCATTTACCACCTGGACGACCTTGACTGCAGCCGATTAAAGTTTAATCCGAGGTGTGTGCTCAGCCTTGCCATGTTATTTAAACACATCAAAGGTCATAAAAAGATTCCAAAGGCTTGAGCAGGGCGACTCGGACCCGCAGGGAGCCAGTATTTTATTCTAGTTGGCTTCCAGGGCTAGGATTTGGAGAGTAGGGGAGCAAAGGGGCCGTTAGAAACAAAGGACAATTTTTGCTTTCCCAGAGAAACTCCAGATTCCAAAATGAGGCAGGGGAAACCAAGTCTCAGACGCAGGGACAGACAACGCTCTGAAATTCCGATTAACTTGGAAGACATCTAGTGGGGAGAGATCGCAACTGCAGTGATGTCCTCGGAGCATCCCCTGCCTCTGCCAACCAACCCGTACTGCAGGATTGCTGGACTACTGGGGTGAGGTGCCAGGCCACCAAGAGTAGCCAGTCTCTCCAGTGCAGTCTTTACGCCGCCACATGCTTACTCAACTATCAAAGATCCCAGAGCGGGGTGCAGAGGGGTCATTTCCACTCTGAGAGCAAAGACCCAGCTCTCTCCAGGTTGTGGTACTAGTATCCAGCTGATGACGTGTTGTCCGAGATTCCTGTTCTGATCCAACCCTTCCAGAAGCGCCTGATCCTAGATTGGAAGGAGCCCCAGATACCTATATGTGGCTACAGAGTAGAGTCACTTAAGGCCAGAGGCAAGAAAGACAAGCCTTCCAGCTTTGGAGCAATCCACTAGGCAGTTAGCAGATGGCAGGGGGTCAGCTACCCAGGGTGCTCAGGGAGCATTATCAATTCATCTCCATCGTGGAATCCTCAGACCAAACCTTAATCTGTGTGGAAATGGAGGGCATTCAGGCTACAACAACAACCCTGTGGAAATAAACCCCACATATGAACCACTTTCTGTCATCTTCCTCTCCCAGCTCTAGCAGCAACTGGAACTTTAAGGCCAAATCAACATTCTGTGCTTCAGAGATGCCTGAGGTAGTTTCTCTGGGAGCTGGCTTCATCTGCTTCAAGAGAATGAGGATATCCTTATCTTGGGCAGCCTCCTGGGGGTCGGGGGTCTCCATTTGTTGTGGTACCCCTTCATTCTAGAGTCATCAGGGCAAGGGTAGCATCAGGATGTCACTTGTCTTTGTGATTAAAAGGCGGCGGTGATGGGGGAGGGGACTAGAAGGACAGCATGGTGGTTAAGAGCACTTGTTCTTGCAGAGGACCCGTGTTCGGTTCCCAGCATCCGCATGGTGACTCACAACCATCCATAACCCCAGATCCAAGGGATCCAATAGCCACATACATAGAGCACATACATGCATGCAAGCAAAACATTCATACACATAAAATAAATAAATCTTTGAAAAACTAAAGAGAAAGCCAAGAGACACTGCTCTACATCCTCTTCTAATGTATAAATCCCAGGACTTTGTGAAGTCAAAATTGGATCCAATGCAGGACCCTTCTGGAGGTGAAGGCTGCAGAGGCCATGATGGCTCCTGGGAGCTGCCTCTGTAGAAAGGCCTACACATCCAGTCTTGTTCATTGGCGAGACCAGGACTACCCATGGCTTCCCACCAAGTAACTTTCTCTACATCTACACATAATCCTATCTGGGCTTGGAATCCCCTCGATTCTCAAAGGAGGGTCTTTATTTACTTCCAGCTTCTTAAAAAAGTAATTAAAAATTGGAAATGGTAGATGAGACCATTCATGGCAAAAAAATGTTTTTACTGCTTTTCATAAACAGTAGCCAGTTCTCCTCACATCCTCCAAAGACTACAAAGTCTACGGCTCCCACCAGAGTCCATAGTACCACCTATTGGCTAGATCCCCTAACATAGGAAACTCCCTTAGGTTCTATTGACTCAGCTACAGATTACTGAAACAGCCCTGGGTGGGGGCTGGCAGAACAGCAGCTGAATTAACCAGAGAACGAAAAGCCTAAGACCTGAGTTGCAAAGGAACCCGGGATCCGAGGGCCAGGAGTAGCCCAGGTCCCACGCTGAGCTGAGATGGGCTGGTGTGCTGTTGGGAGCCTTTCAGCTCCCTCTCTCATCCCAGCCTTGTTGTGCACCACCTGAAAAGTCCCCTCACCTCGGCCGGCCCACCGGGCTAGATTAACACTGGACTTCTAGCTAGATTCTACACAGGTCCCACCACCGCCACCACCACACATACACCACGCTCTCCTTTTCTTAGCACAAGCTGTAGGGACTTCTATTCCTGGGGTGACAAACGAGTCTGCTTGCTCTCAGTGACATCAAATTACTTTGCACCAGCCAAGGGTCCCATGACCCTACATAACCTCACATTAGATCCTAAAAATGTAAAGAAATATGGCCTTTTTAAAAGTGGCTGAGAGCAAGTAATTGCTAGCAGGCTTGAGAGGCTGTCCCCACCTCAGCTACCGACCAAAGCAGATCCCAGCTGGAATTCACACGCTTGGCCTCTCCATAGACAGAAGCTCAATTTTGAATTTAACTCCGGACCCTAATCAGGTCCTCAGAGTTCAAATTATTTTTGTGTAATTAGAGAAATCACAAGGAGACTTGAAGCCTGCAAAAGTGGGGCCTGAGTGGGTGGTGGGGGATGGGGGTGCAGAGACAATGCAGCCAGCTAGCTTCTGGAGAGACGGGGCTTCCACGTTAATTTTAAAACACAGCCCTTTCTTGGGTTGCCATGGCGTAAATGTTTCCTCAGGAATTATGGCTCCATTGTTTTCTTATTTTCCTTCTTCCTCTCTCTCTCTCTCTCTCTCTCTCTCTCTCTCTCTCTCTCTCTCTCTCTCTGTCTTTTTAGTGTCTCCTTCCCTTTTCCCTCTTCCTCCAAATATTTTATATTCTTGATTCTGTAGTCTTTGCCCTGACCTTGACCCAAGCTTTTACTCTCTTGGTGAACTCCATCTTAATTTCAGGAGACCTAGGACACCCACACTCAGCCACTGTGCCCTAGGCTACTCAAGAGCAGATTTGTGAGAACCCCAGGGCTGCAGTCAGGGAGGGAATGCCCGTGGAACATTTCTAGGGCTTTCTGCCACATACTACTAGAACTGGTAGAAATTGACATAAAGTATAAGCACATAAATTCTCCTGTTTAATTTATACATCCCTTATGAGTTTAGTCAAATAGCACTTTGCTGTGAACAGTTACATATACTTACTGTAAAAATCATCCCAGATATTTAGCAGCAAAGAAAAGGTAATTAAAAAATCATAAACAACCTAATACTTTGGCCTTGAAAAGAAGTTGGACTGGATGGGGATGAATCTTATTAAGCAGCTTCAGGTTGTAGGATTTGTCAAACTTAAGAATTTCTATAATTTGGTTTTGCCATTTTGGTTTCTAAGGTTGTCAAGACTTTTAGTTAAACCAACTTCAGAGTTTTCTGGAATCATGTTCATTTTCAAGTAGATCATGGAATTAATGAAACAGCAACACCTTTATTCACTTTTTTTAAAAATCTCTTGTTATAGAAGGGATATTTTTTTAAAGTACACAGAACTGTGTTTTTTCTGAAAACCATAATAACTTTGAAATCAATCCAGTACAACTCTCTCCTCATAGTTTAATCATTAGAAATTTCTTTGGAGTTTCTACAGGGAAGGGAATGTTTTGAAATAGGAAATAGTCATTTGCTCAAAACGAAAATGTATCAGATTAGGACATAAGCAGTACTGGGGTATAGTTCTCACACACACCCTAATCTTAAAGGAATGACTGAAATCTTCAGTGAAGGGATGACTCACAGAAAAGGTTGATATAAGTCCCCTTAGGCATGTGTAATTTTTATAAAGAAGACACATACAATTTCAGATAAGATCCCAAATCTTTTTGGTCCAGGTTCCTTCTCAGTGAAACCTTGGGTTGTTTTTTGTTTTGTTTTGTTTTGTTTCTAGTCCAAAACTGAAACAACTCATGTTCAACCCTTTTTCTCAATCTTGAAATATTCTCAAAACCTTCTTGTGAGAGTAAAGCAGTTCAATGCCTGGAATTTAATTTAATTTTAAATATTCAAAAAAAGAGTGCAAGGTAAATAATCATAAGGTTAAAGATAAGCTGGGCATAGAGGGGCTTATTACACTTTTGTATCTATTCGGGGTAATTATATTCTAAAATATAATTTTAATTGTGTTAGGCAAAGAAAATGTTTTCCCTGCAAGGGAAGCGGGGAAAGTGGTCAGCTGTGCAGCCCCTGGAATTGCCCATGTACTCTTCAGTTTCCAGAAACAGAAAGACCTTGCGCATTTTCTTTCCTTCCGACATGCTTTCTTTCCTCTCCAGGCCAGCTCTTTTTTTATCCCAGCCCATAAGCCGACTATCCAAACCCAAGGTTGGGGGCTGATTAGCGAAGCTTCCGTACCCAGCTACCCTCACCCGAGTGTAAATACCTATAAAAACTAATATCAAAAGTTTTTTATTGAGCTTCTCCATTTCTCGGAGCATTGGGCCACGCAGGCTCCAGTCCCGCAGACAAAGGGATTGCAGCCGGAGGCGGAGGCTCCCTCACAAGCTTGAGACTGCTCAGTGGGGTCCGGAGCTACATAAAGATTCTAGGGGAGGACATCTGAACCAGATAAAGGCTGATGGCCGCCTGACCTTCAGTGAGGACAGGTGTATTTACAGTATTTACAGAGACAGGAGGGAGGGCCGGTGGTCTGAGAAATTGGAATGGGACCGGAGGAGACACTTCGGCCACCAGGCTGATTTGACAAGGTGATTTTCCCCCCTTAGGACTTGGTATAATGACTGTATTTCGCCAACAACATATCAGACATGCATTCACTGTGCGTGTGTATGAAGGCACACATCGTTATGATTACAGTATATACCGTGCCTGTAAAATCTGATTACACCTCAGTGTGTACTTGAAGGAAGGGGTCTTGAGTTTCCCCTTTCTCCTTGGTGGTGAGTTTCCACCCCTCTGTGGCTTTGCCTATTAAGAATCCACCACAAGATCAGGAGTGTGGGACCAGTCCTTACAGGGAAGGACTCCTGTGGGCCCAGATCTCCTGGCTCCACGCTAATTTCTCGTAGAGAAACACCGAGCCCAAAAGGACCAGGCTTACGTGCAAAACCCCTACTTCCTCCGAACTCTTGAACGTCTTCGGTGTATTTGTTGACATAAAGAATCCACAACCCGGCGCTGGCTTCCTGTTTTGTAGCGAGCAATGAGCATCAACCTAGGATTGGAGTGGGGGCTGGTGGCGTCGGGTACAGAGTGCTGGTCCTTTTCACGTGGCAGCTTCAGGCGCTGGGTTGCCAGGAGGTACCGAATTCTGCCAGTACTCGGTCCCAGTGGCAGCGAGCTCACTCCCAAAGTGGCTTGGGCCCCCGCAGTCCCACAAGCTGGTCCCTGTCCTGGCTGCCTGCCACTCCCTGTGGAAAGGAGCGTCCTCCTTTAGACTGAGCCTCTATTTACTGGAACTCGGTCCCTCTGCTTCCAACTCACATGAGTCCTTAGATAAAGGCTGAGTTTCCAGATCTGGTGGAGGGCGGGGAAGGCTCCTGCCACCATCTAACCTCAGGGTGCAGAAGATTGCTCCTCACCGCTGCCTGAGACCCGCTGCTGGTTCTTCTAAAATGGGGGTGTGGAGGAGCTGCCCTCTCCCTTCTTTGGAACTGTAAGAAACAGGCCAGTGATGGAACTGGGGTCCTCTCTGAGTTTCTGCTATCTTTCCTTGGGTAAGGCTCCTTCCCGTGGCTGGCTCCCGGCTGGTTTCGCTGTACCTGGTTCAATCTGGCAGGCAGTGAATAGGCCACTTATCCATATTTTGCTCTCTTCAAAGTCCATCCTGAGGTGATCTTAGGTGATCTTAGGGGCAAGGTCTGTGGTTTTCTTCCTTGACTTCCCACTTCCTCTTTTCTAAGCCTTTGGTCACCGTAGCACAGAGTTATTTCCCATGTTCCAAAATTATCCCCACAGCACCAAACCTTTCTTTGACTTCATTATTGCTTCACTCTAGAACAAAACCTCAAATGAGTGACTCAAAGCTATGACATTCCCCCTGTGCTCTAGCCAGCCCAGAGTCCCGGACACCCTTTCTCCTCCACAACCCCAAGACACTGCTTTCACTCTGGTGCGTACAGGGTTGAGGACCCTCCAAAAACTCAACCTCCCACTTGCTCTGCTCTTTTGGGCACTGCCTTCTTTGGGAAGTTCTCCTTTCTCTCTCCTAGGCTCCTCAGCTCCCTCCCACTTCCGCATCTTTCTTGCTTTGCCATTATCTCTTTGCCCCCAGCCTGCCTGGGGTGGAAGGCAGAGGGTTAAGACGTCCTGCAAATGCAGCTCATAAAGCGGCTTGGATACATTAGAAACACATGAATATCCCGAAATACAAAGTGTCTTTAAAACCAAACAAGGGATGTTTATCCTAATACCAGATCAATGCAAAGAAGTAGTTCCAGAGAACAGTGCTGACAGCCTCCTTAGGGTAAAGTGAGAGCAGGTAAATTTCATTTGCTAATGAAAATCAAACTCGATTAGACCTTGGTTTCCCTTTGTCCTTTTCTTCTCCAACCCTAGGAACCCAGGGTCCTGTAGTCCTGGTTGGTAAGGAGTCCTCTATCAAGAAAAAAAAAAAATTGCAACCAAGGTCTCAAGCCAGATGCAGGAGGGCTGTCAAAGTCCATGGCCCCTGGCTTGCCCTAGTAAAAACCAAGAGCAGGAGACAAGCTATGGAAACTCCTGGAACAAAGGCCAGGCTGCCCTCAAAGGGCTTCCCTGAGAAATCTGGGAGCATCAGACAAAGCCTGGACAGTAACAGAGACTTCTCCAGCTCCCAGCCTTGGCTTGGCTCTAATGGCCACTGCGGCCTGAAGGTCATCGTGGGTGCCCTGACTTCTCTTTTCTAAGCCATGGAGAACCCGGGGATAAAATGGCTAAGGTGCTGGTGCTTCAGCAAATCTTAGAAGAATCCTAAGCCTGGGAGACAAAAAGAGCTCAGAAAGTCAGGCCCTGCTAGCTGGATGGACAAACAAGATTTGCCTGTGCCTTTGGGAAATGAGGAAGAACACTGGAAGAGATCGCTGCTTTCCCGAGAGCCAGCCCTCATCCTCTGCCCTTTCTCTTCCCGCACCAAGCTGGTTTGGAACTGCCTGGAGCATAGTATTCGAAATCATTAATGAATCTCTTCTCTCCCTCTTTGAAAGACTGAGGGATTATTCTTGTTTTGAAGTGAGTAGAAATTCTAGAAAGTCTTACCCCAAATTATTCCCAGAGTGCATTGTAATTCGAGAAACAATTTCCAGTGATGCCTACAGCTCGACAACGCAGTCATTTAAAAAATAGCGAAGACACAACACAGAAGGAGAAAAAAAGAGTCAGATGTGCCAAGACGCCATTGACACGCGCCTGGGAGAAAATCGCATCAGTGTATGAGACAGGAGGAAAGCCTTTCTCTAAATAATCCCGTCTTGAGTTTTTTGTTTGTTTGTTTGCTTGTTTTTTAATTGATAAGAAAACATAAACCTCAAACCAAAGCCTTCCACGGAGGGGATGCCACGTGTAAGAAGAAAGCCCAGTGGATTCAAGATGTGACCCAAAGCCTTCCCCTGCTCCATTCTCCCCAGACAAACCTGTTTCTGGCTCCTCTGCGGAAAAGATGAGATCCTTTCTCACCATTTTTGGAGTGGAGCGACCCAGGCGACTTTGGCAGTCTGTAGAGCTGAGGCCCTTCCTCTGAGTGCCGGGCTCCCGGCTCCAGAGAAATGAGGGGGAGGGAAGAATGTGGAGCTGGTCTTGGCTGCTGTGTGGACCAGCAGTCCAGCCATTGCCAGAGGCGAACTGGCATAGGAATCTGCTGGTGGAGGCTTCCCGAGCTGTGTTTTCGTTTTTCCGAATCTAGTTGGAAAACTTCGGAGGCTCAAAAACCCAGCTAAGAGCAGGGCAGCGGCAGAGAAGAATCAGTCCAGTCCGTAAAACACCGCCCCCAAAATTCTACAAAGAGCAAAAAATGGTGTTGAGTAGCCAAACAGGGCTAGAAACTAGAAAAGCAAAGGATCGGGGAATGGAGAGTGAGGGGAGGTGGGCGGTCGGCCTCCCTGCTGCCCCCAGTCCCCAGGCTTTCATTGAGGTTTCTCACGCTGACTAGACAGCAACTTTCAACTTGACCTTGGCCTCCAGCCGTGTCTGACCTGTATGTAAACTGCCCTCAAGCCCTCAAGTCTCCGAGAACTGGAGCCTGGAACCCTACTTTGTCTCTTTGTCACTGTGGAGTTTTACAATGCCACTTAGAGGGAGGAAGGAATCAGAGGGATGGATGAATAGGGCTCCAAAGGAACACAAAAATCAAGTCTTCACAGAGGTTTGTTCCTTAGTCTGCAAATGGCCAGTCAGTGAAAAGGTAAACTGGGGGCAAACCAATATTTACCCAGGACTGCTAAAAAGTCAGGAGAGAAAGGACGCGCTGGGTGTGGGGGAGAATTGGGTGTGGGGATCAGGGAAGGTTTTATTGGGCGACACTTAACATTAGTCAGAACAAACCCAGAATCTGGGCAGATAAAAAGCCTGAGCCTAGCCTTATGGGTCCCAATCTTGCCAGAAGCCCAGGGGGCTTAGAGAGCAGCAGATGGATTGGGTGATTTGTGTGGTGCCTTAACTTAGGGATAAGTCTACATACACACTGGGACCCGAAGACAGGTCCAAGCCTGGCTGCCTACCAAAGTGCCTGAGACCAAAGGGTGCAGAACTGTTCCCAGCTTATATATTCCAGAATGCGCCCACTTTCGCTTTGATCGTTTGCTACCCTCTGGACATCTGGCCAGTTCACAGATGCCCGGTCAGAAGTGGATACAGTCCTAAAGAGGCAGGGTCCCCAGAATCCCTCACCAAGACACTGTGACTCTTCCAGTACAAACACCCCACCAGGCTCCCAGGTACAGGGGGACTCATCAGTCTGGCTCTTCGGTAGGTAGCACTGCAGGCTGAGCTCCTACTGGGAGGAAAGGCATGAAATGACCCCAAAGGTCCCCTTTCTCTTTTCCCAAAATGGAATGCAACAGTGGATTCCCAGATGTCTGGAGAATCGCGTCCAACTCAGGATCTATGGAATGGCTTGTAGGAAGCCCCAGAACTGGAGCTGGAGTCACAGCCAGCTGCCTAGCTGGGGCCTGTTCCTCTTAAACCCCTTCAGGAAAAGGCAGCCGGACTCATGAGACAAGAGGAGGAGTGAATGGTGCTGAAATTCTCTGCAGACCAGAGAGAATAGTTGCTGCATCGAAATGAATAGTGAGCTGTATATACAAGTGGGAGAATGTAGCAGTGTGCATCTGTGTGTGTGTGTGTGTGTGTGTGTGTGTGTGTGTGTCCGTGCGCGCGCACGCTCGCGGAGCAGGGAGATACACAATTGGTTGTTCTGATATTCTGAGTCTGTGGGCCTAATTGAAAGTGTCCTCCAGGGCCTGAGAACAGGGAAGAGAGCTCCTAAAACGACGCCCAAGTTTCCCAGCTTCGTAATGTCCTAGGACCCTTGCGCCAGACTTCTCCCAGGAACTGACAGGAAACAAACTCCCTGCCCTTGTTCCCCAGGGGTAGGGGGGAGTCAAATCTCGACGTGTCCTAGGCGAAAGCTCCGACATCCCTGGTAGGGTCTAGCTGCGGAAAGACGGATCCATACCTGGAAAGAAAACAGCCCCGGAGGCCCCCCAAACACCCCGGGCCACGCTGGGCGAGTCCAACCCAATCTCTCTCCTCCCTGGCTTCTAGAGAATTTACCTGACTTGTCCCCACGACCTCAGGTCTCACCCCAACCGCGGGAGCCCACGGCCCCTCCCAGCCTGCGAGCGATGCCCCGGTGCCCAGTGAGACCGGGGAAGGGATCGGGGACGGCGAGGCGCGCGCCCTGTGTTCCCCACCCCACCCACCCGAGGCCCCCCGCCTCCTCCGTGGGTGACTGCTGCGCGGCCGCGCGGCGGGCGCTGGCGCAGAGGACCGCGCGGGCGGGCGGCGGCGGGGACGGCGGGCCCAGCGCCGAGCCGAGCTGGAGCCGCCCGCTTTGCATACGCCGGGGGCGGGCCGGGGGCGGGCCAATGGGCGGCCGCCTGGCGCGACCCCGCAGGGCGCGACCCGCCCCCCTCGCTCGGGCCCCGGCCCCGCGCGGCGCGCTCTTCACTTCTTGGGGGCTTTTTAAAACAGCGCCACTGGGGTCTTCTCCATGCGGCTCGGGCTATGACAGCCTCCGTGCTCCTCCACCCCCGCTGGATCGAGCCCACCGTCATGTTCCTCTACGACAACGGCGGCGGCCTGGTGGCCGACGAGCTCAACAAGAACATGGAAGGGGCGGCGGCGGCGGCGGCAGCGGCGGCGGCGGCGGCGGCGGCGGGAGCTGGGGGCGGGGGCTTCCCCCACCCGGCTGCCGCGGCCGCGGGGGGCAACTTCTCGGTAGCCGCAGCGGCCGCCGCCGCCGCCGCCGCCGCGGCCAACCAGTGCCGCAACCTGATGGCGCATCCCGCACCCCTGGCGCCAGGCGCCGCGGCCGCCTACAGCAGCGCGCCGGGGGAGGCGCCCCCGTCCGCCGCCGCCGCCGCCGCTGCCGCCGCCGCCGCCGCCGCCGCTGCAGCCGCCGCGTCGTCGTCGGGAGGGCCCGGGCCAGCGGGGCCCGCGGGTGCCGAGGCCGCTAAGCAGTGCAGTCCCTGCTCGGCGGCGGCGCAAAGCTCGTCGGGGCCCGCGGCGCTGCCCTACGGCTACTTCGGCAGCGGCTACTATCCGTGCGCCCGCATGGGCCCGCACCCCAACGCCATCAAGTCGTGCGCGCAGCCCGCCTCGGCCGCCGCCGCCTTCGCCGACAAGTACATGGACACCGCGGGCCCCGCGGCCGAGGAGTTCAGCTCCCGCGCCAAGGAGTTTGCCTTCTACCACCAGGGCTACGCAGCCGGGCCTTACCACCACCACCAGCCGGTGCCGGGCTACCTGGATATGCCGGTGGTCCCGGGGCTCGGGGGTCCTGGCGAGTCGCGCCACGAGCCCCTGGGGCTTCCCATGGAAAGCTACCAGCCCTGGGCGCTGCCCAACGGCTGGAACGGCCAAATGTACTGCCCCAAAGAGCAGACGCAGCCTCCCCACCTCTGGAAGTCCACTCTACCCGGTAAATGGCGCCCCCTTTCCAGCCCGGGTCTTCGGGCTCTTCTCCAGCTTCTCCTCGGCTCGCGCCCCGGGGTCACTCGTGTGTCCCCCTGCGCTTTCCCTGGCCTGGCCTGCCCTAGCAATTCTGAACCCCGGGGAGACTGAGCCCGGCTGGCTGGCGCTGTCCGCCCTGCCCTAAATTGAGCCCTAAATTGAGCTGCCCCCCGGCCCTCCTTCGGTGAGGGGTGACTGGGAGGGAGCTTGTGGGTTTCAACTCGGCAGCCTGTGTGCCCCACCCTCCCAAGCCCTTGACACTGACTCCAAGATGAGAAATCGACTTGATCTTGAGCTCACCAAATTGTCCCTGATAGTTCTCTGAAAAAAAAAAAAAAAAAAAAAAAAAAAAAGGCTTCGTTGAAAAAGCTTAGAATGTTGCGACTTGGGGCAAGCTGAGAGCCAGGCTCTACAGAAATGTTGTATACCCTGTTGAATGCTAAGGTGTGGACTGCTAGGTCAGGCTGTGGAGGAGCGCGGTACGTGCAGGATAACCCGACTGGGGTGGTCGTTGGGACCCTGGGCGATTCCACGTCAATACACTACTAACCATGCCCCCTACTAACTCTCCAGGCTTTGGCAGAAGGCCGGATTGTAACAGAGCGCGTGGCAAAGAGCAACCAGGCTTGCAAGGAGGGCCGGGAGCTCAGACTGAGCTGTCGCCTGTGTCCTGGCTCTGGCCGGCTCCCAGTGTAACTTGCCTTCTCCCTTATCTTGCAGACGTCGTCTCCCATCCTTCAGACGCCAGCTCCTACAGGAGGGGGAGGAAGAAGCGGGTGCCTTACACTAAGGTGCAGTTGAAAGAACTCGAGCGGGAGTACGCTACGAACAAATTCATTACCAAGGACAAACGGCGGAGGATATCAGCCACAACGAACCTCTCTGAGAGGCAGGTCACAATCTGGTTCCAGAACAGGAGGGTCAAAGAGAAAAAAGTCATCAATAAGCTGAAGACCACTAGTTAATGGATTAAAAGCGGAGCAGAGGGCAGCTTGAAGAAACACCTAAGGACTCTTTCTTTGCCCAGATAATAATAATGCTTAATAAAAACAACAGAAGAATTGGAAAGAGAGACACTGACGTTTTGCTCTCCTAAGGGGAATCTCTTTCTCTTCAATGGAACCTACAGTTTAAAACAAAAACCGTGGGAAATGGTAAAGACTGCCAGTTCTCCCGACAACCCTTCCAGACCGTTAAGTGACAAATTCTAGAGTCAACTCCTCAGCCCCTAAAACACACAATTTCAGATAAATTATGAATTTACTCAAATCTTGTAAGTATTTATGTGACCATTATATTTTAGGATACTGTGTTAGATGGTAATAATCTGAAAACTGGTTACAGAAACAAAAGGCTGTTTCTACATCCGCTTGTCCAGCATCATCCCCTTTGCAAGTTAAGTGCCTGCTCAGGTAAACTTTATGGAAATTCCTCCCATCGTATGTTCTGGAAAAAAAATGTTTCATGTATAGGTTTAGAGGGAAAGGCACTGAAATTTTAATCTTGAACTGTTGCTAAGAAGGGGGAAAGGGGAGAATGCTCATCCAAGGATCGAGTGTCTTAGTAGTAAATACGGCCAGCTAAACCCTTGAGGCTACAAGGGAACCCTAGGTGGGTAAGGAACTTCTAGAAATACCTTTCAATTACTTAGAACAAGCAAGTTGGTGGCATTTGAACTAACCCAGTATCAGAGATTTTTTTCATAGGATCTATTGTAATTTTGAAAGTGTTTAAAACTCACCAAGTGATCCGAAAGATTCACTTTACGCCCCATGTCCTGGAAGGTTGAATCCTAATATGGATTTCTCTTGAAATATACTCCTTTTTAAAACTTATTTAAATTGGCATTTTTCAATACTTGTTAAACATTTTGCTAGAGACATCATTTCCCTTTTTTAACTTTTAAAAAAGAAAACTCAAAATGGAAACCCGTTCTCCCAAAATATTTAGATGTCTACATTCTATATTTTAATCTACTAAAGGATTAGTATTTTTCCTTGTTTATTGTGTTATGAGACCGCATTAGAAAAGTTAGGGATTCATCTTCACAGCACATTTTTAATCAAGCAGTAATTTCAATTCACACATTCGTTTTGTTCATATGCACTATAAATGCTATCTTGTAAATAAAGACATTCAGCACACTGTGAAAATGTATTTGTGCACCTGCTTTTAAAATACTTCTACTAAAAATGAAAAATTAGATCTGTAGATAGTGGTATTAATTCTGTTAATAAAATAATCACTGCCATTAAAATCTGAAGGAAACACTCGAGTTACTTTTCTATGCTGCACTTACACTGCACAAAAAGAAAATGAACCGGTTTGTCTTATACAAGCCAAGGATCATTCTTTTCTATTATTATTCAGCTTTTTTTTTCTAAAATTTTTGAGAAGAGGAAAATCTCGCATAACTAAAATCCTACAAATGAAAAGGCTCCAAGGAGATGCAAGTGTCAGGTATTCTGAAAGGGGGAGAAGAGAAAGGAGGAGGGAGAGAGAGTGTAAGTTCCCAGGCTCCCTGTGGAAAATGAAAACCAGTTGCTGAGTATCAGTAATGCCTAGACTGTCGTATTTTAAAATCTGCTCTTGGGTCTGCATGTGACTGAAAGGACAGGTTTGGGCATTTGTTGAAATGACAGGAGTAGAAAAGGCCTTAAACCTTGACCTTGACGAAAAAAGACAATTTGTGACCTTGACTTTTGACAGCTCATGAATTGGCCTCAGCCAGATCAGTAGATCAAGGGCGCCACCTAGTGTCGACAAGCCTCCTTGTAATTCTTCTACTTCAAGGGAATCAAGCTCTCTTACCTCCTGGACCTGTTTTAGAGATTTGGTACTCTTTTTTTTTTTTTTTTTTTTTTTTTGCTCTAAAAGAAGATTTGAAAATATGTAAATTATACGTGTGCTTGTATATATGTGAATATATAATATATGTTTATACTGTATACATTTGAATATCAGTGTTTGTGTACTTGTGTATATAATTGTAGAATTTGTACAGATAGAATATTATTAATTACTGATGACTGAAGACACTGTAATTTAAGGTGAATTCTAGAGTTGAGGTACAAAATGTTCTTTATGCGGTGAAATTTGCTTTTTTTCTTTAATGGCCAACTTTAATTCGTCCTCATAGCGGGCTTGCTTTGCATCAGATTTCTGCAGATCTGTTTTAAAGCTGTATATGTTTGTTACAGTCCAAGAGGTGTTCTTAAATAACCGTTCTTTCCTGGCCTGCTCCCTCCAAGGTGGTCTATGACCTTAATTAGAACTATCTGGGAATCTTTACGGCAAATAAAAAGTCCACATACCTTCCTAACTCTAGAGTTCTAGAGTTACATTTCAGAAATTCAAAGAAATCCACCTCTTTGAGAAGTCAGTAGGAGAACTTAAATATTCCATCTACAAAATGGTCAGAGTATGGATGTACAAGGAAAATTATCCTGGACTGCTAAAACCTGAGTGTTGCTCCGGGGTGGTGTGTAATCTTATATTGATGCTTGCAAATCTACCATTTGATTTGTGGGAGAAATAAATGTACTTAATATTAACAACCACAATCAAAACTATATTAACCATCAGTATTATAGCTACTGTTCATTGACCCCTAACAACATAAGAGATGTGTTTGGAGTCATAAATAATGCATATGTATGTTTATGTATTTAATAGACACGTAGGGTAGTGTGTGTGTGTGTGTGTGTGTGTGTGTGTGTGTGTGTGTTGTAAAGTCCATTCTGCGCACACATGTATGAAAATGTTGATGGAACCAGTAGCTTTGGGATTTGGATTTTCAGGTACAGGTTAGTTTTATCTTTATGCTAGAGGAAAATAATAGTGCATGGGAGAACTGGATTCATCATTTGGTGGAAGTTAATATTGACCAGTTCCAATCCCAGATGATGGAAACGTCTCCAGCCTCGCCTGAAGACTGAGAGCTTCTTTATATCGTTATAGATGAGGAATTATGGAAAAGACATAAAGCTGTCTCAACAAAGGATGGCCCTGAAACATCCACCTCAGATGGTCTTGTAAAGTGCAATCATATTTTGCTGCCCTGAGGATTTCCAACCATTTGTGGAACCAAATGAAAATGCAGCTTCAGACCCACCACCCTGCGCCTTGTGTTGCAGCCCCGTCTCCAAATGAACCACCATCAAGCAAAGTTAATGACTTCTCCAAAATGTTTAAAGTGTTGGAAATTCCCCTCCAAGTTGGATCAAACACGGTTTATGAACTGCTCCAAAGGGGACTCTTCTGTTGAAGGGAGATATTTTTCTGTAGATGTAAGAAATATTCTGAGCCTACGGCCTAGGAAACAGGCCAACAGCAACTCTGCAGATGGACTACTGCCCCTTTTGAACACCACCACTACTGCAGAAGTCCTGGGTAAAGTACTTCTATCATCTATCTATCTATCTATCTATCTATCTATCTATCTATCTGTATCTCTCCAGAAGATGTCAGGGTCCCCCTCCCTCTAGGTCTGAAATGGTTGCTGACAGTGTCAATCTCTCCAAACACCCTTCTTATTTAAAATAGCCATGGATTTGCCAGATTAGTTGAGGTGGTTATGGATTATAATGACTTCTCAAGGTTTTATTTTTAATCTTATTATTGTTTTTTTGTTTTGTTTTTTGTTTTGTTTGGTTTTTGTTTGTTTGTTTCTGTTTCATTTTTTGAGACATGGTTTCTCTGTCCTGGTACTCACTCACTCTATAGACAAGGCTGTCCTCGAACTCAGAAATTCACCTGCCTCTGCCTCCCAAATGCTGGGATTAAAGGAGTCCCGCTATCATGCCTGCCCGGAGACTTCTTAATTTTTAAATAACAACCAGCCTGAAACCTTTAGAACAAAGACAGTCAGGAGAACATTGGCCTCCTTCTGAAAAAAAAAATAGGAATAATAATAGCAGACACTGATCCATGAATAATGATGTTGAAAACCTCATTCACGTATTTTTTTTAAAAAGGAAACTTCCTGAATAAAAAAATTATAAATATGGGACTTGAAAAAAAAACGACCTTTTCCATCTGCTCCTAATACTGTCAGATTTATTAAGTAACTTTAAGTGGACGATTGTAAAACGTCACTGTGCATTTCACTAAGTATTTATGCCTAATGCCGAGCTGAAGCCAATTTCTTTTTTAAATTAACGTAAGATTTTAAAAACAAACGAACTTAGAGACAAAAGGGGGAAATACTCATTTGAAAACACTCAACCTAATTTAAATATTTTGAGAGATACCCCCGAAGGCTGTGAAATGCAGCCGAGGATGATGTATTTGTGTGCGAATAATAGCCCGAGAGTAGATAAGTACAGATTGTTCGATGCTGTGTTTGGGTGGGTGAAGGTGCACCGTCTCGCTTCCTCTCTGTGAATTCCCCCGGTTAGGAGCTCTGAGGAAGGTTGCCTGGGACTACTAATCCCCTGATGGGGGTTCAGAGGCGCCCTTCTGGGCTTGTGAACCTCGACTGAAGAGACGCTGGGGGATTGCTGATTTATGCGCATTCCTTTAAACTTGATCGAATGCGTGTCAGCAGCCCAAGACCTGGAGAATCAGAGAAATGTGCAGCGAGTTGCTCGCATCCCATTTTTCATAAGCAAAGATGAGGCCTTATCCAAAAGGCCTGGCGAGATTTATGCCTGCCTGGGTTTTTAGACAGGCACGCTAATTAAGTTTTCATCTGCTTGGCCGCCGGGTAAATAAAATCTGGCTTCGTTCTTTATGAAAATTACCACTCAGTCCTCACGCATCTACCTAGAGCAGACGAATGCCGGAGAGGTGCCTGCTATTTAAAATGTTATTATAAAAGAAAAGTGATGCTTGCGCAGAAAAATTCCAACGTGAAA
This sequence comes from Peromyscus eremicus, assembly GCF_949786415.1. Classification (NCBI taxonomy): domain Eukaryota; kingdom Metazoa; phylum Chordata; class Mammalia; order Rodentia; family Cricetidae; genus Peromyscus; species Peromyscus eremicus. The sequence continues at coordinate 68,241,446 of NC_081418.1, read as the reverse complement.
GCAGCCAAGGCCTTGCCACAGTCGATTTCGTTTCTATCCGGCTCTGCGGCAGAGCTGGACCCACCCGGCAGAAATAATTCCACCGGTGTCTTAAGATCTTCGAATTTCTGCGAGCCGTCGGGAGGCGCGGGGCCTGCCCAGGTGCAAGGGTGTGGGCGAGTGAGAGCAGCGTGTCCGTGGCTTAGAGGGCTGCCGGCTGTCGCGCCCGTTGGGGACAGGCACTGCCCCAAACCCAAACCTGGCGCAGGACACCCCAGCTCAAGATGGAGGCCCGAACCTTGCCTGGGCCCACCCGACTCCGACGGCCTGAGGGCGGCAGGCAGAAGAGCCGCGGGACCCCAGCGGAGGTCACTGTGGTGGGACTAGCAGCCCGCGCCGCGTGGACACAGGAGGGCCGCGGACACGCGCGATGAGCCACCCCAGTTGCAGGCTGACGTCACCACAGGCCTCGCAGGCCTCGCCCCGGCTCCAGGCTCTGTTTGCTGAGGACAGGCAACCGAATCGAAGGTTTTGTGAGGGTGCCCCCTTCTCTGCCCCGCCCCTCCGTCCCCAGGAGAATAATCGGGCATTTAATCTCTCCTGGTCTTAATTCTTGGCAGCGTGGAAGGTGGTTTTGCAACGGGAAATAAAACTTGACAGGAGCATTTTCTCAAAAAGGGGTTTTGAGATCGGCTGAAAAGAAGCCGTGTTTTGCTATTCCCAACATTTCCGCCCTGAGGGCCCGGACCGGAGCTGAGCTCGGGATGAACCCCGGGAGATCCACGCGCAAGCTCTACCTGGGCAGCGAAGCAGCCTCGGGGCCGCACGGTCCCCCAAGCATCTGCCGCCTAAAGCCTGAAGACAGGACCGGGGTGCACGGGAGCTCAGCACCGCCCGAGCCTGGCTGGCACTGTGTAATACCCAGGCGCTAGCCGAGGGCGGCTGAGGTCCGGCAAGAAGAGAGGGCCTTGGGAGGCTCGGCTTTAGCGCTGACTTCTGCCCTGGGGGGGTTAGGTAGGTGGTGAAAGCCACGCCTGGGGCTTTGTTTCCTGGCCGGTGAACCTGTGAACCGCAAGGGGGAATGAGGGTGAGCGGCCTGGCGTGCGTGGATTGTCTGGGCTGCTATTGGGTGGCAGAGACTGGAGACAGCTGAGTCCTCCTCCCGCGCCATAGGCTTTTCGCCATAAAGGTCAAGTCCTCGGCGCCACCGCCTTCTTCACGGTCAGGGCCGCCTAAGAAGACTCCACGATTACAGAAAAGCATAGGATATGTAATTGGCCAGGGCATCACTCTTGCTGCAAGCGGATCCTGGCCCTGGTAGCCTGAGCTCAACACCGAGGCAAAATTCTTTCTTAATTTTCAATTCCCTCTATCCCCACCCTCCTTTGAAAGGAGTCTTTGAAGGTGGGGATAGCCCAAGCTATGTCTTCATCCTGGAAGGGCAGAAACCACCCCAGTGAGGGTGATTTCCGAGCCCGAGGAGGCCTAACCAGAGCAAGATCGAGCGTATACACACCCAGGAAAACAGACATGGCTGAATCGAAATTCTGGGCGGATAGGAACAGTAGCTCAGCCAGCCTGGAGGCTGGGAATCCGATATGGAAATAAAAAGATCATGCTGGGTTCCTCCAGTCCAGACTCAGGGTTTTTCACGTCTTTGGTGAAACCCTTAATGCCCTTTCTGCCTAAATCTATTTTAAAGGAGGTGGACTTTGCCAATGCAAAACCCTTGACTACACACACACACACACACACACACACACACACACACACACACACTCTGCTCGTTTGAGCTCTACAGGGCAGAGAATTCCTCTATGCCTGTCTGCAGTAGGTCTGAGCACCAGGCCCAGCAGTAAACACATAGCTTAAGACTAGTTGGCCACTGAGCCTATCACCCAAAGAGAACCGAAAGAGACCTGCAAATTATCTTTTTCCTTTTTCAAAAAACGAGAAAGCCGGGCCTTTCCCCCTAGAGCTGTCACAAGGAGCTACATCAGGAAGGGTAGCACAGACTAGGTACCATGGCAGAACTGCCTGGCAAGGTGGATGGAGGAGGCCTCCTAACGCAGGGCCCCTAGTGCGGGAATAGACGGGGATGGAGGCTGCTCTTGAATTTCAAATGTAAGCTGCCACCAGTAATGAGTAGAAGTGGATCTGTTCTAGGAGACATTTGTAATTTAGGGCCTCAGGATGTCTTCAGATCCTCAGCCTAAGGACCAGAGCCAACCTTCTGGTTGTGTTACACTCCTTTGTCTTTACTGCAGACACACTCAGCTGAGGAAACCCCGTTTGGGCCGAAGCTGCAGCGAGGAATGAGTGACTAGGAGGCCGGTACTGAGAACCAAGTTTTCACCCTTCAAAGTTTTCCTCGCCCCACTCGCTCCCGCTCTATAGGAAAGAATAAATAAAATCTTCTTTAATGAGTTGGCAACCATAAAAAATAAAAATAGTTCTCCAATAGTCCCTCCCTTCTCCCATCAGCTTGAGACTCACTAAACTAAATGATAACCAGATTGTTGGGGCGATTGAGACCCTAAGCTGAGCTCTGTGCCCCACCCTGCAGCGGCCGGAAGAAGGATGTGGACTTACTCAGATGTTTAGGGGCACTGGATAGTAATTGGACCCACTAGTCAGGCTCAGAACCAACTGTGAGGTCAAGTTCAAGGCATTACCTATTCTCTTGCTTTAGAGAACAGGTAGGCCAGCTCAGGAGAGGGTTGACAAAGATACAAATTAACCTGTCTCCACCTGCTAGTGAGAAGAGAGATCCCCTGATACTTTCCCTAAGTGTAATGTGATGGGTTGGCCATAATCTGCCAGTGAGCCATACTCGGAGGATAAATAATTGGAGATCTTTGGGCCATTCCATGCAATCCATCTGCTTAGCTCACCATGGAGGAAAGACACACTTCAAAGACACCTCCTACTTTGAAGGGCAGAGTACCTGTGTGGAGGTCTGGCTCTAGTCCCTGGCAAGGGCTTTGTGGCTGTTTTATCACCAGCCAACTCTCACACCTGAGTAAAATATGGCCACCAGACTAGCACTAGCTTTCAGTTTAGCTTCATAAACACAATGCAGTGTTTGGGGACGGAAGAAGGTAAGCTCGTGCAAGCAACAAAGGGTGAAATATTTATGGTGTTTTAATCAAGCCACTGAACAGCAACCGTAGACAACTGAGAGCAAGACCTGGTGGGTCCAACCCATGCCGGGCACTTGGGATTACTCAGAATGGAAAAAAAGGAGATGCGCTCAGGAAAGAAGCAAACACTCTTGGGGGAAGGAAGAAGGGAATGTAGTACTCATTGAGCGAGGTAAAGAAATCCAATTCAGGTCTCTGGTGGAGGCCCAAATTGGGCAAGGCAGAAACCTAATAGACCCCTTTCTCCAAACCTGCCTAGTAGGTTCCTCCTGGGGGCACTTCAACACCCCAGCTCCTGCTCAGGCACAGGGAGAGAACAGAACCGGGAGGGAGGAAGCCTGAGAAAGGAGGCAAGACAGGAGGCAAGCAGACCAGCAGGAGCTGCCTGGGGACAGAAAAGCTTGAGCAGGCACTGGGGGGGGGGGGTAGCTTGGTTGAACATTCACATCATGGATGCCATGCTGAGCCTTCCAAGAACTGCAATGGGGGGTTTCAGATTCCCCGAGTTAGGGATATCTGGCAGCGGCTGCCTCCCAAGCCAACTCTACAAAGGACCAGAGAAGGCAATGTAGCCTTGCAGCCTTTCCAGTTGATGCTGGAGTCTAGGAGTGCACTCAGTGCCCATGTCTGGTTTCCCCTGAAGTGGCATAGTACTATGTAGCCTACCAAGTGACAGTGCTGGCAGCTCAAGTCTCTTGAATGACTGACTGCGTTGGAATCCCCCCTGGCACAGCCACCCTGGTGACAAGGCCTTCTTACATTGCCTTTCTACAAAGTGATCCTTTCAAAGCCATAGACACCCTAGGCAGCTCTCCCCCACCCCCCTGCTCTTCTACCACTGCCCCATACATCTCCAACTGCAAGAAAAAGCAGATTCCACAGAGGCACCTGGACACACTTTATTCTGGTATTCTACCTCGGACAGGAGGGTGGAGCGAGCGAAGGGTGCCTGAATCTCCCTCCCTTCTTGATGCGTTTAAGCCCGACAAGAGGAAAACAGCAGCCACTTTGGATAGCAATAGACCCTTCACCCTTTTGGGACCAAATCAGAAGAAACCTCCAAAAGGCTTGGTTTGTTTTGCTGATCAAATTTCCTTCTTAGCTTTTCAGCCCGACAAGGCTAACTCGTTGGCCACCTCCAAACGCTGGGCCGGGAGCCTTGGCCAAGCGCTAAGGGGGTCTGCCTAGACCTTGAAGTTCGGAAAAACAAGAGGAGGTTGAACCGGCTCCCTCCCTTCTTTACAGACACACACGCACCGTCAGGCCGCGGCCACTTCCTGCCTTTGTTTTTCTTCCTCCAAACATTTTTGGCCTCTTGCATTAGCCGCCGTAGGGCTCCGGGTTGACGATTAAAGGAAATAAACGTTGAAGAGTGTTTTCTGGAGACAGCCCGCGCTGTGGAGTTCTTGAGAAAGAACAGCTCCTCGGAAACCAATGTCCAGGGCCAATGTCATAGCCTTGCCGGCAGCCGCCTCTCCTAGGAATGGAACTCGGACTTGGCCTTCCGGTGTGGTCTTATCCCTAGTCCGGTATTTCCTCGACCTTCGGCCTCCTGCAAAGCCAAAAAGAGTCAGTTAGGCTCAGAGCTGAGTGAAAGCCAAGGACCCGCAGAATCACCTCCCTTTCTTCCCCCGATTGGGTCCGAACCTCACAGGAACTCCCGCCTTGTACCTCGATGCCTGCCTGAAGAACTTTCACTGTACCGGGTTCAAGCAGGGCAGGACCAGGCAAAGCGGCTGCTGTTGAGCAGCCTTGGGAATCTTAGCATCCCATCTCTTGTCTCTGCTTAAAGAGCTAACAGTAATCCACAGCTCCAGGCCATTTCCCTTCTGTTGCCATCAAAAGCCTTTTCCTCATCCATCTTCACCGCAGCGCCCCCACACGCTCCCTTCGAGGATGCAGATCCCTCTGGGCACCCCTCTTCTCTACAGCCTGTCGAATTGCTCTGCCAACCACTCGCGGAGGACCCTTCTTCTCCCACAGCCCTTCCTGGGGAATGTGCCTGGTCTCCTGCAGACACCCATGGGATACCTACCTGCCGGCTCCCATGCAACCAGCCCTCGGTGAGAACCCACCCAGAGAGTACTGGCTGTGCGGAGCACTGCACAGTGCCACACCGACCTTTCTGCGGGTACCCCTTCTCCCTGGCATCCGGAGAAGTCGAGATAATAATGAGAGAAGCTGCCATGTAGTCAGGGGAGGCGGCCTTGCATCCCCCGCGGCTGGGCCACCTCGGCCCCACTGCTCAGGCACAAGCTGAAGTTGACTGCCAAAACTGCTATAAAACCGCAGGTCTGTCTAGAAGTGTTTTCGGTCTCCTAGACGCCCCCGGGTTCAATTATGGTCTTAAAAGCCCTAATACAAGTGCAAGAATTTGTTTGCCTTCACCCAGGGGCGGGGCAAGCCCTGCAATGGTGGCGCCTTTGTTATGGCAAAGTCACTGAAACCCTTCACGCATTCCTTTTGTTCGAGGGTAGAGGTGGTGAGGACTGGGTGGGCTGCTGGGAGAAAATTTGAGGTAGCAAAAAAATCAACCCAGGGAGCTGCTCAAATATTGCTGCTCGAAACCTCACATTAGTCTCCAAAAAGATATTGTGAAAAGATAAATATTTTGCCTCCTTGGTGACTGCAGGAAATAGAAGTTTTTTGCTGCAGGACCATCCGGTAGTTTCGATCCTCGGCTTTAGAAGGCCTGAAGCTACCCTTTCTCCCTCCTACATGTTCTCCTTCGCGCCACTGCCGTCATCTATGAAGCCACAGTGGACAAATATGTCAAGCTGAAGATGCACAAGTAATTTCAAGTTCAGCTCTCAGGGATTCAAGGGGCATGAAAGTTCCTGCAGCAAATCCTGAATAAAGAGTTCATTAAACCAATGTGTCCGAGGAGCTTGATTTGTGATAAGCAACCCTTGTAAATGGGGGGGGGGGGTTTGGAGCCACATAAACATTAATGCTAATAAATTAGTTTACTCCACTACACAGTAATTACTTGATATTATTGATATTTACAGTGGGCATTCAAATGCAATGGTGGGTCATTATTTGGAGAAAATACATAATGAGGATAGTTCTTTTCCAGAGCAATACATGATTAAATTTGTTATTGAGTCAGTTACACTCAGCTCAGCAATAAATAAATAAATCGATGTTGGCACTTAAATACCAAAGATCTTAGCGTTTATACTCTAAATCTCCCCAAGATATGTAAATACCTTTGGTTATTTCCTGGATGAGAAAAGGGGAAAGGGTTTTCATTTTTCACTCTTGACTTTTGTGACACCCTAGCTCCTTCTAAGGGAGTTGTGGGGAGCCCCCAGGCCTGGGCCCCCCTCCTTGCTCTAGCCGTGCCTAGCTGCCCTGTGCCTTCTTTTTTCTTTCATTTTCCCCAAATACTTCTTTCGTCTTGCAGAATGGCAAGCATTATTTTGTCTTCTTAATCTCCGTTTCCTCCTCTGAAGAGAGCTAAGTTCATCCCAGCAGTTATGGCCTCATGAGCATTATCTATATGTACGACAAGCCTCGCCTTTTCAAGACATCTCTGTGGCCCAAGGTGCAGGCAGCTCGGAAAACACCTCTTTTCTTTGGCACTGTGCTTCCCCTGTGGACTAAATAGCAAGAGTTTTTTCCCTTTGAATATCCTTTGCTTTCACTCTTAGGCTTTGCAAGGAAAACGAGACGGGTTACTTCTCTCTTAGCCAGGGCTCCTTTGGGCCATTACTCCCTCTTTGCCACCCTCCATTCCCCTCTCAGCTCTGAAGAGCTGCAAGCAGCCTGGTGGGTCCCCCAAAGGTGCAGCATACCCAGGAGAAGGCTCCTCGCATGTCAGCGCCTCTAAAACAGCCCAAGGTTCGCCTCAATTGCATGGTTTCCCGATTCGTCAGCTTCAGCAGACTAGGCAGCTTGCGGACCGGTGAGCAGAAGGGCCGTCCCAGTGCCTCTGGCTCTGCGGAGTCCCTCCGAACCCCTACAGGCAGCGAGGAGAAGGGGGTTCCTCCAAGGGAAGTGAGCAAAAAGATACAGGGAAGGTGGAACCCGGGTGAGGCGAAGGCCCTTCCGGACCGCGCGGATTATTGACAAACCGCGGAGGAAAGCTGCTCTGCCTCTTGGCGGTTTGGGGACGGAAGGCACTAAAGCGCTTCGGAAGTGACCATGAATGAGAGCGTGTAATCAAGTCACCGTGCAAATCGGACAAGCCACGAGGCCGGCACATCCACGGCTGCGAAGCCTGGCCCCAAATGGGGTCCAGCCTGGGTCTGAGGCTGAGGTGTTTCCCAGAGCAAGCCTGGGGGTGGGGGCGAAGAAGGAGGTGGCGAACGGTAAGCCTTCGGATAACAGACTCCGAGACCTGGAGTCACACAGTTCCGGGCTTTCACCTGGCCACCCCCAGCCCAGAGCATCCTTCACCCACCGGGGAGTGGGGGGGGGGCGTCGGGAGTTGCCCTCTCTCGCCGCCCTCAGCGCACTCGTGGACCAGGACCATGTAGCTGAGCAAAGGAGAGTTGCTTGGGGGCGCACCCCAGCCTTTCTGCGCGCGGGGAGGCCCCCCAGCCAACATGAGTTACACCGGCGATTACGTGCTTTCGGTGAGAACACCGAGTGACGATCTGTTGCTTCCCCTGAGGTGGCTACAAAGAAAGGAAGCCGGGGAGGGAGGGGAGGGGGAAAAAAAGGAAAGGGAGGGGGGTTTGGGGGAAAAAAAAAAAAAGCCAGGACTAGCTCGCAGCTTGTCAATTTCAACATCGGGTCACATGACCAGCACCTCCCTGCTAAGGATGGGGATAGATTTCCACGTCAGCTTACGTCTCCAAATTTCTACTTCACGGATCCGCTTCAAAGAGGCAGCTGCAGTGGAGAATCATGTTAAGCTCGGCTACTGCGGAGAGCCCAAGGTAGCCCAATGATGGATTTTGATGAGCGTGGTCCCTGCTCCTCTAACATGTATTTGCCAAGTTGTACTTACTACGTCTCGGGTCCAGATTTCTCCAGCCTCCCTTCTTTTCTGCCCCAGACCCCGTCTTCGCGCCCAATGACATACTCCTACTCCTCCAACCTGCCCCAGGTCCAACCCGTGCGCGAAGTGACCTTCAGAGAGTACGCCATTGAGCCCGCCACTAAATGGCACCCCCGCGGCAATCTGGCCCACTGCTACTCCGCGGAGGAGCTCGTGCACAGAGACTGTCTGCAGGCGCCCAGCGCGGCCGGCGTGCCTGGCGACGTGCTGGCCAAGAGCTCGGCCAACGTCTACCACCACCCCACCCCCGCCGTCTCGTCCAATTTCTATAGCACGGTGGGCCGGAACGGCGTTCTGCCACAGGCTTTTGACCAGTTTTTCGAGACGGCCTACGGCACCCCGGAAAACCTCGCCTCCTCCGACTACCCCGGGGACAAGACCGCCGAGAAAGGGCCCCCAGCGGCAGCTGCGACCTCCGCTGCGGCGGTGGCGGCGGCGGCCACGGGCGCGCCGGCAACTTCAAGTTCGGACGGCGGCGGCGGCGGCGGCGGCGGCGGCTGTCGGGAGGCGGCGGCGGAGGAGAAGGAGCGTCGGCGGCGACCCGAGAGCAGCAGCAGCCCCGAGTCGTCTTCCGGCCACACTGAGGACAAGGCCGGCAGCTCCGGTGCGTATAAAGGCAGCGCCCGGCGCTTTATGAAAGGGGAGTTGGGACTCTAGCGCAGCACCGCTGTTAAATTTTTATATGCTGTTTTATAAGCATATAAGGTTTATGAAGGGCCTTTAGGTTTCCCCCAACAAAACTTTGTTATAAAAGGAGGGATCACGTGGCGAGTGCTGAAATTGGCCGTGAAATACCCACCGGCCAAAGCACGCTTGGAAAAAAAAAATACAACTCCCCTTTTTCCTTTTTTCCCTTCTCAGCTCCCAAACCCAACAGCATGATCCCGCTCGAGGCCAGCTCCAGGCTGGGGAGCCGGAGGTGGGCGCCTGTAAATTCCCCCTACAAGGGCTTCAGGAGCCTTTGATAGCGAGGTAATCCGGAGATTTTTATAAAAGCCATGTGTTGCGGCGGGACTCCAGTCCCGGCTGGGATTCAAAGGCATCGCTGTTTAACGATGGCGCTAGGAGCGCATTTAACAGATAAAGTAGCCCGCTTAGCTAAAGCAATATATTAAAAGAAACAAATTAACCTAAAGTTGGCCTTTTTGTCTAAAGGAAGCCATTTTCCTTGGCGCGGTGGCAATTACGCGCCCGCCTTCTGTTATTCACAGTTGTTATTAAATCAGTCAAAAGCAATGTGGGTTTTTTGTCTTTGTGTGTGTGTGTGTGTGTGTGTGTGTGTGTGTGTGTGTTTTGTTTTTGTTTTTAAGGTGGGGTGAATAACTGGCGCCTGCATGAGGCTTAAGGAAGCCTCTCTTCCCTCTGCCCTCTCTAAAACAGCATCCCTGCCCTGCTGAGGGCCTTCTGGCTGTGTGGTGGCAGTGAGCGCAGTGTGAAGGCCCGGGGTTGGGGGTTTCCTCTGCCACCTCCCACCTCGAGAGAGCTGGGAGGCTGGCGGAAGATGCCAGAGCTCTTGATCAGGAGTCAGGCTGACAAAGACCCCGCAGCCGCCCCAGATGTTAAGGAGGGCTAAATCATGGCTGCAACCGGGAAAGCCTGGGGCCAGGATGCATGCCTTTACTGCCTCAGGAACAGGCGGCCCAGGTGCTGAAGGTGAAATGTCCTCGGGCGGGCGGCTGTTTGTTTAGTCTGGCGGGGCAAGGCGCAGACCGCAACCCCCACTTGCCTGCTTTCAAAGCGGTTTAGCCAGAGCAAACTCGCCTGTTGCTGTGGGGAGCCCTCCTTTTTGCTCAAGGGGCAGCCTGAGCCCTTTCCCTGGGGGCCTATCTAGGGAGCTGGCTTTTATCTGAAGCCGGCTCCGACTGCAACTTGTCCCTGGCCAGCAATAGGAGCCTGAAGGTAAGGGCCTGGAAAGACTTTGAAGGGGCCTGGACTGAGCCACCACAGTGGCCAGACCTTTTTCTCCCTTGGGGGTCTTGGGGTGAGTTGCAGCCCCTATTCCCTGCTGACATTTTGCCTCTCTCCCTGCTTAGGTGGCCAACGCACCCGAAAAAAGCGCTGTCCTTACACCAAATATCAGATCCGAGAGCTGGAGCGAGAGTTCTTCTTCAGCGTCTACATCAACAAAGAGAAGCGCCTGCAACTGTCCCGCATGCTCAACCTCACCGACCGTCAAGTCAAAATCTGGTTTCAGAACAGAAGAATGAAGGAAAAAAAGATTAACAGAGACCGGTTACAGTACTACTCAGCTAATCCGCTTCTCTAAGACTCCAGCCTCCTGGAATTGGGAGGGGGGGTTCATACATGTGAAATAATATGCAGATTTTGCCCTTGACAAGGTCAAGCCACACAGTGACTTGGGAAAAAAAAGGGGGGGTGATGTAGGAGAGAGGGGGAGGCTTCCTTTGCAGAGATAGCCCAATAGGAAGGGGCCTGAAACTCTTGGTTCAGATCTCAATGGCTAAGCTTCCTATTAATAATTGGATTCTAAGAGTTGTGAATCAATGGAATGAATGGTTTGGAACCCCTGGTGGTTCACTCTTAGAGCCTGCAAAAGCTTTGGGCTGGGTGTGGTCACCGGAGATTGGGCCCCCTGCCAAACTCCTTGGAGGCCACCCCCTTAGGACCCTCTGCACAGAGCCTGCCCTCCCCCAGGACTCCTAAGTCAAGAAGTTGTGTATGCTCTCCAGGCCTAGTTCAGCTTGGGGACAGGGGTAGGAGGAAAGGGGAGGGTTCCAAGATATCCAGAATGGGGTTGCCTTCCAAAAGTAAATGTGAAAGAAAGTTGGACTAAAAGGTGGCTGTGAAATGGGAGAAAGCTGGGTCCTGGAGGAAAGAGAAATCTGTCCAGGTGACATTAATATCTTTCCATCCCTCCTAGCTACCCATTGTTCTACACAGGCCTGAAGCTCCTAGCGGCCACCTCCTGCAGCCCACCTGGGTTTTCTACCTCCCAGTGGTGGTAACTGTCATTCAAGCCCAAAGTTTGATGGCAGAGCTGACTCTTCCCGGGGTAGAAGACATTGAAAAATCCAGAGGCTATGCTGGCTGCTGGTCCCTCAGTCTCTGCAGGAAATGCCTGTGGAACGCCACGGTTTGGCAGAGTCTCCTCCACGTTAAGGAAGCTTGGATTCGGTGGGAGTCAGACACAGCAGAGCAAGAGACCTGGCCAGTGGGTCCTTGGCTCTGGCTATAAGGGGTTGAAGTCTCCCCGCTCCCAAACCCCCCATTCCTACGCTGCACTCTGCTCTCATTGACTCAGAACTGAGCTTGGAAGCTTCTGGCAATCTTCTAAGAGCCGGAGAGTGATTTGGAATTATTTTAAAAGATAAATATTATATTATATATATATTTCCCCGAAGGAACCAAAGCGAATTTTAAGATGCAATGTAGAGGGGGCGGGGATAATAAAAAAAATATTTAAAGGCTCTATCTGTTTACAGTGTTCCACGGTTAAACTCGCTCACTGCTAAAAATATTTGAATGTATGCTTCATACAGGGATGGTGTTCAAAAGACTTGTAAATAAAGAAACCATAACCTAATGTGTTTCAATACTCTTCTTCCCCCACCCCCACCCCCTTTGGTTGATTTCTTTGAGGGTGCTGGAGAGAATGGGAAGGATGTTGGGGATGGTCTTTTCAATCTCTCACAATATTGAAAAGTGTTGGCATGCCTAGAGCTAGCCTACCAAGACCTGAGAACTTCCTCTGAGGAGCCAGGCACTCTCCAAGTGAATCTCTTCTGCCTCCCTATGTTAAGAAATCCCTGGCGGCTCTGTTTGTAATGAGTGCCTTCGGTCAGTTCTTATCCACCCTGTATTTCCTATATGTCTTAACATACCTACAGACAATAGGGCACACAGAAAATAAAGAGGGAAGAAATTTGAGTATTGAGTCCTGGTGTGAGATTTCTCTCCCTGGTTGCTTTCTCCTGCCAAATGTCTCCTCTCAGCTGGCATCCTTTTACCAGTAAAAGGAGTGCATTCCCAGGCCCCTGAGGGGTGTGTGTAGAGGTGGTAGAATCAGAATTGAGCTACAATAGAAGCCAAGCATAGGAAGCTGGGACTATATGTCCTTGTGGAAAGCAGAAACTTAGGGGTGGGATATGTCAGGGCCTAGCATGTGAGACTGACTTCAGCCTTAGAGAAGGCCTTGGGGGCATGCAACGGCCCATGGCCTGACCCAGTCTAACCTTGCTCACCTCAGGAGTGAGTAGAGCCCCCCTGGGTGTACCCTGTGGGTCCCTTCAGCAATAGAGACATGAGTCCAGGTATCAAGGCAGAGTTGAACCTCGGGAACCTCTCAGTGTGTTTCCTGTCCAGCTCCAGCTCCCTCTCCGTTCCCTTGGGCAAAGAAAGATGCGGGCTTGCTCTTTGTTTGCTGCCTTTGAACTTCTGCCTTAAATTTGGACATCACCCATAACCTTGAGGGGCAGAGCTGAAAGGACAGAGCCTTTTGTTCCCACCCCACCCTCTTTCCAGCCACCCAGGCAGAGCCAAAGCAGCCAAGAGGGTCTCATTTGGAGAGAGGCCTTAGGCTCCAGACTCTGCTCTGTTTATTTGTTTGTGTGTTTGTCTAACTGGCGCGACGGGAGAAAGCGAGCTGAAAGGGGAGAGGGACAGACCCCCTAGATGAATGTCTAGGTTGATAGACAGACACACTGAAAAGAACAAGGGCCCTCCTGGGGGGCTAAAGGGGGCGGGCAGGGAAGCCCGGTTTAGGAAAAGACTTCCTTTGGGATGGTTAAAGATTAACCAAAGTCTCTCAAGTTGCTAGAGAGAGTCTAGCCAGGAGAACTGCTTGCAGGCGGGCGGCGGGCGGGCGCGGGTTTGATTTCTGAGCCCTATAAAAGCCCATCCTCCGATGGCTGTGACAATGTGGTCGTAAACCCGTCCCGGGCCGGCCAATTTGCATATTTGGAATGCGCCGCTATAAACCCGGCTGGGGTTTTGCAGCAATTTCTTAGATGTAAAAATGAGGTCTCAATGGCAGCGGGTTGGGCACATTCTCTTGCTCTTTCTCTGCCGGGAGCCAGCTTCCTTTTCTGGGCGGCAGGCTGGATCTCCAGCCTCGCCTAGGCCCGCAGCCGCCACGAGATGGCGCACTTCCGATCAATGTCAAAGCCGCCAGGGAGCCGGGAACCCCAGCGAGATTCTTGGCCTTTGTTCGCTTCTGATACTAACAGCAGCACGGTACGTTATTTCACTTGTCCGGCTCCCCTTCGCATTCAAAAAAAGGGAGCCTCGCGCTCAAGAAGTGATTGGGGTTGTAATTTAAAGCAAAGCGCCTTCGCTAGGCCTCTCCGCATCGCGGCGGCGTGGAGAGGCTGCTGCCCTTTGGCAGTGATTTCAGAAATGACTCAAGGTAAGTGGCCACAAGTTTTATCAATTTCACTGTAGCAGAGGTGGGAGTGGGGACGTAGCGGATGCCTAAGCGAAGCTCCAGGCCGTGATTGAGTTTGTGGGGTGATGAACGTTTGCCACCCCCCTACCCCCCCACCCCCCCGCGCGCACTCCCCATAGCTCTCTATGGTTGGAAGCAGTGGGAGGCCTGAGTGGAAAAGTTGTCCGTTTTAGCTCCGTGCGCCAGCATTTCACCCAAGCTTCTCACCCCAGGCGATCTCTCGATTTTTGCCGAAATGTTCAGATCTGAATGCGTTAGATACGGTCGGAACCCAGGCGAAAGAGAATCAGCTGTGCTGGGGATTAGGGCTGTTCAGAGAGAAAAGGAGATTGTAGACTAAGGAAAAGAAAGTTTCTCCTTGGAAACAATGGAGTGGTCAGCATCTGTGGCGATTAGAGCGGGTTTATTCCCTGGGGCAGCCCGCCAGAGGTTACCGGTTTTCTTGTAGGTGCTGACTAGAAGTCTGCCTAGCAGGCTAGAAATAAGCTTTGTTCCAAAAAAGGCCATTCAAAGAATGGGTTTTTTGTTTTGTTTTGAGGATGTTTGGAGACAGCCCCGTACTGAGTACTGCGTATTCGGAATGTGGCATCATAATACTGGTTGGTGTTTTCCAACAAAATCTTCTAGCCGTTAAAACGAGGGGGGAGTGTTATTGCATATTTTGCAAATTATACAAAAAACACATTGGTAAATATCGTTATATTTGTTTAAACGGCATGGAGGATCAAGTCTGACCCATTAGGCATTTGTTCAAGACTTTCATAAAACAAGTGGTTTTTGTTTTTAAATAACCAAAGTGCTTGCATTTTGAAGGCCAGATTGAAATCTCCTGTTCCTCCCATATTTACATTTTTATTTTAATATATTTTCATTTGTTTCTCGAAATAGTTTCTTTCCACAAATATACCACGCCATAGATGAGTATAAAGAATTTCATAACAAATAGGTGCTGACTCTGTTCACATGTGTGTGAGCAAAAATCATGCTTATGAACGGCTAGTTTTGTAAAGCATGGGCTCCTAAGTCGTGCCAGAAAAAAAGTCAGCCTGAGCAGAAACGAGGGCCCACCCTGTGAACTGCTGTTGCTGGGAAATCTTCTTACACTTCTGAGCTGTCTCCAGTTTTCCAGGCCAGAGCCATTTCCTCACCTACAGAACCAAGAACACTGGTACTTCAGGACTACTAACAAAAGGCCCCAATACTTCCCCCACTAAACTGCAAGGCCAGCTCGATGGTTGGATTTAGAGAAAAGAAAAATAGAAAAATATTTTAAGCTGAGGATAGATTGAACGTTGTAGACAAGAAAAAAAAACCCACACATTAAACATCCCTGGAAATGTCAACATTCTTAAAGAACAGGAGAGAAATATTGCTTATGAAAAAAATCTAGTTATTCATAAATGTATAACTGGGTGAATTTCTGAAATTTTGTTAATGCTGGACTGCTGACGCTGTATTAATTTTCACCATGAAGCTTCAACCCAGCTCTACAGCCCTGTGCAAAATCTGGAACACCCAAAAAATGTTGAGAATGGTCTCCATATACAAACTGATTTGTATTTCATTCTCAGGACATAGGTTTTTTTTTGGGGGGGGTAGTTTGTTATTGTTGGTTTTGTTTTGTCCTAGTCAAATAATAAGAATGTATTTAGGGGCCTCTCAAGGACCTGATCCGGAAGAGGAATCCGCTATCAAGTAAAATGCAGAGTAATCCTCAAACTTTCTTGATTCATGTGCCTGGCATTTCCTGTGGCTCCACGGAGCCATGGGTGTTATCACCAGGTAGAAAGCGGCAATATTTACTCCCGAACAAACACAGACTCTGGCGGTGGCGGCAGCAGGGTGATTGCTACACATGCCTGGTTAAGGCCAGCAGGCACCACGGGTTTTAGGTCAAAGGCATCTAGAGAAGGAAAAGGGAAATCAGCAGCTGAGAGCAAAGGCTAAGGAGAAAAGAAAGAAAGAAAAGAGAATTACTATACTTAATCTCTTGGGGATGGTGAATCTCCGGAAAGCCAAGGAGCTCAATAAACAGAATATTTTTATTGAGGAGGCTAACACCTCATTGTTGTGGTCTAGGGAGACACTGGAGCCTTCAGGGCGGCTGAGGGATGCCTGGGGCTCCGGACCACATTTACCTTGAGTTTCTGAGTCATTGTATTTACTTTGAGATCGCCACATCAGGCCAGTGGGCCAGATACCCCACAAGTATCCCACAGTAGGTAGGCTCTCCTGTTGTCCCCTTGCTCAGCAAGTATCAGTAGGAGTAGAACAGAGCTCCCAGTCAGCATGGGATTTCCACGAAGGCTTACACGCTTAAACAAGGAAAGAAAAGAAAGAGCTCAAATTAAACACCCCGGTTTGGTTTCCTGCAAGCCGGGGAAGTTACTGTTGAGAACAACACATCTGCTCTCCACAAAGGCTGATGAAGATCCAGTGCCAATGCCATGGTCTGTGAGGTTGGTAGCAGACAATCTAAATTCCCCCAACCTTTAGCCTTTATATGCAGTGCCGGAGCTGACTTTTTAACCTTGGTCAGCATTTGCTGGCTTCTGGATCCCATCCAGCCTAGAAGCCCATTTGGCCATCCTACAAGGCCTTGGCTAGGACCCGCCTGAGCGGCTTGTACCTGGCTTATTTTATCAGACAGATAGGAGAGTCCTGGATGCTGTAGAGAAATTGAAGAGAAGGCTTTTTTTTTTTTTTTTTTTTTTTTGGTGGTGGTGGTGGGGCGTCTACAAACTCCTTGAAAATGATGGGTCAAATCATGGGAATGCAGATTTGGATTTTTCATATGATCAAAGTCAGAACTACCCTTGGATTACTCAGAGGGCTCCTTGAAACCCTGGAAGGTTAAGGAAGATGCTCTATCTGAATCACCATCTCCCTCTTTATTCTGCTGTCTCAAACACTCTCCAGTGGCCACTGGTCCTTTAAAAGCCACAGTCAGGGAAGCTCCTTTTTGCATGTGATCCAGACAGGGACAGCTGAGGGCTCTAACCCTGGCCCCCAAGCCTGCTGGTCTGCTGCTGCTCCTTTTCCTCAAGGAACAGTCAGCGCTCTGGGAACCTCCTTCCCCACATAACAGCTCTCCAGAGAGGTATCTGAATAGCTGAAGAGCAAAGGGCCTTTTTTTTTTTTTTTTTTTTTCCAGGCAGCCCCAGTTTCAGGGCATTTCCAGGTGATACGTTGAACACAAGAGTTCCGCCAAGCCTGTGAACAGAGTAGGGACCCAGCATATCCTGGAAGCTTAAGGTAGGACCATAGGCTTCAGTGCTCTGAAGCTTTGCAGCATTCTGGCTGTCTGGCTCTTTAGGCCTACCCAAGTTTAAATTTGCCTTGGCCTTGGGTGCAGAAGCAAAATAGCAGATAGTTAACGATGCCTCGCACAGACCCAGCTCTTATTTTCCAGAGTGGCTGCTGTAGATTGAAGATTCCGGCAGCTGATGCTGATGCTCATCTGTGTTCCTATTCTCTCTCCCTCTCTCCTTTCTCTCATCTCCTTGTCTCCTTCTTCATCTCCCTCCGCCCCTCTTTCTTTCTCCACTCCTTCCTTTTACATTCAGATGCTTAGACACCCAGCCCTACCAGAGAGTCACCTTGGGGAGACAGAGGTAGAAGTGACAGGGATGGATGCCTCCCTCGTGCTAGCAGAAGCACGGATTCCTGGGCGCGGCTGGCCACGCAGCTGCAAATGACCTCGGTTGCTTGAATCACAGAACCCAGAGGCTGGCCTCTACCTAGCTCGGTCTCCTATGTGTTTTCGCATTCAGGGTCCTCTCAGGGTTGTCTTTGTCCAGTGGCTGGATTCATTCTGGGAGGAACCAGAACATGACCACTTCAATGCAAGAGCCTTTCTCTGCTGTTTGCAGAGGCCTGAACAATGTAGTTGCTGGGATCGGGGCAGTCAGCAACTCTCCAGTCCCAACTGGAGCTGGCAGGCCCAGGGCATCCTGGAGACCTTGTAACCTTGTGGGTTACAGGTCAGGGGCAGAGCATCAACCGCACAAGCTCCACTGGATCCTGCCGGAAAAGGTCACATTTCCTGAGCTTGATATGAGGCACACACTTGGGGGTTAGCATATGTCCCAGGCTGACCACTTGTAATTGCTTAAGAAAGCACCCCTGAGTTGAACCCAATGTCCTGTCCGCTAAGCAAAGCTCCTGGTCTCTGGAGTCTCTTATAACAGGGCCCAAACCCAGCTTAGCCTTCCAGGGAATGGATTGCCTCATCACCACCTTGTTAAAATGTGCACACTATACTCAAAATGGCTGGAACAAGAACTGCCCCAGCCATGTCTTGGGGGTGGGGTCCTGTTTCGGGTGGTGGAGGACAGCAAGACACGAGTGTAGTGACAGGTTTTTGTCATAACCTCAGGGAGCATAGTAATGCTAAGGATTACTAATGCTAAGACAGAAAGCAGTGTGGTAGAGGTATTTGCTGGACACATCCTTCCAAGGTTTCCCTTCCAGTTCCCCCAGTGCAGAAAGACCAGAAACCCAAGGCCAACATTCTAAATCCCCCAAAGGAAGTGAATTTGGGACCCCTCGGCATGATGGGGAGTTATGCATTTGACTCTGAACCGAGGGTGGTGGGAAGTCTTTGGCTGGGGTTGCCAGGCCGTTGATTTTCACCTCACTGAGCTAGCTAGGCAAGGCTGGATGGCAGAAGTAGAGGGCATGAACCGACTGAGCACGGTGAAGGAGAAAAATCCTGACTGGCCAAAGGATGGAGTAGGGAAGTCGTGAGCACTGGCTCAGGGGGCGATCAGCCAATGCCTTTTCGATATTATTCTTTGTGCGATGTGGTCTAGCCAGCTTCCAGTTCACTGTGGCTTCTGGACACTCCGAGGGTCTTGACAGCCTTAGGACCACACCAGCCACTTTGGGGGGAGCCAAATTTAAGAACTAGAACCAGCTCCAGGTCCAGAAATGAATAGGACGGAGAGACTGCGACAGGGCCTGCTTAAATGATCAAGGGGCGACAGGGACTTATGGCCACTCCACAGCAGACATGGAGCGCCCAAAGATGGCTGGGGTGCACATCATAAACACCCCACTTGTTAACAGCGCAGGGCCCAAGGGCGCTTCCAAATATATTCTCTGGTGGGGTGGGGTGGGTTGGGGCGAGTTGCAGGCTCCAGAGCCAGGTCCCCAGACCGCCACTTTGAGGCAGCTCCCACAGTTCTGGCCTTCGGGCCATAGGTGTCAGGCGTGCGTGCGTCTTCTGGCCCATCAATACAGATTACATATTTATATCAATCGCGGGCTCCGAGGGCGCCCTCGGAGAGCGGCCCCGCGCCTACGAAACCAAACTGGGAGTGGTCGCGTGGAAACTCTGGCTCGGGATTGGCTGTGGGCGCCCGCCGCGGTGCGGGGGGATTGCTAATCGTATTCAGCATGTTTTGCACAAGAAATGTCAGCCAGAAAGGGCTATGTGCTCCCTTCGCCAAATTATCCCACAACAATGTCATGCTCGGAGAGCCCTGCCGCGAACTCTTTTTTGGTCGACTCGCTCATCAACTCAGCCAGAGGCGAGGCGGGTGGCGGTGGCGGTAGCGCGGGGGGCGGCGGCGGCGGCTACTACGCCCACAGCGGGGTCTACCTGCCGCCCGCCAGCGACCTGCCCTACGGGCTGCAAAGCTGTGGGCTTTTCCCCGCGCTGGGCAGCAAGCGCAATGAAGCGCCATCGCCCGGAGGCGGTGGCGGTGGTGGCAGCGGGGGCCTGGGTCCCGGGACGCATGGCTACGCGCCCGCGCCCCTAGACCTGTGGCTGGACGCGCCCCGCTCCTGCCGGATGGAGCCACCCGACGGGCCGCCGCCACCGCAGCCGCAACCCCAGCAGCCGCCGCCGCCCCAACCCCCGCCACAGGCCACATCGTGTTCTTTTGCGCAGAACATCAAAGAAGAGAGCTCCTACTGCCTCTACGATTCTGCGGACAAATGCCCCAAAGGCTCGGCCGCCGCCGACCTGGCCCCTTTCCCGCGGGGCCCGCCGCCCGACGGCTGCACCCTGGGCGCCTCCAGCGGAGTGCCAGTGCCGGGCTACTTCCGCCTGTCCCAGGCCTACGGCACGGCCAAGGGCTTCGGCGGCGGCGGCGGCGGCGGCGGCACACAGCAGCTCGCCAGTCCTTTCCCTGCGCAGCCCCCGGGGCGCGGCTTCGACCCGCCGCCCGCACTGGCCTCGAGCTCAGCCGAGGCAGCCGGGAAGGAGCGAACCCTCGACTCCACGCCGCCGCCCACGCTGGTTTGCGCCGGTGGCGGCGGCGGCGGCGGAGGCTCGCAGGGCGACGAGGAGGCGCACGCGTCATCCTCGGCGGCTGAGGAGCTGTCCCCGGCCCCTTCCGAAAACAGTAAAGCCTCGCCGGAGAAGGACTCCCTGGGTAAGCAGAGGGCCACCGAGGGCTCCAGGCAGGCGGGCAGACAGACAGACAGACCCACAAGGAAGGAGCAGAGGACCAGGAGCCCGCGCGGCAGCCGCAGGCCTTGGCCCAAGCTGAAGGCAGGCTGACCTTCTGAACTTGTTTTTAATATTTGGGCGTGGGGACGCTGTAAAAAACCCATGTCCGGCTTAGTGCCCCACATCAAGACGTCCATAGCGCTGGCCCCAGCTCACCCAGACTTGGGGGATGATGAGGACACCAGTGAGCAGCCCTCCTCCTGTGCATGCACTTTCTTGTGGCCCTGAGTACCCCCAAGCCCTGGTCCCCAGCCCAGCCTGCTCAGCGCGGCCCACGCGGGGGGGAGGGGCGGGGAGGGAAAGTGGCTCGCCTGCAGATAGCACGGATGTTTGTAAGGCATCCAAAATAAGCAGCCGCCAGCGCCAATAAATAAGCCCATTAACCGGCGAAGTTCGAGTTTACGATCCCCCATGCCTTTTTCAAAGTTCCTGGAGGGGCGGGAATCCTGGTTGCAAGAAGAAGAAAAGGCAAATCCCGCCCGGACGCCTGGGCCCTGAACTGAAACCTAGAAGTGGCCATTTCCCTTCTCTTGGAGTTCGGTGTCGCCCAGCTGCACACCCCAGTTTCTTGGAGAGACGGGGGGCGGAACAGCCCTTGACCCCAGGATCGGTTTTTCCGGACTTCCCAATTGGCCCAACTATGTCCTTCTCTTCTGGCCTAGGGCAGTCTACGGGGCTAGGGTAAGCCAGCGAAGAGGCTGGCTTCTGGTCCAAATAAGCATCCCTTACCCCCAGCCTGGGGGCCGCAGGAAATGGTTCCCTGCCACTGGGTGAGAGGCAGAGAAAGGCGTTAAGTTCAAGATGTACGGCCTTGCCTACTCCGGCCTTTCATTCTCTAAGCGCCCCGCGGCGTGGTGTTAAAACAGGTGCCTGGAAAAAAAAGTAGAGGGAAATGTAAATTGGGAGGACCCGGTGTGGATTTGAGGCCCACTCGATTTTGTCATGCCTTTTGGAGGGATTTCTTGTTCTCCGAAAGTCAAAGGAGGGCATAACCCTCTCTCTATGACTTCGGGCAAGCCTCGAATGGGAAAGACCCGGAATTCACCCCCCTCGCACAGCCCGAGTGGCCTCGACTTAACCTTCCCTTCTGTATTCTCTTAAACTCCAGGCAATTCCAAAGGCGAAAATGCAGCCAACTGGCTCACGGCGAAGAGCGGCCGGAAGAAACGCTGCCCCTACACGAAGCACCAGACGCTGGAACTGGAGAAGGAGTTTCTATTCAACATGTACCTTACTCGAGAGCGGCGCCTAGAGATCAGCCGTAGCGTCCACCTCACGGACAGACAAGTGAAAATCTGGTTTCAGAATCGCAGGATGAAACTGAAGAAAATGAACCGAGAAAACCGAATCCGGGAGCTCACAGCCAACTTTAATTTTTCCTGATGAAACTTCCAGGCAATGCCGTGTTTTCGCTTCCAGAGCGCCTGTACCCCTCCTGCCTCCGGCCTCTGCCCCAGAACTCGCACCTGTACCGGAGCCCTGTTCCTCCCTTCCACACTTCGCCATCTCCCAGGCCGTTTCGTCTGTGCAGGGCTGGTTTGTTCTGACTTTTTGTTTCTTTGTCTGTTTGCTTGGTGTTGGTTTACTCGTTTTCTGGGGGAAAAGCCATATCGCTAAAATTCTATAGAGATTGAGATTGTCCTCCCTGTCAAGTCCTGACTGGGCTGGGTTCGCTGCCTCGGGGGTCCTACTGCTAGAAACAGCCCCAGTACTCCTACATAGATCTGGTTTCCTGCTCAGCCCTGGGTAAACTTAGCCGGAAGCCCTAGGTCCCATTGTCGGCGCTGAGGTGTCTGGCCTGAGGTCAATGGTGCAAGGAGCCGCCACCGGGTTCACCAGCCTGGAGTGCTGCTGAGCTGTGTTTAATCAGGGAGTACAGGCCTGATTTCTCTTTTCTTCCTTCTTTTCTTCCTTGGCCAAGAGCAGAGAATCAAAACATGGACATGCAGGTTAGCTAAAGGGCTTGACCTGGCTGATTGAAAAAATGAGAAAGAAATAATCAGAAAGATTAATTTTTCCTTCCTCTGTAAGATCTCCCAGCTTTAAATGAAAATAAAAATGGCCAAGAGAAGGAACCTTCTCTTCCGGTTTGCTAAGGTCTTGCTTGCCTGACTAAAATCCTTCATTTACCTTTGAATTTCCATATCCTGGCTGTTGATAAATAATGTAGGTTTGTTTATACATGTGGAATTAGTGGATTTTTTGCCATTAAAATTGTTACCAATGGGTAACACGAGAAAAGCACACCATGATTCTCCCTATCTTATGGAGTTGGTCTTTTTTGTTTGTTTTTGTTTGTTTGTTTGTTTTGCTTTAATTCCCCCCTTTTTTTGTTTTGTAGGCTTTCTGAAATTCATGGAAGCCTAGGCGGGCTGGGGCAAGCAGATGAGAGAAGGGAGCCATTGTTTGGATTTTCTTTATACTGTGAAGTTACAATGCATAAAAGGGTCAAACCTGTAGGTGCAGAAAAAGAAAAGACTATAAGTACAAATCTGTATAAATGTCTATTATTATGAAAAATTGCCAATCTTGTTTAAGCAAATGCATTCTATCGTTATTATAAATGTTAGTTCTAGCTTTATTTACTTCAAATCTTAAATCAGAATAAATTAATATTGTATTGCTGCTGTGCGTGGAAAAAGATGATGTTTATGTTCTTATAGAATAAAAGCTGTGGAATGAAGCTTTTTAATTCTACCTCTTTTTTGACTTCTTATCTTCACCTTCCACTTTATCCTGTCCACCACTTTTACAACAGGAGGGCTACTCCGAGCCCCCTGCAATTACTTTAGGCATCTATTTAAATATTACCTAGACGGTCGTAATTTGTCTGGGCCCTATAGCCCTGGTGCCTTAAGGTTTGTCGGCTTTTGTTCAGTTTTATGACTTGCTAGTATATCTGGATTGTGGCTGTCTTGGACCAGTGGTTTCAGTTGCGAGGAGAGCTGCATAGACAGAGGAAGCTAAACAGGATTTCTTTCGGGAACCCCAGAGAGACTCGCAGAGGCCAGTTATTTTGCGGGTGTCCAGGCCCCAGAAGACCCCACGCTCTAAATCCGCGGAGGAGGGCCCACTCACAGAGCACCACTAGTGTGCCTGCGGTGGCAGCGGTTAAGTGGACCGGGGCCGAGCTGTCCAGGGTCACCCCCTCCCCCTGCCGGGCCTCCCCCACCTGGCGGCCCTCCGCTAGGCCACGCGTTTCCTGCTCGCCGGAGGTGGGGGGGGGAGCGACACTTGGGGGGGGAGGGTCTCGGGAGCGCGCGCCTCAGCGGGCGGGCGGCTAGTGGGGAGAGCGAGCGGCTGCGGGGGAGCAAGTCGAAGAGGCCGCGGCCAGACACAAGACTGGGCTCGGGGCTGTCCCCTGCGCTTTCCGGTCGTTCAAGGCGGCTGCTGCACTGCTCGGCTTCGTGAAGCTGCAGGATCTGGGGAACCCTCGGCACGCCGCTCGGGCTTCCCTCTCTTCGCGCCCCCCCCCCTCCTTTCCTTCTTCCTCCCCCTTTCTCGTTCCCCCTCCTCCCTTCCCCTCATTCTCCTAGGCGTACCTTCCCGGGGACCAGTGGCTTCTTCTTCCACTACCACGGGTTTAGGGCAGTGGCTGGCGCAGGTTGCGGAGGGCTGGTCTGGGCACGATCGCAGAGCAGGGCTCTTTCCTTGGCGGCGACGGTGGCGGCAGCGGAAGGCGGCTGCGGGCGAGGCAGCCCGGCGCCGGCAGCAACAGAACTGGTCGGTGATTTAGGTAGTTTCCTGTTGTTGGGATCCACCTTTCTCTCGACAGCACGACACTGCCTTCATTACTTCAGTTGAAAGCGTCTCCAGGTACCAGCCGGGGTGGCCAGGCGGGCCATCAAGGCCTTAATCGTGCCAGGCCTGCGGTGGCATCCTCGGATCCCCAGTGCCGGAGGAGCTTCGGGTCCTCGGCGCTGTGCCATCCAGCCCGCCTCACGCTTTCCGCCCCGCACCTGGCCCGGGGCAGGTATGGTCAGGTTAGCGGCAGATTCTGGGACGCCGGGGGCGTGGTAAGAATTCTGGGCCCCGGGCCATTCAAGGTCAGGGGCGCTCCCTGAGCTTTCCCTACTGTAGACCTGCGCCTGTCTGGGGCTCTGCTGTTCTCCTGCGAGGCTGGGCTGGAACTCATAAGCACCACTGTAATCCCGCCTTGAGCTGCGGGTAAATTCTTTCGCCAGTAGAGCCCCAGGCTGAGACAGGAGAGTCGGGATCGTCCTTCTGGGGGTGGTATCCTGGCCTTGTTGCTTACCCTTTCCTCTGCAAGCGTGCCCTCGGCTCCTCAGAGTCGCCGCTGTGTATTTTACTTATTTTCCATCCTCTTTCCTTCTTTCTTTTTTATCCCTTCCTTTTGCATTTTCGTTGCTCTTTCCCTTTTTTCTTTTTCTTTTTCTTGCATCTTCCATCTTTCTGTCCAATTCTATATCTGTTTCCTTTCCAAATCGTCCTTCCGGAGGGGAAAGGGCTGGCTTAGAGAAAGCTTAGAGCTTTCATTATTTATTTATTTATTTATTTTTTCCCGGTGCCGAGGAAGGAGTGCGTAAGGGAGGCTGTTCAGGACCGTGGTTTTTGGCCTGGTGGGCCTCTGCGCAGACAAGGCCTCGGTTACGATCACGACCGGATGGCGGCGGCCTTGCGTTAGCGGCTGCCTGAGAGATCCGCTGAGGGGGCACCCGCGGCGTCTTTGTGTGCCCACACCGAGGGCAGGGAAGCCTTCACCAGCTCCCCTGGTTCGGAAGCTGGAATCGGAGCTGAAGCCCAGCCTAGGTTCTGTGGAACCTGGCTACCGAGAGAGCTCCAGCAGGAAGTTTCCGGCCGGCTCTGCCAGCTTTACCGGTCCTACCTCGGGCTTTGACCGTGATGAAGGAGCCTCGCTGGGACCAAGGCTTGACTGCTGGCTGGCTTGCCAGCCGTAGCGGATCCAGAAAATGTTAGCCTCGCCCCCTCCCCCTTGTGCAGCTGGGTGTTTGAGAAGGGGGCTTTCCTAGCTCCAATATATTTTAAATGAGTGAAAAAAAAATACCAAATTCAAGAACTAAGGGGGCACAAACTTGAGTATTGGTTTTAAATTGTAGTCTATGAAAGCCACCCCAACCACTCTCCATACAGAAAACTGAAAGCAAGCCATCCCTGCCCCTGCAACAAATGCACCGCCTCGAGACCACAGAACTCTGTTTCCGTTCCCAGCTCAGGCTAGGAATTGTTTTTATTGCTCAGCCCAACAACCTGTTATCTGAAAGGCCAGTACACCCGGTTCCCTCCAACTCTTCTCTGCCATTTTCTGGATCAGGGTATTGGATTTATTTCAGAGGCCACGGTTTTAGGAAGATTCTCAGATGCAAATGCGGTGGTTTGTAATTTCACCCACATATTGTTTCTAGATGCGCATACAACCCCTTTCCTGTCCAAAAGAAAGCAGGAATAAAAAGCTGAATACTCTAGCATCCAATCTCTGGGCTCACAAGAACAATGTCTGCTTTGGGGAATTTTTCCCCTTTCTGCCCACCAGTAAAGAGCTGCTTGATACTCAATGCCTGCTACTTATTTTGTAATTCTCCTATTTGGAGACTAATGTTTTAAAAATATTTTTAATTAATAATAATAATAATAATAATAATAATAATAATCTATTTCTTCTCTGGGTTAAAAAAAGTGAAAAAGGCAGCCAGCCAGACATGCTGTGTCACTCACAGACAATTACAATTAAGAGCAGAGTTATACTCCAGGGTTATTGCTTAAATGAGAATCTGAACCTCAGAGGCCTGCCGGATATTTAGAACACCTTGGCCTGTGCTGGGGGTGGGGGGTGGGAATGACTTGGAGGAATTTGTAGGGAAAGGAAAATATTAGGGGGAGGGGACTGAGGCAGCTGGGACAAGCCACATCCAGTTCCTGGTGGTGGCCGCTTTCTTCTTCCTGCTGACAGCAAAGAAGGGACTCGTATTCCCAAAGTTTCACAGCCTTCCTCCTTGGTAGAGCCTAGCATTTTGAGGATTCCTGTCTCCTGGGATAGGAATGTGTTAGAGTGTTGGAAGGTGTTTTCTTGAACTCTTTGTAAGAAAAGAAAGCAAAAAGCAAGATGGAAGTGTCTCAGCCCAGCAGTTTTGCTGACAGTGAAGTAATCAGAAACATACTCTTGGAAGGCGCAGACTTCACACGTGAATTTAATTATACAGGTCCTAGGAGTTGTTGCTTTGTGCTCCGAATTGGGAGGGGGTCACCCCCCCCCAACAACAGTGGCTGTGGCCTTTTCACTTTCTCTCATCCCCAAAGATTCTAAGGGGTGAGAAATAACATCCTCCATTTGGCCAAGGGATGAGATAAAAGTCAATGTCCAGTGCTCCTCCCGTGGTAATCTGTAGCACTGGACTTGAGCTGTAGCAGCCTAGTACGGGGGATCTCTGTTGCTCTGTCTCACAGATAACCAAGATATGGGTGCTGGAGATAGGAAAAGAGAGGGAGGGAGGGAAGGAAAGGAAAGGGAAGAGAGAGGAAGGGAAAGGAAAGGAAGGGAGGGAAGTGGGGTGAAGGAGGGATGGGAGGAAAGAAAGGAGGAGGGAAGGACCCCAGAAGTGCTCATACTGGGTCCTGAAGGGCCACTACAGGCGTTAGCTCTCCTCTTTTAGGCTAGGTTGCCCTTCAGCAAGACAAACTCTCCTGGTACTGATGTTTTTTTCCCCAACTCGGGTCTGGGGAGAAGGCTTACAGATGATAGAGCTGAAAACCGGGCCGGGCCGCTGGCTGAGAAATCAAATTCTCTGAACCGCTTGTGCTCAAAGTCGTGGGCCAGGGCCGAGGCACAGAGGCAGTGCTTGTGACACAGTCAGGTCCTCAACCCCTTGAGAGAAGCTGGCAGTCCCTCTGTGGGGCCTTCCCTTGTGGAGCAAGGGCGATTTGGGTGCTGAGCGAGTGCCTGGCTGGCTTTACAGTCTAGCAAGGCTCGGTAGCTCACTCTAGGAGGTTGTCCCATCGATGGGATGGTGCGTCGTGGCAGGGGAGGTGGCCATTCTGTTTGAGGTGGAGAGAGCCTTGTATTTGACTTTTTGAGGCAGGCCTGGGGGGAAACTCGCATCTCCGAGGACCGAAAGGATTATTTACAGGGTGCTCACCAACCAAACACAACAGTCTAATTTAACCTTTCCAAGTCCTCGTAAATTTTTACAGGGAGCCGCAGCGAGGCAAAAGAATCTGTTGGTTGTTCCCGACTTCCCACCAGCCTGTGTGGCTTCCGAAACAATAACTCCTTATGAAATATCATAAATATAGATTTAAATACAGTAGAGTGAGAATGCGATTTGGCTGCTTTTTTATGGCTTCAATTATTGTCTAATTTTATGTGAGGGGCTCTGCTGGCCACACTCGCACGCGGGACCCGCGCCTTCCTGATGGCGTGATTAATTGTGATATAAAATAGTCCGCTTAAGAAGTGCGTGTGTCTGGTGTGTGTGTGTGTGTGTGTGTGTGTGTGTGTGTGTGTAGGGGGGTGGCAAGGGAGAGTACAGAGGCAAGGCCAGATTTGATCTTTTAATCTTCGTTGGCCACAATTAAAACAAACCAGATCGTGGAGCGGCGCGATCCCTTTGCATAAAAACATATGGCTTTTGCTATAAAAATTATGACTGCAAAACACCGGGCCATTAATAGCGTGCGGAGTGATTTACGCGTTATTGTTCTGCCGGGCGGACACGTGACGCGCGTGGCCAATGGGGGCGCGGGCGCCGGCAACTTATTAGGTGACTGTACTTCACCCCCCCCCCTCCCCGGTGCCACCAAGTTGTTACATGAAATCTGCAGTTTCATAATTTCGGCGGGTCGGGTTGGGCCGGCCAGGCGCGGGCTACTGCGATGGCCACCACCGGGGCCCTGGGCAACTACTATGTGGACTCCTTCCTGCTGGGCGCCGACGCTGCTGACGAGCTGGGCGCCGGACGCTACGCGCCAGGGGCCCTGGGCCAACCCCCAAGGCAGGCGGCAGCGCTGGCCGAACACCCCGACTTCAGCCCCTGCAGCTTCCAGTCCAAGGCGGCGGTGTTCGGCGCCTCGTGGAACCCGGTGCACGCGGCGGGCGCCAATGCGGTGCCCGCTGCAGTCTATCACCACCACCACCACCCCTACGTGCACCCCCAGGCGCCGGTGGCCGCGGCGGCGCCGGACGGCAGGTACATGCGCTCCTGGCTGGAGCCCACGCCCGGTGCGCTGTCCTTCGCGGGCTTGCCCTCCAGCCGGCCTTACGGCATTAAACCTGAACCGCTGTCGGCCAGAAGGGGTGACTGTCCCACGCTTGACGCTCACACTTTGTCCCTGACTGACTATGCTTGTGGTTCTCCTCCAGTTGATAGAGAAAAACAGCCCAGCGAAGGCGCCTTCTCCGAAACCAATGCCGAGAATGAGAGCGGTGGAGACAAGCCCCCCATCGATCCCAGTAAGTGTCTCCTCCCTGCAAGCCGGGGCCGCTGCCTCCACGCCGGCCACCAGGATCTACCAGCGCCTCGGCTTTCTCTCGAGCCCTGCCTTCGTCCTCCACGGGAGCCTCTGGATCTGGGGTCGAGAACCAGAAGCTGGTGCTTGGAACACCTCAGATAGGGGCCCCCAAGTCCAGAGAACTGTGTGGAGCAGGCCCGGCCGGCTGGGGGAAGGGGAGGATTGCTGCAGCAAGAGGGGGCGGGGCGGGCGCAGCGAATAGAGCCGAGACCCGCCGCCCCTCTCCTAAACTGCCCAGGCCCAGGACAGACAGACTTTGGGCGCTTCTTCGAAAGCAGCGCAGAGAAGTCTTTTGTGCGGCTAGATTGTTCACGACCTGCGTGCGGCAGCCACGTCAGCCGGGCAACCTGACCCCGGGACGCTTGGGGAGACCTCCGGTTCCCTCCACTTCTTGCTCTCGGCCGCTGGCCGCGTAAATCCTGCCCAAGAGGAGGCTGCGGGCTTTGGAGTCACGAGGGTCCCTTTGCCAGATTTATTCAAATAAAGTGGAGACGTGATCAAAGGCCTTGGGGCATCCTGCCTCCCCCCCTCTAGCTCCCACGGCCTTCCGGGAAGGTCAAATAGAGTGGCAGGAAAAGGAGACAGTTTTCAGGGAAGCCGGGAAGGGGAGACCGTGATGAGAGAGAGAGAGAGAGAAAGAGAGAGAGAGAGAGAGAGAGAGAGAGAGAGAGAGAGAGAGAGAGAGAGAGAGATCGAGATCGTGTTAATCTTGCTAAATGAACACAGAACAGCCTGCTCTTTGCCTTGCTGGCAAAAAGAGTATGGTTTCCAAATCTCTCTCTATCACAATGTGCAGAGGGGGAGGACGGGGAGCAAGGGAGGAGAGAGCAGGGCGCAGATGGAAGGGGTGCTGTTGTCCGTGACCCTCCGTGGGTCTGCCTTCCAGGGCTTCATTGTGTTTTCTCTAACCAGTTCGGCGGCGGCGGCGGCGGCGGCGTCGTCCTGCACTTCGGCGGAGACCCCCAAGCGGCTCCTTCGCACCCATCCAGGATGCCTCTCCTTCTAAACGCAGTGTCTCTCTCCCCCGCAGATAACCCGGCCGCCAACTGGCTTCATGCTCGCTCCACGCGGAAGAAGCGCTGCCCCTACACGAAGCACCAGACGCTGGAACTGGAGAAAGAGTTTCTGTTCAACATGTACCTCACACGGGACCGCAGGTACGAGGTGGCCCGGCTGCTCAACCTCACCGAGAGGCAGGTCAAGATCTGGTTCCAGAACCGCAGGATGAAAATGAAAAAGATCAACAAGGACCGAGCAAAAGACGAATGAGCCGTTCCGGGCTCCTTTAGAAAAAGGGCAAGCTAGAAAGAGAAAGAAAGACTGTCTGTCCCCTTCTCTCTCCTCTCCCCCGACCCCAGCCTCCACCACCCGCCCAAAGCGGCTCTAAACCCCAGGCCTCATCTCCCCCTGGCAGTCCCTGCTCAGGCTGGCTCCTAGGCCTGCGGCTTTATCGGAGGAGGTATTGTGCGCTTTCCATTTTCTGTAACACACACACACACAAGGAAGGGCATTAGCGCTGATGGCTGTATGTGCTAGCTTGTATATATATTTAAAAAAAATCTACCTGCTTCTGACTTAAAGCAAAAGGAAAAAAAAAACTACCTTTTTTATATAATGCACAACTGTTGACGGGCTGTATAGTTTTTAGTCTCTGTAGTTAATTTAATTTGCTCTTCGTGTGGCAGACCACTCTGCCAAAATACTTGAACACTGTGTTTTATTGTGGTAATTATGTTTTGTGACTCAAACTTCTGTGCTGGGTGAGGCACCCATTGTGATTGTGGAAGCTAGAATTCAATTTGAACTCAGGTTGTTTATGGGGGAAGAGATGCATAGCGTATAGCTCTGTAGTGGAATACTGTGTAACTAGACCGTCAACCTACGATTGTAAACTAGCTATAAGGATTTCCCAGTGAAATCAAATTTGGAAAGAAAAAGGGAGGTAGTTCTCCAGGACGCATAGATTCATGATTTCTCTACTTTTGAAATGTGGGCGTCTTCATCTTTACATGTTCTAGACTCCAGTCTTGTCCAGTGTACATAGAATCTCCATATTAAAGGAATATTCATAATCAGACAAGCCTGAATATTGTTTTTGCACCAGAGGAGAAGTGAGGAAATTCGGAGCTATACATATGTGCAGAGGGTTACTACCTATGGTTTATGCTTAATTTTAATTGGGGGGAAATGGGTGCTTATTGTAATGGAGTTAATTTTATTGATAATAAATTATACACCATGAAACCGCCATGGGCTACTGTAGATTTGTATCCTTTGATGAATTTGGGGTTTCCATCTGACTGAACATACACTGTATATTTTGCAATAGTTACCTCAAGGCCTACTGACCAAATTGTTATGTTGAGATATTTAACTTTTGCCAAATAAAATATATTGATTCTTTCACTTTGTGCGGGTCTGCTTTTTGCACCTTCTTTTTCTAGGTCTATTTTCTGGGTGGGGGCCGGGCTGAGGTTCAGGAGAAAGAGCCCCACTTCTGTCTTCAGCAAGGTGCTGGAGCCAGCTCGGTGGCAACCAGTCGGGGCCGGGCCTAAGCACTCCCAACCCAGCCGGCTGCCGGAAGACAGAAGCAGGGGCTGAAAGCTGGGGAGGCTCGCCCGCCCGCATAGCCAGTCACTCGGGCCTTGTGTCCTATTTGCCAGGCGACAAGGGAAGCATCTGAGGTCCTGGACAGAAGCACTGGGCACCGGTGGCCAGCAGCGGTGGAAAGGCCATTCTTTCATTTTGGTGCCTCAAAAAAAAAAAAAAAAAAAAATTCCCAAACCCGGACCCACAAAAGGGGCCCGAGGCCCTTGAAAGTAGGGTGGTCGAGTTGAGTTGAGGGGTGCAGGACCAGAAGCTGAGGGCCTGTGGCCTGCTAAGGAGGCTCTGAGGAGACAAACCGGATCCAAATGTGCACAATGAGATGGTGGCCCCTTCAAATACGTAGGGGTTTTCAGGAGATGGAAAAGCTGTACCCCCGTGCTCCACTGAGTCCTGCCCATCGAGTGAGTTGTTGTTGTTGGTGGTGGTGGTGGTGGGGGGGTGGTCAGCATCCTACACTGTTAAGCCATCTCCGGAGCCTAAGTCCCCACAGAAGCAGGCCTTAGCAACCGACAAGCCCCGAAGCGCCATAAAAGAAAATGAGGCTGTTACCCTTTATGGGGTGTAAAGGGCTGCGTGGGGGGAACAGCTTCAACTTCGGAGGCTCAAGCGCCTTCCAGATGTAGCCAGAGGATTCTGCTTTGCTTCCCCCCACCCCAACTCCTTTTCCACGCTCCCCACCCCCCCACCCTGCAATGTTGACCGTCTTCTAACGCGAGAAAGGGGGACCAGGGAGAGGTTGGATAGGGGCGCCCCCACCCCCAATGCGCCGCCAGGCTGGCACGCCCTCTGTTGTGGCAGACAGAAAGAACTTCAAAGCCTGGGCAGTAAGGGTGTGCCATAAAGGAAGGTCTGCGAACTGTCTGGAATTCGGCTCTTAATGAGTTTACAACTGTCCAGCTCCAATTAGGGTATCCCACCAAAACCCTTTCATTTGTTTGCTCTGTCTGCCGCCGATAAAGAGACTGCGGAAACAGCCCTCTTTTTATGGGCATTGCCCCCTCTGCAGCGTAGATTCCCGGCTCCCTGAGGATCCCGGGGGACGGGGCCCTCGCTCCGCCCAGGGGAGTGGGCCGCTGGTTGGGTCACCGGCGCGGCCGAAGTTCACGCCGGCCGGAGCAGCTGCGGCTGCAGTACCAAGAGCAATCCAGGAGATGGCAGTGTGGCTCCACGCAAGAGGCACTCCCGCCGCCATCTCCCGCCGCCGCGACCTAGGAAGCTCCTAAAATGTCGACTTGAAGCGCGCCTTTCTAGAACGGGATCCGCGTGAACAGCAGTCGTATATTTTCCCTGCTGCTCATGCCAACCTGAAAGCCTCCGGGGGACACAAGCATGAGCCGGGGCTTGCCTGACCGTCGGCACTCGCTCCTCCCAGGCCCCATTCCAATGCCGCGGCGTTGCGTGGCAGCAACGGTGCGCAGACGGTACGGGGCTGCGGCTCAGGGAGCCGGTTCCATTCCGGGGTCACAGTGCTCATCCCAGCAGTGATCTAGGGGCAGCGAGGCACGCAGGAACGGTCATTCACGACGGACGGACAAGGGAACGAACACCTACAGCCCCAGGACCAGATGACCCCACAAAGAACGCGCCCGGTGGACACGGGTTCCGCCGATCCTCGAGGCCCCGAAACCTGCGCCCTGGTTCAGGGCCGGGTACCAGGCCTAGCGAGCCAGCACCAGAAAGAGAGAGAGAGAGAGCCCAGACGTCAGGACTCGGCCGGTTTGAATACCTGACTTTAAAATTAGGCGGCTGAAATTTGGTTAGTTATAAAATCATACATACTTGGTGGCTGTCTAGCGTAGATGTTCTGCGAATTTGGCCACTCTGGGATAACTCAGGGCACAGACTGGGAACTGTTAGGTTATTCGAAAATAAACGATATGTTTAAATAAGTAGAATACCACCCTAGCTCCAGGATTGGCGTTCACGTGGTTGAAGTCACTCTTGCTTCTCTGGCAAAGCTATTTCTTTGGCATTGAAATGCCAAGGCTACTCTGGCGTCTCTGGCTGTGGAGGCTAGAAAAGCAAAAATCCCCGACCCACTCCCAGCCTACTTTTAATGCTAGACGGGGGACGTACTCCGGAGCAAACCCGGCCAGAGTGCGGGAATCAGCTCCCGGTGTAGGATGCTTTCAGAAAGAAAACACAAGAGCAAACAGAACCAACCCTTCGAAGCGCCGCGGATAAAGGCTGTGCAGTGCATTTATTTGGGTCGTAATAGTCTCGGCCAAGCCCACAAAATGTTTATGACTCGCATCTCCGTGCTGAACACGCTGTAAAACTAGGGACTCGATTTTGGCTGACATCTCTCCTGGGTCTCCGTCTCTCTCTCTCTCTCCCTCCTACTCCCTTTTAGAACTCTTCCTATATACACGTGGGCATTACAGACACATATTTATATCATCATTATATTTCCGTATGTAACACACGCTACTCCACAGCCTCTGCTTGTAGGAAGGGTTTTTATAGCTTCCTGGAGAGTCACCCGTGCTCGCCTATCCTAAATCTCAGAAAGCTTTCTTTATGTAACTGCAAATAAGCAGCGAAATCGTTGACCAGTGGACACAGTAGAAGGCTCTATTTTTCTAACAATGGAAGTCACAGGTTGGCGGGACCTCTTCTCTCCGCCGCCGTCACAGAGGCCCCAGGTAGGTGTGGGCCTCTAGGGGCTCTGAGGCCTGGTGAACTGCCTAGGCCGGGAGCTCCCTTGCCCTTGGCCGATTGGCGGCTGGCGAGCAGGCTGCTCTCTGGTTTTCGCTGCTTGGGAGGCAAGACTCGGCTAGGAACCGAGCTTATTTTTTTTTCCCCTCTGCTTCGGGGAGGAATTGGTATCTACGTCCAAGCTAGAAGCTTCTCACCAGGTGGGGGACAGAAGCTGAAGCCCGCAGCCCCTGCGGGGGAGGAGGACAGAAACATTTAAAGACCCCAAACTCGGAATCATTCGACTCTCTAGAAGGCACCATTCGCCGCCAAGGGCTGGGTTTACCTTTAAATCTAGATTTAAACACTGAGGACTATTTGGCGACAGGAAACAAGTTCTGACAGTAGGTTTGAAAGCTAACTCTGGGAAAGCGTTGAGAAATATTTAGATAGTTCCGCAGATTAAAAACTGGCGTATAAGGCTTCTTCTCCAGGGCCTGGGCTAAATTGTATGGGAATACTATCATGCATAAGAGATGCATTTCTGTCAAATAAATAGGGAACCAATGGCCAAAGAAGATAGAATTAAATAGGGCCTTATTGAGAGTCGGACTTTTTTTTTTTTTTTTTTTTTTTTTATTGTTGTGAAGTCTAGCCAGGGAAGAGAGACCCAGAAACGAAGGGAAAGGTTTTCGGTGACCCCAGGACCTGCTCAGATGGAAGACTTGGGCCCAGAAGTGCCAAGGCCTTTTGAAAGCAGCAGAATTTGGACCATATTTGGCCGTGGCAAACGGGGGAAGAGCCTCTTGCCGGGGACTCCTTGGTCGTGCCCGGGCCAAATCCAGACGACCTTCCTAGGCGTGTGAGTGTAGTTTTTTCCTGTGCTACCTCAAATCGCTCCTCACTCTGGCTGTCAGGTCTCCTTCTAAAGGAAAGTTCCACTTTAAACATCGTCGCTTTGGACTGCTCCAGTCGCCTGAGTCTAGACAGACGGCCGGGGCCTGCCTAGTCTTTCACTTTGCGCCTGGCTCTGTGTCAGCCCAGGAACAATTTATTGGTCTAAAGCCGCCTAATTTCTCCTCTTTGATCTCCTGGTCTTCTTTTTGTTTGCTTCGTCTTCCTTTATCTTTTTTAGAATTTTATTTCTCTGTTAGAAGACTCTGCTATTTGGATTTTTTTCTTTCCTGTTTTACCCCCTCTGTTTCCCATCCTGATCCACCATAAAGGGGATCCCGGATATTGCCGCCCCAGGGTCCCTCCGGGGAGATAGCCTAGCTCCCCACCTGCCCTCCTCCCACCAAAGCCCGGGCCCTTTGCTAGGTAGGCGCTGGGGCTCCGTTGCAGGGGGATTTGAATCATCCTTCCTCTTTTGTGCTCCCAAGACCCCCGAGAGGATGAGGTGAACGGTGGTGGGGGGCAGCCTGGACCCACTGAAAGTGATGAGAAAGTGCTTTGTACACCAGGAACCAAACTCTATAATTTAGAGGAGAATTTCCGGGGCAATTCCATTGTGAAGTCGGGTTTATGGTGTGCAATCGAGCTGAGCAGTAAAAGGTGGCCAGTCTTCCAGCTTCGGCCTGGGCAGTTTATGAGGCGATTAGGGAAAGGGTTCACCCAAATATCCTCCAGAGAACGTTGGGCAGCAGGGCCTCCATCTGACTTATCACTGCACGGGGGTCCAAAGTCCCGCAAGGTAGGGTCCCAGGGTGAGTAACTATTTGGGAGGAAGAGAATGAGACTGTTTGCGTTTGTGAACCAGTGCCTAGAAAGGCGAAGCTGCGAGATTTGGGTGGCCCTTGTGAGGGTTCCCCTATTTGCTTCTATAGTCTCCTAAAAAACTGGGGTTCCACGGTGGGCTACAGCCCCAGTCCCTGAGACCCCCCTCTTTTCACTCTAAATTAGCTCTAAAAGTCTACTGTTCCCCGGCCCACAAGGCGGAGGTGCAGGGGTAGCTTGGCTGGGAGCTGCCAGAAACCTCCCAGTATGAAGGATGCATTTAGAAAATTGTGGACTCGAGCTTCCAAGCTGCGGGAGGATGACCCAGTTTCCCCGTGATCCAGGGGCAACACCAGGGGTTGTGGGAAGGACAAAGGGGGTGTTGAGCCACCTATGGGGTTGCTGCGGGCCAGCCAGGTGCCCAGGAGCGAATGCAGAGAGACTGCAGGGCGGCGGTGTCCGGGAGGAGGAAAGGGAATCCCATGTTAATAAATCTGTTGGCAAATGAGGCTCATTAATAGATAAATATTTCACTGCTTCCTTTAGGGCGGATAAACAGTGCTCCGCCGAGCCGATTAAAGAAAGGAAGCTGGGAGACATTGACTTTATTCGAACCACATGGTTCCAGTTTGTGGCAGCATTCGTGCTGCTCAGCTAGAGCAGACGCCGCGCCTGCGGAGTTTGCACTGGAGCATCACATCTGGCCTTAAACGTTCTCCTGCTTAGAGAGAGAGAGGTGGGCAAGGAGCGGCTCCTTCTCTCGACATCATCTATGGGCCGACAGGTTGCAGAGACCCCGCAGGGGCTTGAGTCTGCAGAGAGGACACGGATAGGGGGAGTCTACACACTGGATCTGGGGTTCAGGAATAGGTATGAGGTTGGGGGAGGGGAGGCGAACCCCTCCGGACTTCCGCAGGCTCGGGCACCAGGCTGGGGCTCTGACTGCGTCGGGCGCCCGGGGGCCGGCGGGGTGCAGGCCGCTGCGTGGGCCGCGTATTTGAGCCTCTTCCCGTTCCATTCTAGGCGGCCGCCGGCCCGTGGCGCGAGACCACCTGTGAGGGCTGCTGAGATTGGCGGAGGCGGTCATGTGGGCGGTCACGTGCCGCGGCGAGCTCCGTCCAAAAGAAAATGGGGTTTGGTGTAAATCTGGGGGTGTAATGTTATCATATATCACGCTACCTCGTAAAACCGACACTGAAAGCTGCCGGACAACAAATCACAGGTCAAAATTATGAGTTCTTCGTATTATGTGAACGCGCTTTTTAGCAAATATACGGCGGGGGCTTCTCTCTTCCAAAATGCCGAGCCGACTTCTTGCTCCTTTGCACCCAACTCGCAGAGAAGCGGCTACGGGCCGGGCGCCGGCGCCTTCGCCTCCACCGTGCCGGGCTTATACAATGTCAACAGCCCCCTCTATCAGAGCCCCTTCGCGTCGGGCTATGGCCTGGGCGCCGACGCCTACAACCTGCCCTGCGCCTCCTACGACCAAAACATCCCCGGGCTCTGCAGTGACCTCGCCAAAGGCGCCTGCGACAAGGCGGACGAGGGCGTGCTGCACGGCCCGGCCGAGGCCAGTTTCCGCATCTACCCCTGGATGCGCAGTTCAGGTAGGCGCCCCGACCCGCCGGGTCGGCGTGCGGGCGGAGCGGGGGGGAGGGGGGTGCGGGCGCGGGGCGCGGGGGGCCGAGAGAGCCCCAGCCTGGCGGCTTCCAGCCGGCGGCCCCGCAAGTCCCGGTGGCGCTGCCTTTCTGGTTTTAATTAGAGCTGAGGCGCCATTGCGTGGAGAGACCCGTAGCATTGTATGTAAATGAGGCTCATAAAACTTTTTATGGCCCAATTAATGGGTTCGATCCTCGTAAATTTATTTAACTCCATTTGCCTTGGAATTTTTACAGTAAGTTTCTCCGCTATTCTCATTCTCATGTTCTTTCTCTCCCCCTTCTCCCCCTTCTTCCTCTCCCTCTCTTTTTCTCTCCCTCAGCCTCTCCTCTCTCTCTTCCTTCTTTCCTGTTCTTCATTCCTTTCTTGACTCCAACTTCCCCTCACCACCACCCTCCTTTTCTTTTGGCCTGGCTTTCTTTCTCAAAGGCAAGGAGAGCTAGGACCTCCGGGATCCCACACCCACCCCTGTACCCAGAGGCCATTTCCAGACCCTAGCTGGATCGAGTGGGACAGAGGGTGGAATTGCTACAGGAAGGTCTTGTGCGTGCGGCTGCCCAGGAGGGTTGCTCGCTTTCTAGCAGGACTGGGGAGCGGCTAGGTTTGCCTTTGAATGGCCAAAGTGCCGAGTCTCCCACTTGCCACACTCTATATTTACAATTTCCCTTTGTCAAGGGGAAGCGGGACATTGTAGAAACGTAGCCGGCTGGAAAGGCCGGTTGTAAAGTTGGAATTCTGCTCTAAGACTCTTCACAGACGGGCTGGCCCCGGGGTATTCCGCTCACACGTCTCCTCCCCCAGCTCAATTGGGGGTGATGGGGATTGAGCCTGGGTTTGGGCAGGGTGGAAGGTACAGGCTCTTGGACAGCCAGCGGGCCTGACTAAAACACTCTTCTGTCCACATCCCAGTCTGCTTGTCTGTTTGTCTATATGTCCAAATTTCTGCTCTCAGGACCCGATAGGAAGCGGGGACGCCAGACCTACACACGCTACCAGACGCTGGAGCTGGAGAAGGAGTTCCACTTCAACCGCTACCTGACGCGGCGCCGCCGCATCGAGATCGCCCACGCGCTCTGCCTCACCGAGCGCCAGATCAAGATCTGGTTCCAGAATCGGCGCATGA
Source organism: Peromyscus eremicus (assembly GCF_949786415.1). Classification (NCBI taxonomy): domain Eukaryota; kingdom Metazoa; phylum Chordata; class Mammalia; order Rodentia; family Cricetidae; genus Peromyscus; species Peromyscus eremicus. The sequence continues at coordinate 68,203,223 of NC_081418.1, read as the reverse complement.
AGTGGAAGAAAGAACATAAAGATGAGAGCCAGGCTCCTCCTGCGGCCCCCGAAGACGCCGCCGTGCCCTCTGTGTCCACGGCAGCTGCTGACAAGGCGGAGGAGGAGGATGAGGAGGAAGAGGAGGAGGAAGAGGAAGAAGAGGAATAAAGGGCCAGGCACAGGGCCCTGGCTGCACAGGACAGTCGGAAAAGCGTCTTTAAGAGACTCACTGATTTTAGTTACAAAAATGGAGGGAATAAAGTGTTTAAAAAAGAGAGAGAGAGAGAGAGAAAGAAAAAGAAGGAATCAGTCCCTACCCTCATCCCCCCCCACTCCATCACCCGCTTTAGCTCCCAGGGAGATTAGGTCACCCTGGGGACCCTGTCTGCCTCTGAGGACCCCAGTAGATACCCACAACCCCGGGCCAGTGTTGTGCCCTGGCACAGCCAAAATACTACCTAGCACAGGCCTCCTTGAGAGGCACCCCCAAACTACCTATGGGCCCAGCCCCGGTGGGCCACCACTAAGAAGTCCTCTCCACGTCCTAACAGTGGCACCTGCCCCTTTCCGCCTCCTCCCTGCAAAAACATGATCAGTACTACCTACTAGGCTTAAACTACCTATTTTGCGCTGCCTAGCTTTCCTGCGTGTGCACCCACTCCTCCCAGGCCAGGCCTTGACGCTTCAAGCTGACAGTCTTTGGAGTCTCCCAGGCTTCACTGACGGAGGCAATGAGGTCCAGGGACCAGGGCATTGGCTTCTATTTAAATTGAAAAAATAATATATTTATTCCAAAAACATACCAAATGCTGCAGCCTAGAATCCCTCTTTCTCTGGCTTTGGCACCTCAAGTTCAGGGCCATTACCCCTACTTCTGGAGGGGAGCATTCCTGAGCTGGCTGCAGACCTCTGGAATAGCTTCAGCTTTGTGGGACTCAGGAGAAGTCCCCAGCCTCACCCCCCCCCCCTTGCTTCTGTGTCCTACTGTTCAGCCATGTCGAATATGTATACTCTGACTTTTCCTACCAAGGGCAAATACTGTATATTTGAACCAGATTTTTTTTTGTTGTTGTTGTCATTTCTATAATCTTGGAGCTCATTTGTAAAGGAATGTCTTGACTTGGGAAAGGTGTTTTAAATGGGGTGACTTTGTAGCATGATGTGTTGTGTTGAACTAATTCTGTTGTGGGTGGGAGAGGTCCAATAACCCGCCTGGGTGCCCATTATCTCCCGTGTTGTCCCATGTCCCCCGTAGACCCAGCCTGGGTTCAGGGAAGGCATGCTTACCAGCCCAGTTACCTATGTTTTATGTATCAATAAAGATGCTTGGTGACAAAGAAACGTGGACTCTTTTATCCAGAGGGTCTGGGGCGAGGGGAGGTGGCCATAGCTGAAGGACAAGCCTTGTAGGTCAAAGGACCAAGGGGAAGCCACCATAGAGAGACTGTCCTTGAGTCTAAATTTTAGATATTCATGTATATATGTGTCCTGTCTCTTTTCCCACGTTTGTGTGTAGATTTGTGTGAGTAAGCGTGCTTCTATTTTTTTTGTTTGTGGTTGCTTATAGTTTTCATAATTGTGTACATTTCCACATCCATAGTGCGTGTATATCTGTGTTGTGTGTCAACATTTTCCATGTCTATAATTGGATGTGTGGGTTTCTGTGTCCAACTGCACGTTTTTCTGTGTCTATGCGTCCATTTTTCTGCGTCTACAATTGTATCCGTGCCTTCCTCTTTGTAGATGTTTTTGTCTGGCTATTGTGTGCACCAATTACCTAGATCCATTGAAAACAGCTATTAGTTAATATAATATATTTTATCTGTGGCCTCCCAAACTTCCACAAATTCCAAGAACGAATTCCAAATTCAACCTTTCCTCTAAAGGTGTAGACTGAGCTCTCAAAGGGTATTACCTACCCTCCGATTGATTCCGGATTCCGCATGCGCCCTGAGTCCAGCCCTAGAGTAGGAAATAGGATTCAGGGTCCTTGCCGCAGCACCCCCACTTAGCCTTCAGTAGAGGCGAGGATGCCCCAGGGCCCAACACTGCAGCGGAGGGGTTCTGGGACTGCCGTGGGCCTCAGACCCGGCTGCGCAACCTAGGCAAGTCCTGATGCAGAAGAGGGACTGTGGTTGGGGAAGGGGCGAGCAGCGAGGGACCAGGGACGAGGCGCGATGGAAGTAGCTTAGAGCATCCCGAGTTTGGCCCGCGAAGATCTCCATTCTTATCTCCTGGCTGGGTTGAACCAGCTTCTTAGGATTCTTTTAATAAAATCGAACCTAAAAGGGTCTGTAAAACCTGCAGCCCCAAGTCGGGACAGCCTCGGTGGTAAGATGGCGCCGGTGTAAGAGCTGCCTCCTCTTAGTGATGGGGAAAGGGTCATAAATCCGTTGTTGTTTATGAAAATTTACAACTTTGCAATACAACTTTATGAGTTGTTCGGCCCTTCCATTGGCCGCTGTCGGTCATGTGGATAGGAACCGTGAACATGAACTTTTTTATAATTTCCCTTGCGAGAATAGAGCCGCATTCTTTTGCTCCGCTCCGTCCTGCGTGCTTCGGAGCTCTGCCTTCCCAGCCTGCTTGGGCTCCGCTTTGTCCGGCGATGGCGAGCGAGGGGAAGGCACTGCCAGGCCCAGGCCGGCCGCTGGCGCTGGAGGTGGGGCGCGTCCAGTTCCTGGAGCAGCAGCCGCTGCCGCTTTGCAACTCACAACCTGGCTAATTTCCTGCGTCCTCTGGCACCAGGAAGGAGGACAATTCGTCTCCTGGGCTGCCGAAGCGACAGCTGTCAGAGAGGCAGGAGCTTCTGGGAGCCGCGGTCTGAAGGTGAGACATGTGGGAAGGAGACAGGGCAAAGGTGGGTGAGGTGCCACAGTGGTGGGAGAGGGCACCCAGAACGACTTTGAAAAAGGGCATTTCTCACCGTCATCGGTACTGTCCCTTCACACCCAGCCCCAATACACACCGCAGCCCAAACACGTCACTCATTCTCACCCACTACCGCCACCACCTACATTACTCCCTCTCCTCCCTCAAGGCAGATCAGCCTTCCTTCTGTGGCACAGTGCCCTTCCCCAGTGACCCTGGGAAGCCCAAGGGGAAGTCATCTGGCATTCTCCTGTTCCCTATCAGCCTCTGGGGTTTGGGATTATTTCATTCATGACCCAGTTGATTCAATTGACTCCCCCAATAACCAGAGATAGTTCCCGATCTGGGAATGTGGGCAGAGAGGAGATCAAAGCGAGGTAGCCCACGGGTGTTTTGTTAGCTTCAGCACACTGTTCTCTCCTGTGGGGCTAGTCTCAGAGAGAAGGGAGGATGGGGTAAACAAGGAAACGCAAAAGCAAAACTTACTAATTCAGAGTTCTCCGATGATTGCCTGCTTCATTTGCCCGTTTTTTCCGACCAGAGTGGTGTCTGGAGCCCTGGGAAAGGGGCTAGGTGCATGTGTGGAATTCTGTGTTGGAGGAGAGAATCGAATTAATTGGGTGCTACTGGAGGATGTTTCGGTACAGAGGACTGTCGTGTTGGCGCGTGTGGAAGGACCATATCTAAGGTTTCTGAAGGAAGGTTGTAAAACGGAGTCTGAGAAATAACAGGGTGGCAGCCCCAACCCACCTAAGGACAGTGATAGGCTGGTGTCCACGGTCCCCTACCTCTCGAGCCACCAGGGAGAGAGGACTACAGCTAGCCGCGAGGCGGCACTGAGTGTTGTTGGCCTGGCCGGTAGCTTTGCATTGCGCGGTGGTACCAGCCGAGGTGGCTGAGCCTGAAAGCGCAGCTGGCCAGGTCAGATTTGCACCCCCCCTTCCCCCGAGAGAGACAGAGCCACCCGAGAATCATTCGCGAGGTTCTGGGCTATAGTTCTTTTTGTTTATTTGGTTTTTGGTTGTTATTGTTGTTGTTGTTTTCCTATCTCAAGAGAGTGTCTCGGCATAGATCAGATAATTAAGATGGACACGTTGATATTTGGGATGTTCGCTGGACAACGCTGTGGGTGCGCCTTGGGGCAGGGACAGATAAAGCGCCGCTTTTGCCTCCCAGGGCCGCTGGCTGCCTGACTGTGGCTGCCTGGGGCGGATTATTTATTGCGACCGTGCTGGGAGCTCGCTGCTGCCACGCTGTGGCCGTCCCCGGGACCGGCGCCAGCAGCGGCCCGCCTCTTCGAGCCTGGCGCGACTGCTCTACGGGCCCCTGAGAGATCCCCCAGAAGCAGGGGAAGGGGGGCACAAAGGGGGACGTGAGGGGCAGTCTCCCGGAGTCTGTTTGGCTGTGAAACCTCCCTGCTTCGGCTACCCATGACAGAAAGCTCAGCCGCCGGAATAGACTCGGGTCCTTCCCTCGCCCCCAACCCAGCACCATGGAGACTGGTTGTACAGGCCGCCCGGCCGGTCATGGCTGCTTCTGTCCAAACTACGCGTCCCAAAGGCGCCCTGGGGGCGCACGCCAGTTGCCAGTTGGGGAAGGCGCGCTGGCTTTCAGATTCTGACATCGGAGAGACCAATTGTAGTTCTGAGGCCTGCTGGCCTGGCTGGCCCTGAGAATTGGCTATGGCATGGAAGGCAGCTCTTGGAGAGGGCCTGGGACTGCCAGAGGCCACACCTGTGTGCTTTGGGTTCTGGGCTGGAGACTTGGCTGGATGGAGATGGACCTTCGGGGTCCTCCCACACACCTGCAGGGCCGGCTCCAGGCTGGCCGAAGTGGAGGGGCTCAATGGGCAGCCCAGGGCAAGGGCAAACTGCCATCCTACCCCCTCTGAAGAGAAGATGAGAGGTAAGTTTTCTGTGTGACTTTGACCTAACCGAGTCCTGAGGCGGTGACTCTCATCACCTTAGGAGAGGCTCTGTTGAGGGAGAGTTCTTGTTCCCCATTCAGTGGAGCAGTCAGGACTGACACTCTCTCTCTCTCTCTCTCTCTCTCTCTCTCTCTCTCTCTCTCTCTCCCTCTCTCTCCATATATATGTGTATATATGGAAGAACAAATAGATCGACTGTCAACTTAAATAAGCACTAGCCTTGTCTTACACGTAAAGATTTCAATTTAATATTTTTTCCGTCTTAATGTTTACAAAAGCTGGAAATACATTTTCTGGCTCCTAGCTGAGAGATCAAATTCTCTTATTGGTTGAGACAATTAAATGTAGAATCCAGGGCAAAACATAACAATAATAGTGGTGAACTATTGCCAGCTCCAGCCCTGTGCAGGACATGGAAGGATGAAAGAGAAATGATAAATGTAAACAATTAACACCTGCAAAATGGCTGTTTTCACTTCGAATTATATTGGTTGAAATAATTATCTGATTTTTTTTGTTTAAGAACCAATAACTCAAACTTATTTTCTTCAAACAGCTTTTTAAGAAAAAAAAATCCCCCATTTTTTCTCCCAGGTTTTCATTTTTCATGTATCGCATCTTCTCTGTGAGACACGCTAAATTTTATCCTCTCCTGGATAACTCTTGGTTTTATGGAAAGAAAAAAAACTTTCTTGGGTTGGAGAGATAAAGACTTAGGGCACACGGTTTCTGGCACAGCCTTCCTTCAATGTGCCTTCATAGGTTCTCTGGAGGCAAGTCCTTTTCCAATTTTTCCCTTTTAGGGGGAAGAAGGCCAGGGGAAAAAAATCAGAAAAGCAAAGAAGAGATTAAGAATGTCCTTACCAGATTCCTGCAAGACCATTACCAATTGTCACCTCGGCCCAAAGCCTAACCTCATCGGTCCGCATGAGCCAGGGTTTTACAGATCTTACGAACAACCTCCTGAATTCCAAGCAAACCTTGTAAACAGTCTCTCCACCGCCCACAGAACTGGGGATTTTAAAGCTGATTCAAGAGTTTTTATAAGCCCTACAAACACAAATGCCATCGAACCGACATCACGTTTTACAAAATGAGACTGATCCCTGTACCAGCAAGTCCAAGACAGGCTTTCCATGTCCAATCTGGAGGTCACCAGGCCTGGGCCGGTGGTCAAGGCAATTCAGGATTCTGGAGCTGGTGACAAGATGGCAGGGCTATTCTAGCTTTGGGGCTACTGCAGCAGTAGGGGTATTTTGGGGGTGGGGAGGTAGGGGACAAGTGGGTATACCCCCACGACAGTGCAATCTACGTACTACCAGGAAACCAAGCCCATTAATTATCCTGTGGGAAGCTTTGGGCCCCAGGAGCCGCACTCCGTGCCCTGCGACTGGGGGCCCTGCATCTCTCTTGCTTCTGGAATGAGACTAGGGAGAGACTGCATCTGGAATTTTATCTGTCCCTGCTCTGGGCAGTCCCAGAAGCTTCGGGGAGTCCTGGGACGCTGGGTGAGGGGAGTTAAATCCCCTGGATGGCTTCCTAGTCCGGGTCTCACAAACACTCTTTCGTAGAGCATTTCTTGTTGAAACCATGGATTTTTAGCCTTTCCTTTCTCTGGGTTCAAAGACAGGATGCGGTGCTCAGCGGGTGTAGCTGCTCGCTTTAAGTCCACGCAGGCACGGGCCACTACAGGCGAGTCAAACATGGAGTGCGGTCGTGGGAAGAGGGGGCTGCAGGAAGGCCCTGCCTTTGGCCTGGGTCTGCTCAGAGAGGGATGGTCTTTCAGCTTTGGGCAGTAAGGCCCAACCTGTAGTAAGAATGGGAAGGGATAAGGCGTTCATGGATCCCTAAAGCATAGGGCTGAAAAGCAGAGTGAAGGCCTGGTTTCCCAGAGCCCCTTCTCCAGCTCAAGAACCCACACCCACGATTAAGGGACCGCTAGGGGAGGGGCAGCCTGGGACCTGCCTGGGACAGAGGGCTCCCACGAGCAAAGCCGTTCTAGTCACCGCCCCTTCTGGCTCAGGCTTGTCAGGTTTCCTGTTTGGAGGGGAAAACCAGCAAAACCCAACAAGGCAAAAAGGGAAAGAGGAAAGAGCAGGCCTAGTGGGGCCTCCTCGTTGACCTGGGCACCAGTGCCTCTCCTCGGCTCTGAGCTGCACCTCCCTGCCCGGGCCGTGCCCGCCGCTGGCGTTCGGGGGGTGTGTGGGGGAGAGCGGGGGCCGGCTGGCTGTGTGCGCCCATTAATCTGCCGGGCGGGCGGCGGGCGGGCGGGCTGGGGGCTGTTTGTAACTTTGCTGCCTCGGTCGCCGCGGTCCCCGGGGAGCGGGCTCCGGCGCTCGCTCCCATTGGCCGCCGCTGCGTCAGCTGGTGCGATTTGCTGCTGTCGCTTTTGGCGTTCGGCCATCCAGAAACAAACCAGTTCGATGACTACTAATAGTTATAGCCAGATGTACTAATACACAACAAATCACAGTCCTGCAGAGGGGCGCGCAAATGAGTTCCTATTTTGTGAATCCCACTTTCCCTGGGAGCCTGCCCAGCGGCCAGGACTCCTTCTTGGGCCAGCTGCCCCTCTACCCGGCCGGCTATGACGCGCTGAGGCCCTTCCCGGCCTCTTACGGGGCGTCGAGTCTTCCGGACAAGACGTACACCTCACCTTGTTTCTACCAACAGTCCAACTCGGTCCTGGCCTGCAACCGGGCATCCTACGAGTACGGGGCCTCATGTTTCTATTCTGATAAGGACCTCAGTGGCGCCTCACCCTCGGGCAATAGCAAGCAGAGGGGCCCCGGGGACTACCTGCACTTTTCTCCCGAGCAGCAATACAAACCTGACAGCAGCAGCGTGCAGGGCAAAGCCCTCCATGAGGAAGGCACCGACCGGAAGTACACGAGCCCTGTTTACCCCTGGATGCAGCGGATGAATTCCTGTGCGGGTAAGGCATTTCCCTGCTCCCCCATCCCAGAGAGTGTAGGGAGAAGGAAGGAAGGAAGGAAGGAAGGAAGGAAGGAAGGAAGGAAGGAAGGAAGGAAGGAGAGAGAGAGAAAGAGAGAGAGAGAGAGAGAGAGAGAGAGAGAGAGAGACTAAGAAGAAGGACAAAGTTTCCTTCTCTCTCTCTCTCTTTTTAAAAGAAAAATTTAAAAAAGAAAAAACCCAAACATTCCCAGTGGGGCAATCAGGCCCAGCCAGAGGAAAGACTGGGCCAGGAGCTCCATGTAAGGTGACACTTGAGGGGTGTAAAAGATTCACTGCCAAGCTACATGAGGAGAGAAGAAAGCCTGTTCAGCTGCACCCTTGTGACACCCCTCAGGTTTCCACGCAAAGGGGGCCTCCAGAAGGCACCAAAGACAAACTCCTTCACATTCCTACCCCTCTTCCTTCTGCCCTTCGGAAGCTCAGAAGCCCAGACAGGCAGAGGCTCTCTTTCCCTCACTTGACCCTTTCAGGGTCCTCCACCAAAGCTCTGGAGCTGTGGAGGGCTACCTCCTTAGAATATTCATATTCTCTCTTCTCTCTCTCTCTCTCTCTCTCTCTCTCTCTCTCTCTCTCTCTCCCTCCCCCCTCCCTCCTAGTCTTACCTTCCACTCAACTTCACACTTTTAGCCAACTTCTATCTCCTCCTGAGACCCTTCCTGAGCCTCACACCTGCCTTGGGTACCTCTGGGTACCCAGACAGCCCAACTCAGTCCTACACTGCCAGAACCCCACCACCTCACCTATGGGACCATCTCTCTATTCCAGGTTTTTAAGGACTCCACAGGGACTCCCCTTTCCCCTTGCAGCAGGACAGAGCCTAATGGGGACTTTAAAACACACCCTCCCAGTGGAGTGTGTTCAGAGCAATCACATAACTTGCTAACAATATGCAAAGATTTGAGAAGGCTGGCCATATTTACGTTTCCAAAAATACATTGAGTTCTGACACGAGGAGCCTCCATAGCATCTTTCATAGACACCAGTGTGAGAATTCAGTTTTCCATGCTGCTCCCAGGATCCCCACTCCACCCACAGAAAAATAAATGCTACCCTCCCTTGACACAGTGGCTTTGGCCCCTCAAATTAAGAATGCCCATGCTATTTCTTCACTTCTAATGGTTTGCTCACAGACCACATTTGTCAGAAGCAATGACTTCCCACCCCAAGTCGTTTTTAGGTGAAAAACATCTCGCTTGGTAGGAATCATCTTTGGCTGGCTTTTTGCCTTCGGTTGTGGCTGGTGCTAGAAGCTGGGGTGGAAGTAAGGTGTTCTCAAGCTTAGGGACTGCTGGCGGGAGGCACACGGACTGGATTCCTTTGGCCTCGCTTACCCGCACTGCATTTTTGCCTGCAGGTGCCGTGTATGGGAGTCACGGGCGCAGAGGCCGCCAGACCTACACGCGCTACCAGACGCTGGAGCTGGAGAAGGAATTCCACTTCAACCGCTACCTGACGCGGCGCCGCCGCATCGAGATCGCCAACGCGCTCTGCCTCACCGAGCGCCAGATCAAGATCTGGTTCCAGAATCGGCGCATGAAGTGGAAAAAGGAAAATAAACTCATCAATTCCACACAGCCCAGCGGGGAAGACTCTGAGGCCAAGGCGGGCGAGTAGACTCCAGGCAGGGACCAGGCCAGCGTCCTAACCTCTATTGGCTTTGCCCCCTGGTGCCCCTGCCTGCTCCCCCAAGTTTTCTTCCAGCCTGCTCCCAGCCGGGTGCTTCCGCAGCTTAGGGAAGTCCAACGCTTTGCAAGCGTCTGCGCATTTACTTATTACAGAAAACAAACAAACAAAACTCACACACCCAATGTCAGCTGTGGGACAGACGCACTGTATACACACACACACAGGTTCTCTCCTCAAAGCTGCCCGAGCCAGCTTGGGAGTCCCGGGGTGCACCCAGAATTGGCCCTGCTGCTGTGTTAGCGCCCCTGCGCTCCCTGAGCTACGAGACGCGAGGTTGTTGGGGGAAGAAAGAGCCCCAGGCAGTGCCCGGTTTGGTGTCTGGACTTTTCCGCCTTGGTCCTTCGCCATCAAATCTCGAAGGTCATCTCCAAATCGGCCCTGGCTACTGAAAAGAAAGGGCCTATGAGCTGGGCCCCAGCCCTGTCTCGGCCTCTCAGGATGCCCCTAAACAAGAAGCCGGAGGAACAAAGGGGAACTCCCCTCTTCCCCGACAGAACCAAGTCTTTCTGCCGGCGCATAACCGTCAGTGGGAGAGCCGCAGTTTCAGCAGAGGCGAGCCAACCTGGGCGCGAGTGGAACCGTACAGCCTCGGGAGCGACTAGGCTCCTTCCTGCAGGCTCCCAGCTCCGGATTCCCACTCCCTGCCTCTTATAGCTCGGGCGCCGCATCCTAGAAGCTCTCAGGACCCAAGGAGGGGGCCCAGGACCATAGGAGCAGCAAGAGTCCAGCTTCCAAGCGTGCCAGGGACGCCTGAGATGCCAGGCCTCTAGTAGGGAAAATCTGCTCGCCTCTCAGCTACATTTGTGATTTACTTTCGTCTTTCGGAGCCCAGGAAAATAACTACGGAGATACTAGGCACTGCCACGAAATGGTTCCATTAGTTCCCGCAATTTCCTCTTGGAGGTCTAAGCGAGACCCCAATAGCTCTGCCCACGGATCCCAGCTTCCAAGCAGCCTCAGAGGCTGCAGGGAGTCAGGGCTCACTTTCTGGGTTCGCCAAGAACCCTGCTACCTGGGGCCCGGCTGGCCGGAGAAACCGGACCAGGGATGAAGATATTCCAGGCTGGATAAATAAGCAAATCAGATAGCAAACTAATGACACGAAAAACATATTTACAAGGGAGGAAAATCGACTCTGGTTATACGAGTGTATGGAATTTGACCTCGCCTCGGAGCAACACTACACAAAAGCTATCTTTAATAGACGCCTGTCGTTTAAGAGCGGCAGGGACACTGTCCTTCACGCGCGCTCACAAAAACAGAGCCGTAATTGTGGCTGCTGCTGTGGGCAGGATTTATTTCTTCAATTGGCTAAATGGTCTTTCCTTCCCCGAAGGTGATATCTGTGTTTCCAAAATTCACAGCTGCGGGCCGGACGGGCAGAACCGACCCCAACCTCTACACAGAAATAAGGGGCTACAAAGCCAGGGAAATAAAGTTGTAAATAATTCCAAGTCACCACCTCCCCCTAATCCTCTGTATCCTCGCCGGGCGTGCGATCGGCAGCTGACGGCCTCACAATTGGTACATCCTAATGGAACTGCGAGGGAAATGCAATAATTTTGCCATAATGGGCTGTAACCTCAATTCGACCCCGGCCCTTGCAGCCCGAGGTCGGAAGCGATGCGATGCGCCCTGCCTCCAGAGGGTGGCGCTCGAGTCCGACTGAACGGCGGCGGCGGGTGGCGGGCACGCGCCCAGGGCGCGCGCACCACCCCTCTCGCCTCCACCCAACTCCCCCATTAGTGCACGAGTTTACCTCTAGAGGTCATCAGGCAGGATTTACGACTGGACAACAAAAGCACGTGATTCGAAGTCGTACCCCATATTTGGGTGCCTACGTAGGAGGGAACCGAGTACATGTCCCAGTCATTTCCATAATTCATCATAAATTGTGCAAGGGTGCTATAGACGCACAAACGACCGCGAGCCACAAATCAAGCACACATATCAAAAAACAAATGAGCTCTTATTTTGTAAACTCATTTTGCGGTCGCTATCCAAATGGCCCGGACTACCAGTTGCATAATTATGGAGATCATAGTTCCGTGAGCGAACAATTCAGGGACTCGGCGAGCATGCACTCCGGCAGGTACGGCTACGGCTACAATGGCATGGATCTCAGCGTCGGCCGTTCGGGCTCCGGCCACTTTGGCTCTGGCGAGCGCGCCCGCAGCTACGCGGCCGGGGCCAGTGCGGCGCCCGCCGAGCCCAGGTACAGCCAGCCGGCCACGTCCACGCACTCGCCTCCGCCCGACCCGCTGCCCTGCTCGGCGGTGGCCCCCTCGCCCGGCAGCGACAGCCACCACGGCGGGAAAAACTCCCTGGGCAACTCCAGCGGCGCCTCGGCCAACGCCGGCAGCACCCACATCAGCAGCAGAGAGGGGGTTGGCACGGCGTCCGCAGCCGAGGAGGACGCCCCTGCCAGCAGCGAGCAGGCGAGCGCCCAGAGCGAGCCGAGCCCGGCGCCGCCAGCTCAGCCCCAGATCTACCCCTGGATGCGCAAGCTGCACATTAGTCACGGTAAAGCCAGCCGTTTTCTGATCCACGCGTCCGTGGGGGCGCGGGTCTCGGTCACCCTCTGTTCTTTGCAGGCTCTCTCCGGGTCTCTCTCCTAGTCTCGCCTCTCTCCAGCCCGCAGAGCCTCTCCCTGCGGTTCTCCTTCCCTGCCTTCCTCTTTACTTCCTCCCCATTACTGCAGCAGCATCCTGTGTTCGCAAATACTGGGGGGGAAAGGGGTGGCCGAGCGAGTTTAGATGTGGAAAGAGGAAGAAATTCCATCTGGAACCCTAACGCCTCGGAGCGCGCTTAAGGGTCAGGCCAGCCGAGCAGGGCATGGAGAGGTAGGGATGGTCGTAGGGGCCGTGAATCGGGCTTGTCAGGGTGGATAATTTATGAGAAGGGCTACGCTGGGGAAACAGCGTTACTAATTAGAGTCCCCTAAAAGGGGTTGGGGGGAATAATCCCGGCGAGGGCAGGCGAGATTCTGAAGTTTGGGGGCAAGAGAGAGAGAGGGAAAAGGACAGGGAAGGAAAAGAAAGCGGGCGCCCCAAGCGTACAGGCTGGAACAGGAGGCGGCTAGGGCGGCTGGAACTTTCACGGAGGGTGACCTGGAGGCCACTTGGGAACTCAGAAAAAGGCAGTGCTTCGGTGCGTTTCTGAGCGGTGGGCAGCCTGGGAGACCAGTGCCCCTGCTCATGACAGGGCCAAAGAGCAGAATGGGGGCGAGGGAGAGCCAGGCTGTCCTTCAAGACAGGGTTCCAGCCTCAGGTGGGCCGCTTGTTCCCAGAGTCCAAATCCTGTTGTTTTTCTCTCCAGAAAGGAAGAGGGAAGGAAATTCGGGACAGAGTGGGTGGGGAGAGAGGGAGGACTTGTTGAGCTTTCTCCCCAGCTCAGGACCCTGGCTGACTCTTGGAACCAGGTGCTAAGGGGTTGGTGGCTAAACCGCTGACTTTTCTGTTGCAGATAACATAGGTGGCCCGGAAGGCAAACGGGCCCGGACGGCCTACACGCGCTACCAGACCCTGGAGCTGGAGAAGGAATTTCACTTCAACCGCTACCTGACCCGCCGAAGGAGGATTGAAATAGCACATGCTCTTTGCCTCTCCGAGAGACAAATTAAAATCTGGTTCCAAAACCGGAGAATGAAGTGGAAAAAAGATAATAAGCTGAAAAGCATGAGTATGGCTGCCGCAGGAGGGGCCTTCCGCCCCTGAGTATTTGAGTTCAAAGTACTGAGCGGTATTAGCGGGGCTCCCTGCCGTAGTGTCAGTACTAAGGTGACTTTCTGAAACTCCCCTTGTGTTCCTTCTGTGAAGAAGCCCTGTTCTCGGTGCCCTAATTCATCTTTTAATCATGAGCCTGTTTATTGCCATTATAGCGCCTGTATAAGTAGATCTGCCTCTGTTCATCTCTTTGTCCTGAATGGCTTTGTCTTGAAAAAAAAAATAGATGTTTTAACTTATTTATATTGAAGCAAGCTGTGTTACTTGAAGTAACTAAAACAAAACAAAAAAAAAAAAACAAAAAAAAGAAAAGAAAAGAGAAAAAAACACACACAAAAAGTCCCCCCCTCCAACCTCGTTTAGTGCCAATGTTGTGTGTTGCACTTGAGTTGTTTAACGTGCATGTGCGTGGAAGTGTTCCTGTCTCAATAGCTCCAAGCTGTTAAAGATATTTTTATTCAAACTACCTATATTCCTTGTGTAATTAATGCTGTTGTAGAGGTGACTTGATGAGACACAACTTAACTTGTTCAACGTGTAGTGGCTAGTGGCTGTGACGAAGACTGTGACTCCAAGCGGTGTGTGTCCCTGCGTGCCTTTGTAGGACCCTTTGCACGAACTCTGGAAGTGGCTCTTATAAGCCCAGCTTCAGTGATGTATGTTTTTGTGAACAAAGTTACAAATATTGTCCAAGTCTGGCTGTTTAAGCAAACTGTGATCAGCTTTTTTTTTTTATTTGTATTTGTTTTTGAGGAAAAAATACTGACTGGAAACAAAAAATAAACTTTCTATTGTAAGTTCTCTTGGTCTGATTTGTGCCAAATAGCAAGCGGCTCTTTCTGTTTTTCTGTCTGTCCAGCCGTGCTGGAAGCTGGTGAGTCTGAGGCTACCTGGGCAGCTTGCCTGTTCACAGTGGCCTCCCACCGACACCTTGACTCACACCCTTCCTAACTCGGAGCCATCAGAAAATTCAGGCCAGAAGAAAGTGGGAAAAGCTGTAGGAGGTTCCAAAGCATGAGTCCACCCTGTCCATCTGTGAGGAAACCAAGTTAACTAACTTAGTGGGTACCAAAAAGGCGAGGAAGAGAGAAGAGAGAAAAGCTAGGTCTTTGTTAGCCATACTCCGGCCCACACAGATCCTTCATTCCTAAGGCTGTCCTAGGCCTTGCTGAAGGGGATTCTCTGCCAGGATGTAGACCCCCAAACCCCTGCCTACTAACCCACCCCAGCACCCCTTCCCCACTCCTCTCACTTAACCCAGTTGGCTTCTTTTGCTACAATTAATTTGCTACAAATGGAAAGTACTTACCCCATCTTAGCTCCAATGGGAAACTCCTCAGAACGGCTAAAGCGCAACTAGAGATTTGCACATTTACCGACTGCTTACACGGATGCCGTCTTTCCTTTTAAAAGTTATAAAACAGTAAACTTTATAAGCCCCAGTTCCGGCTATATGACATTTGGGTGCCAAATGAATAGGGTTTTGTCTATGAATTAGATCGTAAAATCATCCATAGCACAGACAGATCGGCTCACTGGCTATAAAACGTCACGTGGGGCCATTAAAGTAAGTTTTATGGTTTTGGGGAGTTGACATCCAACATTATATACCACATAACATATAATCTCACTAACGCTGGACTCCATTTGACTCTTTTGCAGGCTACGTGTGCTGCCTGGTCATTCAAATTGTCAATTTTAGGTCCAGAAGTGTCCAAACCACAAGTTCTCAAAACTCTCTGAAAAATGGCTCCCTCCAAGTTAAGGTAAGCTCGCCTCTTGAGTTTATTTGCACTCCGCAAAGTTCCTTGCTCTTCTTTCTCTCTGGCTCAGTAACGCTAAAGCTGTCTCTGGATTCAAAATGGGAGAACAAACTTTTCTCTCTGCCCAAATTAGCAAAGCCAGAGCCAGCTCTGTGGAGGCAGCACGGTGAACAGCGCCTGTGGCCGAGCCGCATCCTAGGCCTAACTTTAATTGCTGCGCAATCGTGGATGTTAATGACTTCCGCTGCTCCCGCCGGCGTGCAAAAAAGATGATTTTTGTGTGTGTGAGAATGGGTCTGTGCGTGAAAACTTGGCAGCCCCCCGCCCCTCTTTCTAAGCTTGGCCAGGTCCAGGCTCTTTGGGGGTCGTGGAGCTCTGGTATGGGGAGGGGAGGTCTGGGAGATGAAGGGGCGCGGGCCACTGGAGTAGAGGGCTGAACTGAACCGGAGAGTTTGAAAGAAAGGCCCAGGCAGGGCTGAGGCCGACACTGGCGGGATTCCTTCTGGAGCTGTGGCAATATGTCTTCGCGGGCCAGGGTCATTTGGCAGCCCTGAATTGAGGCGGCGGCCTTTGGGGCTGGGCTTCAGACTGGCTGGAGAGAGTAGAAGCTGCCTGGAGCCCTGGCTGTGTGGCAGAGACCAGGCTGCTAGCACCCACAGGGTGCTGGGGACAGCGGGTCCCCACCTAGGAGGTAGGGAGTACTCAGCTTCCCCGGAAGCAAGCACCGGGCCAGGCCCAGTTGCCAGTTCTTTTCATTTCGCTGGCCGTGTTCTCACCCGCCTGTGAGTCTGAAGCAATAAACTTTATGGCCGGATTTAACTTTAGTCTTTGAATCCTCAGGCTAATTGAAAGGGGTAAAAGCGCTTTCTTTTCTTCCGCCCTGCCTTTCTTCTGACTCCCTTCTTACCTTGTCCTCCATTTCTTTGTAGGAGTAAGACATCAGTGCTCAAGACCCTCGAGGGCAACTTAGGTGGTTCCCTCGATGACCCTAAAGAGAGAGAAATGCACCCCTCTTCAGGCTGCAGACACAGTCTCTCTTCTGAAACTGTGGCTAAAGTTTTGAGGGACATTGAGGTGTCTTCAATGCCCAACTTAAAAGTCCCTAGAGCCATTAGGCTGTTTTTCTTGACACATCATAAAGGGTAGTTTAGGAAGAAACTGCTCGTTTGTCAGTAGGAGATTTCCTTGTCTCTTTTGTTATTTGTTCTTTCTGTTTGATCCCAGGAAATTTACATAATATATGTTTTCCAAAACAGTCTCCAAAATTACACCAATGAGTGAAGTTAGGTAAAATACAAATTTCCTGGATACAATTCCATCCGGGCTCCAGCCTCCCACCTCCTTCAATGGCAAAGCAAACCAAATAACTGAGGACTTGCTGGCCTGTCCTGGGGTCTTTTCAGGGTAGGTACCCACCAGAGACCTAATAAGCTCCCCTCAATCCTGTTTCAGGAGCTCAGCAAAATTTCCAACTATATTTAGAAATGAAACAAAAAAAAAGGGGGGGGCTCTTCTCTTTCTCTGGAGCTGGGTAGTTCCTTCAAGTACTGGTTGGTAAAGGTATTTACCAAGTACTTACAGAGAAACATTTCAAAGTGTTGATTTGAAATCCTAACAAGTATTATTATGTAGATGTCTCTTTCATTCAACATAAATCCACAGAAGCCCCAATTCAGAGATCCAAAGAAAGCTAAGCTTAGGACATAAAAAAAAAAATGAAAACTCTCATAAATCCCACTTCCCCTAAACAGTGGCGAGCTGAAGAATCCACAAAGTTATTTTGTGTGCAGTGAATATTTGTACTTCAGCACTCGGGAATATGTGCCCACCTCTTAGAAAGAACTGGAGTAAAAAATTTACATGGGAATGGGTTCTTACTATTTGATGTTTCTAAGAATGCTGGAGTCTTTGTTTTGCTGCTCTGAGTTTGGGTTATTAGAAAATGTTGGGTTGTGGTTCTGTTTTGGTTATATGTCTGGTGATTTTGCTTGCATAATTTTTTGGTGGTTGAAATTAGGAGGTTAAAAAAAACCCCAAGGGTTGTAGAAATGCTGGTGTTCCTGGGTGTACCTAGAAGAAAGAAAGCATCCACAACATCCGTTGGCCACACCCTGAGGTATGGGAATGGGTAAAAAGGGTGATGGTATCCTATCCAACCAAATACATTCCTAGGGACCTTTCCCACAAATTAAAAAAAAAAAAAATACAGGCTATGAGTGCTGTCAGCTTGCTGGTTTCTGTCTGCTTTAATCTTCACAAGGCTTAAGTAGAATTTGAGAGGGCAGGTTGACCCATGTGGCGTTAAGTGACTGTGGGGCTGCCGTTGGAGGAATTGTTCTCTTTCTTTCTTACTGTTTTCACGGAAGCATACAGAAGATGCTGGTTGGTTATCTGCTCATTTTGTAGATGAGTTATATCTTCTTGTGGATTCTTTTGAGTCTTTTTTTTTTTTTTTTAAAGAGGAACTTACTTAGAGGAAAAAAACCCAACTCTCCCACTGAGGGCTTTATGAAGACATCCAGCTTCAGCTGGTGGCAGAAATCTGTGTGTTCTCTTGTAAAAGGAGAAGGTGGCGGAAATGTGCAGGGCCCTGTTTGTTTCTACGAGCCAAAAAGAATATATTTCCTCGACTATGAGTATCGTAGGAAGCTTCTGGTCACACTTGCTTAGGGGTTTGTTAGTGTCTCTCTGGTCTAATTTCACAACATTATGCCAAGATCCCTTTTCTCCTATGATTTCTCACTTTGCCCTGCTTCATTTGGCTCTGAGAGAGCAAGACAGAGTTTTCTCCCAGAAACAGTGGTTCTCACTTGTTGAGAGTTGGAGAATGTAACATTCCAACAACCACAGAAGAGAAAATTGGCTGTTAGAGAGGAAGACCACCCTTTCAGCTTGCAAGATGCCCTTGCCACCTCCCCTTCTCTGGCTGGGGTATACCCATGGCTTGCCCATCAGAAAGAAGGCAGAGTATCTTAGGCTGCAGATCCTTGACTTCCACAAGAGTATAAACAGGATGCCAAGGCAAAAGTGTGGGGGGGGGAGGCGAGGGGGGGTTCAGACAAACAGGGAAGGGGATCCACAGCCCTAAGCTCCAGAACTGGAGAGGAAGCCCAGATTTGTTTTGTTTGGTGTTTTCTGAAAAGAATTTTGTCCCTCTACCAGACCCCTTCCTCACAAACTGGCCTTTTCAATAATAATATTTGTTATGAAGGTTACTGGGTAATTATTGCGATTTTGTGAAGCAGCCCTTGCTGGAGGTGAAGTCTGTCATCGCCTAACAAATGGCGCCCATGCAGTTCACTGCCGGGTTAAGTAAATGCAGAGAATATAAATCTGCACACCCTAGGACCCGCCAGCAGAGCACGCTTTAGTACAAGTTCACAGTCAACCGGCCCTCCACCCGGGCCAGCTCTCCCAACAATTAAGGCTGCGGCTTTATTTTTAAATAAAACAAAAACCAACCCACACCCCCTTGCCAGCTCACCCTCCCTCTCTCTTTTCTTACACTTCTGCTTCAAAAGATTCTCCTGGTCTCCCCTAAATTGTCCTCGTTAGTGGGGTCACCAGCGATTTCAAGTTAATCTAGCTCCTAATTCCTGACTTAAAAAAAAAAAAAAGAGGAGGAGGAGGCTGGTTTGACAGAAAACATGGTCACAACACAAATACACAGAAATATATACTCTATCCTCTAATTCCAACAGAAAGTGGGAGAGGCAGGACTGCCTAGGATCCAGAGGGCCCCTTCCCCCTGAAGAGGGGGCTCAGGCTGTGTATCTTTGTGGTTAGTGCGTTACAACTGCAGGTCAAAAAGTTGAGGGTCAAAAGTTTACATTGTGCAGCACTCTTAGTCATCTGCACAGACAGAGTTTGATGTCAATGTTAGAGCTGCGATCTTGACTATCAGCACAAAAGATAAAATAGCTCAGAGTGACGCGTGTATCACGGTGTGGACTCCAGGTGAACCCTAGTGGTTGAATGACCTCAATTACAGAGGAAAGGGTAGAAAATTCCTCTTTTCGGGAGTAATACATGCTGTATTTCATATTGAATTATCACTCCCTTTGTGAGGGAATCGCCGCAGGTAAATAGGCATAGATTACCAAAATACCAAAAACCTTAAATGTTGGAGAATCAAGAATGGTTTGTAGACTTGTCACAAAATAAAAATGCTTAGAACTCATCAGAGGACCGCTAAAAATCCAAGTAGCGAGCTTCTAACGTTTCTAAAGTTCCATTATGCCCCTTTTCTATGAAAAAAGGGAGTGATTCTGATTAGTCAGAGTGGGTTTTTTTTATATAGTAATACATATAATGATCTCTAAAGTGTGGGAGAAAAGGGCAGATATCTTGCAAAGAGTATTCTTGGCAATTTTCAAGCATAGATTATGCACCCCCCAAACTGCAACCCAGTAAATGCAGAGGTTGTCAGAGCAGGGAGGTGGAAGCCCTCATAAAAGGGGCAGGATTCCTAAAATCACCACTACCCGGAGCAAAGTGCTTATGAGCGTTATTGTGTTCATGTGGTTGGAAAATTTTCTGTTATGTTTATTATTAAACCACTGTTGGATATAAAGACTGCGACAATCTGCAAATGAGTAATGAATGGCACAGAAGACAGGAAGCTGGGTTCCTACATGCCATGCCATTGTTAAACCACCAGGCTTCTGCTCTCCAGAAGACACTTCTAAAAAATAGGTGTGGACCAGGGGTGGAGGATGAACCCAGGACCAGAAAACGAACTAAGGAGGAGGGTGGGAGAACAGAAGAGAAAGGGAACAGTGTGTTCAAGAAGCAGACGGGGAACCATGCCTCATTTGTCTGTTGCAAATGAAGTGTTCACCAATATTTTATTTTTCATACATCTAGATTAGCTTTAAGTGTCTGGGCTGGAATCTATTTTCTAGGGGACATATTTTCTTTTCCTATATGTTGACCTTCAAATGATCAAAGTGGGAAAACAACAATGAGAAAGATAAAATATTTTTCTTCTTAATTTTGGGAATAATTTAAGGACTCAGAATGTCAACCTTGCAAGTATGTTTGAGACAATCCCTACACACTCAGGCTAATTAGATTTAATGGTGCCAGGTGTATGTTCAGTGGTAAAGTAAATATTTCCCAAATGCTGCCTTCATGGAAGCAAGTAACCAGAGTATCTCCTCTACTGTGCAATGGGTAAAGATTTACTCTGGCCAGAAGCTTGGAGCCAAATGGGGTTTGCCAGATGAAATGGAAGGTCACTGCTGTTACAGCAGTGAACACTTCACATCTGGTCTCTTGAAATGAAGAGAAGAGAACTCAGCCCCCACTTGCTCACCCAGAAATTATGTCTCTTCCAGGAACCTTTCCATTGCATTTTTGGTTAAAGCCATGTGACATAGCTAAGAAACATTTTAGCAGCAATACTCAAAAACACCCTTTAAGCTAGCCTAGTGACAAAATGGACCTGTGGAAGTCACTGTTTTGAGATTGCTTACCTCTTTAGAGGATTTTGATCATTAGGTTTTTTTTTTTTTTTTTTTTTTAATACCATCCTGGTACTAAACTATAATAATCCTAAAATGCATATCAGTCCTTATATCTGGGCTGTATTTTTATTTTAAACCATCACCAGGAAATTACACCCTAAACAAATTAATTGGTAAAAATGGCCAGTCAAGTGTTGTTCCTCTATAACCAAACGCCTAGTGTAGGTGGGAGGACGCCCTAAAATGTCACTACGAGGCAGTTTAAAATCCTGCCATTCCCCAGTTTGCTCCAGGGAAGCGCTTGAGATAGAGGACAGCCTGGAGGCCCTCACTCTAAAGAACAAAGGACAAATACAGTCAATACATCCCATAATGCTTACATTTCCTTTGCCTTTTCCCCTTGGTTTTGCCTGGGAAGGGCTGACCTGGGCAAAGCACCCTGCTCTCTAAAAGACACTGTATAGACCTTTTAGAAGCGCAAAGTCCAAGGCTGAGGTGAACTTCAGGTCAGCGCGTCTAACAAATATGAAAATGTCGGCTGGTGAGGGCGCGCCTGTGACTTAACAAAGACTGTCAATGTGTAAGATTAATAAGAAACAAAATGCACACGGTGTCACTGTTCGGTCACTTTGAAACTTGGGACAGGGTTGCATTCAAGTGGGAAGGCTGTTCCAAATATATTCAAAATGATTCAAATCAGATTCAAACCAAGCTGCAAACACTGCCTCCTCCTAGTCCCCCCTCTCCCTCAGACTCCCTTCCACTCGCCTCCTCCATCTGGGATTCGAGGACATGATGAAAAGTTATTTCACTTAATGGGATTTTAAGAAAGCTTCTGGGGGGATGTATGTTATCCCTGCACATGGAAATGAGCAAATGTGCTTACCAGTTTCCCAAGGAAAAGGTAGCTTCAGCCCCGCTTGGGACTAGAGCCAGTTGGTGTGGGAAGATTAGCACGCTCCCTCTCTGCTCCAGTCCAGGGCATCCCATCTTTTCCCCGGGCAAGATGCTGCTGGTAAACTTTGGTTTGTTTTCTCTAATTGAGTTAGTTTCTTCCTAGCTCTTCTTTGGTGTCTTGGATAGTATGTAAAGGCAAGAGGTGCTTTTTAGTTTTAATGTTTTTCAAAAGATGATTCGATTCAATGGGATTATGCTGTGGCTTGCTTGCAGAGGGAGGCTGTGGAAGGTTCAGGAAAGGTACTGAGACTGTTTATTACAGCCATAAATCTTGCAGTAAAATGTCAAAATGTCGGTGTGTGAGATAACACTTGGTGGTCCTGGCTCCGTTTGTGTTTATGATAGAAGAGCAAAGACAAGTTACAGGCCTTGAGGGACTCTGTGTAAGCCCATCTTCCTCAAGTAATAGAACCTCCGGAAACAGGCATAGTTAACTCACCCAGCTTAACCATATACAAAACAGTGCCAGTGTCTCCTTAATACTTAAAAGTAGAGACTCTGTAGACAATTCTGAGGCTAAACAACACGAATTCTGTGTCTCGGTGCCTGTAAATAATATTAAACAGACATGGTTAGGACTCGTGTGCTCAAGCTTGGCGACACCAGGAACAGGCGAGATTCCCTCATCATGCTTTTTTCTGTAACTTGAAACACAGCCAAATGTGTAATACATATATATTTGTATATATAGTCTATATGTGTGCTACTTATGTTAGATAATTTATGTATATATTCTCTTGCTAGAGAGGGCAGCCACATCACAGGCTAGATTTCCTCCCTCCAGTCTAGAGAGGATATCTAAAGATTATAATCAGTGTTGATTTCTGTCTGCGGCTCAGATTTCATTAAAAAAAAAAAATCAGGGTGACTCATGTCAGTGGACAGCTCTCTCTGGGCACACGCACCCAGTGTGGAAAAGCTCTTTGTACCACTTCAGGACGACTCCAGTCTGAAGCTAACATGATCCTTTCTTTAACCTCTTTTTCTAAATTAGTTTAAAGATTAGTCTCATATAATAGTCTTTATGTGGCTAAGCATTAAATGACTATCCATCAAATGGATATATTCCAGCATTTAGTAGCCCAAATGAGTAACCGATATAAATGAAGAGAGAACTGACATTCTTTCTGAAGTGTCTCCAGGCTTGGGTTATAACTTTCCTTGTCTTCGAGACTCAGTTGTCAGAAGGTTGCTGGTTTATCCTGCTGTCTGAAAAATCAGCTAGGTGCACCAACTCAACTATCTTTGCTTTGTATGCCAACATGAGTTATTTCTAGAATGGTGACATGCCAGTTTACACTGTTTTACTATCATGCAAAGGGGATCTAGGCGGGTGTGGTGTTCAGAAGACGGGAAAGAGGACGGACACAGTACGAATGAAGCATCAGTATTTACTTCAAAGACCAACATTAGGTGGAATTAATAAGTAATTTATTTGTTAATAATGGCATAATTAGTTTACCCATCAAATTTCAATTACCAAATGGCAGACAACAGTCCCCTCTCTCTCCTTTCCGGAGCTACTGATATCGTTAATATGCTAATTTTCAGCAATTCAGGGATTACAGGCTGTCCTGTAAATATAGCCCTCGCCCCTGATACAGCCTGAGAAAACAGCATCCAAATGGAGGAGGAGGAAAAAAAGGTTAGAAAAGACCCGTGGACGATCAGACCCGCAAGGGTCTTATTCTAGCTCGCTTGTTTTTGTTTGGAGTTTGTTCTGTAATGCGAAGTTACTGGATTCAAGCCGGGTTTTGTGCATTCCCATTCTCGGGTGGAGGTTTCACAACAGCGCCTGGTAAAGGAGGCATGTTTAGCTCTCTTCTCGGCCCCTCCATCAACTGCAATATGGGAAGGTTCCAAATCGTAAATGAAATGCTGTACAAATTCTGCCTCTGGGGGAAAAAAAAGAAAGAAAAAAAAAAGTAAGTATCCATGAGGTTTTACTGGAACACCCTCGCTGTATATCCTTGACTGGATTGTTCAGCGGCCCATTCCACCCACCCTTCCTGTGGGGCTCCAGGCCGGCTTCGCAAAGCAGGGAGCCCCCCAGCAGCTGGGTGGATGTGCAGGGTGTTGGTAAACAATCAATGGGCGAGAAAAATGGGTCTGTAGGCCTCCTTCGTTTTGTTCCAGAGTTAGGATAAAAAGCCAGGGTCTGCCTCTTGGTCCCAGTGTCCTTCCCTCTCCTGGAAGGCCTCGAACCCCTGGAGGATCACCCGAGGCCTGGATGGACAGGAAGTCAGCGCTGAGCCCTGGAGACCAGCTGCCTCAAGGCCTAGGACAGACTTGGGCAGGAAGAGGGCTCGAAAGGACCCAGAGCCTAACAGGCACCGATTTCTCAGCCGGAATCCAAGTTGGGGGACCGAGGAACGCAAGCCCCTGCTCGCTCCTCCCGCCCGGGTGGCTAGCGGCATCCATCACGCCCCCGCGCGTTTCCTGATCCGGGTCCGCGCGCGCGGATCGCCCATTGGCCGGGTCGCGGCACGTGGGGCGCGGGGCGGGGCGCGCAGGGCTGCGGGGAGCGCGCGGGGGCGGGGGGAGGATCGGCGCGAACTTCGGCGGGGACGGCGGGAGGGGGAAGGGCAGGCGTTTGACAGCGGGGGGAGGGGCGGGCGCCGGGGATGGGGGGGATGGGAAGCGCGGCGAGAGGGGGAGGGGCCTCGGCGAGCGCAGAAAAACGACACCGCGAGAAAAATTAGTATTTTTGCACTTCACAAATTAATGACCATGAGCTCGTTTTTGATAAACTCCAACTACATCGAGCCCAAGTTCCCTCCCTTCGAGGAGTTCGCGCCGCACGGCGGCCCGGGCGGTGGGGACGGCGGCGCGGGCGGGGGTCCCGGCTTCCCGCGGCCCCAGACCACCCCGCACCTGCCGGCCCCGAACCTGCACGCCGCCCGCCAGCCCCCAGCCTACTACGCGCCGCGGGCGCGCGAGTCCAGCTACCCCGGGGGCCTGTACCCCGCGCCCGCCTCCGCCTGCCCCTACGCCTGCCGCGGCGCCAGCCCCGGGCGACCCGACCAGTCCCCGGCCCCCGGCGCGCACCCCAGCCCGGCCCCGCAGCCCCCCGCGCCCCCTCGGCACTGCGCTCCAGGCCCCGCCACCCCGGCTGTCGCGACGGGGGGCAGCGCCCCCGCGTGCCCGCTGCTGCTGGCGGACCAGGGGCCGGCGGGCCCGAAGGGCAAGGAGCCCGTGGTGTACCCCTGGATGAAGAAGATCCACGTGAGCGCCGGTATGTGGCGCCGCCGGGAGGGCAGCGGGCGCGGGGGCGCGGGGCAGGGCGCGGGAGGGGACCCCCCATCTGGCCCGCGCTATGGCTGTGGGTGTGTGCGCGCTGCCCTAAGCCTGGTCCCAACGTGAGAACCCTTTTGTACCCAGGGTCCCTTTATCCCAAGATTTACGAGACGCCAAACTGTTAGGGCAGTAATTATAGCCCCCATAAATTTAATTGCCCTGGCAGAGGCTCCGGGCCATGTGTCTTTGAAGCTTTTCTTCAGCCCCAATGCCCAGCACCATTCTTTATGGCTCTCGGGTGTTTCCCGTTGTCAATAGCCTGTGAAACATTTTCTTTGCCGTTTTATGTATCTTGCGTGAACTTGGTGTCAGGTTATTATATAATGATGATGTCCAATTGCTCTTCCCCACCCTATCTCCTCTCTCCTCCTCTCCTTCTCTTCCACTCCCTCCTCCTTGGCCTTCTCTATCGGGGTTCTGGCGTTCAGTCAACCCCAGTTATAACGGAGGCGAGCCCAAGCGCTCTCGAACCGCCTATACCCGGCAGCAGGTCTTGGAGCTGGAGAAGGAATTCCACTTTAACCGCTACCTGACCCGGCGGCGCCGCATCGAGATCGCCCACACGCTCTGCCTGTCCGAGCGCCAGGTCAAGATCTGGTTCCAGAATCGGAGAATGAAGTGGAAGAAAGACCACAAACTTCCCAACACCAAGATGCGATCTTCCAACCCTGCCTCGGCCCCTGCCGGCCCTCCCGGAAAAGCACAAACTCACAGCCCCCACCCCCATCCCCACCCTCCACCTAGTGCCTCCACAACCATTCCCTCCTCCATATAACCATCCGGGGACCTACATCAGTTTCTGTCACTCACCTGCCCTTCTCCGCTCCTGCCCCTGTCCTCACCCACTCCTCCCCAAGGAAACCATAACAGACACCAAAACAAAATTCAACTTGGTGGAAACCATAACCAAAAAGAAGACATTATCCCTGGTAAGTGTCTGTGCGATCCCCAAGAGGACATCTGTCCTGGACACTGCCTAGTGGAACAACCTGCTGACCTGGACAACCTTGCCAGGGTTGGATACCTGTGAGGATATCATCAGATACCTTTGAGTCAGCTGGACAGCGTGCTGACTCGGGACATGCACTTGTGTCTTTGTTACAAGCAGAAGAAACAGGCCCTTCCTTTCCCAGCTCCTTACCTTCCTCTTCTACATTAAGGCAGCTCACAGGAGCTTTACTGAGTAGACATTGTGGACCTCACCAGATTATTTAATTCTCAAAAATGTGTAGACCTTGATGGTAGGTGTGGCATGTAGTTTCCTCTCCTTGCATTTATTTAAGATATTGTTATAGAGATATTGTTGTCTTACTCTCGGGCACAATCTTGGGGGAGAGGGAAGTGCATTTAGACCCACTTGCAACTGTACAAAGTGATATGGCTGTGTAAAAAGGAAAGTGCTAAGAATAAACATTTTAAAAAACATTAAAAACCTAAGAGACAGATTTGTGTGTATTTCAAGCTTTTCACACACACACACACACACACACACACACACACACACAAACCAAAACAACAAAAATCAACTCCTCTTGGTGGAGATATTTGACCTTGTGTGCAGAAGCCTTGTAGGCAGTGTGAGCTGGGGTCACATTCTTAGTACTCCCAGAATTTGTGCCTCTGTATGTGTGTGTATATGTGTGTGTTCAACTTGATCTGAATTCTTGTCAAGCTTGACCCACTGTGGAAATGTTCCAAAAAGCAGAATGCTCTTGAGTCCTGAGAGGGCTCCTCTTCTTTCCAAACTTGGCCAGGCTTTTAGGCTTCAAGTCTCTGTAAGGCATAGAAACATGTCTGTCCCCGCAGTGAAAGTTGAAACCTTGCAGAGCAGAGGCCCAGGAGTTTCTGCAGCTGCTCCACAGGGTGAACTCTGAGCACACTTGGAGAGAGGCGGCCCTTGGCATTTGTTGCACCTTCACACTTAATCTGCCTGTTTCCCTGGAGATAAAAAATAGTTTATGCAAAGGCTTGAGATTGCTTTTTGGTTTTTGGCTGGTCTTAAGGTCTTCTTGCTGAGCACAGCTTGGGAATTTTTGTTTGCTTCTCTAAGAAGGGCTTTTAGAGTAAAGTGGACTTTCCCACCACACGCTCCAAAGTATCCTCTGAGGAAATAAGAAGTGGAATGACACCCCAAAATACACCCTAAGCAAGGTAGATTTGGAAGAGCTCACTGTTGGAAGAAAGCCAAACCCTGATTAGGGTCACTTTCCTCAGTGCCCTAGGGGTGTGTGTCTGTGCACTCTCTGAGTTCCAGATCTCAAGGGTGAAAAAACACTGAAAACTCACCTCTCAACCTCTGTAACCCTGGTATTTGTTCACTGGTTGAAATTTGGTACTCAGACAGCCCTCTCTCTCTCTCTTTCTCTCTCTCTCTCTCTCTCTCTCTCTCTCTCTCTCTCTCTCTCTCTCTCTCTCACACACACACACACACACACACACACACACACAGAGCACAGAATATTAGAACTGTCTGCTACCTGGCCTTGAAACAGCAGTTTTGGAGGTTTGTAGTGTATGTAGGAGAGGGAAGGGATTTTCACCTACTTCTGTAACAGGAGATTTAAAGCCATTTCCATAAGTGGGGCAGGCTCAGCCACCCTTGCTGCACTGAGTACAAGCCGGGGGGGGGGGGGGGGGGTCTGCTCTCTACCTATAGTTAGGCCAGGTTTTAGAAAGAAGTGAGAGGACAAGAAAATTCATGGGGAACGGAGTATACACATGCCTTCCCGGTTAGCAAGAACCTGGCATAAAGTGCATTTTATAAGGTGAGAACAGGCGCTAAGCATTTCTGGAGGCAATGTAGCTGCTGCTACAACTTATTAACCCCCCTACTACATGCACTTGTAAAGCAAAATTAAATCACACTGAAAATAGCAATTTCCCCAGGAATCATTAATCACCTCATACAATAAATACTTCTTTGTAATTCAACAGCAATTCTGAAAAGGCGTTCTCTGGGAAAAGTCTTTGGGGGAGAGAGGGATGCTCTTGCAAATAATGCTTTCTCAGGCTAAGAGGCAGCATCTTGCTTGTCTGCATATATATACATATATATATACATATATATATATATGTATATATATATGCATGCCTAGGCTCTTAGTGGAAATTGAATGTCAAGCCGCAAAACCTCAAATGGCAGATTTTCATCATTTAAGGTAAATTCTTATATTTCTTCTCAGTGGGGAAGGAAGGATGTGAGACATTCACTGGCTTCATTCTGGATCTTGGTAGGTAGGTAAAGGGGACGCCTTTCATTTGTCCATTCAGAAAAGGAAGTGAGAGACAGGATCCTTTTTTTCTGCTGTTTTGGGATAAGATGTCATTTTTGTATTGATGATTAAGGGATTGGTGTTTTGCAAAACCAAAATTATTGAAGATGCTACAAATGATTATGCCATTTCTTCATGGTGGGCGTTCGATTTGTGATCCAGCCAGCCTTTAAGGGAGCTCGCTCTAACAGCTTAGAAAACCTCACTGTGTGCTCTAAAATCCTTCATTGGCTGCCCTTTGTTAGGGCAGCCATAGGAGTTCACTGAGAGGACAGATTTTCTAACTCATTAATTTTTTTTTTAAAGCAAACCTACTAGTCCTTCAAACCCTTGACCTTTAAAGACAGTATTTTGTGTAAGCTCCATAGCTGTCTCACCTGGCACATGCTCCCCCCACTTTCCCCGTCTCTTCCTTCAATCCACACTCATCCACTTTAGTCACATAGCCAAGCTGTGCATGACTCTGGAGAGAAAAGTTTTGTCAACATCTGAAATCAACCTAAATCGGGTAGGAGACATTTTAACGGTCACAGTTTGAATTAAGTACTTAACACTCTCCCCCTTGAAGAAAAATGGCAGTTTGTAGGCTTTCTTTGCTAGTTTTGCAGAAATCTACGATATACCCGGTGTTTTATTACAGCAGGAATTCATCTGTGACAGGCATAGTGGAGTACTTAATACCCAGGATGGAGCTCATGGGAAGATTACCCAGATATATGGGGTGGGCCCACTCACACTCTCTGTCTTTATGTCAGCAATCCCAGAGTGCCCTAGTCCCTCTACTTCGTCCCCTTCTCCCCACCTCTCCCGGACACCACTGTTCCCCTAAGCTTTCCAACTGTGCCCTGGTCCCCTGCTGGACTCCCTCTAGCAGTTCCAACATAGAAACAGATCAGCAACCCTTTAGAGAGACACCCCAGAGAATAAATGTAGCAGATGACAACCTTGGGCTTCTCATCCTCATGACTGGGCTCTGTACAAGCAACAGGCCTTCACCATCATTCCCTTGATGTCTGCATTAATAGGTATAGTCCTGCAAGGAAGAACTCAGGCCTAACCCTTCCCAACTGCTGCTCCTGGCATCCCTTTTCTGTATTATATACTGCATCAAGGGGGAAAATGCTTTGTATCTCAAAGAGGATGGTGTCTTCCTGGCAGTGGTGATGCATGCCTTTAATCCCAGCACTGGGGAGGCAGAGGCAGGCAGATCTCTGAGTTTGAGGCCAGCCTGGTCTATGAAGTGAGTTCTAGGACAGCCAGGGCTATACAGAAGAAACCCTGTCTTGAAAAAAAGGATGGTATACAAAGCAGAGGAGGAGAAGAAATGGGCTAATACTGGGTGGTGGTGGTGGTGGTGGTGGTGGTGGTGGTGGTGGTGGTGGTGGTGGTGTGATGAAACCTTCTAATCTGTAACTTCTGCCTTGGAACTCAGATGTCCCCATTGCTAATCTGAAGATGTCAAGTGTTCAAGATGAAAGAGAACTGGGGGCCATTTTGGTTCAGTTGTCTCAGTTTACAGAAGGGAAAACTGAGGCAGTTGAATGACTCTCTTCAATTTCCTTATGCTAATGAGAATGTGGGTTGTAGAACCGTTGGCATCACTCTGGATGGGTATAAGTGCTTGGGCATCTTTCTGCTGCAGGATAAACAGAAATAGAGAACTGGAGATAGATATCTAGGCTTGTGCTGATGTGTAGGGCCACAGGTATGTGTATAGCCTGGAAAAAGAACATATGTATTATTAATGCTACCCTGGGGATTCGGTAACTAAACTGCCCTATCCTGTATCCTGTTCAATCCAACAGGTGGGCTGACCACTGAGTTCAGGTGAAGGACTTCTGGTCTCTACAGTGCTGGTAGCCCCAGAATGATTAATTCTGCAGAGTTCAACCTAGCATTTCCAGGGCATTCCCTTTTAGGACAGGATGGTTGTGTTTTGGAGGCCCAGGGAACAAAAAAGCCAAGTATGGACCTTGGTTGCCACTGATCAAGGTGTAGCGCCTATTAGAGTAGAGGGAGATATTGAAATTGTGATTCTTGTGGTCACGTGACTCATTAAATAATTAATGCAGATCGTCAGGAATGGATCTGAGTCGTCAGGGCCTCACTAGGAATGAATCTCTCAGTAGTGAGACTCCAACTTCCTATTTGATTTTTAAGTACACATACCTTCAGAGCTATTTCCAAAGGCATTTAACTCCTTCAGGAAGGCAGACAAGAGCTTTTCAGCGTGGAGAACAGAGCTGTCCGGCGCTTACCAGGTCCAAGGCTTTCTTGTAAGATTGCTGCAAGTCCAGGGAGGCTCTGTGTCAAGGGAAACGTGAGTTTGGATTCAGGGTTTTTCTCTCTCTTCTTCTCTCTTTCTTTCTTTCTTTCTTTCTTTCTTTCTTTCTTTCTTTCTTTCTTTCTTTCTCTCTCTCTCTCTCTTTCTTTCTCTCTTTCTTTTCTTTTCTTTCTTTCTTTCTTTCTTTCTTTCTTTCTTTCTTGCTTGCTTGCTTGCTTTCTTTTCTTTCTTGTGGTCATACCCTGGTTTTGGTGATGGAGTGGGACAGAAGCACAGACAGTTGGTAATGTTCTGATTCACACTGGGGAAGGCTGCAGAGATACCACAGGAGGAGCACGCGGCTTTGTTCAATTTTTCCCGGCGTTCATAAATCACTGGTGCTAGGCAAGTGAGGGAGCAAGTAGATGCCAAAACATCAGAGAGGCCACAAAGGCTGCAGCCATTGCAGAGCGAGAGACCTGAGCAGCGTCCCTCCGTGACTCATTAGTCTGAAGGATTTACGGGGAAGAGGAACCATGACTATTAGACTTAAGGATAAAGAGAGAGCAACAACAATAATAACCATAATAATTTCAATACTCCTAAGCCTTGTGGGTGGTGGTGGTGGTGGTGGTGGTGGTGGTGGTGGTGGTGGTGGTGGATTGGGGCATAGCAGATCTTTCTGGGATGAAGTTGAGTGGCAAAGTACACAACATCTTGGCCCTCACCCTGCTCAGGAGTCCCAAGGCCAGGGACTTGAAGACACAAAGTCAGAGTTTGAACAGGACAAAAGGGGTCCAGGGTGGATTCTGGTCTTAAGCACCCTTATGGAGGTAAAGGCTGCGGGTGGATTTGTGGCAGAAGGCAGCTGCCAGTTTGTTGCCAACCCCTCAGCATTCTAGGAGGCTCCCCAGCCAAGAGTCAGGCAATTCCCCAGCTGCTTGGTAATTCTTTTCTGGCTATCAGCTGGATTTCATAGGTGTAGGGCAGACCCACACAGGGCTGGCTTGGAGCAGGCTGGCAGGTGGGTAGTGACTGGGTTAGGGTCAGGGCTGTAGTCTCAGCAAAAGACCAACAAGCTGGGGCCGTTCTCTGCCCTTTCCTTTTCCCAGAAAGCCATCTGGGACACTTTGACTATTTTCTGGTTAGCGGACAAGGGGGTGCTAAAATACAGAGGCATGGGGCTGCAGTAAAGTCTGGGGGGTGCTGGGGGATGGGGAGGCTTTCACAGGTGGGGCTGGTATTTATTGTCCAGCACTTTGGTCTTGCTTGGTTTCTAGCAGCAGTAGTTGGTCTGTTCTTAGGGACTGGCCACTGCTTTAGTCCTGCCAGCCCACCAGGACCAAGAAATAGCTTGCCCAGCCCTTGAATGAACCAGAAGACAAAACCTCCCAAGACTGCCCCGATCTGTGGACTGAGCAGGGGTCTGATTTCCCGCCAACAGAAATGAACGCTATTAGTGAGGTTTCAGCAGAGCCTCTGATTGACTGGTTCCAGACAAGGCTTCCCATTGTTTGTGAAAGAAAATAAAGCTTGCGTTCACATTCCCCAAGTTGGGGTACAAGCGGAGCTCTGCCAGCGGAATCCGCATCACCAGCAAAGCCATCTTATTTTTTCTTCCCTTTAATTCATTCTCCATCCCCCCAAAAGCTATACAAAAGGAAAAGGAGATTGTGGGTGCAGAGATGGAGTATGTATTTGTTTTACAAAAATAAATCACCATCTTCAGGCCATTTGTAGACTGGAATATTTCGAGCTATGAGTGCGTCTCATGGACCAGTGCCCTGGCGACAACTCCGTGTCCGCGTCACCCTGGGGCCACCCTGGCGCCCACACAGGACACATTTCTAACTCCAGTCTTCATTCTCTTCCTTCACAGCCACCATTCACCTTCTGGTGTTTATTTGTCTGCAGAGTGCCTGGACCCTGGAAAAAGCGATTCCCTGAGCACCTGGGATTGAAGACCATTCCTGATTCAGATTTAAACATCTTTGGAGGTAAGTGTTGCACCAAACTCTTCCTCAGGCTTGGGACTTTGCACCAGGAGGCAGGGAGAAGTGTACCGCCCCCACTCCTGGCAACTAGAGCTGGTTGAAAGAGGTTTTGGTCAATATTTAACTTTGGCAGACTTCGGAGCTGGGCTCCCTGAGGACCATGCGGGTGTGTGTGAGGCAGACAAAGAGCAGGCTCCAGAGCCTGTAGCAGGCAGGAGTAGAGAGTGCAGAAGCAAAAGATGAGGGAGGGAGAGCCAGAGCGGGTGTGCTTGGGTCTTCCTCCAAGCCCCAAACAGACACCCAACTGAAGCAAACCAAGCAGAAGCAGACAGGAGCCAGGGTAGCGAAGGGGCTGCGATGTGGGCTGTGGCTGGGGAGGCCGGAAGCCATGGGTTCCGAAACTGCCAGCCAGTTCCAACTCTGGGCTGAGAAAACTTGTCTCCACCACCTGCATTGTCTCTGGTCTTTCTGCCTCGAGAGATTTTTGCCAGTATGTAGGCCCTGCTCAGGCAGAGTCTGCCCCAGTCTTTTATGAGAGCAGATCCACAGTACTTCCCACAGGAAAAGCTCAGATCTTCTATGTCTGAATATTTTCTTTTTCTATTTGGAACAAGGGAAAAAGTCTTTAAAATTCTTTTCAAGTTCTGGCTTAATTTGTTCTTTTAGTTTGAGATGCAGGGAGGTAATTACTGTGGTTTATTACCTTGTAAAAGAGCCATAAATTACAGGCCTGTTTGGGGGAGGGGCTGCTGGAATAGTTTTCAGAAGTTTAGTGTGAACGAATGAGTTTGCTTTGTTCTTTCAGGGGTTAATTTTTTTTTCTGGTGCTGGGAATGGAACCCAGGGCCTCTGCACATACCAAGCAAGCACTCTACCATTGACCTATGAGGTACCTCCAACCCAGGGATTACTTCTTTTTTTTTTTTTTTTTTTTTTAAAAAAAAGCCAAACTTTTCAGATTTTGTATTCTGTTCCCTAGGTCCAAATCTTTCCTAAAATTTGCTCCCCAGACATATATCAGATTGCAAATTAATTTCAGCATGCTACTTAGTGGTGCTTTAAGGCTGGAATGCAGTTTGGAATACCATTATTTTTATCAGATAGGAAGTAAACAGTCCCAGTAACGGAGTCTCAGCTATGGGCATCTGTTTATATCAGATAGAGACGGAACATTTTAGGTATTTACAACTCAGCATGTGTACATGATTTGCATATCTACAAGTAATGGAATGATTGCCGATATTGGAAGCTGCAGGAGTCTAACAGGATGCACACACACACACATCCACTGGTGTCAAGAGAGCTTGAAGGCCATTTGTACGGCAGTTTGTACCCACAGGAAACATCTCATGTTAAATACAGATTTGTCATTTAAGTACAGTTTTGATAGAGAAATCAGATTGCGGTGTTTGAGTACAGATATATCTAATCTGCCAACAGCCTGGCAAATATTGACTGATAGTCTGTATGCTTGGTCACCTGCTCCTCCCAGGCCAACTTTCCCCCACTTTGGCTCTGGTGGCCTGGCTCACAGCATGGGTTCTCAGCCCTGGTCAGAGCAGAGGGAGTGGAAAGGGTCTGGTGACCCCCACCCCACCCCCAGTTTTGCTTCAGGAAAGTGGAATTCAGAGTGGTGAAGGAAGACTCTCAGCTGTTGGGTGCCTGTGTGGTTGCCTGGCCTCACTTCACTCTTAGGAGAGTTTTGTTTTGTTCTGTTTGCTCACAGGTTAAATTTCTTTTGACTTCCTCAGATTTCTTTTCCCTTCTCATCCCACCAAATCACCCACATCAGTCCTTAATGTTAATTGTTAAGCAGCAGTTAATGGGGATGTTAGTGGCATGGAGGCTGCAACATGGGGCTGAGATGCCAGTGGGCCTCACTGCAGGTAAGGCATTTCTCTGAAGCAGCGCCAGGGACTGCTACTATTGACTTATGGCCTCAAGAGTTCCAGTTTGCTTGAAACTGTTGAGAGAATTCGGAAGGCGGCCCTTCTTATCTTTGAATCAATGCCTCTGCAGAAACCTAGGAGGGAGTTGTCAGAGACTGGGCCGTATGTCTAGGTCCCTCTCTATGGTATCTGGAAAGCTCAGTGTGAAGGGCAGGCACTGGGGAATGGGCAGAAGACACAAAGATGAGTGGATTGAGTCCTTGGAAGTCAGAAGAATATGTTATGGAAACCAGCATTTGGTCTGTTCTTTATCTCTCAAACCGGGCACAGGCAGGTTTGGATTCCTGCTTTCCAGCATCTGAGTTAGGTCATGGCTAGGAAAGTTTCTATGGAAGTCCTCCAGGTATACCACAGTCAGAAACTTAGAAGTGTGCTGCCACCAGCTTAGGCTAGTCCTCACTCCCAAGGTTGTGATTTGGGCAACCCCATCCCTCACGAGAAAGTCTCAACAAACTCCTTCTGGGTCCCTTCTGGAGAGAAAGGAGACTCCTAAGGTCTTCTGCAGTTGCTACAAGTAAGTCCCCACACTCAGGGCCAGCTGAAGACTAACTCTCCAGGAATAAGACTGTGGCATGCTCACAACACTCCAAGTTCAGATATCAGGACTGGGAATTTTTTAGACAGCCTGTGAAAAGGTTGAAATGTGTGGGTGATGTCACCAAGCAGAAGGCAAGAGTAGGGGGTGGGCGGAGACTGGGAGGACAGTTTGTTTTAGCCAGGTTCTACTAAGCAGAACCAGTTCAGTTCCATTTCAGCTGGCAGATGTAGAGTTGTCTTGGGGGTGAGTGTATAGAACAGTGTACAGGTAGGGTCTCAGGCTGTCTGGTAGGTCAGCAGTGAGACTCCAGTGGAGCTCAGTGCTTCCCCCTATTTCAGAGGCAATTAGATCACTTCCTCCCACATTTTTCATCGTTAGAAGCATATAATTTCATGTATCACTCAGCTATGCACTGAGGAAATGCGTAAGTATGGCTTTGGCTGGGGCATTAGGTCTCTCCAGATTTAGCAAAATCTTGACCCACAACTTTATAGCGGAGCATGTCTTTCCCAGTAGGCTGCCACTGAGCCAAACCAACTGGACTTGGAGGAGAGACTTTAACGTTTTGTCAGGTAATTACAGGCCTTTTTGGTTTCTCCAGTGACTGTGGTGGATGGCGTGGGTGTTAGCAAACTCCATACAATTGCATACCATAAAGAAATCTGCTGACTGATCCACTGACTGGCCAGTTATCTCTGGGCTTGGCTCTTGCCTTTGGGTCTGTGGGTCAGAGAAGCCTAGAGGGGGTAGTGTCTGGGCATGCTGAATTCAATTTGTCTGTAGAAGAGAAGGCCATAGGGAAAGTGAACACTAGGAAGACAGACAGTGTGGCTGTACCCTTGTGTTGGGAGTGTGTGTAAAGATACATAAGTGGAGATAAGCGCCTTTGTGTGATATGTATGCGTGTGGGGTACCTCCCTCATGGTCCTGCTGGTAAGACAGAACCCTCTGACCCTGGTCAAGATCCCCTACTTTTCCTCCCCCAAATCTAACCTGGTTCCTTCAGTGATTCCCTATTTCAAATAAAAGGATTTAAGTTGACGTATGACCACGTGAGCACATAATACTGCACATTATTGTGGTATTTGGAGCGGAGACCCAGGCAGGCTTCGTCTGTGATTACGTTTTCTAGATTCTCTTTAGAGCGAGAGCTTTTCCCCCACCCCCACGCACCCACCTCCTCCTTCTCCTTCTCCTTCCCTTTCTCCGGAGCAGGCAGGCGCTCCTCCAGCGGCTTGCAGTTTTCAGTTCTCATGGAGCAGTCCTGGGCAAGCTAGCCGACGAGACTCCAGGCCATACCGGGAGGATGGAATTTATTTTAAGGTATTTCCTCTGATTGTTCATATCTAGAGTGAGTTATGGCTATGAGAGACAAAGGTCAGGCGAGGAGACACTGGATCATGGACAGGACCCTCAGCCTCTGTCTTCCTTTGTTTCTGTTTTAGAACCGAAAGCATTTGAAAGATTCCCAGTAACTCCTCAGACTCCGGGTTTAATTCCCTGGAAAATATTGTGAGGTGTAAAGGAGAGGGCACTTGGGGGCTACTGGACGGACCAGGTACTCTCCAGTATTAGGCTGGCTTTGTCCCACTGCAATCTGCAGGGCTGAAGTCCCAGGAGCTGAGCCCCAGGCAGAGGGAGGGTTCTGATGTCTGAGGTAGCTGGAAGCTGTGGTCAGGCAGAGGTGGCCGGCTAGCCAGAGGCTGGAAGGGCCAGACCTCATGAAAAGAGTGGGGGCCAGCAGCTGGGAAGGGGAGTCTTTCTCCATTTGGCCAGTGTTTACTGAGCAGGATGGAGGGTTAGGGCTGACCTGGGCAGCCTGAGCAGATGGAAGAGGAAAATCAATGAGGAAAATGTGCAGATGCGCTGCCATTTTATTGATGATGTTTCCAACCACGTTGTTCAGTGTTGGGTTGCAGGGGCAGAGTTCCCCACGCCGGACCCAGTGAGTCCAACCTGGGGGCATGCCATTGTTTCCAGAGCAATATCTGCCTGGGAGGGATGGAGAAGGGCAGCTGGGACCTAGGGGAAGCTTGGGATGCTGGTGAGCATGCCGGTTGCCCGGAGGTTGGGTTGTTGTGATTTTCAGAAGCCGACTGGGGCTCGGTTTGGGCTACCGTCAGTGTTTTTGGTTTGGATGCTTTCTTATACCCCTAAGCCAGCCTGAGTTAAAGAACTGGCCTATGCGCCCAAAATCAGAGGGAATTTTGCAGGTATAGTCCTCAGCAAGCAAAGACAGACATTTCTCTGGCTTTATATTCCCTGAAAGGGAGCTGTTGCCAGCATGGAGGCAGATGAGCTAAACCGCTTGCTTCTAAAGTACTGGCCAGGCCTGGGCTAATTGGACTTTGGGGACCTTTTGCTCCTGGGAAGAGTGGAAGTCTTTGGAAAGGTGGAAGAAATTGGGCTTTACTTTGCTCCTTGGAGCAGAGAAAGGGATGCCTAGTGAGAAGTTGGAATCAAATTTTCTCTCTTTAATAAAACAAAAAAATCTTATTTCTTTATTAAAAACAAAAACAAAAACAAAAACAAATGGGGCTTCTTCTACTTGAGTGAGATTTACTTTCCCAGTAAGGGCCGCCTCTGCCTTCCCCTATGCCGATCGGAGGTAACTGTGCTGAACTGAGACTGTTTGGAGTGCTCTAAAACACCCCTTGGAAATAAAATGTAAGCTTTAATTGCTGTTCAATTACTTGTCAGCATTTCATATGATTTATGACCCAGTTCTGGTGCATTTTTTGACCCAGTTAAAGACTCATAAATAATATAGTTTCACTAGAAAGAAGGAGAAATGGAGTAAAGGTTTGTTAGAGGAGTCTTTTTATTGTGGCTTCAGTGCCGGCCAGCCGAATAAATATCTAACGACAGACTCTCCAAACTGGTTCTGTGTAAAAGCATGCACGGTGAGAAGCCAATAACTGCTTTCATAGAGCACAGTGGTTCTTTTCCTCCCAGGACAGAGCTAAAGGCACTCTGTTACAGCCAAATGATCAGCTATTAAAAAGACCGGTCCCCTTAGGCACCCAAAGTACCAGCCTCAACCTCACAGGCCAGGGTATTTCCTCAACACCTTCCCTCCCCATTCTTGGATTTTAAGGCTTCTTGCTAAAAGTTACTCCTCACCTTCCTCCCTGGCTTGCACAGACAGACAGCCTTGGAGCGGTGAAACCTCTCAGAGATGGGTAGGACACCCCTTGGAATGGCAGTAAGGTTCCGTCAGGCACCTTCATTGCTCCAAGTTCTACTGGTCTGTGCCGGAGAAAACGCTCTCTTCTAGTCCCTCTGGAAATCATGGGATTTAGGGAAGCTCAGCTGCTGAGCAAAGACAAATTTGGCGGGTTTGAAGAAGTCGGGTGAACGGTGGAATTTGCCTAGAAAGCTTACCGCGGCAGTGAGCAATTTCTAGAGGTGGAAATCAAATAGCGTATTTTCAATCACAGCACAATAACAAACCAACAAAAACCTATTGTAAATCATTAATTTTAATCATCTCGCCCATGCTTGCTCCAAAACCAGCCTTTTGGATTTCAGATGAGAGGCATAAGGCCGGGGTACAGACCCGTGTCTTGAAATCAGAGCTCTATTTCGCCCGCTGGGGCCCACCGCCCTGAAGCCACCTAGTCGCCCTGCAGCCGCCTAGTCGCGAGTCGGTGGAGGCCCTGGTCTGAGTCGAGCTCACCCAAGCTCTCCCGGGGCTCCCACACCTCCTCCTCCTCAGGTCGGGCCTGGTCCCAGCGCTTGGGTGGCTGGGCTGGGTCTGGTCGAGCCGGAAAGGTACGCGTTGCAGAAGCCCCAGCTCCAGCGCTCCCAGCCCCTTGGACCAGACAGTCCACTCCCAGGTCTGGTTCTCACGGCCTTCCCTGCAGCTGGCTTAGCTGAGAAGGCGGTGAGAGTCGCGTCAGCAGTTTGGAGGAGAAAGTGCGGGTTGATTATTGACCCACGCCTTCTTTCTTCAAATGCCACATCCGACCCTGAGGGTTTGAAGAGAAAATGCCGCCGAGCGGATTTTTGCGGCCGGGTCTCACCTCCTACACGTCCCGGCTCTTCCCTTTCAAGTAGCGCCGCTGCAATATGCCATAAGGAGCAAGTGTTTGCTGTTTTGTGCTCTGTTTACAGCTTTGGGGAGCCGAGTCATAAATCTTGCCCAGCCATAAATGACAAAAACCATTGGTATGCATGAGGCCACCCTGGCCCGGAGTGCTTTTTGATTTCTCCCTTTCCCCAGGCTTTGTTTTTGCTCTAAGGTGACACTTTGGCTCCCTGACAGTTTAAACATACTACTTATATTTTTAACACCTTCCTTTGAGAAAGGACCCTTGTTGACGCCTCGGAATGGCACGAAAGCTCCATTTCTCTCTCTCTCTCTCTCTCTCTCTCTCTCTCTCTCTCTCTCTCTCTCTCTCTCTCTCTCTCTCTCTCCACACACTCCTGCCCAGGAGTTTGCTTCTGAAGCTGAGAAGCTGAGGGATGATCCCATCCTCTTTAAAGTTGTGGTACATAACCAGGCAAATTTAGGCCTTTGCTCAACCCGGCAAAAGGAAGGCCACTCAGCTGGTTAGGGGGTGAAATCTCATGGATGTCCATTTGTGTTGGTGTCAGAGCCCTATCTGTCTTCCTTGTAGGCGACCCCGTTGCGTGCAGTGCTGTGAAATGGGCACGCAGGAGGTGGAGACTCCAGTTTCTAGGTATCTTTGTGTGTGCCTGAGCCCAGAGAGGTTCATTTCGCTGTGGGGACAGTTGTCTCTCTCCCCAGGACACTTTCCTCCTTTCGGCCTAGAAATATAACCAAAGGCAGTTGAGTTGTGTTTGGGGAGGTGTCTGAAAATAGGCCTTATCCCGGCACCACAGGGACTGGCTTCGGGGTGTCTGTATGGGGAACGGCAGGTGAAGTAAACTCCCCAAAGTCAGGGCAACTCATTTCTCCTTCTCTCCCCCCCACCCCAGTGCAAATGTCCAGGGCAGGGAATTGCGTGGTTTCTCAGACAGATTCTTAAGAAACAGAGCCCCGCAAGAGAGCCCCTTTGTGAGAGGCGTTTGTCCTCATTAGCATAATTTTCCTGGACTTTAGTGACGCCTAGGAAGGAGAGGGAGGGCGTGGGGTGGGGGAGGCCGCCCTCCTCCCGCTGCCGCCGAGCTCGCTCTGCTCCTGTTCCTCCCCTCGCCTCAGCCCCATCCCCCACGCCGGCGCTTCCCCAGCCGCTCGGCTCTCCCCTCCCGCCCGCCCCGGCACCCCTTCCCGCACCCCCCGACCGACCCCTGCTCGGCGGCGCAGTGTTCATAAGAAACATACCCAAGTCCGTGCCACCAGCCCCGCGGAGCCCGGCCGGCCGCGCCAGCGCTCATCGGGGGCCGCGGGCAGGGCGGGGGCGGGCGTGGGGGAGGGCAGGGGAGGGGAGGGGGTCCGGGAGCCCCAGTCCGCCCGGGGCCAGCCGCCCGAGCAGCTAGTCGCCCCGCTCTCCGCGGAGCCCCGGCCTCGGGGGTCTCCCGCCAGCCGGCCCGCCTGCCCGCCCGCCTCGGCGGATGCTCAGGGTCGTTGGCCATCATCCCGCGCCGAGGGGACCCGGGGCCGCAGCCCGAGCCCGAGCCCGAGCCCGCGGCGGCCGTCAGAAGTTAAGGTAAGCGGGGCCACCGGCGGCCTCTCTCGGCGCTGAATGGGAGAGTGTGTGTCTCGGTGATTTATGGCTGCAGACTTAAATCTCGGTTCAAGAAGAGTTCACAAGCCGGAGCTTCCTCGCCGGCAGTGACTGATACCCTCACACTTCAGTTCAGGCCGCGCTCCCATCCCCGCCCCCACTCTCCCCTCTCCCCTAGCCCAGCCTCAACTTTTCTGGGTTGGGGGAGAGAGGGAGGAGTGGGGCTGGGAACGCGGGCTGCTGCCTCGACGTCCCCTGGCAAACTCGGGCGAGGGCAGCTAAGGGAAGGCGTGTGCCGAGTGTGGAGAGGGAGGTGAATTTGGGCATACCTTGTGTAGAGACGACAGGGCTGGCTTCCAGGACTCAGTTCAGCCTCCTCAAGTCGCTTCTGCTCCTGCACCTGGAGGTTATTGTCCAGGAACAGATCCTCGCGGAGGAATCCCCCTCCACCCCCAGCTCTTGCTTGGGGGGACAAGGCAAAGTTTCCTGGCTGGCAAACCTCCAACTTCTTCACTAGGTTGAAAACTTTGGGGGCTGGAGGGGGCGGGTTGTGTGGGTTCCAAGGTGATTGCGGACCTCAAACAATGGGGTCTCTAAGTTGAATTCGTATTTTAAGTTTGTGGACGCTCCCTTATGCTCGTTGATTTTTAAAGATTTTTGTTGTTGTTGTTGTTATTTTAAAAGACAATATACAGTCTGATAAAAAGGCTCAACAAAGCATCAGGCTGGTATAGCCTGTGCTAATGGCTTAGAAAGTCACTAGAAATACTGCACGTTCAAAATCAACTTAATTTTGTTTTATCTAATATCTTGCTGTTCAAATGTCTGGAGTAATCTTCTTAACCTGACGTTTTACCTTAATCAAACTTGGTATCTCAAAAATGTATAATGACAGGCATTAACACCGCCAGGTATAATAGGAACTGTTTTCAGTGTAAGAACGAACAAAGTAGACATTAAATTGTAATTCACTTTAAAATTTTATTTTACCCTTTATTTACTTTCCATAGTGTTATCTGTAGCTTCCTAGACATTTCCAAAAGGGAAACAATACTCCAGGGTTCATGACCACGCACAATAACTCTGGATAAGTGCTGCTGTAATTCTTTATTGAGGTTCTGGAAAATTAATTGTGCTTGTTTTCCAGATGTTGATCAGATTGTTGGTTTAATGATGAAATCAAAGGGAGTTCATTATTAAAAACAAAATTATAACCACCCATTGGTGGATGCTTGTTATATTATTATTTTTTTTCTGGTTGATATCTGCTATTTCTAGAAAAGTTAAATAACTCTAGGATTCAGTAGCCATAGTTGGGGTTTGAAATGTAAAACATTATCTGCCTGGATTTGTCAGTAATTTTCTTAATGGTCAGAGGGACTAGCATTCTGAATGTGTGTGTGTGTGTGTGTGTGTGTGTGTGTGTACATGTAAGACTCACAAGGAACTTTTCTTGCTGAGAACTAGAAGTTTACCATACAAAAGTTGAAAACCAAGAGAACACAGATTTCACTTCTACAAACTGCTTTCTAAATAAAAGAGATTTTAAGTTGCATTTTAGGTTTCTCTTTACTTATAGTGTTTCTGAAGGCAGAAGATAAACCAAATAACAAATATGATCAACAACAGTATACAAAGATCAGGGAAGTCTGGCAGGAGTTTATGGTCTGTGTTTCCATGCCTCCTCTGGAGTCAAATGACCCCATACATCAAATTGCATAGCAGTTTCTAAGACAGACCCTATTATCGTTAGGTTGGAAGGAGAGTTCAAGCCGTGGTCATGGAGATGAACGCTGGTTTTTCAGGTTCCTGGTGGGTTGTTTTTTTCTCTAATCCATCATGTTTTAACAGGTAGAATTTGATAGTTGCCCAGAATAACAGCACCTCAGAAAGTCCAAGCCAGGAAAGTCTGGGAACCTCCTGTAACTCGGAAAAAGAGGTTGGGGTGGCTTGTTTCAAAGTGTCTGAAAAATAGGGTGGGAGAAAGAGTACAGAAAGTTACAGGATTTGAGTTGTGACTTGTGGTGGGGTGGTGGTGTTAGTCGTTCCTAACACCCCCCCAATACAGAGAGAAGGAGAGAGAGAGAGAGAGAGAGAGAGAGAGAGGAGTTCCACTCAAAGTTTTCTCTGGCACCCACCCACTTTTTGACCTCACAGGGTTCATTTGGAGGAGGTCGGTCCTCTTCACTGAACTAAAGCAGGCTAACTGCCTAACAGGCTCAGCTTCTGAAGTCCATCATGGTCTGATAGGGCAGTTGCCTATGTTTGTGTGTGTGTGCAAACCTCCTGTGAGAGTTCCAGGAAAAGGCAGGCTAGGAAGGAAGTCTGGCTATCTTAGGTCTTTGGGGCAAATAGAAATCCTAAAGTGGGGATTGGAGAAAAAAAAAATGGCGACCCATTGCCCTCTTGAGAGTTCCCCCAAGATCTCGAGAGCGCCTCAGCCTCTACAAAGGGACATCACAGTTTCTTCTGGAAAAGAAAGACCCCCAACCTAGCCTCCAAAGCCTTCCTCGCTTTGGACCTGGACTCCAGAGACCCAGCTCCCAGCCCTTACTGGTTCTGCTCCTCTCCGCGGAAAATCCCCCAACTCCAGACACAAGTTAAGCAAATATTTGTAGCTGCCAGTAAATTCCAGCAGCTTTTTATAGCGCAGCTCCCTGCGCCCGGGGCCACGTCGTGCTGCTAAATATTGCTGACCACTTTTTCTTTTATGGCTTTCATGTCACTTAGCTATTGAGAGTAAGATGGATTTGCGCGGAGCCCTCACGGCCGCTGCACTTCTCCCCCCCACCCCTCAGGTCTGCGCGCGGCGGCCATTGGCGGCGGAGTGTCACGTGACCGCGGGGGCGTGCCAATGTGCTCCCTCACGGGTGTCAAGCCCCTGTCAGAGTGTGCGAGCACGATCGTGAAACATCGCGATGCAAAAAGCGACCTACTACGACAGCTCGGCGATCTACGGTGGCTACCCCTACCAAGCAGCCAATGGGTTCGCTTACAATGCCAGTCAGCAGCCATACGCGCCGTCGGCGGCTTTGGGCCCCGATGGCGTTGAGTACCACCGACCCGCCTGCTCCCTCCAGTCCCCCGCCAGCTCTGGGGGCCACCCCAAAGCTCACGAGCTGAGCGAAGCGTGTCTGCGCACCCTGAGTGGCCCTCCTAGCCAGCCCCCAGGCCTGGGTGATCCGCCTTTGCCTCCACCTCCTCCCCAGGCGGCGCCCCCAGCCCCACAGCCTCCCCAGCCCCCACCACAGCCCCCTGCGCCCACCCCTGCGGCTCCCCCGCCTCCCTCTTCTGTCTCCCCCCCTCAAAGTGCCAACAGCAACCCTACCCCCGCCAGCACAGCCAAGAGCCCCCTGCTCAACTCTCCCACGGTGGGCAAACAAATCTTTCCCTGGATGAAGGAGTCGAGACAGAACACTAAGCAGAAAACCAGCGGCTCCAGCTCAGGTAAATGGGCGCCTTCTGGAGGCGGGGCCTATGGCCCAGCTCCCTAAGCCACCTCCAGCGTTACCAGCACAGCCTAGGAGCAGTGAAAATGTATCTTCCCCCACTCTTCCCCACGCAGACAAGGAGAAAAAGGTTTCCAGAATCTTTGCTACTTAGGGAGGTGATAAGGTTTCTGTGACAAGGGTCCCCCAGACATAAACCAGACTCAAGTCCCTCTGGACCTCTCCAGGGCAGGAATCTTTCCTGGTTCCACTGTTGGGAGTTGTAACCTCTAGGCAGAACCATCCTGAGGGCCTCTGTCTCTCCAAGCAAAGCTCTTTTTTCTAAGCAAACAGTGGCATCCTCTCCATACAGAAATGTGGCAGAATAAAAGCAGGCCTAATCATCACCCAAGTCAGAATCAATGCTTTGTCTATAATCAGAGCCAGGGTTTGCTGCAGCAGATGGAGGCGGCCTTACCTCTGAGAAGGCAGGCCTTGCTCAGTCTTAGCACAATGAAGGAGGCAGCCGGCCATCTCCTGGGGGAGGGGATTCAGCTTATCATCCTAATGGGAACCACATGGGGCTTTGGGAACTGGACTCGAGTGGAGGAGCCTCAGCCCCGAGGCCTTGGGCTTCCAGGCCTCCTGGTTACCTTGGCCCCTCCCTCTCCCCCCCCCCCCCCCCGAGCCTGAGCATCTGGAACATCCAGAGCCAGTATTTGGGGATCCAAGAATGACAGGAAGCACAAACGTGAGGGGCCGAATTGGGCAACCTGCTTGATGACGTTTAAGACCCCTAATGACCAGGACTCCTCGAGGGCCTGGGCCTCCCTACCAGGACTAGACAGCTTCAATGAGGTCTGGTCTTCCTTGGTCAGAGAAGGTCTTCCAGTTTGACCTCACCACTCTGTCCATCTCCTCTTAGATTTTAAAACTGGTTAGTTGAAGCTAATGGCTGATCACTCTCAGTCACACAGGGAGGATGAAAGGCCTTCGTGCATATTTCTAGATCTCTCCCATTTCAGCAACTGAAGGCGTGAAGACACCTGCCCACAGGAGGCTTATTGTCTGATGGGCCAGTAAATAAGCTAGACAAGAAAAGGGTTAGAGAGGAAGTGCAGGCCAGAACGGCAAGCCGGAGGCTCTGCTGCTCTG
Source organism: Peromyscus eremicus (assembly GCF_949786415.1). Taxonomy (NCBI): domain Eukaryota; kingdom Metazoa; phylum Chordata; class Mammalia; order Rodentia; family Cricetidae; genus Peromyscus; species Peromyscus eremicus. Next base: position 68,158,340 of record NC_081418.1, on the reverse strand, counting down.
TCCTTCCCTTGAAAAGCCCATGATTCTCTCCTTAGCGGAAGGAAGGGCAAGCTAACCGGGCTGTTTCCGCACACCAAGAGGACTTCGGGCGGCGTGGACGTCCTGCTCCTCTCTGGTCGTGGGGTGAAGAAAGGAGGGGCTAGGCTAGAGCTGGGGAGCTGGGCGGGGTCGCCAGCAGCCCCTGACAGGCTCTTCCTCTCTGTCCCGGCAGGGGAGAGCTGCGCTGGGGACAAGAGCCCGCCGGGGCAAGCTTCGTCCAAGCGCGCGCGCACGGCGTACACGAGCGCGCAGCTGGTGGAGCTGGAGAAGGAGTTCCACTTCAACCGCTACCTTTGTCGGCCGCGCCGCGTGGAGATGGCCAACCTGCTGAACCTCACCGAGCGCCAGATCAAGATCTGGTTCCAGAACCGCCGCATGAAGTACAAGAAGGACCAGAAGGGCAAGGGCATGCTGACCTCGTCGGGGGGCCAGTCCCCAAGTCGCAGTCCCGTGCCTCCCGGTGCAGGAGGCTATCTGAACTCTATGCATTCGCTCGTCAACAGTGTCCCTTATGAGCCCCAGTCGCCCCCTCCCTTCTCCAAGCCCCCCCAAGGCGCCTACGGGTTGCCTCCGGCCTCCTACCCCGCTCCCCTGCCCAGCTGCGCACCCCCACCTCCCCCCCAGAAGCGTTATGCAGCGGCGGGGTCAGGCGCAGGGGGCACCCCTGACTACGACCCGCACGCTCACAGCCTGCAGGGCAGCGGCAGCTATGGGACCCCACACTTACAGGGAAGCCCCGTCTTCGTGGGGGGCAGCTATGTGGAGCCCATGAGCAACTCCGGGCCAGCACTCTTTGGCCTAACTCACCTCCCCCACACCACCTCGTCTGCCATGGACTACGGGGGCACTGGGCCGCTGGGCAGCGGTCACCACCATGGGCCGGGGCCTGGGGAGCCGCACCCCACCTACACGGACCTTACTGCCCACCATCCTTCTCAGGGAAGAATTCAGGAAGCGCCCAAGCTCACACACCTGTGATGGGCTCGGGCTGCGAGCCAGGAGAGTTGCCCTCCCCACCTCCTTTTGGTTCTTTTTCCTTAAAAAAAATTTTTTTTTATTGTTTTATGTTCTTCCTGCCTCTCCCTTTTCTCCTCTGTACCCCTCCCTTATTTTGTTTTCTTTGGTAATGCGTTTTTATGGTTTATGTGACGTAGCAATCTTGGTTGCTGGAAAGGCTGTCAGTATCAGTGGTGACATTTACATCCCCCACCCCCACCCCGGCCCAGGCCTCTGGCCCTGCACCCTTACCTTCTCTACTCTTTGATAAGAAACAGGGTATATGAACAAACTTTCTAGTTGAGTTTTCAATGTGAATTTGTTTGTACGTTATGGCTCCCGAGAGGAAGCGATTGCGGTTTTTTTTTTTTTTTTTAAGTTTTAGTTTTTAAAATTGCACTTCTTGTAATGAGCGAGAAAAAGAAATCAAAGGCGCTTTGAAACAGGGACTCCCTGTGCAAAAATGACTAAGTGTACGTCTTTCCGTGTGTGTATGCTTGTGAACAGTCAGATTTATTTATATTTTTTGCAAGCATTGAATAGTCTAAGTTTTAAATATTATTTATCCCCATCCGTTCGTATTTATATTAAAGAAATTCTGTACCCTGATTGTTCAGAAGGTTTCTTGAGCCTTTTGTTCAATGATGTATTGGCATACATAAAAAATTTATTTGAAAGGGAAATAAAATTCCTTTATAAAAACCGTAGCGATGCAATAAGAAGAGAGAAGACCCAGCGTTTGAAAACCGTGGTTTAGGTTTGTAACATCCGGCAAAACTGAACGCTAAAAATACTAGATTTGTTTTGAGAGTTTTACATTCCTTGCTGCTCACATTCTGAGAAACAAAACAAAACAAAAAAAAATAAAGTTTTTATTCTGATTAAGATCCGTGTCAAAAGGGTGTCTTTGGCTGAAGAAGGGGCTCGGCGTGGAATACAGGCAGAAGCGAGCGGGTAGCGGCTGCGGCAGCCCCGCGACTCCGGTGGCGTGCGGCCTGGCTCGGCGGCGGCGTGTGGCCTGGGAGCTCGGCGAGTTCAGGAGCAAGAGGCCGTGGTTTCGGGAGGCCGCCGCAGCTCGGGAAGTGTCGTACTCCGGGTCCGCTGGGCAGCCTGGTTCCCAGCTGCTGCCGGAGCAGGCGGAGGGCGCCTGGCTGCGAAGTGCGGGCCGGGCCGGCGTGGAGGAAACAAAGGCGGCAGGCCGGAGGCGCGGCGGGGGGCGCACAGGTGCGGGGCGATGCGCACCGAGAACCCGGAGCTCCTCTCCGCTCCCCCGCACCGAAAGCCCATCGGCCAACGCCTCAACCTGGGGAATCTCCCAGGGTCTTGAGCTCTTCCCACAAGCTATCACATTCCACGTCTCCATCTCGGATGCTTTGTGGTTCATTATCGCTCCTGGAGAAGGGAGGAAAAAAAAAAAAAAAAAAAAAAAAGGGTCTCCTAAATTCGGCTCCAAAGGGACTCAGCTCCTCCTGGTCTCCAGCAAAAGAACTGAGCTCCAGAGAGTCCTCCAGGCCTTCCTTCCTTGGACTGGAAGGAATCCCTTCCATGAATCTCAGCATCAACTTCCTCCCGGAATTCAGCATTTGCCATTCTGTGGATTTATTTCCTCTCTTTTTATGGCCCCAGGGGGAGGAGGAGAGAGAAAGGAGATTGGTATCTTTCTAATAAAAATGCAATTGTACAAGTGCTTCCTTCATTTGCTGCTACACAAGCTTAATATTACATTTCCACGTTTGGATTTAAGATAGGACACAGGCTGACTGGCTGGCAGAGTCAAAGGCAGACACAGGAAAAGGGAAATATTTCCATCTTCAAGATAAAGAATTACAGATTCGAGAAGCCAAATTCAGAAAATACAAGCCTCAGAGCTGCACCCCATCATCAACCCCTCAGAGCTGGAGGTGAACAGCCTGTGCCTGGGAATTAGGAGGATCTGAGCCCCCATTCTCCTTGGATTGTATCATTCAGAGGCAGAAGTAAAAAATGTCGCCATTTTGTTTGCAACCTCAAATATCTATCATCATGGCCTCTACCCACCCACTACCCCAGCACCCTAAGAAACTCCTTAGAAGCCAGCACTGGAGTCATTTCTGGGTACCTGCTGAGTCTCAGAGAGCAACTTTAAGGGACCTTTCCATGTTTTAGGAAAAAGAAAAATCTCGGAGGATACAAAACCAGGCCGCTGCAGAAACCTCTGGAGTCTCACACCGAAGGAGCTCTCCCCACGTCTATCCTCCAGCTCTTGACTCATGGTCTCTTTTCAAAGATTTTGGCCTGTGGGGAAGTGGATTTGCTCCCCTCACCCCCAACCTCTCTACTGAAATATGATGCAAACATCAGAAATGCAAAACCAGTCTTTGTGAGGACTGGAGCCTTTTGGTTGTTGATGTGGTGCAGATACAGTAGTCTTTTTAATGTAAGCATTTTAAAACATGCACAAAATTACCTGGGAAGCATCGAAAGGAAGAGGTGTGTGTATGGGGTCTCCATCTGAAAACCCTTCAGAGGTATCAGCATTTGAACCCATTTCTAACATCTTCCCTTTAAGGCAAGAATGGTTTGGGGGGCTTCCTTCTTCCCTCAGGGCAGAGATTGTACAAGGAAATTCTAATACTATTTCCCATATCTTGCCAGTCAAGGCATTTATTTTGGCTTGCAAAGAAAAAAAATATCCATCTCATCCTCAGCTTTATCAAAATATCTCCAGAGTTAAAATAATAGATTGGGGGAAGATCTGAATGCTGGGCCATCTTAGAAAAGGGTTTTCTTCCAGATGGCGTTTGAATTAAGGCAGCTGAGAGAAGCAAAGCTCTCACCCACGTAGCCTGACAAAGCCCAATGGTGTGGGTAGCGGCTTTCTAACTTTCTTACCCTGTCCCTCAATACTTTCTGGTAAAAGCAAATGCCCAAAGCCACCACCCTCCGACCCGCAAAGCACCTTCCCTAAAAGCTGCCTTAGAATCCTCTCTACTGCCCCAAACCAATCTTTAAAAAGACAAATTTTCCTTGTTTACTTGCGTTTCCTGCTCTCCTCTTTGCTCGGCCACATTTGAGCTTGGAAAAAGCTTGAAGCTGAAATGTGTTCTTAAGGGCCAGAAGCTGTCAAGGCTTTTGGTGAGCAAGATTGATCACACTCAGACTTCCTTCAGAGCTTTGTTTGGAATAAAAGCAAGAAAACGGGAAAACCTTACATTTTCCAAAATAGCATCTCTATCTGCAATGCTCTGGGCTGGTCAAGGTTGAAGACCACTTTATAGCTCCTTTCCAACCCAAACCCCTCAGATGCTGGCCTCAGAGACGAAGTTCTGCCCTTGTTCCTTGGTTGGCCTTTCTTGTTTCCTGCATAGAATTTTCTCCCCCACCAACCTCTCTCTCCTTGGCCATCAGAATGATTTATTTTCCTGCCACTGATGCCTGCCGGCCTGGGGCACCCTGATCACTTGGTCCATTTCAAAGGAAGAAAAAAAAAAATGAATCTCCATCCTTAGGGTTTGTGGGAGAGAAGGTACCTTTAGCAGTCTCTCTCTCTCTCTCTCTCTCTCTCTCTCTCTCTCTCTCTCTCTCTCTCTCTCTCTCTCTCCTTTCTGGCTTGGTGATTTTTCTTTTTAAGTTCTTGCTTGGTACCTAAAGGTGTTATCTTTTGAATCCTTCAGCACTGTCCAGCACTCAATCTGAAGTCCTGTCTCAGGAACTGGAGGAAAAAGGATGAAGGAGAAGTTGAAGAGATGTAACTCCTCCTTGAGTCGCTCTCTCCCCCGCAGTGCTGTTTCCCACAACAGAACCAGGGTGCAAATCTCCCTGGTGCCCAAGAGCAGGAAGGTGTGGGAGGCAATTCAGGCTGCCAAGAAACACTCGCTGCATCTGAACCAACCAGTCCCCAACCAGAGCGACAAGTACTCGAAGAAGAGTAAGAGGGAAAAGAGAGCGAGGAACCAGAGTCCTCTCCCTCCCTGCTGATAAGTTCCAGCAGCCTTCCTGGAAATCGGAAATACTCACCGCACCCGAGCCCTACGGGTATGAAACCCAGAGTGCCAGGAGCCGCACGAGCCTGCTCGGGGCGGCATTTCTTTGGCTGGCCGCCGCCCAGGCTACGGGGATTTGGACACAAGGACCTGGGGCTGCTGTCTCTCTTGGCTCATGCCTCTATCTTTTTCCAGCCATGCCTGAGAAGTTGATGGCGTAGGAAGGAAGATCGGCAAGCTTCGAGAGTCGCCTCTCGTTTTCCGCTGCCCGCAGGAACCAGATGCAAAGCTACCGTGGAAAAGCAGCTAACAATGGGGCTGGGGGCGCAGATCCCAGGCTGGACATTGAGTGGAGGAGAGGGAGGAGAGGCGACAGGGCAGAGTGGGGTGGGGGAAGGAGAGAGGAAAAAGAGGAAAAGGGAAAGGAGAGAGGGAGGGAGGGAGGAAGGGAAGGGGAGAGAGAGAGAGAGAGAGAGAGAGAGAGAGAGAGAGAGAGAGAGAGAGAGAATGAATATGTGAATTGATTCTGAGATCCAGGAACTGATTTTAGGAAAAGCAGAGGAGGAGGAAAAGGAAAGGGGAACCCCCAATATCCTCTCTCTCTCTCTCTCTCTCTCTCTCTCTCTCTCTCTCTCTCTCTCCCCCTCCTTCCCTCTGCTCTTTTCTCTTGCCTTAGCAGAACTTATGTGGCTGGGATGCAGGGCCCTCGGGTGTCAAAACTTTGAAGATTAATGGATTACTTTGTTAATGACTGCAGGCGTCAGGCTGAGGTGCTTAAATGATTTGTGAGGTGCGAGGCGTCTTCCCGACAGTCCCAAACAATGCGCGGAGTGTGCGGGGGAGGCAGAGGGCAGCCGCTGGCGGGACCGGCAGCAGGGCTCACACGCACACACTCACACACACACTCCAGGGAGCACACTAGATCTCACAGATCAGGAGGCAAACAGGCACTCTCGCCCCCACGCACTCCGGGGCATTCCCATCCACACCCACATATATGTATTTTTGCCCTGAAAAAAGTGTAAATAAAGCCTCGATGGCCCCCAATGAGGCGTTCCTTTCTGACTTTTTTGGATCAATCAAACAGACAGTGGCTTCTTTTGATTAAAGCCCAAATTGTCATTGGGCAGAAGCAATCATGTGACAGCCAATTCGGTCCAATTTCAACCTTGTCTCCATGAATTCAATAGTTTAATAGTAGCGCGGTCCCCATACGGCTGTAATCAGTGAATTAGAAAAAAAACACCCCAGCAGCGATCTTCTATGATAGATTTTTTTTTCCTCCGCGCTCGCCTTTTTCTTGGGCCTTGCCCCCCCAAAGCCCCTCCAAAAGAGGGAACTTTTTCTCCGAGGGGGCTCCAAGGAGAAGGCCATGAATTACGAATTTGAGCGAGAGATTGGTTTTATCAATAGCCAGCCGTCGCTCGCTGAGTGCCTGACATCTTTTCCCCCTGTCGCTGATACATTTCAAAGTTCATCAATCAAGACCTCGACGCTTTCACACTCGACACTGATTCCTCCTCCTTTTGAGCAGACCATTCCCAGCCTGAACCCGGGCAGTCACCCTCGCCACGGCGCTGGCGGCCGCCCCAAGTCGAGCCCCGCGGGCAGTCGCGGCAGTCCGGTGCCCGCCGGCGCCCTGCAGCCGCCCGAGTACCCCTGGATGAAGGAGAAGAAGGCGGCTAAGAAAACCGCGCTGCCGCCCGCCGCCGCCTCCACGGGCCCTGCCTGCCTCGGCCACAAAGGTCAGTCCCGAGACTTGGCCCAGGGTCCCGGGGACCCTCGTCCCCCTGCGGGCTTCCCAGAGAGCGGTTATGGGGGAGGGGGCCGTGGGCTTCCAGGGAAGGGGGAGAGAGAGAGAGGTGCCTGGTGGCGGGTCCCCTGCCCCTGTGGGCTCAGGAGTGGGTTTGATGGAGGAGAACATAGATCCTGAGCTCCACAATGAGACATATATATTTTTGAGGAGGGGGGGACTTTCCCTAACTTGTGTAATGTAGGATGATTTATTTGAGTTGGAACTGACCTCCTCTTGTCTAGTTGTCCTAGAGTTTGGCTTTTTGACAGTAATGAAGAGTGATAGACCGCTCTTGCTCAGCTAAGCAGCTGATGCATTAATTATAAATTGTGTTGTAGCTAATATAAAGTTTGCTCCCGGATGAAGAGGTTGGGGGGAGCCACAGTCAGGATTTGACGGAGGTGGAGGAGATTGGGCTTCCCCGGGCTGGGCTCCCAGGAAAGGGAGCACAATAGCCTCTCTGCATCCAGGGGCGGCCATTTTGTTGAGTTGATCTCTTCTGCTGTATTTATTCTCCAGTGGAATAACCCTGCTCAGACCCCTCCACCTTCAACTGTACGTGTGTCTCTTGTTGGTTTCCCTTCCCGCAGAGTCCCTGGAAATCGCCGATGGCAGCGGCGGGGGATCCAGGCGCCTGAGAACTGCTTACACCAACACTCAGCTTTTGGAGCTGGAAAAGGAATTTCATTTCAACAAGTACCTTTGCAGACCCCGGAGGGTGGAAATCGCCGCGCTGCTGGATTTGACTGAGAGACAAGTGAAAGTGTGGTTTCAGAACCGGAGGATGAAGCACAAGAGGCAGACCCAGTGCAAGGAGAACCAAAACAGCGAAGGGAAATTTAAAAGCCTGGAGGACTCCGAGAAAGTGGAGGAGGACGAGGAAGAGAAGTCACTCTTTGAGCAAGCCCTGAGCGTCTCCGGGGCCCTTCTGGAGAGGGAAGGTTACACTTTTCAGCAAAACGCGCTCTCTCAACAGCAGGCTCCCAACGGACACAATGGCGACTCCCAAACTTTCCCAGTTTCGCCTTTAACCAGCAATGAGAAAAATTTGAAACATTTTCAGCACCAGTCACCCACTGTTCCTAACTGCTTGTCAACAATGGGCCAGAACTGTGGAGCTGGCCTAAACAATGACAGTCCCGAGGCCCTCGAGGTCCCCTCTTTGCAGGACTTCAATGTTTTCTCTACAGATTCCTGCCTGCAGCTTTCAGATGCACTGTCGCCCAGCTTGCCAGGCTCCCTGGACAGCCCCGTAGATATTTCAGCTGACAGCTTTGACTTTTTTACAGACACACTCACCACAATCGACCTACAGCATCTGAATTACTAAGAACATTAAAGCCAAACAAAGCATCCCAACACAAAACCCCCTGTGACCAGGTGGTTTTGCCTTCTTTTATTCCGGGAGTTAATTTTTGTTTTATTCTCTTCTTGATCTACCCCTACTCTCTTAAATGTTGAGGATTTTTCTGTTTAATGTTCTCCCCTGACACAGTTTTAAAGCCATCTCTTACAAATTATGTTGGAGTTTTAGCCGTTTTACACCGAACCCAACAAGCTTCTATGTGATTTTCCTGAAAGCAAAACATGAGGCCTGCGAGAAAGTGACCATAAATCGTCTCGTCACTTTCTTTTTATTTTTGTATCACACTAGGATGCGTTGTCATGAGTATTTTTGGTAGAATAAATTCTCCTTTGCTATAAAGTAGCTTTCTTATTTTTTTTCTTCCCCTCTTTCTCAAGGCTCATACTGATTTCTTTTTACTTCTTTTAGTCTAATATGGTAAATAAAAGTCTGGTCACAGTTTACCTTTTTCAATTTTAATATATTTTATTAGGGTAGCACATTCAAAGTCTTCAATAGACAGCAACAAAGAAGAAAGCCAGAAAGTAGCTAGGGCTTCTGGCAAGTGGTTTTTTGTTTCTTTGGATTTTTTTTTTTTTTTTGGCTTTTTCTCCCTAAGGGAATGGATTTGGTTTTCAGTGAGACTCAAGCCATAGAGGTAAATTAGTAATAGAAACAGGATTGGGCTGCCTGAGTTGGCCCCAGCCCAAGCTTTTGAAAGTGGAGAGATAAAGTGCCTATAGAAACTCCCAGATCTAGGATGAGTAAAGTGGAGTTCCCCTAACAAGCTGCCAGCCTCTAGGTCAATAACCAAGTGATCAAAAATTCATTTATTTATACACATTTGCTTCAAACATCTACATTCCGACTCTTCCCTTCCCTCTCCCTGTTTTCAGTGTGGTTGATTAATCTCCCCGTTGTTGATGGGTTCAGGCAAAACAGACCTAAAAGACAGAGGAAAACAAAATAAAACAAAACAATGGTTACTAGCTGGAAAATCCATGCCAGGAAGGATTCTTTCCAGTCACCCCAGGATTCTTGTCCCCATAACACACACACACACACACACACACACACACACACACACACATTTAATTCTTAGATTTGTTTACATTGCTAATAATAAATCATTAAAGGTTTGAAGTCAGGTTAGCAAGTTGAGATTTTAAAAGAGAGTTTTTGCACCTTAGATTATTAATTAACCCACTTTCTTAGACAGAGAAGGAGCACTTTAAATGAAATATCAATAAAATGTGATCTAGGGTGTGTTATTGGGGTGTTCTGTTTCTTTTTTCCCTCTTCTTTTGTCTGCCCCTACATTTATTTATTTTTTCCTTTCTGGGCTCTGTTCTGATGGCTTTATTTACCGTGAGAAAACTGCAGCAACATGTGCGTGGGGTGAGCTGATTGACATTCAAGAAGCCAGTTCTTAACTGCAAAGGCTTGGGAGTTACAAAGAAACCTCGATCCTTCTTCAGGGGTATGCTTCCTACCTTCCCTCTACCCTTCATTCCTCCAGTCCCTCAGTGGGGACAGTGCAGGCTCAAGCCCCAGGCTCCGAGACAGCCGAGCAGGGCATCCCGGCTGTGGCAGGGCTGTGCAGCTCCTGGATGCGATTCGTCCTAAGCTCATAAATCAAACGCTTTCTATGAATGAGAATGTCATCAAAGAGATCAATTGCAGGAACACATGCACAAATAAAAATCCTCTTACGTATTTGCCGGGGATCCCCGTCCGAAAGCATTAAGTTAGAAGGCGTTTAGTCATAATTCATTTTTATTGCTCTTTTAAAACAACAGCTTGGCTGAGCCGCGGATGCCAAGAACAGCTCTGGGCCTCGGTTTGTCTCCTCCTTGCTCATTCCCTTTCCAGTAGAAGAGCCCTAAAAGAGGCACTTGGAGCCAAGTAAGCCGCTTGCAGAGGATTATTTCACTCATGGCCCAAGCTCGCCTTTCACCCACTCTCTGGGGGCTATTTAAAGAGACTTTAGCTCGATTCCTGCGTGGGTCGCTGGCCTCCTTGCTCAAAAGACCAAAGGTCTCTTACCCTGCACAGTGGCCTTCCCGATTCCTCCGGGTGGGGGTTGGGAAAGAATCCGGGCTGCAGAGCAGAAGCCTACCAGCTCCAGGCTGGGGGAGGTTTTCTTGGAGAGCCTCCCCGGGAAAGCACGGGCCCACAGCCCGCAGAGGCCAAGCCCACAGTTAATAGGGCAAGGTCTGTGGAAGCCCCGAAACTGTGGGCCGGGTTCCAGTGTGTGTTTGTGATCTCGAGGAAAACACCCCACCTAGGCTGCCCAAGAAAACAGGCGGAGGGAGAGGGCTGCAGGGAGCGAGAACTAGCACAAGGAGGCCAGCCGGGGCCTGGGGCAGCTTTGAGGCGGGCGTCCTGGAGCTGGAAGGTTAGTGCAAATCCGGAGGGAAGAGGCCCACAGAAGGCCGAGAATGAGACAAGCCGGAGACTAAGAGACCGGCTCACCGGCACTCACAGCACTGAGCCTCTCACTTCCTGTTCCTGACCCACAGGAGTTCCTTTCCTCATAGCTGGAGGATTGCCCTCCCAAGAGAACCTCTTCCGGGAGGTCCGCCTTGCTTTCCTCTGGTATGATTCCTCAGGAGCTGAAGCTAATGCAGGGGAAACTTTCCAGTCCTTGCTCCCCCTTAACCAGGCTTTGGGGGTGAGTCAAAGGTCACAGGGAAATAAGTGGTTGAGGGAAATGTTCAGTTGCTACTGAGGGAGTTCAGGGACAAAGGTCTGCTTAGGTTTCCCTGAGGATGGTCAGGTTTGGGGAGTGGGGTAGAGTTGGAGGATTACGACCTCTATCTGTGGAGAACAAAACACAGAAGTCTGAAGAGTGACTTCACATTTGAAAAGTCCCGCCCTGAGCAAAACTTCCTTTTTCTATAGAGAAAAGACCCCCAAACTCACACATACATTACACTGTTAATTTCATGTCTGGATCCAAGGCTAGAAGCATGGTCAGAGTAAAAACTGTGCAGAATTGTCTGCAAGGTTTCTTAGGTGACCACTGAATTTCTCCTCCTTAAGAATGCGTCCATTCTGTTTGGCCTTTTCTCTTTCCAAGCCCAGGGCTGACATTAAACCCAATAGTAAACAGCAATTACCAACACCATCAGCATCATTGTAGGGCGAGGTTGATGGAAAACAGGACCCCTGTCTTGGGATGATGCTCACATCTGCACGTGTCTCTCCCGGGAGTGACCTGAAGGCTCACACAAGCAACTACACAGTCCGTTGGAAAGTGTCCCATCCACTCAGCCATCTGTCCACTGCCCCTCCCACCTGCCAGTCCTCATCCCCCCCCCACTCCACACTCCAGACACGCAATAGGGGGCAGTGGGAAGAGGGGGCTCTCCCACTCCTAACATGCCCCTCCTGAAAGAGAGAAATGTGCAGGGGGAGGTCAGCATACTTTGTAGGAGCTGTGATCCGGCCCTCTGAGGCCTACGCTGGAGTGCGCAAGCTCCTGGGTCTCTAAGAAGGGACAGATGGCCTGCAGCTCAGGCTCGGCCCTCACGCCGGCCACGTCTGCTAGCGTCATCTCTCTCCTCTGCCTTCCAGCCTCAAACTCCAGCAGCAGAGTTGATCCGGATCCTGCTAGGCTACCAAGGGCAAAGCTGGCTGGGGAGGAGGAAGGGGAAGAGATGTAGGGAAGGAGGGCAGAGAAGAGAGCCTTTCCCGGAGAGCTAGGTTCCTAGGGCTCCCCCGCCCCCCGGGGTCGAATTACAGAAGCTCCCGTGACCACGCTATTGGCCGAGAGGGCTCGGAGACCCTCCGGAGGAGGACAGTGGTTTCTTTCCTTTCTCCGGTCCCCTGCACACCCACCCTGGTTCCTCCCAGACAATCCTCTGCGCACGTCCCCCTACATTCCGAGGCTGGCGAGCCAGTGACGCACGCAGCCTTGCCCTAGGCGCCGCGGTTCCGGGCTCAAGTCTCTGCAGGGGCTGGGTGGGGGCGGCGGTCCCCAGACGAGGGCATGTCAACTGGATTCCTACCCTTCCCACCCCGCTTGCTCCCGGCTCCGCCAGGGTCCTTGCGACCATGCAGAGAGCTCTGGCCTACCGATGTCCGCCTCAAGGGAGCCGGGAGGCCTGGGCCCCTCTCACCTCTTGCCAGTTCAGCTTTCTGGGCTGGGTGGGGAAAAGGGCCGCCGAGGGTCGCCTCCCATCCCCCACATCCTGGAGGCGGAGGCGAGCAGAGTCGGGTGCGCGCAGAAAGGCAGTCTCTACTCCCTTTGGCCCCAGTGCTCCAAGTCAGCTCTGGCAGCGGCCGCAGCGACCGCCGCGGCCCGGGCTGCCTGGGGGGGCGACCGCGCGTCACCTAGACTGAGGAGCGCCGGGGATTTAAATGCCACTGAAACGGTGATCCATCACCGCTGCAGCCGGTAAACTTTCGCAGGCGGCTCAGCCATTGGCTGGCGAAGTCACGTGTCCTTCCCCTAGCGCCCTCCGCCTTCCCGCCCCGCCTCTCGCGCACTGTACATTCATATCATTTTTCTTCTCTGGTCCCATGGAGGAAGTGAGAAAGTTGGCACGGTCACCCAGGGCTTCGCAGGACCCAGTCACTCAGTGACAGATGGACAATGCAAGAATGAGCTCCTTCCTGGAATACCCCATCCTTGGCAGTGGCGACTCCGGGACCTGCTCTGCGCGAGCCTACCCCTCTGACCATGGGATTACAACTTTCCAATCCTGCGCGGTCAGTGCCAACAGCTGCGGCGGCGACGACCGCTTCCTAGTGGGCAGGGGGGTGCAGATCAGCTCGCCCCACCACCACCACCACCACCACCACCACCATCACCACCCCCAGCCGGCTACTTACCAGACTTCTGGGAACCTGGGGGTTTCCTATTCTCACTCGAGTTGTGGTCCAAGCTATGGCGCGCAGAACTTCAGTGCGCCTTATGGCCCCTATGGAATAAATCAGGAAGCAGACGTAAGTGGTGGGTACCCCCCGTGCGCTCCCGCTGTTTACTCTGGAAACCTCTCATCTCCCATGGTCCAGCATCACCACCACCACCAGGGTTATGCTGGGGGCACGGTGGGCTCGCCTCAGTACATTCACCACTCTTATGGACAAGAGCACCAGAGCCTGGCCCTGGCCACGTATAATAACTCCTTATCCCCTCTCCACGCCAGCCACCAAGAAGCCTGTCGCTCCCCTGCTTCAGAGACTCCTTCTCCAGCGCAGACCTTTGACTGGATGAAAGTTAAAAGAAACCCTCCCAAAACAGGTGAGTCCTGCCGGCTAGCAAACAAATGCTGCTTGATTTTGAAAAGGGGCCGGTGCGCTTAGTTTCCTAGGAAAGTTAATGATTTTGAACGATGGGTTCTTGCTTCTATCTAGTGTCGTCTGGAGTTGTAGTGTGTGATGTAGGGTGCCCAGGTGTGTTGGGGCAAAGGAGTTTCCGGGCCCGGCTTTTTAAAAAGGGCTGAGGTTTAAGTGGTCTAGAGCAGGAAGTGTGTATGTTGGGCATGGGAGGTGTCGGTGGTGGAGGAGTTCTGTTAATATCTACAAACTCCATTAATCAGGAGCCTGACCACGCTAATGGTTGACTTCAGGTTAACACTTTACATACACATCGTTTGTCACTGGCGCTTCCCAGCCGGGTTTGTGCTGAGCAGTTAACCGAATATTGCCCCAAACATGAGGCAATCGGATAAGGGTTTAAGAATTTTTACCTTTTTCTCTCTTCTTCCGTTACCCTAGGGAAAGTTGGAGAGTACGGCTACGTGGGTCAACCCAACGCAGTGCGCACCAACTTCACCACCAAGCAGCTCACGGAGCTGGAGAAGGAGTTCCACTTCAACAAGTACCTGACGCGAGCGCGCAGGGTGGAGATAGCCGCGTCCCTGCAGCTCAACGAGACCCAGGTGAAGATCTGGTTCCAGAATCGCCGCATGAAGCAGAAGAAGCGTGAGAAGGAGGGGCTCCTGCCCATCTCTCCGGCCACTCCTCCTGGAAGCGACGAGAAAGCTGAAGAATCTTCTGAGAAATCCAGCTCCTCGCCCTGCGTCCCTTCTCCAGCATCATCTACCTCAGATACCCTGACTACCTCCCACTGAGGCCACTGCAGCCCAACTCTGCAGTCCAGGCTTCTTCCTGGTCTGGGATTTCTTACCCAAAGCACATTCTTAGCTTATCTTCCTTTCTTTACAGTCTCTCTCTTCCTTTCTGGTCCTATCCAGGGAGCTCCTGGACAGGCTAATGTAGTTCCAGAGAATTCTGCAGACTTGGTTGGAAGTTAACTTCTTAAACCACTTCGGGTACCCACATCAGTTTCGGGTGGTCCCCAACATTCCTTCCTCACCGTTGTGATATTTTTCACACAACCTATGGTTCCTTTCAGATGTCCCTTGGAGGACAGTTCCCTTTGCCAGCAGACATTTGCAGGAGGGAGGCATCTCACCTTTAATCTGTGTATTGTTCTTCTCTACCTGGCTCTTAAGTAGGACCCCCAGAAAAGAGAGTATCCGAAGGCTCATGAACAAGAGATGCACTGAGTGTGTTTACACAGTTAATTCACTCCTTAACTTAGTTGGTTTCATGTGTGTGAGTTTGCTGGTTCTAAATGCTTTCTCTGGAGAGATTTATCTTTATACAGATTTTCTAGAAACACGTAGGTAACTATATCAAACAGGGTGGGCAAACTCTCAAAACTGATACAGTTTATGTGTGATTATGGGTGAAAAACGGCGGGGGGGATCCCTCTCTCATTCAAACAGAACCAGATGCCTCAGAAGGTAGCCTCAATTTGTTATTTTAGAGTCAAGAAGGCCTGAGAAGCCCAAAGTTCAAAACGTTTGCTGTGCCAAGTCTTCCCAAACTACCGATTTCTTCTTGCTTCTCTGGCCACCCTCCATTTAAAAAAATGTGATGGATTATTTGTAACCTAAAGGTATTTCAAGTCACCCTTTCTATCCACTGTTATAATGGCTGGATACAATGTATTTTCAGCTGATTGTTAATGTGATGGATGGCACAATGAATGTATATTTTGTGTGATTCGTGAATAGTCTTCTGCATGTCGCACAATGTTTTGATGTCCCTGAAGTACCACACTGAGTTCTATCAGTTATCCTTTGTGAGCCTATGATAGTCCCCATGTCCTGTACAATCATGAACAGCTCTGAGATCCTGGAGGGATGTGATCCAGAGCAGAATTTACGGGTCTTAAGATGTCTGTAATAAAAATATTCAAGTTTCAGGTATGCTTAAGCATCTGCGTGTTTGCCTGGGCTCCAGTTGGTGGCTTACCACAAAGTAAGGGGAAGGACATGTGGGGAAGGACAGAAAGGTGGTGTTTATTTGCAAAGAAGTGGGGCTTCCATTGCCAGGCAGCTTGCAGCTTTCCCTGTAAGCATATTTTCATCCAACCAATGTCCAGTTAATGCACTGGTCTTTTTACAGTAACAACAGCTCCTTTATTATAATCAAAGTTCAAAATGGAAAAAACTAATGGAGAAATTTATGAAGGAGATCTATTTTTGAAACAAACATGGATACTTCCTGGGTCAAGTGCTAACCTTTTCACCTCCAACTGAATGATGACATATATATAAACAGAGCCCCTTCAAAAGCTAAGAACTGTCTTCAGTCAGTCTTTCCTCACATTAGGAAACCAAGAGCAGAGAGATTCACATTTAATCAGCTTCAGTATAAAGCTGTGTTAAGGATCCCCCTTTCTCTTTTGGATGGTCAGGCAGTGTTTCAATATATTCTATCCTTTAAGTTGAGTATGGTCTGTTTTCAGTAGAGCCTTGCCTCCATTCCCCTATCCTTCCTATCAGTGTCCACCCATCCAACCACTTCCTCACATCTCTGCATTGCACAGCTTATCCCTTCAGATTCAACTTTCAAGTCATTGGCACCATGGCTGCCAAGGGTCTTCATTTCTAATTCCATGCCACACCAGCGGGAAAGAAGTTTATACTCTCCTCTCTAGAGTCCGATTCTTCCAGGTGACCTTGTGGAGACCAACTCACGTCTTTGTCACCCAAGTTGTTTCTGATCCAGGCATGTGTCAGATCTCAGAGGAAGTCAACCAATGATGGCGTTCAACATGGCTCTCCTAGACCTCTTGCCAATTCCAGTTTATTTTTAACGTATTTCAGGGTTTAAGCAACATTTTCTAACTTTTCCTGATGGTGCTGGGGATGGGACTCAGAGCCTTGTACATTCCAGGCAAGTGTTGGACCAAAAAGACAAGTCTCCATGGTCAGTTTTCACACCTATTTGGAGGTTTTGAGCCCTAAGAGCAGAGCAGAAAATCTACAGCATCACAAACACAGACGTATGACTTCCTTCCTTTTCGGAGGGGGTTTTGAAAGGATGGGCTGGGAGAAAAAGCTACAAAACTTGGGAATTTGCAGGCCTTCTAGAGCACTTGTGAGGTTTCCTGCACATCCCTGTTAAATGGGATGGACTTTGAGGGAGCAGTTGCTGCATGCATATCAAGGGCTCTGGGAGCCCTCCTCTCAGCTGCTGGGTTCTGAGGTGGCCTGAAAAGATTCAAGTGGGTGGAGAGAACTTCAAAGACACCACCCTTTTCTTTCCTTTCCCGCCTGGCTATACTGTATCTTTTGTTTATTAGTGTAAGGCCACAAAGCAAAACAGATGGCTGGCTTTCAAATACTTTAATGTGCTAAGGTGTCATTTGCATACCACTGTCCTGATTTCAATATCTGAAAGCAGGGTCCGACCTGCTGGAATCCTAGAGATTCCTATCCTTAAGGTGCTGTTTTCATGTAGCTGAGTGGAAAGAGAACGATAAATTACGGCTAAATATCCCTAGCCTTCCCTAGGTTGTAGAATAAATCAGCTAACAAGCAATGCATTTAGGAGACATTAATACACCTTTCAACAAGGAAAACATTTGTATCTTTTTAGCTGTCCCAATCGATTAAATCAAAGGCGTTTAGTGCATCCTATTTCAAGGTCTCTCTCTTTTTTTTTTCTCTTCTGGTCTCTGAGGGGCATAGCTAAAGGCTTGAAAAATGACAGCAATTGTAACGGAAACAACCTAAATAGGGACGACAGAAAATAACACTTTGTTCACACGTTTAAAAAATGAAACAAAGGTCTTAATCAGGGATCCCGGGTAATTGCAATACAAAATTTGTTTTCAGATGCGCCCTCTCCCTATTTCCTCTACCTTCATCCAAAGTACTGGCTAAACTGGGGGTGTCCTCAAACTGGCCTGAGTTAGGGCTCTGTGACGGTGATGTCTGCTTTGGCTTCATCTCTGAGAGTTTACTTTTGGAGGCTATTCAGATGCAGCGGTGTTTTCCTCTGGGGCAATCAGATTCAAACCGATCAATATTTACTCAGTCTGAAAGGGTTGTTGAAAAGGCTGCTAACAACAAACTGCCTAGCTGCTCACCCCTGTTTAATCTCAGGTTCACCGAAAGTTCAAGAAGAGATGAAGGCAGTGATGGGTCACTTTAGAATGAGTCCCAGCAGTTTATCTGAGCTCACAGCTAAAGGCAACAATTATAGTTCCATCCCTCCTTGGGAAAGGGGCAACCTTCCTATTATTCTTTTGCTAAACAATGTTTACTAGAAACTTAAAACACTTTCCTCTTCCCTTTTAGCTCTTTTTTTTTTGGGGGGGGGGAAGAGAGGCCCTTCTAGCGGCCCCCCACTGTGTCTCCTCCAGTTTTTCTGCCAACCCACTCAGGCTTCAGTTAAAATAAGTGACACTGAATACTTTTTAAAAATGTTAAATTATTCCAACGAAAGAGTTCTGACTTATTTCAGATGCCATGAACTAAGAAATGAAACTCACTGGGTCATTAGCGCTAATCTTTGTGAAAATGTGGGGGTAAGACTGAATTGAAATGCGTTGCTTTTGAGCAACATAGATAATCAGAGCCCCGATATCTGAGAGGGATGTTCAGACAGGAGTGGAGGGCAAATCTGACTTGTGAGGAAAAAAAATCTTGGGCTAGAAAGCCAGCTTTAATAATTTACACCCTCCTAGAGCATAAACTACAGAGAGGAGGAAGGAAGGAAGCCGTGGGGAATGGTGTGTAGGAGATCCCTGAACCTAATTGCTACAGCTCTTCAGAGGTCAAAGTTCATGTAATCACTGCATAAATGCATACTAAATAGGGGTTTATTAAGCTTTCTTGATGGCTGAGCATGCCTGTGAAAAATGGTCACTATTGTTTGTTTTTCTTCCTTAAGAATAATCTTTCTTGAAGTAGGAACTCTAGGTGCTCCTGTCTAATTTACCATTTTGAGAGACAGGCGACCTTTCTGTTGTAAAAATTATTCGAAGTCGGTGAATGGGCAGTATCTTTCTCTACGTTGGATGGGACTGCAAAATGCCTCTCATTCCTAAAACAGCTCAGGCTCTTTCAATGCACACAAGAACACAACTTAGTGCGTCCATGTCAGATAAGCCATGGATGGCTGACCCTGGCGGCTCTCCTCAGGTAGGAAGCCTGCTTGGTGCCTCACAGAAGCTCTGCCTTAGAACCCCTTGGGCGTACAAGGCCAGAACTGAGTCAGGCCCATCTAGCTAACCACTCATTTTGAGAATCAGAAGAAGAAGCCAGTGATAATTGATTTGAAGGAGAACCAGCGAGCAGTACCCAATTCTCAAATAAAAACCAGGATAACTTAGAGCCCAAGTCCAGCCCACTTCTAAGTTCTAGAATTCTGATTTCGCTCATTTTCTCCACTCTTTATCCTATGTGCTTTCTCTCATTCTAGTTACTGTTTACAGTGGAACCACTGAATCTTTGAAACAACCCTTTAAATGACATGTTTTTTATCATCTTGTTTAAGTAGTACAGTTTTGGCCTCTTACTCTGAAAGGCATACCATCTTAAAAATACACAGAAAGGGCATGTACGTGTACACACACACACACACACACACACACACACACACACAATTTGCTTTTAAAACCCAGGCTTGAGAACAGTAAGTGAATAGTAGTTTCCTTCAAAATATAAAGGAGCTTCAAAGTGCAAGTCTTCTGTTGTTTTCCTGTTTTGTTTTTTCTTGTTGGGTTTGCCTCCTGACTTGTTCCGACCCATATTTCTTAATTTATCCATGACTCACTCATGTTCCTAAGATGCACAGACTCCAAACCTGAAACATTAACATATAGATTCGTTGTGACAGCACTTTGCACCTTCTCCTTCCGTCTCATCCCCATGGGGTCCCACTAATCTCAGCAGAACCTGTTGCCCCAAGGACATCAAGGGCTGTCAATGTTTGAAGAGTTGAACTGGGACCCTCAGAGAGTTAGTGCCCTATTTTTAATAACGTCGTTAAGTACAGCTGGCTTTGGATTGCACTGTAAACCAAGCGTCAGTCAGGCAACTCCGTTGTGTGGGGGCTAGCCCTTAACTGCTTTTGCTTGGGGGGGGGCGGGGTTTGGGGAGTGGGAGTGGATGTACAGGGTACAGGACAACCCAAAGCTCTAATTATATCGTGTAGCATTCCCTTCAGATACGGTGTTTAGAGTTTATTGGAAATACATGAAAAGACCAATGTTTCTCTTTCAACATTTCCAGGCACAACTAAAACGCTTATTTCCATCTTTCAAAAATTTGAGTTATTCCAATTAAAAACGTGCTGCACAAAGGTTCAGTCACAAAGCTAATCTATAGGCATCAGACTCTCTCGGGTTTTCACTTCAGGCGTGTGTGGTTAATGGCTTAGGAAAAAAATATGCAACTGCTTGCAACACAAGATAAAAAAAATGACATTTTTCTTGTCAAACTGCGATATTTTTAGCTGCGTTGGATCTTTTACAAACGATGGCCTGCCTCATGGTAAAGAATCACCGCTCACCACAAGGAGGACGTTTAGAAGGGGGGACTCCGCTCCTCCGCCCGCTCCCGCAGTCTCGCAGAGTGGCGAGGATGCTGTTCTGGTCAAGTTTGAAAGGAGACCTTCCGTTCGGAGGAACAAATGGGGTCCCTCCTTCAGGGGCAGCTGTGGCAGCCTGTGCCAGCGGCGGCGCTTAGCTGCGGCTTCCCAGCTGCAGGACCGCAGCCGGGCTTGGCGGTGCCGAGGGTACCGCGGGGCCAGCCGCAGAGGCCTGGGATCCGCGTTCCTCACCAGCCCCCCAACACCGCCTCACTCCCCAGAGGACAGCATCGCGCCCTCGCTCCATGCCTTTGCTAGCTCGCTTGGGAGTCAATGGAAAGGGAGTTGGGAGCACACCTTCCGTGGCTGCAAAAAGGCCCAATCCTGGTTCAAGAAACAAGAAAACCTCTGTATTCTTTTCTCGCCAGCACAGCCCTGCTTCCAGGTGCTGCTGAAGGGTGGCTCTTTCTTGACCTCTGTGGGATCGGAGGGGTTCCCAACCAAGACATAAGAGGAAGAAGGACCTAGTAGTTTCGCTCCTTAGGAGAAACCCAGGCTTAAGGCCTAGAGAGCTAGCGACCTTCACCGGTCCATCTTTCTAAGGCTTTGAAAGGAAGGCGGCTTGCCTCTCAGCCCACCCCCAAGAAACTTGAGTATGAGCTTCCTTTTGTAACTTCACTCTTCTAGTTCAGTCTTACACGGCAAGGACAGGGACGAGGAGTGATGGGTAGAAGGTTAGAAACGTTATGTTTCTCTGTCTCCGTCTCTCTGTCTCTCTGCCTGCCTGCCTCCCTTTCTCCTTCCCTCCTTCCCTCCCTCTCACCCCTCCAACCCCCCCCGCCCCCCCCCCCCGCAGTATTTCAGGCTGGCCTGGAACTCATCAGATGACCTTGAACCTCTGATCCTCCACCCTCTACCTCCCCAGTGCTGGGATTACAGGTGTGCACCACCGCCCCATCTCCGAGGGCTTCCTGTGTGCTGAGGGAGTGCTCCGCTGAGTGAGCTGGGACTTCAGCTCTAAACTCAAGAGCACTCAGAAAGTAGCCTTGACGCTCCTACTGCCAGAGTGGAATCAGGCTCCAGCATAGAACTTTCCCTCCAGTCTTACTTTTGTTTCTAGAAAGTTTCCTATTCTACCTTCCTTTCTTTTTGCTAAACCCCTTCTGGGAATACTCTTTTTTTTTTTTTTTTTTTTTTGTATAACCCCTAGCTAGGATGTGAACTAGGCTATCCATAATGTTAGTCTTGACTCTTCACATGGATCTCAAGTTTCTTGAGGTCACAGCTCTTGACTTCTTGGAGTTCTTTGTAGTCAAAAGAACTCTGGGTTATGGGGCTGGAGAGATGACTCAGCGGTTAAGAGCGCTGGCTGCTCTTCCAGAGGACCTGGGTTCAATTGCCAGCACCCACATGGCTCACAACTGTCTGTAACTCCAGTTCCAGGAATTTCTACACCCTCACACAAGCACACATGCAGGCAAAACACCAATGCACATACAAAATAAAACCCGGCAGCGATGGCACACCCCTTTAATCCCAGCACTCAGGAAGCAAAGGCAGGCAGATCTCTGTGAGTTCGAGGCCAGCCTGGTCTACGTGGTCTACAAAGTGAGTTCCAGGACAGACAGGGCCACACAGAGTAAACTCTGTCTCGAAACACAAACGAACAAAAAGTCTGAGGTACAATGTGATTCAAGTATGCGTTGTAATGATCAACGCAAACCCAACACCTTAAGCTTTCATGATTTCTTTGTTGTATTTTCAAATTCCTAATATGAAATATATAAGGCATTATTATTCATTGTATAGGTGCTTATATTGTAGGACCCCAGAGTTGATTCCTTTATCAAAAAATATTATTGTAGGCCTTCCCTTTCTCCCTTCCCTATATTCTCCACAGTCTCTGGTAACCATTACTCCACACTCGGCTTCTGTGAGATCAAGATTTAGATTATACTTATGAGTGTGAGTATGCATACAAAGCTACATTTTCTTTTTCTCACTTACAATGTAAACTTAGAGAGAAGGAGTGGGAATTGTACCCAAGGCCTCACACACATGCCCTTCCACTGAGTTCTAGCTCTGCCTCTCAGATTCTTAAACTATAAAATGACTATTCTTGTTAATGTTTAAGGTGTCCTATCCAATTTATGTGGTTTTTCAATTTCCTGAAATTCTGAGTTAGAATTGTTCTGAGCCAAGCCCTGTGAGAAATATTTTACAAGTACAAACTCATATAATCCTTACTTAGCCCCAAGAAGAAGCTATTTTTGTTGTCTTGATTTTGTAGATAAGAAAAAGGAGTGATCCAGGATGTTAAGTAACCCATCTACTGAATCCAGAATGAAGCGCAGTTTACTTCTCTACAGAGTTAACTGAAGGAACTGGTATAAATCTTCTACCAAAAAACTTATTAGGTTACTATTATTCCTTTGGTTTTTTTGGGACAGGGTTTCTCTGTGTAGCCCTGACTGTCCTGGAATTTGCTCTATAGACCAGACTGGTCTCGAACTCATGGAAATCTGCCTGCCTCTGACTACCAGTGCTGGGATTAAAGGTATAGGCCACCACATCCCAGCTTCTTAAGCTATTTTTAAAAGTGAAGCCACTGATGGTCAAAACATGTTAACAGCAAGAATGTAATGAAAATATTTACTCATATCTCAAATATACCTTTAAGCCTGTATTAAAACAACAATCAAGACAGGCGGCGGCGGCGCACACCTTTAATCCCAGCACTGGCAGATCTCCATGTGTTCGAGGCCAGCCTGGTCTACAAAGCAAGATCCAGGACAGGCACCAAAACTACACAGAGAAACACTGTCTCGAAAAACAAAACAAACAAACAAACAAAAAACCAATAAAACAAAAAACCAACAACAATCGAAAGTAAGGCTGAGCACCTGAGTCCCCAGTAAAAGTGACTCTGTACAAGCCTGATGACCTGGGTTCAGACACCTGGGACCTGCGTAAAAGCCAGATGCGCTGGCACAGGCCTGTCACCCCCGCGCTCCTCGGGTGAGATGGGAGGCAGAGACAGGAGAATGTTCCAGGAGCTTTGGGCAGGCTGGCTTGGAGTACACAGTACAGTGACAAAGGACAAAAGAGGTCCTGCTTCCAAAACAAGATGCTGGGCACTACACCAGAGGCTGTCCTCTAACCTCCTCGCCGGTACCATGGCACAGGCACACACTTCCACACAAACATGTACACACACACCCAAACAAATAAATATTTTAAAAATTAATTGCATGCTGGATATAGTCACATAAATAATTACTACAGTAAGCATAGCAGTTACAGTAGTAACTAAATATTAAAGGTTATATATATATATATTATATGTAATATACAAAATAATATTAAAGGTTCTATATAATAACTAGAAGTTATTAAGAATAAGCAAATCCGAATAACCAGATTTTGGTCAGACATTTTCTCATACCTTAAAGGAAACTAGCCAATTTACTTTGTTTCTTCCATTCCAGAATTTCAAAATTTATTTTTGTGCATGTGTATGTGCAGTGTACAGTGTATGCACACAAGTGTGTTCAGGTGCACTCGTCTGTGCATGCTCATGTGGACTTCAGTCTTCTTGCTCTATCGCTCTCCCTGCTACCTTTTGAGGCAGGATCTCTCATTGAACCTGGAACTCATGCTTTTGGCTAGACCAGATGTTCAGTGAGCTTCAGGGATCTTTCCCTACCTGCTTCACAGTGATGGTATTACAGTGATGTGTTGTTACATCTGGCTTTTATGTGGTGCTGGAGATCTGAACTCACTTTACTCACTAAGCCATCTTCCAGTTCTAGTTCACCCTCCTTCCCCTCCACACACGCGCGCCCCCTGCCAGAGACAGGGTTTCTCTGCATAGCCCTGGACATGCTGGAACGGGCTCTGCAGACCAGGTAGGCTTCGGAATCAGATTCACCGGCTTATTTCAGAATTTTTAAGACTTATTTTTCAGCCGGGCAGTGGTGGCACACGCCTTTAATCCCAGTACTCAGGAGGCAGAGGCAGGCGGATCTCTGTGAGTTCCAGGAAAGGCGCAAAGCTACACTGAGAAACCCTGTCTCGAAAACCACCCCCCCCAAAAAAAAAGACATATTTTTCTAGGTGAGGCAAAGACAACATCATGAGACTCAAGTTCCTTAACTGCCTTGCCCAAGCTACTGTTATAGTATGCCAGCCCCTCAATCTCTGTTTAATTTAGGCGCTATGGCAGCTGAGGGCATTCTGGATTCATTGTTGAGAGAGTTGGGCTGAGAAATTATGCAGTCAGTATAAGGCAGTTCAGGGCAATGTCTCTGTAGGAACATACCTGCTGTGTTAGACTTAGGGGACAACGGAATGGGAACTTCTCTGCCTTCCAGAAATATGCTGCTAACTGTAAAAGCAAGGAGGACCTCCTTCTAATCTCATCATATTGGAGACTATTTTGAAGCAAGAATGTTATTTGATCCTAAACCTTTGTTACCCTAAATTGGACAACAAATGCTGAGATTCTAAAGGCTAAAGAGAAAGCAAACCCAAAGTATAATTTTTAAAGATCTGGATAAAAGTCATGTTCTATGGGTGTACAAAGTAACTATGATTACTATGATACAAAGTGACTTTCTGACCAGTGTTGGCCCAGTTTGGAGACTCCTGAAAATGTGGCACCTGTTCCCCTCTGAAAGTCAAGGCCGTCCTGGAAAGGCTGGTGGCCAACTGGCCACTCTGTGTGATTGAAGATGAAAGGAAGGGCCCCAGCTGCCACCACCACCCTCTTGGTTCGTGGCTCTGGGGGACACTGGATGTGTCATGGGCTTGTCATGTGCTAAACCCTGTAGGTATATATATATTTTGAGTTTATGTGCACCATGCACCTGTGTGCAGAGGGGCCCTGGGAGGCCAGATCCCCTGGAATTGGAGTTGCAGGCAGTTGTGAACTGCCATGTAGGTGCTGGAAACCAAACCTGGTTCCTCTGCAAGAGCATTAAGATCTCTTAATTGATGAGCCATCACTCCAGCCCATGGTGACTGCTCTGGATGACAGCTCTTGATAAACCATTCAGCATAGTCTCTGCCTCTACCCTGGCACATGGTGAGTACTTGGCAGTATATGCAGAATTTGTGAATGAGTGAATGATTGAGAGAGCAAATGGTCCTTTGGGTCCTTTCCGTAGCATTCCAATGTGGTTTGGACACCCTTCCCTCACAAGGCTGTATTTTCCTCCTTGTTACTGAAATATTTTCTCATTGTTTGCTGAAACTGAAGTTCAAAATTAGGTAAATTAAAGTTTAAATTCTCTAAGGAGAATCAATCAACCGTTTTATTTTTTATTATGTAACGAGGAGTAAAGGGCTTACAATGCAAATGTCCCTTGAATTAACATAGAGACTAAAGCTTATTGAAACTGAAGTGTAACCCATCAGTCAACCAAAAAGTGTAAATAACTGATACTAGGGTCTTTTCTGTTTTGACAGGGGGTAGAGGTCAGAGAGAAGTCGGTGTTTGGGCCTTCCCAGGGACAGGGGTTCAAAAGGTCATCTGGGAAGCTACAAAACATAGACAGGGAGACTTGGGGACATGGATTTCGTATTTCCTTAATGTCTCATATTTAGAGAGGTGGACAATGCTTATGCTGTGAAAACAGTGTTGGGGGTTCTTTAGTCCACAAATAGTGTTTCAGTTAAGATCTGTTGTATGAATTTTAAAAGGTCTTTTAATAAAAAACCCAAAACCAGATATTGGGGTAAATGCTGAGAGATCAGAGAGACAAAGGAACAAGCCACTGCCACGACTCACCTCTAGGACTCCTCAGCCTGAAAAGTTCTAGCCGAAAGGGCCTTTCGTTCCTGTCTCCTCACGCCTTATATACCTTTCTCCACCTAGCCATATCACTTCCTTCTTAGTGCTGGGATTAAAGGCGTGTGTGCTTCCCAAGCAAAGGCATGAGCTCTCAAGTGCTGGGATTAAAGGTGTGTGCCACCACTGCCTGGCTCTGTTTCTCTACTAGACTGAGTCAATCTCATGCAGTCCAGGGTGGCTTTGAATTCACAGAGATCCAGATAGAACTCTGCCTCCTGAGTGCTAGGATTAAAGATGTGTGCTACCACTGCCTGGCTTCTATGTTTAATCTAGTGGCTTGCCCTATTCTCTGATCTTCAGGCAAATTTTATTAGGGTACACAATATATTACCACAAAGATCTGGAATGCATGCGTGTGAGTGTGTGTGTGTGTGTGTGTGTGTGTGTGTATGTGTGTGTATACTTTAACAAGTGGCTTCCCTACAAAGTAATTACATTTCCATAGGAACTAAAGAAAGGGTTTCATAATCTAGATTGAATCCTAAAACATCTCAACAGAATCGTCTGAGTATTTTACATGATTAACTAAATGATGCCGAGTATTTGCTAAATAGGGAATGCTTGAAGATAAAACATAATTTGATTTTGAGTTGAGTTCCTTAAATGAGGGGTGGGTATCACACACACACACACACACACACACACACACATACATATATACATATATAATGATATATATGTACACATATAATGTATATATATATATATATATATATATATATATATACAATGATAAATGGCTAAAACCAAAGAACCTTCAATTTATCAGATTATTCCCATAGGGCTATTTAAGTAGCTCAGGGCGCTTTGCAAACTTCTGGTTTGTTTTCTTAACACTTTTATAAGTAGAAAGTCAGTGGGTGCCAAGGTCTGGAGCTATTCAACGGGTTGAAAGCATGTTGTTCATCCTGTGTCAAGCGATCAGTTTACCACTTTATTTATGTATTTATGTATTTATTATTTATAGCCCCCTTAAACTAGAAGCAGAGCCCAGGAATCAAATGTCCTAGGCTTTACTTCTGGTTCCACAACTGACCAGCAGTGGGACATTTTCTCTTCAGATTCTGGTGATGCTAGAGAGTCTGGAGCCCATTCCAAGTCAGCTAGTTTGCTACAGTTTTATTCAATAGTAACAACTAGAAAGTAGTTCACAGAGCAGACCAGTGGCAGAGATTGGACTAGAATACCCTTCCCTCTCCTTCCCTCCCCTTCCTTCCCCTTCCCTCCCCTTCCCTTCCCCTCCCTCCCCTTCCCTCCCCCTCCCTTCCCTTCCCTTCCCTTCCCTTCCCTTCCCCTCCCTTCCCTTCCCTTCCCCTCCCTTCCCCTCCCCTCCCCTCCCTTCCCCTCCCCTCCCTTCCCCTCCCTTCCCCTCCCTTCCCTTCCCCTCCCTTCCCCTCCCCTCCCTTCCCCTCCCTTCCCCTCCCTTCCCTTTCCCTCCCCTCCCCTCCCTTCCCCTCCCCTCCCTTCCCTTCCCCTCCCTTCCCCTCCCCTCCCTTCCCCTCCCTTCCTCTCCCCTCCCCTCCCTTCCCTCCCCTCCCTTCCCTTCTCTTCCCTTCCCTTCCCTTCACTTCCTTTCCCTTATCCTTCCCTTCCCTTCCCTTCCTTCCCTTCCCTTCCCTTCTCCTTCCTTCCTTCCTTTCTTTCTTTTTTACTTTCTTTTTAAATGATGTCCTTAATTCCTGATCCTTCTTCCTCTATCTCCTAAGCACAGATGTTACAGGCATGTACCACCCTACCTGACTCATGCTGTTCTGAGTCTTAAACCCAGTGCTTCTTATGTGCTAGGCAAGTATATTACCAATCAAACTATATCCTAAATTCAGTATTGTATGTCTCTTAATATCTCCAGGATTCATTAGTATTCATAGCTAGCAATAATTGTTCTTTTAAAAAGACCACTGTGTAGTAGTTCATTGTAGAAATAAATACTCTACATATAAGTTACCTATTTATTGTGATGGCATTTCAGGTGTTTTAATTTCCCTCCCTCTCTTCCTCCTCCTCTTCCTCATACTGTGGTAATGAAGAATAAACTCAGGGTCTTACCCATGTCAGGAAAGTGCTTCCTGCTGAGCTACCCTTTCAGCTTCTAAGTCAGTCAGTTTTTAAAGAGATTTTATTTTTTATTTTTAATTTGTGTGTGTGTGTGTGTGTGTGTGTGTGTGTGTGTGTGTGCTACATGCACATTTGTGCAGGTGCCCAGAGTTCAGAGGCCCTGTGTAGTTAGAGTTACAGGAAGTTGTCAGTTGCCTAGCATGGGTGCTAGGAACTGAACTTGGGTCCTTTGCAAGAGCAGTATGCATTCATAACCACTGAGCCATCTCTTCAGCTACTTAAGGAAATATTTTATGGACACTTTTGTTACTATCTTTTTTCAGACTCTACACCCTTGCTCTGGATCTATTGCTAAGTGTGAAATTGTGGTATAGGCTAAGCATATGACACTTTCATAGATGCTGCTAGACAATTTCCAAGATGATTACACTGAGTTTATCTTCATCATCCATGTCAGAACATTGCAAATACTCCACCTCCTTGCCAAGGCTTAATATAGCCAGTCTTTAGTCTTTTGGGAGTGTGTATTTTAGTAACAATTTAAAAATAAATCTATTGTGTCAGGACAGTGACCTGATGCCTTGTGGGTTTTTTTTTTGTTTTTTTTGTTTTTGTTTTTTTCATAGCTGAGGACCAAACCCAGGGCCTTGTGCTTGCTAGGCAAGCACTCTACCACTGAGCTAAATCCCCAACCCCAATGCCTTGTTTTATACACCTAGACTGAAATCATATGTACAGAACCAATAGTGCCACCCAGAAGTGTGGAGACTCAGCGACAATCAGTCATATTCTACTTCTGGCAGAGGCTTCACAAGGCTATCAACAGGAGCAAACGGTGGTGGAACTGCCTAATGTTGCCAAAAGGACCCATATTCCTTTTAGTTACTATTTCACCGCAGTGGTGGTAGCAGGGAGGCTTCCTTCTCTAGCTCAAGCTTCTCTTCTCCATTTTAGTATTTATTTTACCTCTGTTCCCTAGAAGACAGTATTTGGGAGGCTGGTTGGTAAGGACCTTTTCCACTGAGCCTTGTTGAGAAGCAGGTGAAGTCGATTTCATTCACCATCATCCACTGAGGTCAAGGGAACATCCACTCAGAAGTGGCAAGATAATCCTTGAATGAAGTGTGGGTAAAGTTCCCCCTCCAGAGGAAAAATATGCCCTTTATTTGCAAAGACAGCAGTTTCTTGGAAACACAGTGAGGCTAAGTGGTCCATTAAGGATTCAGCTGCTACCCTTGGTGTTGACAGCAGCAGGTAGGTCTGAGCTAGTGGGGGCCATGGTAGGTACTGCAAAAACGTTTGCTTATCTAATAGTACACCCAGGAAAGTATACACAGAGAGCCTCAAGATGTATGGGCTCTGAACCTACTATGTACTATAAAGTGAGGGCTTTACGTACCTGAGAATCACTATGCATTTTCAATTATTTCTGTCTACTCCACAAATACATGAATCAGATTAAAGAACAACTAGAGAGACTTGAATTAAATGCATATTCCCATAATGGTTATTATCTTTTTTCTTGGCCTGACATTATTAAAGCAAGCTGAAATAACAGGAGATAAGTGGCTATTATAAATGAACCATTAAGAGCAACGGCAAGGCAACATAACCATTGATCTCTCATGGCTTTTACTTTATAAAAACTAATGTACTGAATTGCTATGGTGTTACCTACTGTAATAATAAATCTGTTGTGTCAGGACAGTGACCTGATGTTTTCTTCTACGTTAATTTATAGTGTATCGATTCAACTCGAAGACTACCTCACCTTATTGATATCACAGGCAACCATTTCTTAGTTGGAAGACAAAAGAAGCCTGGATTAGAACCACCTGGTAGCTCTTTTTTCCTCCTCACAGTACTGAAGGTTGAATCTAGGACCTCACACATGACAGGCAGGTATCTTATCAGTGGGCTTTAATGCCAAGCCTCTTTTAAGTTTTCCAGGCTGGCTCTGAAAGTCCAGTCTCAGTCTCCTGGGCAGCAGGGATTATAGGCCTGGGCTATGAGACCCAGTTCTTTTTTTTTTTTTTTTGAGACAGAGTTTTTTTGTGTAGCTTTGGAGCCTGTCCTGGAACTCACTCTGTAGATCATGCTGGCCTTGAACTCAGAGATCTGCCTGCCTGTGCCTCCTGAGTGCTGGGACCAAAGGTGTGCACCACCTCCCCCCATCAATTATTTTTTTGAGATAGAGTCTCAGAGTGTAACCCAGGCTGGCTTTGAACCTGAGATCTTCCTGCTCTAGCCTTGCAAGTGTTGGGGATGACAGGTGTGTACCACCATATGCTGTGGAATAACCCTTTTGTACATTGTGAAGAATTGTTACTCAGATTGGTTTAATAAAAAGCTGATTGGCCAGTAACTAGGCAGGAAGTGTAGGTGGGACAACCAAACTGAGAATTCTGGGAGGAAGAAGGGCGGAGTCAGAGGAGTCGTCAGCCAGACAGAACGAGTTGGACATACAAAATGGAATAGAGGTTAAAGCCATAAGCAGAATGTAGATTAATAGAAATGGCTTAATTTAAGTTGTAAGAGCTAGTTAGTATTAAGACTGAGCTATCTGCTGAGCATTTGTAATTAATATTAAACCTCTGTTGTTTTTTTGAGAACTGGCAGACAGGACAGAAACTTCCACCTACAACCATGCCTGTTTTTGGAAGACTGTTTTAATGAGGATTTGTACTCAATCAATAGTCCAACAAATTTGACCTTGTCTTCAAGTTTGCCATATCAAAAAATGAGATGTTTGGATTCATCACCTATTTGAAAAGTTTATTTTTAGATGTTTTGAGAAATCAGAGGATTTACCTCCCCGCCACCCCCGCATTTTCAGAGGAGTGAGGATTAGGGATATGTTTTAAGACACTAACTACTTGTTTATTTATTAGTGAGTCATAAAGCAGAATAGGAAAATGAACCCAAGTAGCAGACAGTTTAATGGAGCAACATTGGTCCCACTGAGCTTTTTCCTTCCATCAAGTAGAACATGTCACTTTTCCACTCATCCACACATGCCAGGGTGCCAGGCACCACACAACCACTCTCTCACAGGTTTCAGGCCACAGACTTCCTCTTGCTGCCAGTTTTAAACTTCCATCAGTGACCCCAGCCAGTCTACCCAGTCCTTGACCTACTGCCCAACTTCCAGCTTCTGAACTTTGTTTATCAGTTTCAGGGGAAAGTATAATGAGTCTTTAAAATACTCTCTGAGGCCAACTGTGGTGGTGCACACCTTTAATCCCAGCACTGGGGAGGCAGAAGCAGGCAGATCTCTGAGTTCAAGGCCAGCTTGGTCTACAGAGTGAGTTCTAGAAAGCCAGGGCTACACAGAGAAACCCTATCTCAGAAGAAAACAAACAACAACAACAACAAAAAACACCCAAATCTCTGAGAATGAAATAGATGCCCCCTTCCCTCCTTCCTGGTTTGTTTGATGCTTTCTTTGTATGTCCCAGTTCTTGTTCTTGTTCTTCTTCTTGTTCTCCTCCTCCTCCTCCTCCTCCTCCTTCTTTTTCTTTTTTTTTTTTTTTTTTTTTTTTTTTTTGGTTTTCCGAGACAGGGTTTCTCTGTGTAGCTTTGCGCCTTTCCTGGGACTCACTTGGTAGCCCAGGCTGGCCTCGAACTCACAGAGATCCGCCTGGCCCTGCCTCCCAATTGCTGGGATTAAAGGCGTGTGCCACCACCGCCCGGCTTCTTTTTCTTTTGATTTTTCGAGACAGGGTTTCTCTGTATAGCCCTGACTGTCCTAGAATTCACTTTGTAGATCAGGCTAGACTCAAACTCACAGTGATCCACCTGCCTCTGCCTCCCAAGGGCTGGGATTAAAGGTGTATACCACTACCTGCTGTATGTCACAGTTCCTAATGAAGGAAAACATAAAAACGTCCACATATCATTTGCATACACAAGCATAACTCAACTTGGAAGGTAGCAATTTGAGAAATCTATCCTATTACTATTATTTTTCCCCATCTAATGCACATAACCATAGGGAAGGAGCCAGGTGTAGTGGCGTACACCTTTAACCCCAGCCCTAGAGAGGTAGAGGCAAGTGGATCGCTGAGTTCCAGGACAGTCAGGGCTACATAGAGAGACCTTATCTCTTAAAAAAAAGGGGGGTTGGGGGTGGATACGGAAGGGACCTGGAACTCACCCAGGAAGAGGAAGCAGGGGTTTATGGATCTTCCAATTCATGATATCAGTTTCATCTGCAATAGGTCCATGTCCCAATCAGAGTAATTAGATGGATTAGTCTTACTAAATGTACTCAAGCTACTACACTGGCAATAACACACACACATTTACAGTTAAGTCTTGTCCTTCTCCTCAGCTACAGAGAACTGTGACAAACACAGAGTTGTGCAGATATGGGGACCCAAAAGGGCACTCGTTACAATAAAAGCACCAGGTGGCCACTCGGGGGTTATGATGTCTTCTTCTTTAATTACTCCTTTTCAGCACATATTTTTGATCAAATAGCAATTATCATTGTACCAAGAAAAGGCAGGATCAGCTAGTTTCAACCTGCTTATTTTCTCTCTCTCTCTCTTTTTTTTTACATTCCCTTGCTTTTTAAAGTGTGCAAAGCAGCATAGAACCACAAATGTTTATTCAGATGAAAGGGTATTTGTTCCCGTTCTTAGCTTTGAAGGGGCAACAGATTTTCAGCTGCAGCATACTGAGCTTTAACACAGCCGCTTATGCCCTACAAGACACACCACTAAAGATGCGTATGGATGGCGTGGTTAATTTCCTGAATTATCACTAGAAATCATCAATATGACACAGAGAAAGGAGACTGGAAGGCCAGCCCAGCAGTGAATTGACAGCCATCTTTAACCACGGTGACCCAGGAGTGACCCTGAGCTCTGCTGGGTGCGGCAGTGAGATCTATTGCAGAGCGCAGGAATTAGGTGTCTAACAGGCTCGGAGACTCCCACTGGGCAGCAACTGCCGGGTCCCTCGAGGTCTGCTGTGCGTGTAGGTGGCCAGCAGAAGGCAAATGTCATACTCTTTACTATGAATTATGAAAGAAACGGAGTTGTGTTTCGTGTTTATTACCTCTGCTCTGCAGTATTTTAACACCCCGAACAATTAAGTGTTTAGATTATTTAAAACGGTCTAATTTGACTTGGTCTTCAGTTGCCTAGTATGATGTAAATACAAGTCAATAATTTTAATTCTGAAGTGCCTGAAATGTCACATGTCATTTTATGATAGAATACGCCCTTTATTTTGTTTTTCCTGGCTCTTTAACCCTAAGGCCTGCTTACATTTTGCATGTCTTGCTTGCTTGCAAGTCACTGGGTCAGCAGTGGTAGTTGAGGGTAACCGCACACATGGGGCTGCAGAGGGAGGCCATGAATGCCACTGCCAGGCTGCTCTGTCACAGAAAGCCTGGGTGGAAGCTACTTGTTATTTACTTTCATTTTTGTTTAAGGTTTCTTTTCTTTTTTTAGTGCTAAACCCAGGCTCTTGCTCATGCCAGGGCCCTGCCCCTAAGCTGTGTCCCCTCTCCCCGACGGTTATTTGTATAAAGCAGTTATTAGTAAGTGGTTACTAAGCAACCAACATGTTTGGTACCTTATCAGCTTTCAGTGAATAAGGTAGTGAGTTCCCCCCGCTTCTTTGTGAGAATTGTTTTCCTAGGATTTTCATGAATGAGAAGTAAATATACTTACCTGGAAAAAAAAAAGACAGAGATTAAACTATTTGTACTATCAGCTTATACATAATAACTAACATGTTTACATGTCAATCACTGAAATTGCAACCAATGCTTTCTGAACATCCTTCTGTCTTAGTCACCTTTCTTGCTGTGATCAAATAAATACATGATAGAAAGAGCTTGAGGAGAGAAACATTTATGTTGACTCACGGTTTCAGAGAGCTCAGCCCATGGCTGTTCGGCACCATGTGCTTGGGCAAAGCATTGTGAAAACGAGCGAGTGGAGGAGGGGTTCTTTGCCTCATCCTGGACAGAAGCAGAGAGGAAAGGGACAAATGCTCTCAAGGACCCAGCCCAGTCCTACCTCCTCAAATTTCCAGAACAGCCCCAGCTACCAGTGGGTGACTGTGGGAGACATTCCATGTTCAGGCCATGACATCTCCATGTGTAAAATTCATTGAAAATTAGCCAATAACCCTTTCATTTTCTCAAAGGCTACTGAAACTTGCACACGGATGCTGTGGAACTGGCTGGTGATTTCAGAAGTGCCCCTGACAGCACCAGGGGAACTAGATTCCCAGGTTTGGGGGGTGTGTGACCCTCAAACAGCACAGACTTGGAGGTCCCACTCTAGCTGCCAGAGGGCTTGTATTCACACCATTGGTAAATAGTAAATGTTTTGAATGGAATCCTCATGTGGATGTTTGCTGATTTTCCCTCCCTCCAGGGCCATTAGAAGATTCTGAACTCAACTAACCTGTGTACTTTCAAGCCCATGCTTTCCCCAGGACAACATCTCATGATTTGTATTCCTTGCCCCACTTTTTTTTTTTTTTTTTTTTTTTTTGGTTTTTTCAAGACAGGGTTTCTCTGTGTAGCTTTGCGCCTTTCCTGGATCTTGCTCTGTAGACCAGGCTGGCCTCGAACTCACAGAGATTCACCTGCCTCTGCGTCCCGAGTGCTGGGATTAAAGGCATGCGCCACCACCGCCCGGCTCCTTACCGCACTTTTTTTTTTTTTTTTTTTTTTTTTTTTTTTTTTTTTTTGGTTTTTCGAGACAGGGTTTCTCTGTGTAGCTTTGCGCCTTTCCTGGAACTCACTTGGTAGTCCAGGCTGGCCTCGAACTCACAGAGATCCGCCTGGCTCTGCCTCCCGAGTGCTGGGATTAAAGGCGTGCGCCACCACCGCCCGGCTCCTTACCGCACTTTTAATGAGAGAAGCAGACAAGATCTGCATCTTCTTATGGTTTCTAACCAAATTCTAACCTGAGCGTCTGTATGAGACCCCTATGGTGCAGAGGAATTTGTAGGCAGAGAAGAGTATTGTCTCCCCAGCTCTGTGATGAGTTGGGATTTTAATCCAATTTTTATAACAGCGCCATCTTACCAGACCACCTTAGTTGGAGACCTATTCATTAATGTTCAGCATTGGTCCTGAGTGCCTACAATGAAGAAATGACAGTTAATGAGTGTTGGCCACCTTATTAACTAGACTAATACTGTTAAATGAATGATTGGTATACAGAGGTGTGCCCCCATGGACACCTGTCTACCCCAGGACAGTAGCACAATCTCACTATTGGCTGTTGAGATTTATATGCTCTGCCACAGCCTTCATTTGTTGCTTTAACAAAACTGTGCAGTTTGCCTCTAGCTTTTCTTTTCTTCGAAAACTATCTTGGAATCTTCCTTGTTTCTAGTCTGTCCTAGCCAGGGTTGTAGCTGAATTTTTCCTCTGTCCCACCGGGCCACTCAGACCCAAGTAAACACACAGAGGCTTGTATTAATTAAAACTGCTCAGTCATTAGCTCAGGCCTACCACTGACTAGCTCTTACATTTAAATTCAACCCATTTCTGTTAATCTATATGTCGTTATGTTTTCTGTGGCTTTGCCTGTGTGCCATTACATGTTGCTCCTTGGTTGGTGGGCTGGCATCTACTCACTCAGCCTTCCACTTCCCAGAATTCTCCTTGTCTGTTTATCCTGCCTATACTTCCTACCTGGCTATTGGCCAATCAGTGTTTTATTTATCAACCAATCAGAGCAACACATTCACAGCATACAGAACATCCCATAGCACAGGGTTACTATTGTTCTGATGAAATCCCATGCCAAAAGCTAGTTGCGGAGGGAAGGGTTTCTTTGGCTTACACTTCCACATCATAGCCCATCACTGAAGGAAGTCAGGACAGGAACTCAAACAGGGCCTGAACCTAGAGGCAAGAGCTGATGCAGAGATCATGGAGGGGTGCTGCTTACTGGCTTGTTCTCAATGGCTTCTTTAGCCTGCTTTCTTATAGAACCCAGGACCAGCTGCCCAGGAATGGTACCACCCACTATGGGCTGGGCCCTCCCCCATCAATCACTAATTAAAAAAATGCTCCACAGACTTTCTTACAACCAGATGTTACAGAGGCATTTTCTCAACTGAAGTTCCCGCCTCTCAGATGACTACAGTTTGTGTCAAGTTGACACAAAACCAGCCAGCACATAGTCAGCAATCAGGAAGTGTTTCTCAAATGTCCACCTTTATTAGTTTTTCTTTCTTTTCATTTTGGCCACGGTCTCTCATATTTCATGCTACCCTTGAACTTGCTATTTTACTCAGGATAAACTTGAACTCCTGGCCTGTCTGCTTCTGCCTCCCAAGTGCTAGGATTACAGGGGTGCTCCACCACACCTAGCTTATGAGGTGCTGAGGACTGAACTCAGGGCTTTGCATATACAAGGCAAGCATTCCACCAGCTGAGTCCCAGCCCCAGTCCTCATCTCCTTTTTTTTTTTTTTAACTGCAGTCTGAGAATGTCATCTGAGCCTCTATCAGAAGTTGGGACACTAAGCTTTGTTATTGCAACAGTCTTACAATGCTGTGCTATAAACAGTATGAACACAGATATGGCAGTTGGAGAACTGATATACTTAAGAACTGCATTCATTTCTCATTACTGAGCTGTCCGGATCTCGCTGTAATCAGCACTTAGCAGAGTTACAGAGCAGGCATTCGGCTCTGGCTGAATTAATCACAGAATTTAATGGCCATTGAAGCCACATTTCAAGAACCCATTTATACATTTTGATAAGTAGGCATCACGTTTCCAGCTTGTGCATCTTTCCTCAGAGCACACACCTTGGTCTGTTTGGAAGCTAGTTGACTACACAGCGTGGCTTAATTACAATAGAAAAATCAATAACCTATGGACCAGGCAGAGCTCTTTAGGTGATTTACGGGCCCATATAACTGAAAGGGCAGGTACAGTAATCAAGAGAAGCTGGCTAGAGTTCGTGTGACGTCATAAGAACCTTCCATGGTCACATACTACTGTCTACTGTGTTTTATTCCTTCTCAGGTTGTACAAGATGTCTTCAAGCAACCAAGGGATGAATAGAAAGGATCTAGAGGGCAGATGAGGTCTGTGGCTGACAGGACTTTGGGTCACTTCCTGTTGAAGCAGTAAAGACATCTGAAAAGTTCTGTAGTTCCTAAGTTTATGAATCTGACCATCTTTTTTTTTTTAATTTTTGCAGGTTTCCAAACAAATATTTATTTATTTTTATGTGCATTGATGTTTTGCCATGGGTGTCGGGTCCCCTGGAACTGGAGTTACAGACAGTTGTGAGCTGCCATGTGGGTGCTGGGAATTGAACCCAGGTCCTCTGGAAGAGCAGTCCGTGCTCTTAAACACTGAGCCATTGCTCCAGCCCTGGATCTTACCCTCTTTAACTGTGGTCTTTCTCCTGGAGAATTAAGACTTTGAGTTTCAGCGTGATTGTTTTCTTTTTTTAGAGACTGAACTCCTCAGAAAAATACTTAGAAATATCCAGCTCAAATATTATTTTAATTGAGTGTATGGTTTTTTGTTATTGTTGTTTTTATTTTTGTTTACTTATTTTGAGACAGAGTCTCCCTGTGTAGCCTTGGCTGGCCTGAAACTCACTATGTAGACCAGACTGGCTTCAATGCACCTAGATCTGCCTGCCTCTGCTTCCCAAGTACTGATATTAAAAGCATGCACTACTATACACAGCCTATTTTCAATTTTTTATTATGTTTTTATTTAGTTACTTTGTGTGCACGTGTATGCACATGTTTGCCTGTGAAGATCAAAGGATAACATGAGGAAGTTGAGTCTCTCTGTCCACCATGTGGGGCTTGGGGATGGAATTCAGGTCGCCAGGCTTTGCAGCAGGGGCCTGTAATAACTGTTGAGTCACCTCATAGCCTCCTATTTTAGTATTTTAAGTTATAGTTCTGGTGTAAACACACACACACCCCGTTACCTTGAATCTCCTACATACAATTTGAAATGCAGGAATAGCTAGGTTCCAAAAGAAAGCACTGGTTAGGATTTTTTCATTGAAATGTTTAATTGGGACTGCAATCAGAGAGATTATAAGTGGAAATCTACCCATGTGGGCTAGCAGTATCTTTTTAAGTGAAATATGGAGCATAGTTTCTACTAAGACACCTGTAAACACTGTCCGCTGAACGTGTAATTTGGAAGATCCCATGAGGCTTTGGTCCCTGTAGCATTTCCATTGATATTCATCTGGTGAGATGAGGCAGGGCCGAGAGAGCAGTTAGGAATAGTTATTGATTTATCCATCCAGCAAATATCTATCGTTGGGGCTTCTCTGATGTACCAGGCACTGTGCTAAGTTCTGGGAGTGATTTAAAGAAGGAATATCAAGGACCCTGGCTACAAAGAACTCACTCTCCATTGAGACAAGCTCTTTAACAAAGCAGAATCATTATGGAAATTCTAGGATGATCCATTAATTGTCCGATCTGGTCTGTGAGATGGTCACAGGACACAGAATGACCACATAGGGAGTTGAGGTCAACCTGAGATACACAGGAAGACCCTGTCTCAAAGGATGCTAAGAGACTGGAAAGGCTTTGGGTTAGTCCAGGGGTAGTATACTTGTCTGTCATATAGAAAAGCCCAGGTTCAGTCTCTAGCATGCACACACACACACACACACACACACACACACACACACGCACACGCACACGCACACACACACACATCAACAACAAAAAACCCAAACCAAACCCCCAAACCTAAACAAAACCCATCATCATAAATAAATAAATAAACAAGCAAACAAATAAATAAATAGAAAGAAAAAAACCCTGCCTAACTTGGCAGTGCAGGCCTGTAATTTCAGCTACTTGGGCATCTGAGGAGAGGCAATTAAGAACTGAAGGCCTGACTGGGCCACAAAGTGAGTTCAGGACCGGTTTGGATAACTCAGTAAGACCCTGTCTCAAAATAAAAAAGGCTGGGGGACGTTCAGTGTGAGGGTGCTGGAGCAGCACGCTGGAGGGAGGGCCTCAGTAACAAGGCAGCAACAGCAAGCAAGGACTGGCCATGTCCCTGAGTCCCCGAACTCATGCCTAGTGTGTACAAGGTTCAATCCTATTCCCTCTGAGGGAAAAAGACCACGTAGATGACTCTTGCGCAAAAAGAAAAAGAGAAAAGAAAACAACACCGAAAATTATAAGGAGCAGGGGGAAAAAAACCCAAACCAAAAACCCTACCCACAGTCTTCTCAA
This sequence comes from Peromyscus eremicus, assembly GCF_949786415.1. Lineage (NCBI taxonomy): Eukaryota > Metazoa > Chordata > Mammalia > Rodentia > Cricetidae > Peromyscus > Peromyscus eremicus. The sequence continues at coordinate 68,119,218 of NC_081418.1, read as the reverse complement.
GCTAGAAGTTAGCGTTGTTATTCTGGCATATTTTCTTTGGACCGTGTTTTGAAGAAATCCACTGTCCTCCCTGACCCCACTGAAGCTGGAGAGCTCATATGTGCAGTTCTGTAGCCTGCCTCTCTTTTCTTTCCTTCTCATTTTGTTCTGTTAGAGGACAAAGTTTTCTTACACTGCCTGACAGGCTTTGAACTTTCAACCCTCCTGCCTCAGCTCTCAAGAGCTACGATGACAGTGTGTACCACCAGGCCTGGCTTACACCTCACCTTTTCACTCGACATTATATCACGAGCATTTTTGGCCTATCTTTTAAAAATGCTGGGGGCATAATTTTTAACAGCTGTAAAATATTTAATTCGCTTATTATCATAGCTTGTTTAAGCATAGCTTTTGTTGGGCTTTTAGGTTTTTTTTTTTGCATTTTGGTATTATGAACATCTCTAGCAAACTTTGGTGGGTTAAAATACAACATTTTGCATTACTTCCTAATGATGGCCCAGGAAGTGATAATACGGGTCAAGCGTGAGATTATTCACGGGGATCTTGATTTGTGTAACCCAATTCCTTTTCAGGAAGTACCAGTTGGCTTTCTTAATGAGGAGCAAACGTTAAGTGTTAAATTGCACCATTGCCAGTGGTAGGAATGAAGAGAAAATTAAGTCTGTACCAATTTGACTTTTTTTTTGAGGTAGTATTTCATCATTTTCAAATGTTGTCACCTTTCACTTCTTAACTTGATTCAGACCTTTTTAAAAATCAGATTTCCCTGCTTCCACAGCATGGCATCTGTACCTCTGCTGTGGTGCCAGCCTTGGCTCTATGACCAAGATCTACAAAGGATGGCAGAGAAACAGTGTCACGCCTAGCCACTTCAGCAGAGGCTCCAACAGTGTGACCCAATGGGTCTTCCAAGCCCTGGAGGGGCTGAAAATGATGGAAAAGGACCAAGATGGGGGCTGCCGGCTAACACCTCAGGGACAGAGAGATCTGGATAGGATCACCGGACAGAATGCTGGGTTAATAAATTGCTTCATTCAGAAAAAAAGAAGAAAGAAAAAAAACAGAAAAAAAATCAAATTCCCCAATGTAGAATCTAACACTTATAAGAAGAAAGTTAGCAGGGTGCTGGTGCCGCACGCCTTTAATCCCGGCACTCAGGAGGCAGAGGCAGGTGGCTGTCTATGAGTTTGAGGCCAGCCTGGTCTACAGAGTGAGTTCCAGGACAGTCAGGGTTGTTACACAGAGAAACCCTGTCTTGAAGGAAAAAAAAAAGAAGAAAGCTAGAAAATTAAGTATTTGTTTTTTAATATAAACACAATTGTATCACCTTCCATGGGGAATATAAAATAGAGCAATTATAATATTTACTATGATAAAGAGTTGTGTGAGGGTAATCACTCTGTCTAAGTGGTTTACTCTATTCTGCCTTTTTCTTCATTGTGAAACACGAGGACACACTCTCTACATAATGAGAGGAAGTGAGGTGAATGACCCAGACATTACCACACAGCCTAGGGACCTATGAAAGGGTAACCTGAATACCAACACTGTTGCCATTACAGGTGACCTGATAACCCAGACAGCTACTAAGTAACTATTGGGCAGGTGGCATATACCAGGTGGATATTCTGGACAGAGGGATGATTCATGTCTTGGGCAGGAGGGAGCTAGATGCTTAGCAATTTAAAAATCTATGGACTGTTTATTTCTGGAAATTTTCACCGAATGATTTTGGATGGTGGTTGATGGAGAAAAACTATAACCTCAGAAAATAAGGCCTTAGAGGAGAGGGTACTGCTGTGATTTGTCTAAACTTGAGATAAGCAGTTGATGGAGAGTGCTATGCCAGGGTAATGCTTGTCGCTAGGGGAGAGTCTTTGTGACCAGATTGCAAACATCGTTAAATTACTCCAGTTTAGAACTTCTCCACCTCTACAGAACAGTAATGGGAAAAATGTAAAAGCCGTCTGAAATCTATTCTTGAAAAATCGTAAAAGCTCCTGCAACAGAGAGGCCAGCAAAACCATTTCTACTATGAAGTAAACAATCTCTCCTTGCAGACAACTGAAAGACATTTCCTTCACCTTTGATGTCTTTAAATGATGGTTTTCTACAGTTCGCAGTAGTGCAGTAGTGCGAATGATCCCCACGTGAGCAGCGTTCTTGTTAACTTTGTAATAGATCTCTATTTACTCATTTAGCAGCTTGAAGGTATTTTTTTTTTTTTTTTTTACTCAGCAGATGCTAATTGCTCTTTGCTTCTGTATGTCTTGAGTGACACGTAGAATAGCAGGATTCTTGTAAGTCTGCTGTGGTAGTTGGCAAATCCATGGACTTACTGCTGTGAGTTTTAGAAATGTCAAACTTCTTGAAGGAATTTTTTTCTTTATATTGCAAATTATAGCATTAGCCCTTTGGAAGAATTATATGGGTTTGCAAGCTATATTAGGTTTCTCACTGAAAACTGGTCAAAATGTTCTGCTGTTTCCCAAAGTGCCTTAATATATTCGTAGTCCGACTTAAATCCTAGTCTATAATCTCAGATGTAATCCAAGAACTAGGTCTTTATAACAGTTTATATTTATTTCTCACTTTTAATGGAAGGCTCTTAATATAGATTTACTGTATAGATGTTTCCCTAATTCAACAATTATTACTCATTTTGAAAGAAGAACAGATGTGATAGATATTAAGTGGTTTGCCATGGCCGTAGAGCTAAGAGGACAATAATATGATTACTGAGTTAATCCTTGCCCATTAGCCCAAACTGTTAGCATATAATGATATATAACAGATGCTAACCTTTTGGGGCTTCTGGAAAACACATATGTGCATATGAAAGGGGTGTGCTCTAAGATCAATACAAAGCTAAACCAAGATTTGACATAGGAAGAGCTCATTTAAAAGGAAGGGTTAAGAGCTAAAGTGGATTTTTTTCTATTGCATTAGCTCAGCATGCTTGCAAAGTATTATATAAATAAATATACTATCCTCTTCACTTTTCAAGTTAAAATGGTTTCTTTCTTTCTTTCTTTCTTTTTCTTGTTTTGTTTTTTTGTTTTTCTCAGACAATGTTTCCCAGTGCAGTTTTGGTGCCTGTCCTGGATCATCGCTCTGTTTGAGATCCACCTGGCCCTGCCTCCTGAGTGCTGGGATTAAAGGCATCCTCCACTGCCGCCAGGCTGGATTTCTTTTTTGAGACAGAGTCTTACTATGAAACCCTGATTGGCCCAGAACTCAATAGGTAACCCCATTGGCCTTGAATTCACACAGCTCTGCCTACCTTTGCCTCCTGAATGATGGGTTAAAAGTGGGCATCATGAGCCAGGCCGTAGTGGCGCATAAGGAGGCAGAGGCAAGCGGATCTCTGTGAGTTCGAGGCCAGCCTGGTGGTCTACAGAGTAAGTTCCAGGACAGCCAGGGCTACACAGAAAAACCCTGTCTTGAAAAACAAAACAAACAAACAAACAACAACAACAAAGTGGTCATCACATGCCCAGCAAAAATAGATATACATTTAAACTAATTTATTTTATGCATTTGAGGGTTTTATCTGTATGTATGTCTGTTCACTATATGCACATCTGGTGCCTGGTGGCTGCAGAGGCCAGAAGAGGGCATTGGATCTCCTGGAACTAGAATTACAGACTGTTGTGAGCCACCATGTGGATTCTGGGAATTGAACCCAAATCTTCTGAAAGAGCAGCCAGTGCTCTTAATCATTTTCTAACCCCCCTAGGTTGATACTTTTTGGAAAAGAAATCTCCATTGTTCCATTATTCCACCTTAGCTTTCGCCTGGGTGTGAAGCACATTGCTATTTCTGAATTGTTGGACTAGCTTCTGGGCCAAACTGCCAGAACCTTCAGAATCCCAGACATAGTTGTGAAAGGAGAAAGCGTTGCAGGAACTCTCAGGCTGTGTCAGAAGAGCCAGTGTGCACAGGCCTCTTGGGGCAGATGGCAGTGTGGAGCAGGAGCGTAACTGAACTGTTTACTTATTCATTAATTGCAGTGTTGGGGATTCAAGCCAGGGTCTTGTGTATGTTAAGCAAATATCACACCACTGAGCTACAACTCCAGATGTAAACTGATTTTTAATTATTTTAATTAATTAACTAATCAGTTAATTGATTGAATTTGGGGACAAGCTCCTGCTATGTAGACCTGGCTGGCCTAGAACTCAATAGAGAGCTGCCTGCCTCTGCCTTCCAAGTGCTGTGAACTGAGGTTTTTTTCCTTTAAAAAAACAAAAAAGCCTATTTATTTTTTACGTGTATGTATGTGCCTGTCCGAGTTTTTACGTGTGTGTAGGAGCCCATGGAGGCCATGTCCTATCTCTTGGAACCAGAGTCACAGATAGCTGTGAGCTGCTGTGTATGCTCTGGGAACTGAACCTGGATCCTTTGCCAGGAATAGTAAGCTATCTTAACTACTGAGACACATCTGTAGTTTTTCCAGCTTCATAATGATCCGTGATCTGAAGACGTACATAGCTTGTATAACAAAGAATGATAAAATGTGCCAAACTCCGAATTTCTCTTTCCTCTGCCCTAAATTAGCCTGTGTGCCTTTCTCCCCCTCTTTTCCTCCTGAGCTTTAACCTTTTGTGAATATTCCAGGAGGGAGGCACCTTTTTAGATGCAGATAATTACAGGGAGAGGTACACTGTGTGCCAATGGCAACACTTAGCTCTTAGGCTAGACTAAGGACATTAACCAGTTAATTCACACAGCACCCCCGGGAAGCTGTGAGCAGTATATTATCTCCACTTTCACAGTGAAAAAAAAATTGCAGAGAAGCTGGTTAACTTTCCAGAGCCCAGAAAGCAAATGGGATTGTAAATCTGAATGAGAGTTCTATTGTATTCAGATTTGAGGATCCTTGGGAAAGATATATTTGAAGCTATTTGTCTTGTATCATTTTCTTTATTTTTGCAAAATAATTTACTCAAGTTCTGTTATTGAAAAAAGTAGCAGTGATTTTATTGGGTAACTATTTTGAATTGAATGACCCTTTATAACAATCCTAGGGAAAGAATCATCTTCGGAAGTATAACTTTGCGACAGCCTTTCCAGTTATGGTAAAATGAGACAGGGGTTAAGTAATGTTTGTGCTATTCACTTTGTCCTGAACTGCTCTCTATTGCTCTGATAATGACCGTAATCAGAAGCAAGTTGAGAGGAAAGAGATTATTTGGCTTATATATAGCCCCGTTACAGTCCTTCACCAGTGGGAGCAGGGACACACACACACACACACACACACACACACACACACACACACACACACACACAGAGATCATGTAGCCTAGGCTCACCATGTAGCTAAACTTTCACTTCTCATCTTCCTACCTTCTGAGGTTTTCTATGCTCAGTGTTCTTCTATAATATCTCATCATGTACACATGTATACACAACTCTTAAGTGCTAGGATCACAGAAGTGTGCCACCATGCCTGTTTATATGTAGTGCTGGGGATTAAACCCAGATCAGTGCACGCTAACTAAAAACTCTACAAATTGACCTACACCCCCAGCCTGGAGACTATTTTTCAATAAGTCACTTATATTATTTTTCATTGGCCTAACAAACATTTATACATACATGTATATACTAGCTGCTGGTACACAGAGGCCAAGGAAACACATCCCCCACATCCTTGGAAGCAGCAACTTATTCCTAAATTCTCCAGGGAAATGAAAATACACCGTCTCTGAATATCGCCCTTATTTTTGCTCATAAATTTCAGTGCAAAACAGCAGGAAAACAGTGAATCAATTCTGGTGCCTGGTAGCTGGCTGTCGCTGTTCCCTGTGCATGAAAAATACAGTGTGCCTCTGCCAAAGAGATGCGCATGGCAGAGAAGGGCTGGTGGTGCTCTCTGTGTGCATAGTAGACGGTGTTGCTAGCAGCTCTTATCCCGACAGTTGGCCAGATGGACGCAAGAGAACTCATTCAACAAGCACACTCGTAGCACGAACTCCTCAAAGATTCGTGGCCAAGAAAGCAGTTCTCCGCTTCAAGTGATCTAACAGGAAGATTTAGGTTCAGGAGAAATTCAAGGTTTTTTCCCCCCCTCTACTAAGATTCTCTCTATGAAGTTTAATATTATAGGCACCGTTAGAAAAGGATTGAGAGTTGCAGCCACCAGTAAGAGATGAGCTTTAAAAGCATGTGAAAAGCTGGGTTTGGTGGTATGTGCTGTAATCCTAGCATCTGAGAGGCTGAGGCAGGAAGATCCTGAGTTCAAAGCCGCCGTGGGCTACACAATAATACCCTGTATAAAAAAAAAAAAAAAATAGAACCAATCTTCCATCGCTCCCAAATGTGCACAAAGTACTTGAAAACGAAGGCAAACATTTTGAATTTTATATTTAAGGCAAAACACAGTCAAACAAGTCTTTGCAGAGCGAAATGTTTTAAAATGTATTTACTTTATGTGTGTTAAGTGTTTGTCAGTACGTGTCAGTCAGCACCATGTGCCTGCTGGTGCCGAAGGAGGACCTCCGAGGGCATCGGACCTCCGAGGGCATCGGATCCCCTGCACCTGGAGCTACTGAGGGTTGTGAGCCACCACATGGGTGCTTGGAACCAAACTAGTCCGCTATAAGAGCGACACGTGCTCTTAACCACTGAGCCGTCTCTCCAGCCCCCATAGAAGGAGAATTTTGACAAGTAATAGATACTTGCTTTTCTTTCTCTTCATGAAAACATTTCTTCCAGGAGTGAAACATTTAGTACACAAGCCAGCTTAGAAAAACTTATTAACTTTGACATTTGATGATGACTTAGAAAGTACTTAGGCTTACCAAACCCACGGGCAAACAGAAGTCTTCCAAACAAAACAACTTTATTTAAGACACAGGGGATGGAGGAAGGAGGCAGCAAATTCTCAAACCTCATTATCAAAATGTCGTTTATTATTATTAGTGTGTGCCTGTGTGTCCATGTATTTATGTACATGTACATGTGTGTGCATGTGTTTGTGTGTGTGTGTGTGTATTGGTGTAAGTATATGCTGTGTGTGTGAGTATATGCCATGTGTATGTGTGTATATGAATATATGCCATATGTATGCGTGTGTGATTATATGCTGTATGTGTGAATATATGCCATGTGTGTGAGTATATGCTGTGTGTGTGAGTATATGCCATGTGTATGTGTGCACATGTGTGAGTATATGCCATGTATATGTGTGTGTGAGTCTATGCCAAGTGTATGTGTGTGTGTGTGAGTATATGCCATATGTATGTGTGTATCTGTCTGATTATATGCTCTCTGTGTGTGTGAACATATGGCCATATGTGTGTGTTTGTGAATATATGCCATATGTGTGTGGGTGCCAGATGAGGGTGTCAGATCCCTTGGAGCTGGAGTTACAGACAATTATCAGAAACTCAACATGGCTTCTGGGAACCAAATCCTCTGGCTGAGCAAGAATTTCTTTTCCCTGCTGAGACATCTCTCCAGCTCCACACTGTTGTATAACACACTCCATGTCTATAATTTTTCTTAGGATTGATAATGAGTAGATAATTAGGAATAAAAAAGAAATAATTTAAGGCTCTTGATAAACATTGTCAAATGATTTGCCATAGAATGTGCTGTGGTGTGATTGTGTCCCCTCCCTCAACTCATATGTTGAACCCTAATTTATAATTCAAGCTGTGGCAGTTGTAGAGAGATGATCAGGTCAGGCTGGTTTTGCTCTCACAAATAAAGCTAATTCTTTGTCACAGAGGCATGAAGAAGCCTGCCTGTTCTGGTGTGTGGGAATGCAACAAGACACACCACTGAAGCAGTTCCCCTACCAGACACTAAATCTCCCGGGCCTTAATTTTGCACTTATCAGCCTCTAAAATGCCAAACAATAAATTTCTGCTTATAATAGTGCCAAACTGCCCTCTAAATTTATTTCTCCACCCACAGATTAGTGCAGCTCTCAGATCTCATCCAAGAAGCTTCTCTGTGTTGTGGACGGTGGTTAATGCAGAAGCTCACAAGTCGGCAAAGTGCAGAGAACAAGTGTCCATGGAGTGCTCAGCTGCAGTGGGTCATCTGCATCACACGTCCTTAACCCAAGGCTCAGGGACCACCACGAAAGAGAGGGTAGAGAGATGGCGAGAGCCAGAGGACCAGAGCGAGACAGTGTCTTCTGTGCATGACAGGGCAGCTGCACACATTAGAGCTGGCATTTCACAGCAGCACTGGTTGCCTGCACAAGACCCTTGCAAGCTCAAGCCAATCAACCTTCCAGCGTGGAGGGGGAGGAGCTACGAGCGCCCACCCCTAGATGAAGAGCCATTGGCAACGGCTGCTGAGGGCGGGAGAATCAGTTCTATTTAAGGGTGTGGCTTCTGGTAGGTGGGCTGTGCCTCAGTGACTGGCCCCACACTCCTGAGTAGATGGGTAGCACAAATTAGAACCGGTGGGCTACAAAAAAATAAAGGACACATGAAGTTAGAAGGAGGTAGGGAGTAGATCTGGGAGGAGCAGGGCATGAATATGATCAAAATACATTGTACTCATGTACGAAGTTCTAAAAAAATTGGTAAAAATGTCATTTTAAATTTTTGTGTATAAATCACTTAGAGAAGTATTTTTTTTTTTTTAAATAAAAGTCCAAATAGACTCAGACAAAATATGCAGTAGTTAAAAAAAAAAAAAACTTTCAGGACTGGGGATGTAGCTCAGTCTGTGAAGTGCTTCCTAAACAAGAATGAGAACTTGAGTTCTATCCCCAGAACCGAGAGAGAGAGAGAGAGAGAGAGAGAGAGAGAGAGAGAGAGAGAGAGAGACAGAGACAGAGAGAGACAGAGAGAGAGACAGAGACAGAGAGACAGAGACAGAGACAGAGAGAGAGAGGGAGAGAGAGAGGGAGAGAGAGAGGGAGAGAGAGAGGGGAGAGAGAGAGAGGGAGGGAGGGAGAGAGAGAGACACACACAGAGAGAGAGAGACAGAGAGAGGGAGAGAGAGAGAGGGGAGAGAGAGAGAGACAGGGAGAGAGAGAGAGGGAGGGAGGGAGAGAGAGAGAGAAAGAGACACAGAGAGAGACAGAGAGAGGGAGAGAGAGAGAGAGGGGAGAGAGAGAGAGAGACAGGGAGGGAGGGAGGGTGGAGAGCAGAGAAAGCTGAGCTTGGTAGTGTACACTGTAATGCTAGAGTAGAGCTAGGGAAGCTGAGACAAGGGGTTTCTGGGGCTCCCTGGCCGGCCAGTCTAGCCTACTTGACTAGTTCCAGGCATGTGAGAGACCCTGTTTCATAAAACAAGGTGAACAGTGTCTGAGGAACAAAACTCAAGACTGACCTCTGGTCTGCACATACCCCCACACACATGCATTCACACACACACACACACACACACACACACACACACACACACTCATACACCTACAAATCTTTCAATATTTATTGTCTTATTTGACAGCCTGATAAACTGTTAAGCAGAACGATACGCCCATTTTCTAGATGTGGAAATCGAGGTGCATAAACTGTGACCACATTAAACAGACTCCCTCATCTGACCATGGAGAAAGCATACACCAGTGCCAGGCATGGTGGCACATGTCTGTAAGCACTCAGGAAAAGGAGATGGGCAGGTCTTTGTGAGTTCAAGACTAGCCTGGTCTACATAGCAAGTTTCATACCAACCAGAGAGGCAGGGCTACAGAGAGAGACAGAGACACAGGGAGCAAAAAGAGTGTGACATGCCAAAGAAAAGAACCCTGAATTGAACTGAAGAGACAGATGTGAGCATCAGTAACTAAAGTAAGGTGGGCAAGGAGGTGTGAAAGAGCCGGGAGGGTGGGGAGTTGGTACCTAGATTTCTCTGGGTGTTCATATTTCTTTCCATTCTCCTGTGAAAAGAGCTTGGGGTGAGAGCTGGGTGAGGGTGAGGACGTAGGGGGCGGCGGTGTCGGAGCTGAGTTGTGCAGGGCTGAAAAGGGTTTTCCCAGGCATGGAAGACCAGCAGTGCTTGAGAGACTGTTTGGCCAGCTTTTCCAGATGGAGCAAGCAAAGAATGTGGGATTGAAGAGATGATATCTGAAGAATAATTTTTAGCTAAACAAACAGCTATTTTAAAAAAGATTTATCTTACGCTTTAATTAAATGTGTGTGTGTGTGTGTGTGTGTGTGTGTGTGTGTGTGTGTGTGTACAGGAATGCAAGTGCAGGTAGAGCCCAGAGGCATCAGCTGCCCCTGGAGCTGGAGTCAGAAGTGACTGTGAGCCACCTGACCTGGGTGCTGGAATCTGAACTAGAATTTTCTGTCAGAACAGTACGTTCTCTTAACCACTGCCATTCCCCCAGCCCCTGAACAGCTGTTTTTGTGTTTTAGAAATGTACTTACCTTCTTTTCTAGCTGGAACATGGAGAGTTCTGGAGAGAAGAGAGAAAGGGAAGGAGTTTCTCAGAGCTGAAGATCGAGTGCCTGGAAAAGAAATTTGTTTCATCATCTTTGAAGGCAAGCATTGCCACCAGAAATACAGGCAGATGTGCACAATTGGGACTCACTGTTTCTGTGGTGCTTGGGCTCAGATCCAGGGCTGTGCACGTCACAGGCAAATCTCTACCACTGGATTACACACCCAGCCCCAGAACTGAGATTTGAGTGTCTGGCATGGTGAGCAAATCCTGCAAGTTCTACGTTTTTGCAGAATCCAACTGGCATTGGTCCATGGGTTGAGCAGAATCAGTGGTCTGAGCACAAAGGTCTTAAAAGTTTACAATTTCTTCACACTTGCCAGGTCTTCAGGGCACCCTGTTAAATCCAGCAGGGTTTCAGGTGACACATTGGCCACTGTAGAGCCAGACCATGCACAGTACCCAAACCTGAAGTCAGGAAATGAATTTATTGCAGGAAACATCAACAAGAAGCAAATTTCTCAACACATGCCACTTCGTGGTCTGAACGCTTGGTGAATAAAGTATCATTTTGCAGAGAGGATCTGAGTCCTGAGATCTAGCCAGCTTTGAGCTGTTTCAAAGAAGCATATATCCTCCTTTAGTCTTTCAAAAGATCTCCGTGAGGTGGGACAAAGAAAAACACTACCACAAAAGAAAAGAAAAGAAAAAGAAAAAATAAAAAAATCACTGGGCATAGTGGCTCACATCTTTAATCCCAGTGCTCAGGAGGCAGAGACAGGAGGATCTCTGAGTTTGAGGCCAGCCTGGTCTTTAGAGTGAGTTCCAGGACAGCCAGGACTACACAGAAAAATTCTGTCTTGAAAAATCAAAATAAATAAATAATATATCTTCAGGTACCCAGTGGGGGGAGGGTTGGGGAAGAAGGGAGAGAGAGAGAGAGAGAGAGAGAGAGAGAGAGAGAGAGAGAGAGAGAGAACCTCTGTTAGAAGGCTTTTACTAAAATATTGCTTCTTTTTTTTCCTGAGGCTGGTTTTTACTAATGCGAAAGACATTGATTTGTGGTGATATTTTACATTAAAAATAAACGTCAGAAGATTGTTTATTAATTAACCCCTGAACATCATGCTGAGTACTGCGCTTGTTTGGGTACTAGCTTATCAGACTTCTCGGTTTGAATCACTTAAAGCCTCCTCGGGACAACTGAAAGGCAGGCAGTCACTGGTGGGCTCTCACAGCAGTTAATGGGCTAGCAAGCACTGTCAGGCAGTCACACATTTCAGCTGTTCGTTTTGCTGAAGGCAGATAATTTATGCTACATCCCACAGCACAGACCGAGTGCATAAGACCAGAGAGGAATGTTAATGGGAGAAACATTACAAATTCTTAAAGTGACAGCTTTTTGGTTGCTGTTGTTACGGGATTTTGTCTGACTGCAGCCAGATCACGCAGGTATTTTAATAAATGTGGGTAATAATGAAATGTAGAGTTTTGGCAAGCATGAACTCCTGAGTTCAATAGCGATGGTTGAAAAATATGAGTGGCCTATACAGCAGAGGGTAGTGTCCGATTGTCTGGCCAGTAGTAGGCATTTGGGAACTTCAAAAGAGAAATTTACTTTATTTTTAATTATGATCTCTCTCTCTCTCTCTCTCTCTCTCTCTCTCTCTCTCTCTCTCTCTCTCCCCACCCCTCACTTGTGTAGGTATGTATGCAAGTGAGTGTGGAGGTCAGAATCACTGGTCCTGCTGGAGGCGAAGGTACTTGTAAGTTACTCTCAGTGGCTGCTGGGAACCAAACTCTGGTCCTTTGTAAGAGCAGTAAATGTTTTTAAGTGTTGAGACATCGCTCCACCCCTACTTACAACATTTTCTTTTTTAAATAAATAGGTGCTGGGGATGTAGCTGAATTGTATAGCACTTGTCTCCCAGAGGTCTATCCCCAACACTATTGTTTGAAATAAAAGAGGCTCTGGAGAGGTGGGTCATGGGTAAGAGTGCTGTATAAGCAGAAGGCCCTGAGTCTGGACTCTGAGCACCCAAGTAAATATCTGGGTGTGGCTGCACATACCTGTGACCCCGGCAGTGGGGGAGGCAGAGACACATGGTCACTGAGGCTCGCTGGCTGCCGGTCTAGTCCAGGTTCAAAGGACTATGGTAGAACGGCACAGAGCAGGACAACTCCAGCCTCTGTGTATGCACAGGCTGCACACATGTCTACATACAACACCCCCCCACGCACACACACACAGTGAATGTGATTAATTAAAAAAAAGCCTTTTGCGTTTGATAACAAATACTCTTCTGATTATTATTTTTTGAAGTGAAGGAAACAATAATAGCAACAATTACTAAGCACTGCTCATTTGCTAAGGACTGCATGGAAACCTGTACCAGCACGTACATTGTCTTACTTTATTCTCAACCGCCCTGCTAGGGATTGTTTTTATTATTCTCATTTCATAAATACGGAACAGAGTCACAAAGCTGTGACTTTTTCAAGGTATTATAGCATATGAGAGATGGAGTTGGAGCTAAACATGGCTCTGACATGAATATATAGTTATTAGGCTTCTTCTTGCTCTTCTGTATGTATGTTTGACTTATTTAAAATAGCTCATAAAACAGAGGCCTTTGAGGGCTGACCGGATGGCTCAGTAGGTATGGGCACTTGCGGCCAAGCCTGAGTACCTGAGTTCGATCCTCCTGGGACCTACTTGGGGGCGGGGGGAGGGGAGAAAGAACTGATTCTTGCAAGCTGTCCTTTGACCTTTACATGCCTGTGCGATGGCAACACTCCCCTGTGGAAGAAAAAAAAAAAAATCACAGAAGCATTTGAAATGTCTCTCAGAGGCTTGTGAGTGTGTAGGGTCTGTTGGTATACTTGATGGTGCAGGGCAGGTTCTGTTTCCGCCCAGCTCGCATCTCCAGGCCTTAGTAACCAGGTCAGCTAACAAGCTTCCCTTCGGAGACAGTTCTGTAATAGCCAATGCTTATTGATGGCTGCTTTTATGCTGGGCACTTTCTAATGGCCTCATCAACCAGCCTTTAGTCAGTGCAACAGCCCAGAGGAAGGCGGGGTTCTTTGCCCCTGCTTTACAGAGCAGGAAATTAAAGCCTTGCAAGTTTATCACCTCTGCCACTAAAGTTAAGCAATTTAGCAAAAAAAGAAAAAAAGAAAAAAAAGAAAAGAAAAGAAAAAAAGAAGCAAGGCTACATAGGTGAGGTAAGCGGTGGGACTGGGTTTGAACCCAGGCTGTTTGCCCTGCTCTGCAGGCTTCTTAGATCAGAAGCAGCGGCTTGAGCCCTGGCAGGTTCAGACATCGCTTTCCCCTCCCTGGCGAAGCATGCCTCCTGCCGACATTCCCGGTCCACCAAGTGAGAAGGCTGCCATAGACATGCTCCCAAAGAACATCTCCGCTCTATCAGGCCTCCACATGTTGGAATGTTCCATGCAGGTTTTTTTGTTTTCTCATGGCTAGAACATTGACAGCCTTCAAGACTGCCCGAGGGAGCACGACTCTCTGACATGGGAGCCGCTCTGACTGCAGATGGAGGGTGCGGGTCGCGTCTGTCTTGGACCTGCCTCTGTCTCCCTTCCCAGCTGAAACGCCCCGAGCACTTGCTGCTCTTCTGCTCTCTCACTATTTCCCACAGTTTTCTTTCTTTCTTTTTTTTTTTTTTTTAAAGGTGAAACATAGACGTCTCTGTTTCATTTCTCGCCAGCTGTCTGGCCTGCTCTCTTCACCTCTTACCACCAACCAGCTGTAGCAAATGGAACGGAGTACATTTGTTCAAGGTGGGATTGACCTCTGGGCCTGCCTTTGTGCCTCAGTAGGTGCTCCCTGCAGGGGAAGCAGGGTGGATGGTTGCAATGTTGCTACTCTCCCTGGGAGGTCTTTTAAGTTTTTTTTTAAAATCGGCCCCCCACCCCCAGCCTCTAACCTACTTTTGATCTTGCATTCCACTGCTAAATCAGATAACATCTCTTCTACCCCCATACCTGGGATAGTGCTTTACAGTTTACAAAGTCCTTTCATAGGCACTCTCGTTTCACCCTTATCACCGTATTGTGCTAAAGAATTATTCGCAAATTTCGGAATAAGAAAATTGGCTCGGGGATGGTTAAGTGGTCTGCCCAAGGTCTTCCCATCCCTGCTTAGGAATCCTTGCTACCCCACGACAGCTTTAAGTGGCTCGATCGTCAAGTTGCACGAGACTAAGAGGAGAGGTCTTTCGTACTTACACGCTTCATGGCACAGAACGTCCTGGAATCTGGGGAGCACAGTCGCCATGCTAACAGCTGTCCAATAAAGCATATTGAGACATTGTCATGCCATGCATCTTCAGCTGCCCTTTGAACCTCACTGGTCCTGTATCACTTGTCCCAGTGGTCTCAGAGGGCTGCTGTGAGGACCAAACGAGCGGACCTACAGCTTTACAGGGTGAGCCGGAAACACGAGGAATTACCTTCATGCTGCTGTTTTTCATTCTGAGTTTTCCTGGCAAACATCAAAGGTTCCATTTTTTGGATGAGTGTCCTTCTTTTGGGGGATCTTGTCTCATAAACTGTGTGTAAACTAAGTTACATCCTTAGTTTAAAAAGAAAGGTGGGGGAGAAAGGAAAGGGGAAAAGATACCCTCAAGCCCTAAAGGTAAAGGAAAGGCAGTGTTAGGTTGGGGAGGCAGCACTTAAAAAACAAAAACAAAACAAAACAACGAACAAATAAACAAAAAACAAGAGTCAGGAGAAAGTAAAGTAGAAGACATCCGACGGCGAGCCAAAAGCTATTTGAGATCATTTTTGTCTTATTCAGCCCTCACAGTCACGTTCTGAGGCAGGTACTTTCCTTAAAAATTAAAAAAAAAATGTATTTGAAATGTATGTTTATTTTTAGAATGCATTTTAATCACAGCTATCCACCACTATCTCCCTCCAACCTCCCCTAGTGCCCCCACAGTTTCCCTCCTAATTTCATGCACCTCCCCTTTTCGGTTATAAATAACCTCTTGACTCCCATTAGTGTTGCCTGTAAGCTCGTGGATGTGGGACCATCCACTGAAGTATGGCAACATAGTAGCGACCATGTTCCCCCAAGAGAGTGACCCTCCTCCGCAGCCCGCTAGCAGCGTCAGATGTTACTGCTCCGGCAGACAGATGATGAAGCAGGCCCATGTGGTTGAATAATGTGCACAGGTCTGGCAGCCCCTGAGTGGTTGATAGCGCTGGAAACGCTCCTCAACTGTGCTCCAGGGCTCAGGCAACCCCCAACCTCGGCCATCAAGGTGTGATGCCCGCAGCCCGAGGAACAGCCTTTAGAAAACTGAAGAAAATGACGAAGGAGAAGAGCATTCAATCCTGCTCGCCTTCAAAACTTTTTGTTGTTCACTTTTAAAACGCAGAAGCTAGTCACAAAGCCACAGAGTTGGTGGCTGATACTGTAGAGTCATTTAGCTTCTCCACAACCACGGGTACTCTGCACTTCTTTCTCTGGTGCTTTTCAAACTTTTGCTTGCCTGGACTCCGGAGCTACGGCTCAGCAGTTAGAGCACTTGCTCTTGCTGAGGACCTGGGTTGGTTCCCCAGCACCCATTTGGTGAACTTCTAGGGGGTCCACCCTCTCCTGACCTCCTTGGGCAGCAAGCATGCACATAATGCACATAATATTTGTAGGCAGGCATTCATTCACATAAAATAAAATAAAGAACTCCAAAAAAATTTAAAAAATAGAATTTTGCTTTTTGAGTTCCTGATAATTTATTCTTTCAGTCAAACTACGTTGCCCCTGGCCAGACTTTCTCATATGTTTCTCCATTCTCCTAGCATCCTTCACAGGGTTACCATTTTTCCTGTCTTTGAATAGGTAATATATTAACACAGTTCAATAGTAAAATGTATAAGAAAGGCGATTGTGAAAGTTCTCTTTCCCATGCCTGGCTTACATCATGCCCATTTCACACACAGTCGGAGCCTGGTTCTAGTGTTGGTGGTTGTTAATGTATCTTCAGAGTTTCTACATGAGTATGGTAACAATCACACCTTTTAAAACGCAAAAGACAATACTCTTCCATTTTGCGCATTTCCCATGTTCTCCCATGTATCGTGAAAATCATTCCCTATTGTTACTTAAAAGCATTTCCATTTCCTTCCCTCTCGATGCTGCCCCCAAGCCCCTTCACCCTTCCTTTCTCAGCACCTAGTAACTCCTTTTATGGAATGTCATTACTTTAAAGCAGATCTCTGTTGATGGACATTTGAAGTGTTTAAGCTTTTTACAGTTGCTGTTTTAAATGCTTTAGTGAAGGGCCGGGAGACAGCAAAGGTTAAAATAGGATAAAGAGCAAACCTGAGACTATCTTTAGCTGTGAAGTCGTGATCTGCGAGGCAAGAAGTAAAAACCTTCTGGCTCTGCCTTGTGACGAGCACATCTGGAGTGCCAGAGGCTGCGTTTTGGCTACAGCTGTTCACTGGGGGGAAGAAGGAGAGCAATCTTTTCTGGTGAAACCGCAACACACCTGAGCTTGGTGTGCTGCTGTCTCAGGGTGAAGACAGATTGACGGCTGGTGTATGAGCTGCCCAAAGGTAAACTCCTGTAATAAAGAAATTGATAGCATGATAGATAGCGGTGAGATAAGGGCTATTATCCACAGGTAAAGTTCTTTCAACAGGCTGCTACCAATTCGATCATGTAACTTGCAGTTGAAGAAAACAGTCCAACAGCTCATTCTTAAACTTCTGAGTAAGCTCCGACGCCTTACCTAGCCGCCAGGGATTTGTCACTCTTCCACAGACACACGTCAAATAAAATACCCTAGTAAAGTGCAGAGCATTTAAAACAGAAACGATATATCTTAGATGTGTAATATTTGGTAATATAGTAATTGCTTATTTTGAGGATAGGATCAGGGGGAAGTTTCATTTTAGGCTTTTTGAGTTTAGAAATCACACGTGTGGGATTTTATGTTGTCATTTTGGTGTGAGTGAAACCTCGGTTTTCCACTGTAGATAGGTAAGAAATAACTTGTCTGCTGACATCATAGGTCACCACTATACTTAGAAATGGATAGACCTGAAAATTTTGAGGGATATACCCGAGAAATTAGAATGTGAAATTGTGAAATATTCCTTTACACTGTCTGACTATATGTTGCTGTGATTGGTTTAATAAAGAAGCTAACTGGCCAATAACTGAACAGGATAAAGTGAGGCAGGAAAACCAAACTGAGAATGATGGGAAGAAGAAGGGTGGAGTCAGAGGAGTCGCAAGCAGACACAGAAAGAGGCAAGATGGACATGCCATGCTGAGAAAAGGTACCAAGCCACATGGCAAAGCATAGATAAGAAATATGAGTTAATTTAAAATGTAAGAGTTAGCAAATAACGAGCCTGAGCTACTGGCCAAGCATTTATAATTCATATTAAATCTCCATGTTGGTGGGCAGGAAGGAACTGGTGGGCAGGAAGGAAATGTCCACCTACATGAAATTATCAGTGTTATGCCAATGCTCTTTTGTGGATTGGGTGAAATGTCAACTATTTTGAATTTATGTTATTTATGTTGCAAGGCATTTCTTGATTCCTGATTTTCATGGTCAGTGAAGACTTTACCCACCCACCTCCCATCTCTGAGACAGGGGCTCAGGGTTAGCCCTGGTTGTCTTGGAACTCTCTATGTAGACCAGGGCTTTTACTTGCTTTTCCCCAGGGTACCGTTCACTTCTGGTGCCCAAGGGTTGTGTTTTGTTAATAATGGCGCCTCTGCCACTGAGCACAGTGTCAGGTATGTGGCAAATACATACGGCAAAAATTATGTACAACTGAATAAGTTAATAAAATATTTTGGCATTGTTTTTCAAGCAATGCTTTTCTGGATGTAAAGCTCTCTTTGGTCATAAATATAAATTTTGGAAATAAGTTTCAGAAAGGAGAGGAGGTAGACAATGCATTAAGATTTTCTGTTGAGGGGCTGGAGAGATGGCTCCGTGGTTAATAGGGCAGACTGCTCGCAGGGTGGTGGTGGTACACGCCTTTAATCCCAGCAGAGGCAGGTGGATCTCTGTGAGTTCAAGGCCAGCCTGATCTACAGAGTGAGTTCCAGGACATCCAGGGCTACACAGAGAAACTCTGAACCTCCTATACACACACACACACACACACACACACACACACACACACACACACAAAGAGAGCCGATTGCTCTGCTCTTTCAGAAGGTGGGAACTTGGTTCCCAGCACCAAATTCAAGTGGCTCATGACTTCCTGGAACTCTAATCCAACACCCTCTTCTGGTCTCCACGGTCAGCAGTGCTCATCAAAGAGACCCATATATACATTCAATGAAAAAAAAATAAAAATAATTCTCTAGAAAGAATTCATGTGAGTAAAATAACATTGATTGTCATTTTGCTTCTATCCTTAACTTTTAAAATAATAAAATCTACCTTTATTAATCCCCCATAATTAAATTATATCATTTGACTCCCAAATTTCCCAGCATTTTATTGTGAAAATCTTCAATCACTCATGAATGGGATGAATTGTGTAGTACACATCATAGTATATGTCCATCACCTATACTCTACATGTCAAACAAGGTGTCCCATCATACCTGGCTTAGACATAAATTTATTATTATTATTATTATTAGTTATTATTATTACTTTGGTTTTTTGAGACAAGATCTCACTATGTAGCTCTGACTGTTCTGAACCTCACTCGGTAGACCAGGTTGGTCTCAAACTCACAGAGATCCACCTGCCTCCGCCTCTATAGTGCTGGGGCTAAAGTCATGAGCCATCATGCCCAGCTAACATAAATTTTAAGTGTGTGTTTTTACCATATTAAAAAAGTATATCATGGTGGTTTATCTTTTTTAATTCAAGCACCTAGGAGGCAGAGACAGGAGCATCTCTCTGAGTTCAAGATCGGTCTGGTTGTTCCACAGAAAGAGTTACTAGTCAACCAGGGGTACATAATGAGACCCCATCTCCAAAAAAAAAAGACGTATTTTAAAACTGTTGACCATATAGTCATAATTGAGTAAAAAAAAAAAAAATCATCTGTTAAAAAGTTAACTACAAAAGAAGGAGCAAAATCTCATTTTGAATTCAAAAGGGAAAAATACCTTGTTTTCCTGTGGCAACCAACATTCATGGAAATGCCAAATAATGGAGTCAGCTGGCAGTCTGGTCGGTCTGTGGCCCTTTGCTGTGGTGAAGGATCTGGAAAGAGAGAGAGAAGACAAGCTGTCGACGTGTGTAAATCCTTCCTGCGTTCTCAGGAGGTTAGCATGCTCTCTTCCGATTTTTCCTTTTCTTCCTTCCTTCCTTCCTTCCTTCCTTTCTTTTATTTTCTTTCTTTCATTTATTTATTTATTGCAAGTTCCAGTGTCTTCACCGTAAATAGCTTGTTCAGGGATTGCAAGTAACAGGGCGCTTCCTCCAGAGGCAGAGTTTGTCCATAGGCCAATTTAGAAATGAGACAGTTTAGCTGCAGAGTGCAAATTGCCTTGGCTGCTCTGCTCATGCTTCCTGGACAGGCCAAGTCGGGTGGAAGTTCTTGGGAAATCACAGTTGGGCTCTATTGAATTAGCTTTTTTTTTTTTTTTCTGAAAGATTCCCAAATTGAGTTTATTTCTCAGCCTAATTGGAGGGAGTTAACCAGGACCCCACAAACTCTCACTGACGTCTTTGCTTACTGCGCAAGATTGGCTCCAGGACTCATGAGCCAGGAGGTAAGCAAGTCTGGGCTTATAGATCGACGGACAGAGAGTTTCTCAGAATTAAAGGTCCAGAAGACTAGCTGCCAACCTCGTACAGACAACCACCGTGCTGACCCCACCACAGAGTAAGCACTGCCTCTGACATCATCGTCATGTGGCCTGCAGCGCCACAGAGAACTGGTGAAAGATAAATACTACATTGTCCTCCTGCCACAGGCAGCAGAGAAATACAGATATTGTATGTGTGGGCCCGACTTAGAAAACCTTTTTTTTTACGTGTGTGTGGAGGCCAAAGGGAAACTTGTGAGCATCAGCTCTCCCCTTCCACCATGGGGGTCCCAGGGACTGGACTCAGGCTCTGCTGAGTTCTCTCTCCAGCCCACTCCCCATGTCCTTTGTCTTTTTTTTTTTTTTTTTTTTTTTTTTTGGTTTTTCGAGACAGGGTTTCTCTGTGTAGTTTTGTGCCTTTCCTGGAACTCACTTGGTAGCCCAGGCTGGCCTCGAACTCACAGAGATCCGCCTGCCTCTGCCTCCCGAGTGCTGGGATTAAAGGCGTGCGCCACCACCGCCCGGCTGTCCTTTGTCTTTAAGACTAAAATCTCAACCGTCCTTTCACAGCAGTCAAATTTCGTGAAGAAAGGGAATTGAAGTGAACAGATTGTTTTTTTTTTTCTTTTTTTCTTTTTTGTTTGTTTGTTTGTTTTGAGACAGGATTTCTCTGTGTAGTCCTGGCTGTCCTGGAACTCACTCTGTAGACCAGGCTGGCCTTGCATTCACAGATATTTGCCTGCTTCTACCTCCCGAGTGCTGGACTACCACAGCCAGCTTGAGTGAGAATTTTTAAAAAGATGCATTTATTTTATGTTATGTGCATGGGTGTTTTCGCCTGCATGTGTGTCTGTGCGCTATGTTCAGTGCTCAAGGAGGCCAGGAGAGGCAATGGGATCTCCTAGAACTGGAAACACCGATGTCTGTGAGCTGCCATGTGGGTGCTGGGAATTGAACGCAGGTCTTCCACAAGAAGATGTAGCATGAATCTAAAAGTTCTTATTAATAAAATCAAACCTGAGGCTAGTTATTGGGGTGAATGCTGGAAGATCAGAGAAGCAGAATAAGCCACAGCTACCTCACATTGCCAGTTCCTCAGCTGATCCTGTTTCCTCAGACTGGAAGCCTCTGAGTCCTCATCCAAATGGGTCTCAGCTGAACTGTGCTGCTCAAAAGCCTGAAAGCTTAACCAGCTCTAGTTCCTGGTCCTCATGCCTTATATACCTTTCTGCCTCCTACCATCACTTCCTGGGATTAAAGGCATGAGTTCCCGTGCCTGGCTGTTTCCAGTGTGGCTGTGAACTCACAGAGATCCGGATGGATCTCTACCTCCAGAAGGCTAGGATTAAAGGGGTGTGTGCCACCATTTTCTGGCCTCTATGTCTGTCTAGTGGCTGTTCTGTTCTCTGACCCCAGATAAGTTTATTAGGGTTCATGATATATTGGGGAACACAATATCACCACACACATGAGAACTGTTCAATTTAATTTAATTTTATTTTACTCAGACAGTCTCTCTACATAGCCCTGGCTGGCCTTGAACTCACAGAGATCTGCCTGCCTCTGCCTCCCAAAAGTGCTGGCTTTAAAAGCTTGCACCACGATTCCCAGCTTGAGGACTTTTTTAAAAGGAGGGTAGGAAACATACCTTCCTGCTTGCGAAAATTCATAGATAAATTAATATTGTGTGAAGTAATTTTTAATTTTAAGAAATGCCTTGAAATTGAGTTGAAATACTTTCAAATGGTTTGAAATTAGCTCTTCATATTCTCTTTGGTTTTATGTGGGTTTTTTGTTGTCTTTAAAGATTATTTTTATTTATGTGCATATGCGTGCATTTGTGTGCCATATGTGGTCTACATGCCTTGTGAATGGAGGTGATCGTGGAGGGCAGAAAAGGGTGTTGGGTCCCCTGGAGTTACAATCCCAGGCACTGGTTTGTGACCCACTGGGAACTGAACTCGGGTACTCAGGTCTACCTGGAGAGCAGGAAGCTCTTAGCCCAGAGCCATCTCTTCGGCCACAAGGCTTGAAATGTCTTTAACTGGTCTGCCTCCTGTCTTGGGCCCATCTTGAGTGTTCAAGTCATTTTTCTGTTCTGCCTTTCCTCGGGAACATTTGTGACTTCATTCACATTTTCTTGCCTGTGAATCAAAACAAAAATTTGAATTCAAAGTTTCTTCAGATGCAGCGTGTCCATAGATTGGCTATTTAAAAAGTCTGTGGTAGAGCTCTTTTTAATAGGAAGTGTGGCTATTGTAACATCACACACACACACACACACACACTTTTAAAACTCCCACTGTTTAAAAACAGTCTGCAGTAATGTGTCCCTCTAGATTCTGTTTGGAATGACTAACCATAGCTTTCTTTCCGTTACCATCTCTGACTTTTCGGAGCCCTCCTCTGAGGGCATGGTAGGAAAGCTCTCTGAGTGTCAGGCTGCTGTTATTGATGTTTGTGGCAGAGCCTTCTAACTCCAACCCCTGCTGAGCCTTTAGAAACCTGGTAGATTGTTAACAAGGTTAGCTGGAGTTCATGAACTCTGCTCTGTAGACATGCAAAGTCTTAGAGCTTTGATATGGAATTGGCAGGGAAGGCGATCTCATATTAAAAAAAAATTAAATTGTTTATAAAGGACAAACTTATGAAAGCACGTTGGGTTTTAATACAGTTTCTGCTGTATAAATATTGCATTTTCAAACATAGTGTGCTTAGAGAATTGTTATAAAAGCTTTGTTCTGACAGTATGCATAGAATCCCCCAGCCTTTTAAAAGCAAATAACAAATGCTTTTTTCTATATGTTAATGTAGCAATTTAGAAATATTTTGTTATTTACATAAAGAGAGTGTATGGTAGCAATACCATGAAAATCAGTCATTTGGATATGATCAGAACCTATGGTCATTAAAGGGTGTATTTGTTACCACATACAACTAAGGAACTATTTAGCGGAATAATTGCTGCCCTAGATTTACAGTTAAGATGCCCGCCCAGTGGGCTACACTGTGACTGCAGAGCCAATGTATTTTTCTAGGGGGAGTCTGGATATGAAAGCTAGAAAAATTTTCTAGTGGCCACATTAGCTTCTCTATGTTTATTGCAAGTGACTTCAACTGAAGCAGGAAAAAGACAGAGGGGCAGAGGTGGGGTTGGGAAGCTGAGTTCACGGCAGCTTAATCTCCTCCCGCGCTCCCTGAGAGTCACACCAGCAGCTCTGGAGAAAGCTCTATTTATTGTCAGAATTTAGCAACAGGAGGAAGAAAGCTCAGAGAGTCACCAAGCACAGCCATCCCCTCCTCCTCCCCTGGCTCTTGGTCCTGCACCCTCTCAATAGGTCTTTTAAGCTAAAGGAACATGTTTTGACCTCATTCCAGCTATGGGCTGATTCATAGGGTCAGACTCCACCAGCCTGAATAGCTCTCTCCAGGAAAGGGAGGTACTTCCTGGTGGGTGCCGGGCTTCATTGTATGGAAAGCCGGGCTGCCCGCCTCCACATCCATTAGCATTTATTGAGTATTTGGGGAACAGCTGGGCGACCCAAAGGAGGAAGAGCTGATGCTAGCTAATCTTTCATTTGTCCAGGGAGACATCTGTAGAAGGTGGTCCTTGAAGCACATCTTTAGACGTGCCCCCAGTAGAGGACGGAAAGGATTCCCCTCTTAGCTACGACTCACATTGGTCCTCGAAGAAAGCTTTACAGAGGACAGGCATGTTGGTGTGTGGAGGAGCCCACCTGGCAGGGGAAAACATTTTATCCAGACAGCGTAAAACAAAAGAATCAGGCTGCATTTGGAAGGCAGCAAGCGACCTGGTGTGACTTAGGCTTTGAAACAAGGCCTGTGGGATGCAGAGGTGGGAATCCCACAGCTGGGAGAGGTACAAAAGCTTTGTTGAGAGAGAGAGAGAGAGAGAGGGGGGGGGGGAGGGAGGGAGGGAGAGAGAGAATCAGATGTTATACAAGTTGCTAAAAGAAAATTATTAGAGTTAGGTGGTAAAGAGATCACTTTCACATGAGGACTGGTCAGAAACAGAGGAATTAGGAATCCAGGCGAGAAGTGATAAAAGTCTCATATAAACCCTTCTAAATGGGAATAGAAGAGCCCAAAGTAGAGAGATTCAGGAGGCAAAATTAACAGTACTTGGTGACAGATTGGATTTGGGGGTTGTGGTGGTTTGAAAGAAAATGCCCCCCCAAAGGGAGTGGAACTAGGAGGTGTGGCGTTGGAGTAGGTGTGGCCTTGTTGGAGGAAGTATTTCCCCTTGGAGGCAGGCTTTGAGATCTGATACATGCTCAAGCCACGTCCATTGAGACAGACCTCTCCTCCTCCAGCACCACGTCTGCCTGTATGCCACCATGTCCCACCATAATGATAAAGGACTGAACCTCTGAAACTGTAAGCGAGCCCCAATTAAATGTTCTCCTTTATAAGAGTTGCCATAGTCATGGTATCTCTTCACAGCAACAGAAACTCTAACGAAGACAGGGGAAGAAGAAGGAAGTAGGAGTAATGAATGACTTCAGGGTGGGTCACAACCATCCATAACTCCAGTTCTAGGGTACTGGAAGCCCCCTTCTGACTTGCTTGGGTACCAGGCATGTATGTCACACACACACACACACACACACACACACACACACACACACACACACACACACACGCGCGCGCGCAGGCCAAAATAAATCTAAAAACAAAAGCAGACAGTTCTTCATCAGAGCGGCAGGAAACTCATTACCTGAGCTCAGGCAACTGTGGAGAGGTTAGCCCTTGCACCTGAACATCTACCTACTCCAGGTATTATGAAATTTCCTCTTCCCAAATCTCTGACCCACAGAGAGTGAGTTAGGAGGGAAAGGGCCCGAACTGACTTCAGCTGTGAAAGGCAGAACAAAGGAAGGACAGTAGGCTGAATGGAGAGGAGAAGCGCTGGTGGATTTTTAAGCAGCTCCCAGGAGACATTGCCACCTACTCTGTCCTTACATGATCTCAGTGACAGGGATTCAGCTCATGGAGGTCTTAGATTCTGTTCCCAGCACTCAAAAAAGGAAACACCACCCCCAACAAGGGACCGACGACCATCTCACTGAATCCTTGCAACTGTGACATCGTTTTACCCATTTTATAGGTGAGGAAGCTGAGGTGCAGAGATGCTGGACAAATTACCCAAACCAAACAACGGATACATGATGGTCTGAGATTCAAACCCTGGTGGTTGCTCCGAAGACCGTGATCTCACAAGTAGAAGAGCAGGCCGCAAAAGAGGCAAAGCTGGGTGTGGTTATGCCTCCCTGTAACCGTAGCCCTGAGAGGCCAAAGCAGGAAGATCACAAACTCTAAACAGTCTGGGCTACATAGTGAGACTCTGCCTCAAAAACAAAATAAGCTGAGCATGGTGGCATAAGTACAACCCCACCATTGGGGAGGACAAGGCAGGAGTTCAAGGTCAGTCTCCGCTACATAGTGAGTTTGAGGCCACGCTGGGCTACTACATGAGAGTCTGTCTCAAACAAACAACTCTCAAACTCCAAACCAACCGACAGATAACAGTAACAACAAAACCCAAGCAACTAAAGGTGTGTGAAGGTGTGTGGCAGAGAGAGAGCGCGCACGCGCGCGCGCACACACACACACACACACACACACACACACACACACACACACGATACTGCTTACTTTCCTCAGCGGCTGGCTTCCAGTCATGTTCTTCCTCTTTGGTCAGCCATGGAAACGTTCCTCTCACACTGCCTTGTGCTTCCCCTCGTCAGTCTGGTATTCCCTCAGCCCACCCATGGTCTCCCAACTCAGAGAGAGGCCCGTGCATATGGTTGACAAAAATCCTTCCAGGCAGAGCCAGGGCATGCATCTTCTCACAGCCTGTCTACACAGTCCTGCTGTTTGCACAGCTGGTCTTGTTGCTCCTAATGGCAGAGAAGGGAGGCAGGAAAAGACACTGGCTTTCAACATTTTTTCATGGTCTAACCAGAAGAAATTAAACTAAGGTCCGGAGGTTTCCCACTGCCTTTTTAGAGGCCAACATCCTTTTATTTTCACGTTCCCTCTCTTGTCAGTGGGTGTGGCGTACATCATAGCAATTACTGTATAAATGCCGTTTGGTTTTGAGATTTGCTCAAGGGAAGTGCCTTCCTAAAGAAATTAATCTTTCTTCCTCTTACAAATATTTAAATCCCCTTTAAAATGGAATATCTGCGACCTTTCTGTGATCAGAGCTGGTCCATTGTGTTCATGGCCTCCTGGCCCACCCCCTTTCCTTCGCTGCCTTCAACAAGCCTGCGTCTGTTTTTTCAATGTAAAGAGTCTGTTCACGGAAATCCCACCATGAAAACACTGTGAGTCAATACACTTTGGGCCAGGTCCAAGGCTCAGATAATGAAGTCAGTGGTATTTATGCAAGAAGGGATTTGCCCCACGGTGGCAATAAATCTGTCATTTATATGCCATAAACACAGAATGGCTAGATGTATTCGAAGGCCCTATTTGGAATTAATTTAGCAACTATTCATAGAACTGCTGGACTTGGATATTAATTACTAGTGAGGAGACTATATCGAGGTCTGAAACAGGGAAGAGCTACTTAGAGTAAATCTAGGGCCTCACAGGTATTTCGGTGTGCTGTGTGAGCAATTCCACTTTTAGAGGCAAACTGATGATACCTTAGCTCAGGTGACTCAAGGGACAGGCTGAGCAGGTGACAGCTGAAACACAGCACCATGTGATCGAGGGATGTCAGTCAACAGAGGAATGTGCAGAGAGACCTCAGTTTCCCGTGGAAGGCTACTGAGAATGCTCTTTCAGAGCAGGTGCACCATTCACGGGCTGTCTCCAAACTAAGTGGATCCCAAATCAGATTCTGTGAAGTAGAAACCACATTAGAAATTATATTTGGACCCAAAGTCCCTTTTCCTTCCCACAGGAATTACAATTTTGATCAAATCAATGCTGAACAATATTACCTTTTCTTCCTTGCTATGGTGTGTCTAGAAATGGTTTGTGACAGAAAGTCTTTCTATAGCTTTGCTTTCAACATGCATTTATGTTTTAATGATACATTCTCCGCCTGTAAAAAATGTAATTATAGCCCACAGAAAATCAACATGTTTTAAGCTTTCTCAGTATATTTAGGCTGTCAACAGGGTGCTAACATCCAACATGACTCTGCTTCCGCCTTTAATGGCTAGATTGTTTTCTAAAGACCGCCTAATGACACAAGACTCCGAAATTCTGTTGGACCATTGAACTAAGGATGACCTGAGCAGACAGAGATGCTTTGGCCATCTGTCACTGATGGACGTATTGATCTGGACATGGTGGCTGAGGGCACTGTGTGCTGAGGTGCTGATAACCCTCCTTGATATGTTTGTGATGGGTTTGATTTCTCATTGTCCTCCCCAGCTATGGAGCCCTTGGGCAGTGAGCAACCTGGCTGAAAAAGCACACCGCCAGGTCAAAAGGGTACATCAGTCCTCATACATTATTCTCTCGGGTCACCCTGTAGCATGTCTAAGTCCAAGAGAAAGAGCCCTTTGAAAAGTCTTTATTTGGAAAACTTTCAAGCACATAGGAAGTTGCTTCCCACCTAGATTGAATGCCTGTTTTGCCTTGCTTCTACCTGTCGGAACCATTTCAAACAGTCTGAGATCCACTCGTGGTTAGTGTTTTACATCTGATTGTTGTGACTCTGAAGTCAAAAGAGCCTGTCTTTAATGTTCTGAAAGCACAGCAAAGGTAAATGGAGGAACCCTGATCTCAGATTCTGTCTACATATAAATAAATGAATGAAGCACTTTGATTGTACATATGGAGTCTACTCCATGATGCTCAAAACAGTTCAGTGTATTCCTCTGAAGTAATCCATTCTCAGTGAGTTTAAGTGGTGGAATGCAGCTCTGTGACAACCTTCATGAGAGAATGGTTTTTCTCTTCTGGATAAGCCTCTTTTACAGTCTGTGCAGGTTGACAAGAAGCTAAATCCTTAAAAGACTGCCTTACAAATTTACATATGGCCATTTGGAGCAATTAATGCATTATAAATATGAAAGTCATACTTGTGAATGACACACCATCTTCAAAGTAGTGAAAAAGTAATATATATATATATATATATATATATATATATATATATATATACTACTTATATGGAATACATACATACACATCACACATACACACACACACACACACACACATATATGAACATCTTTTTCACATCTCCCTGTGGCCTCATAAAAATAATTCTAGATAGTTAATATTCTAATATGCTATTGCTGTATCTATTAGACTCTAGCAAAATCCTATCTGTTTCAGTGAGTACTCTGTAAACATTAATTGTTGATGATACACAAACTACCTTTGGGTTGTTGTGTGTGTGCTAGGAATCCAACCCAGGATTTTTATGAGTGCTCCGTTAACAGTGAGCTATACCTCCAGCCTCTTTTACTCTTAGTGGTGATTCCAAGATCACACAATATGGAACAGGGTTGGAGAGTTATATAATGTATAAGGGGATCCAACACTGAAGGGACCAGGAAACATAATGAAAATCCTCAAGGGTACGGCCATCTACATAGGGATTGGGAAATGTCCACCGTATTAGCTCATTTATAAAACTCACTCAGCAAACATTTGCTAAGAATTTCCTAAAATTAGAAATTCTTGGGGACTATATAGAGGGATTATATTAAGTCTTTTCCAAGATCAAGGTTCAATACCCAGCACATATATGGCAGCTTATAACCATCTGTAGCTCCAGGGTTAGAAGATCCAGCACCCTCTTCTGGCCTCAGTGGGCACCAGGCTTGCATGTGGTGTACAGACATGCGTTGTGTACAGTGTAGCTTGGGGCCTTGACCTGACTAGAGGCTCAAGGGCATGAACAAAGGACAGACACACAGACACAGGTCCAGAAAAGCTGAGATCAGGTGGGCCAAGTGCACTCTGATAGAGTGGTACCTGCCATAGCAGGCCACCCAGAACATAGCATATTCATCTGTGCAGGGTTAGCTAGTCTCAGGAAGGGGTGTTGGTAGATGAGCAGGTTCAGGCTAAGCATCTGGGAGGAGGAAGCTGCACTTGCTAGTTTTTGCACACACTGTCCGGTCCTTCACACACAATAGTGCTTGCACAGTATCAGCAGTCACACTGAGACCAGAGGAAGGCTTTGCCATCCCACTGGGCCTGACCTTGGAGGGGAAGCTCCATCACTGGGTTGGAGGCACTGGTACTTGACATAGCCACCAGGACAAACAATACCCATTCACTCAGGACTTCATCTGTCCTTCACATACACTCAAGTCTTCTTCTGCTTCCCACAGACGTTCATGTAGGAAAAACCCTAGACACATAAAAATAAGTCAATTTAAAAGTTAACAGATTAGAGGCAATAATAATGCAGAGGTCTTGTGGTATTTGTCACTTTGTAAAGAATTTATGATTCAGAAAAAAAAATCAAGGGTGGTTTGGTTGGTGGCAGCTGGGTGCAGTCCGAGGCCGAGGTTCAGGCAAGCTTTGCCTCCATCAGGTGACTTTTAAAGGTGGGGTAACAGAAGTACAGAAAGGGTTTTGTTTGCCCAACTTCTCTTTCATAGTTTTTTTGTTTGTTTATTTGTTACATTTTATTTATTTTGGGCATGTATGTGTGGAGGTGAGAGGACACCTGGCGGGAGTCAGTTCTCTCCTTCCCATTGGTTGTTTCCCTGGCGCTCTCTCTTTCTCTCTTTTCTCTTTTGGTTTTTTGAGACAGGATTTCTCCATGTAGTTTTGGCACCTGTCCTGGATCTCTCTCTGTAGCCCAGGCTGGCCTCGAACTCACAGAGATCCACCTGGCTCTGCCTCCCGAGTGCTGGGATTAAAGGTGTGCACCACCACTGCCCGGCTTCCTTGGCTCTCTTGCTGTCATATTTGCATGAAAAACCTCTTTCTGAGTTTGTACCTTGAATTCCAACACTTTCTTTGGTAATTAGGGTCATCATTCTATCTTAATTTCTTCTGCTGTGATAAAGCACCCTGTCCAAAAGCAATTTGGTGAAGGAAAGGATTTCTTGGGCTTACACTTCCAGGTCACAGGTCATCATTGAGGGGAGTGAAGGCACATCTGCTTGCTGTCCCATACAGCATAACCTCCAGCCAAGGACTTGCTTTACACAGAAGATGCCCCTTGCTAGCCAACTCACAGATCAGCCTGTACTAGGCTGGCTTTTATATATATATATGAGGACCACTTGCCTAGATGGTGCCACCCACACTGGGCTGTGTAGGTGGACTTTTCTTTCACTCCCACCAGTTCCCAAATAACCAACATGGAGACTTAATATTAATTGTAAATGCTTGGCCTGTAGCTCAGGCTTGTTATTAGCTAACTTTTATAGTTCAAATTAACCCATATTTCTTATCTACCCTCTGCTATGTGGCTCATGGCTTATTACCTAATTTTCTACATGTCCTGCTTCCTCTGTGTCTGCTGGCATCTTCTCTGACTCAACCCTTCTTCATCCTAGCATACTTAGTTTGGCTGTCCCACCTATACTTCCTGCCTAGCTACCAGCCAGTCAGCTTCTTATTAAACCAATTCAAGTGACAAATCTTTACAGTATATAAAAGGGTTATTCCACAGCAGGGCTCCTCCACTATAAATTAAGACTCATGACAATCTCAAAGGTAATTCCTCAACTGAGGCGTCTTCTCTCAGGTAATTCTTGGCTTTGTCAAGTTGACAGTTAAAGCTTATCAGGGTAACTGTATGTCATACTATCCAACATAAAAGGACCTGAGAAAAACCTTGCTTTAGAAAAAACAATGCTAAAGTCAGAGTTTCGGTGACTTCATGCTGTGGCAGTAGGACTACAATCATGGTGCTGTAGTTGCTAACCTAGTGCTCTTTCTCCTTCACCATGTAGCTGAGACCCAAGGATCTCAAATGTGTGAAAAATTTCTATACTATCAATTCAAGGCGATAGAATGAACATTACTCTGGCTTGACTTTAGGGGCACAATACTTCAAGTAAAAATATAGTTCACTTTTAGTAGTGATTTTTTTACTTTATAAATACACATATAATTTCAATTTTGTTTTGTTTTGTTTTGTTTTTCAAGACAGTGTTTTTCTGTGTAACAGTCCTGGCTGTCCTGGAATTCGCTTTGTAGACCAGGCTGTCCTCGAACTCAGAGATCTGTCTGCCTCTGCTCCTGAGTGCTGGGATTAAAGGCGTGTGATACCATGCCTGGCTCCTGTTTCTTGCTTTAATATTATATATTCCACATAAAGTATTGTCCCAAATTAAACAATTCCCTTTCAAGTCCTGTAGGGCTTTGAACTGTAAAAATCTTATTAATATCTATTATCTGGGATAGGAGCTAATAGCAATGTGTACCTTCAAATTAATGAAAGTGTTCCTTTGATTCCTGAGCACAGGCCTATGAGAAGCTTAACAGATGTTAATATAAATCATCATCCTTTTTTCATATATGTGAATATAGAGAGCTATTAAATTAAACTATCTTGCTCAAACTCTTTTAACTAACTCATGGTCCAGCCAGGATTCAGTTTAAGTCTTTGAATCCCCAATCAGTACATTTTCTCCTGCTGTCTCTAATTACAGGAAGACATTTTTAAATCTTCTAGCACTTATCAGAGTAGAGTGTGTTATTGCAATTAATTCTTTTGTCTTCATGCAAGATAACAGCTCCATAATGCTTCTAATTATGGATTATATTCGGATCTCCTCTATATGATGATAGTCTTTAGACTAAATTTAGTCTGCACCCTGAAATACTTCATGTCCCAAGAAATGTTATAAAGGTGGAACACAGTTATTGATTTAGTCCAAAGACTTCAAAGCAATATGGTCAGTATGGACTGAATCTGTTATCTTAGCCCACACGCCATGTCCTTATCAAACACAGTCTCTCATACTTCACTGAAATTAACAGTGAAACTATGACTAATAAAATTGGTTTAGAACCAAAATTCAATAAAAACAAAGTTAATTATATGCTTGTAAAAGAATAAGCATACAGTTAGATCAATATGCAAATCATGACCTTCAATGGTCTTCACTGTCTTCTTTTAATCCCTTAGTCTTGCAAAGATTAACTTACTACCCAGAACTTCATTTTATGAGGCCACCCACACTTAGATTACTAGATTTTTAATTATTTGTGTATAAGTGATATATTTGTGTCTATATGTCTGTACAACGGTGTATAAGGCAAATAATGACACCCAGCTTCATGTTAATGAAAGACCAGAGCAATTTAGGAAACTCAATTCATAGAACGCTGTCTAGGCACTGTGGTTTGACATCATATTTGACACTGCAGGGAATACAGATTAATTAGACTTTAAAGAGTTTATAACCTAGTGTAGGAAAGATAGCCGAGTTTACAAATGTAGTGTTTGCTGGTTTGTTTTTAAATTAAGACCCAGACAAAGAGCAATAGAGTGGAAAATGGGTGCAGACAATGGAGAGATTTATTGCCTACTTGGGCAGTCTTCACCAAAGCGATGGCATTTGATTGGGTCTTGAAGAGTGCATAGAGTCTTCACTGGAGGAAATAAAAAGGCAGGACTAGGAGGAAGAAGTGGCCAAAAGCAAAGGCTAGGACATGGCGAATGTGTAACTGAGGACCAGACCATGGCATCCTCCACCATGCTGTCAAAATGTGCTGGAACAGCCCTGGCATACAACTCTCTGTGTGTGTGTGTGTGTGTGTGTGTGTGTGTGTGTGTGTGTGTGTGTGTATGTGTTGGTTTTCTCAAAACAGGATCTCTCTGAGTAGATCTGGTTATCCTGGAACTCACTCTTGTAGACCAGGCTGGCCTTAGACTCACAGAGATCCAGCCTCTGCCTCCTGAGTGCTGGAATTAAAGGCGTGTGCCACCACCACCTGGCAGCATACAACCTTTGACTTGTGACATTGTACTGGTTAATGTAATGCACAGTGTGGTGGTTTGAAAGAAAATGGCCCCCAAATGGAGTGGTATTATTAGGAGGTATGGCTTGGTTGGAGTAGGTCTGGCTTTATTAGAGGAAATATGTCACTGTGGGGCTGGGCTTTGAGATCTCCTTGCGCAAGCTACACCCAGTGTGGTGGTAACCTTCCAGTTACCTTCGAATCAATATGTAGAACTCTCAGCTCCTTCTCCAGCACCATGTCTGCCTGCACACCACCATGCCCCACCATGATGATAACGGACTAAATCTCAGAACTGTAAGCCAGCCCAATTAAACATTCTTCTTTATAAGAGTTGCCATGGTCATGGTGTCTCTTCACAGCAATAGAAACCCTAAGACGCATGGTAAATATTCCTGAAAGTCATTCTTACATGGGGAGCAGCAGGTAATAAATTACTTATACATAGTCATGACTACAGGGTCATCAAGATGACTCAGTGGGTAAAGGCACTTGCCACCAAGCCTGGTAACCTGAGTTCAACCCTTGGACCTGTGTGGTAGAAGAAGAGACCAATTCCTGAAAGTTGTTCTCTGACCTCCATACATATGCTGTGTCACCCACGTCTCACACACACACACACACACACACACACACACATACACAATAGATAAATGAAATTAAAAATTAAGAAAACGAAGTGATTGGGAAACACGTAAATGCCCAATTAAACCCAAATTAAATGCGTTTGCTAATTTAACTTCCCTTGGAGTCTCAAAATGTTTGTAACCACTCTAGTACTCTACCAGGAGAGAGGAAGCAGGATGGGAAGAATGTCAGGTGGACAGACAGTGGTCTTACTCAAATGAGTGCAAGTATCTTAGTTTGCAAATTTTTAAAAAATGTATAACCTTGCAACATGTTGCTAGTAGCTCAGGATTCACTAGTTTTATGGCAAGTCTGCTAGCTTATAACTTTGCTACTGACCTCTAATAATTCATGAATGACTTTTTCACAGCTGCGGTTGGTGGTGCCTCCTCCTCCTCCACTTTCTCATCCTCCTCTTCCTCTTTCCTTTTCTGTCTTCTTTCTCTCTTCTCTCTTCTCTCTTCTCTTCTTCTCTTCTCTTCTCTTCTCTTCTCTTCTCTCTCTCTCTCTCTTTCTCTCTCTCTCTCTCTCTCTCTCTCTCTCTCTCTCTCTCTCTCTCTCTCTCCATCCATCCATACTCTCACTATGTAGCTCTACTGGCCTGAACTAGCTATGTAGACCAGACTGGCCATGAACTCAGAGATCTGCCTGTCTCTGTCTCCTGAATTTTGGGATTAATGGTATTCAAATTCATGTCCTCAGGCCATAGATGCTTCTTCAACACCTGTTAGGAGTTTAGAGCAGGGGGCTGGAGAGATGGCTCAGAGGTTAAGAGCACTGGCTGCTCTTTGAGAGGACCTGGGTTCAAATCCCCAGCACCCACATGGCAGCTCACAACTGTCTGTAACTCCAGTTCTAGGGGACCTGACACCCTCACACAGACATACATGCAGGCAAAACACCAATGCACGTGAAATACATTAAAAAGAGTTTAGAGCACCGTTCTGGGACGGCAAGACGGCTCAGTGGAGGAAAGAGCTTGTGAAAAGCCTAGTGAGCTGGGTTTTACCTCCAGAATCCACACAAAGGGGAGAACTGACTCCTACAAGCTGCCTTCTGACCTGCATGCTCATCCCCCCCCCCCAGAATAAAGTTTTTTGAAAAGAGGTGAGAGCAGAATTCCCCAATGTTACCTGAAGCTTTCCTAAAGAAAACCTCTTCATTATAATTTGTTAGAATGGACTACAGCTTGGCCTGGTGGGGCCAGTCTAAATTCCTGATACTTGGGAGGTTGAGGCAGGGTGATCACAAGTTCAAGACCTACCTGGG
The DNA here is from genome assembly GCF_949786415.1 of Peromyscus eremicus. Taxonomy (NCBI): domain Eukaryota; kingdom Metazoa; phylum Chordata; class Mammalia; order Rodentia; family Cricetidae; genus Peromyscus; species Peromyscus eremicus. The sequence continues at coordinate 68,084,260 of NC_081418.1, read as the reverse complement.
CTATATAACAAGTTCAAAGCCAGCATGAGCAATGTAATGAGACCTTGCCACAAAAAAAAAAAAAAAAAAAGTAAGAAGAGGTCTGGGGATGTCTTAGCATACTCAGGGCCCCAGGTTCAAATACCCAGAACCAAAGAGGAGGAGGAGAGAGACTATAAGAAATGCACTTTCTGCAATGTTTTGTTCCTAGGTGGACTGAAGAGTTGAAATAGCTTCTTTAGTTCCTGTGGGGGCCACAGAGACTCCTTAGTGTGGCCTCATTCCATCTTGACTCAAGACCAGAGAGTCTGAGCTTCTTTTGCCCTGCGAAGCTGCATAATTAGGATGTTTTGGTCAAAGGCATGGTTACCAGGTGTCTTATACTTCAAGGCCTAATTATTGGATGCTGTGCCATACAGTGTGGCTACTAGATGTTTTGGGAATTAAGGAATGGTTCACACTTGTCTGTACTTTGTCCTTGAGCGGGGAGGTCTTTTGTCTCTCCCCTTGCTGGTGTATAAAAAGCTCATGAGGAATAAACTCAGGGCGACTGTGGTATTGACCCAGAGCCCTCCTGATGCTGTTGTGTGTCTCTGTCTTTTCATTTACGTCTACTCTCTATTTTTCATGTCTATTATTTTTTAATCCTCACTCCTGCCCTCGGGACTGTTCCATAGTGGGGCTGGTCCCCGGCAAATTCCCAGATAACTTGAGAGTCTTTTTCTTGGCTCCTTTCCTTTATTTGGTTTTCTCCATAACTTTTATTTTAAATGAAAGAAAACAGACATTTTGAAGACTAATATTCTGAGGTCATTTATCTTTCCAGGCCAGTTATGTGATCTGGAATAAGGAGTTTCCGTCTCTAGGGCTGCAGGACTGACTGGGACCCTTTGTGTGTGGAGAAACTCATTTTCAAAGAAGGCAACTGTTCTTGTGAACTTCCTGCTCCCTGGCCGGGACAGACTTCCCACAGCCGTCAGTTAAAGCCCATTGGCTCGCAGGGTCTTAGGCCCTCTCTGGACCATTGAATAGCTTAAGCTTCTGGGTAAATGTGTGCTATCTGGCTTTGCTTTGGGTAACAAAAAGGAACCTTAGAAAAAATCATTAATTTTACAAACACAAGCACCTTTTTTGAGAGAGTTAGTTCCTGCGAACATGAATATGAAGAATACACAGTCCCGACCACCCCGAAACTCGGATTCAGACTTGAGAGCAGGTCTGGGAAAGTACAGCGGCCTCATCTTCAGCATAGGGTGGTGGTGCTGGTTGTGGTGGGGGGTGGGGTGGGGATCTTGGAGTCTAATAAGGTTAAACACACAGTACTATAGAATACACCCTGGTGAGAACAGGGCAAAGCATGTGGCTACTCTACTTCATTTGGGCTGGTGAAGGCTTCGCTGGGCAGCCAGTTTTGACAGTGAGCCTTAGGGATCTATGCAATAAAAATGACAAGGCCTTCCAGGCTGAGAGAATGACTGATGCTAGGAAGGCCTGGCTCTGTTCTGTATGAAATAATACAATGTAGGAGGCAGAAAAAATGTAAATTTGAGGATTGTTTTGAAAATTCCATTGTAGCTGATCCCCATTCGCAGCAACTCAGATTTGATCACTCACACGCTGTGACTTGATTTGTCCTTTTACATTACAAATAAGTTGATCCCTTTCATGCCTTTACATCATCTACAGTCATTACAGAACACTGACCACAGGCTTCAGATCCAGTGACAACATATAGCATTCTTTTTCTTCCTTTAGGCTATTGGAATAATCACAAGTGTGGATTGTTGTAGTGACAAGGAACAGGCGTGGTAGTTTTGAAAAGGCAGTAAGATTTTTTTTTTCTCGAGACGGGGTTTCTCTGTGTAGCCCTGGCTGTCCTGGAACTTGCTCTGTAGACCAGGCTGGCCTCAAACTCAGAGATCTGCCTGGCTCTGTCTCTGAGTGCTGGCATCAAAGGTGTGCACCACCATCACCCAACAACAGTATGATATTTTAAAAGAATATCTAACCTCATAATAATTCAAGTTCTGTATTGCACTAGGTACCATTTGATGGATACAGTAAATTATATCTCAGTTTTGATGCTTTAAAGGACATGTTTTCATCTAAATCATACACAAATACTTACAAAGAAGTACTAATTGCCAATCTGTGAATTGTTGAGGTTTTATTTGTTTTTATTTTATATATAGGTGTTTTGCCTCAATGTCTGTCTGTGTACCATGTTCATACAGTGTTCACGTGGGTCAGAAAAGGGTGTTGGATCTTCTAGAACTGGCGTTACAGATGGTGGTTAGCCACCATGTGGATGCTAGGAATTGAACCTGGATTCTTTGGAAGAGCAGCCAGTGCTTTTAATCACAGAGGCATCTTTATAATCCCAATCTGTGATTTTTTTCTTTTTTTAAAACCAGCCTTCTTTTCTTCCAGGCCACGTATGCAGCATGGAGATTAAATAGACAATTTATTTTTTATTTATAAAAAGATACCCCATGTTTTTTTGCTTTTACCAAATATTATAAAAGGTTACTGATTATCAGAAAGAGGGAAGTAGACAACAGCCTTTTTATATTCTTTAAAACTATAGGTTATTTAAAAAATGCCATTGTCTCACATTACTCAAAGCCTTTTGAAATGAACTTGAAAATATGGAGGCTGTCACTCTTCACCACCCATATTATTATTTGTCCAAATAGTATTCACATCCAGGTGAATACTATGCACATCTTTAATCTTAGCACTCCAGAGGCAGAGGCAGGGGCAATCTCTGTGAGTTCAAGGACAGCCTGGTCTATATAGTGAGTTCCAGGTCAGGTGGAGCTATATGTGAGGCCCTGAATCAATAAAGACTTAAAAAAATTGAGTAAATTGTTGTGGGATAATCTTTTTGTACACTGTGAAGATGTGTCTCTGCTAAGGCCCCTTCTGATTGGTTTAACAAAGAGCTGAATGGCCAATAGCTAGGCAGGAGAGGATAGGTGGGACTTCTTCCAGGCATAGAGAGGAATTCTGGGATGGAATCAGAGAGTCAGAGATCTACCAGCCAGACAAGGAGGAAGTGGAACATATAGTATGGAGGAGAAGTAACAAATCAAGTGGCAGATTAATATAAATGGGTTAATTTAAATTATAAGAGCTAGTTGGGAACAAGTCTAGGCTAAAGCCCAACTTTCATAGTTAATAAGAAGCCTCCATGTCATTATTTGGGAGCTGGCAGTCCAAAGAAAGTTGGACTATGGTGAATGGGATTCACACCGTGCTTATCCTGTGCATATGGGACATATTGGTGAGATGTTATGGAGGGGGTCCTGCACAGTGCACTCAGGTGAAAAATTAACTAATAGTGCAAAGCACAAGCAGACGTGTCAAAAGACAATCCAATGGCATGTGCCATGAATTGGTCAGATGTGAGGACAAGGACTCGTGAGAACATTCCCGAGGGTGGGTGTCAATATTCGTTTATATGTATAACACATTTTGTGTCGATGAGATCATAGGGTACATGTGATTGTGTAATTTGGTTTTAACCCAGCAGTACTTTTCTGAAGTCTTTCCATGCCAGTCCATAGTAGTTCCGTCTCATTCTGAAGTTTTGCTGTATGTACTGGAGCCTATTGGACCACCACCTGTGTTAGCCGACAGTTCAGTCATTTCTAAAGGAAATGAACTTGAAAAGCTTTCAAATATCCACAGGTGCAGAGAACTTTAGCTGTGTTTGTTACGTTAACTTAATTTTTTAAATAAAAAAGACGTGTTACTGTACGTCCTCTACAATTAAACATTTGAGTGATACTTGGCTTGGGGCAATCATTTAACATTTGTCCCCCATTCTTATCGTTTATGGCATGCTAGTAACCCCCTGCCCCACCTTTAATGTACAGCTCCAGTCAACCGGTGTTCCACCGGGGCTGGCACTGTCCTTAAATCTCGGTTCACTTCTCTGAAGCTCCATTTTCTTTGCCATCTCACTGTTTTTGTCTACTGCCTCCAGTAAACAGAAGGCGACACACATTCCAGTTTTCAAGGAGGTTGGCTTTCTAGTCCGTCTTAATTTAATGCTGCTCTATGGTTAGCTTAGATTGGGCTATTCTATTTCCATTTTTTTTATTAAAAACTTGAATTTGAAGGCTGGGGTGTTGCTCCATTTGTAGAGTGCCTGGCCAGCATGCAGGACCCCTGGAGCTCAGTTCTCAATGCCATATAAAACCCTGTTGTGGTGGCATTCAAGTCATTACAGCATTTGGGAGATGGAGGCAGGAGGGCCAGAAGCTCAAGGTCATCCTTTGCTACATATCAAGTTCAAGATGGGTCTGGGCTGGAGAGACCCTGTCACAGGAAAGAAAACGAATAGCTCTTGCTTGATTAACCTACTTTCAATGTGCATTTCATCCTTGATGGATTTCACTTAGGAAAACGTGGCCTTTAAAGACTATCTGAACTGAGAGAAGACTCCATGTAATAGCGAGGTAAGGGATGGACAATATCAACATTATACACCCTGAACATATGGTAGCCAAGAGGACTTGAGCCTAGGAGCCCTGTGCATGCCAAAGTATGAGTAGACTTACATAAAATGGTGTGGTGTATTCATAGACCTCCAGAGTACTTTGAACCATCCCTAGAGTATTCATTGTATCTGGCATAATATGAATGCCAATGTTGTTGTGCTATATTACTTAGGAAATAATGAGAAGAAAAACAGTCCATGTGATCAGCAATTTTCCCTAGATGTTTTCAATCTGTAATTGGTGAATCTGTGGATACAGAGCCTAGTTGACCCGATTTGTAACGGGCTTTCAGGTGAGTCTGTTTTCATGCCGTGTTTCCGGTCATCTCTTTTTTGCTACATATGAAACAAAGAAGTGAAAAGTTATTGTTTCAACATAGAAATATTTCTGGGCTTGTTTAAGATATTTCAGGGGGAAAAAAAGGCTGTAGGCCTACCATAATCCTTCTTAAAGAAATGGTCACATCTGTAATCTCATCTCACTTCAGTGAATTGAGAAAAATTCACATGAGTTGGAGTATTCCTTTTTCCATGTAAAGAGAAAATGGTCTCTAAGAAGAATTTTAGAACAAAACACTTTAAAAATTGCTTTCCTGTATTTGCAGACACTGGAACACAAATATTTGTATATTTGAGACAGAAGTTTAGCAGCAAACAAATAAATAAAGTTCTCCCGAGATGAGTTTCGTCTTCTTTGTTGTCCTAAGAAGTGTTTTGGAATTGGGTGAGTCATCACGCAGTGAGGTCAGCCTGGGTAGTCCGAACAGTTTAGAGGCCTGTTTTCAAACGTGCTCTTAAAAACTGTGCTTAGTGACTTTTTCCAAAACAAGAGCAGACTGTGAAAGACTTTAGAGACGTGAAAAACATCTAGTTCCTAGTCCTGGACTTTCCAGGGACTGTGTCTCTCAGTGTTTTAGCAGAATGAATTCCATCCTCTGCTTTCTCGTTGCTGTGTTTATAGACACAACAGTGAGTGGATATAAAGAAGGAGGGTCTGTGCAGTAACCACCCTAAATGAGAAACAACAGGATCATTGAAATCTAAAAGGCAGGGAGGATTCGATCTTTGGGCTCACCTATAATTTGTGCACCATAAATGTAGAAGGAAGTCAGCGGGGACTTTTTAATGACAGCGCTGTCTATAACAGTAGCATCAAGCAAGACATTGGCATAAATCATTGGCACTCTGCAAAGTGTCACTTCCGTCAACCTTCTGGTGATGTGATCTTTAGTCTTTCAAATCCATAGACTGGCATTTGGATCAGCTAAGCATCTCGCACTCTGTCTTGCATATTAAAGCTCATGCAGCCAATACTGCAATGCTGCAGGAACGTGTGTTTTAAACAGTTCTCAGCCACTGGCCTAAGAACTAAGCTTTGTTCTCGATGCTGTTTGCAGAATTTCCTGTTCTTGGATGCTGATGAGTCTGTTGATTCATTTTTCGGAATCTGCGAGGGGCCAATGAAGCAGTAATGATTCCTATGTTAGAAGACTTTTAGTATCATAAAAATTTGTATTTGCAGTTCAAAGGCTGTTTTACTTTGGGTTTGTATTTCATTCAGAAAAAAACCACTTGCTAAAGTAATTGCTTTTCGGGTATGTACATATTACAAGAGCAGAAATAATGACATTGACAGACACAAGCAATTACACTTGGTCTGAGGAAATAAGGTTATCCTACCTATGTGCACAGTAAGATGGGATATCCATTCACTGAATTTTGAGGGCATGCCTGTGCTCAGCAGGGCCATTGCTTCTGCCTGTGGGGCTGAAGTCCTGAGGCATTTGCTCTGGTGTTCAGTTCTGAAGGTGAAATGGAGACATCTTGAGAGGCAGAGCTGGCTTCACACCCCCTCTTCAGGTTCTCAGTGCTTTATCCCCACATGTCATGTCCTACGTGTGAGGCTTTTTGGTTTTTTCTTTTGTGTTGTCACAGGAAGGAAGGAAGGAAGGAAGGAAGGAAGGAAGGAAGGAAGGAAGGCAAGAAGGAAGGCAGGCAGGCAGGAAGGAAGGCAGGCAGGAAGGAAGGAAGGCAGGCAGGCAGGCAGGCCTTCAGTGTCTTCCTGCTGTGCCTTGCTCTGACCTGTCTCTCTACTTGAAGCCACGGGGCAGCATCTCCTTTCAGGATGGAGAGGACAGACACAAGGAGTCTGGGGGAGTGAGTGAGGAAGAAGGAGGAGGAGTGCAAGGGTAAATTAGAGGAGGTGTCGGGGGACTCCTGGGCAACTGGAATTCTCTTAGCCTCTACTAGAGTCAGATTCTCCCACATTTCCATCTTGATTCCTCTTTTTTGGTCTCTGGGGACCAAACTCATGTGGCCAGGCTCTTTGTTTCTTCAATCACTTCTTTATGGAAGAATGGACACATTGATATTCAGTTATTTTGTTAATTTGTTGCTTAACTTGCTGCACAGGGCGGCTGTTGGTGAGTCTTCAGTTGACTCCTGCAGAGCTTTGACACACGGTCAGTCGGGGTCACCTTGGGGTCTCTGGAGTACATCTTTATTCTTGGGCACTACTGGATACTCGAAACGCGTTTTGTGTATTTTCTGACTCTGATCGGAAGTCACCCATTATTTTCTGGCTTAAGACATGGGCTCCAAACGTGCTATGGCTGCCTGAGTGGCCCCACTCTCCTTTCAGGCCGTTTGTTACAGAATTAAATAGGAATTCTTTAACATAAAGTTCGGAGTTCTTTTTGCTTCCTTTACTCTTGAAAATAATTTGCATAGTAATAAAGCTAAAAATGGAAAAAGGGAAAAAGTGTGCAAGTCCAGGTCAGTTGACTTCTAAACTGTCACACATGGAGGGATTTGACCAAATGGTGTCAAAAGTCATACCCAGTGTCAAGATTTTTTAAGTTCATTCCAGTGGCTTGATGTAGGACGACAGTGTATTTACTTCCAAGGTGGCTTCAGATGAGAGTTTTTATTATTGAGCACTGAGAGACACAGTTGGATGTGTGTATGGGAATGCCTGGCCTTGACTCCTAGGCTGCATTTTATGGACTGTCATTGCCACATCCCTCAGCTTGCGTCCTGGGAACCCTGTCTAGTGGCTGTGAGGGAATGAAGAAAGGACAGACACACAGATAGATACACAGACACGAAAACATGTAGAGAAAAGCTAAGATCAGGTGGGCTGTGCCTCCTCTGATGGAGTGGCACCAATTTCTGCAGTAACCTTGAGTACCAGTGTGTTTATTATGTACAGTGCCGTGGGTGAGCAGCTTCAGACTGCACACATCTGGGACGGGGACCGGGAGGCCACTGTTGCTAGTTTTCACAAACACTGTTCAATCATTCACTCATTGTTGGAGCAGAGGAAGAGTTTGTCTTCCCCTGACCTAGGAGAAAGGCTTTGTTAATTTCCCATAGGTCTAAGGCCTTGGTCCTTGACACATTGTGCTCAGATCAGCAATGTACATTTGCTCAGAACTTCATCTTCTCTTTACATATTCACTCACAACTTCCTGAGCTCCCTGCATGTGGTGGCCATATTTAAGAAGTCAGACCCATGTGTCCAAGGCTCTGTAATATATACTGAAAATATTACTTGCAGTGAAGCCGGCCATGTGTGGGCATCGAAACAGTAATGCCTTGACATTCAGGTTGTTGACTCCATTAGGGGTCAGGGCTGGGGGCACCAATTGCTTCTCTGTCCCTTCATGGATACACTCATTTGCTTTATTACCTTGTGGACATAGATGTTCAAGTAAATTATAGGAGTATTTTAAATATATTGTATAAAATTAAGTCTGAAGTGGACTGTACAGACTCATTTGCTTTTATAACACTCTATTACTGTTATATTTCAAGCAATGCTAGGAAGCTGCCTGGGAGGAAGTAGAGAAATGTTCTCCATAACCTAATTGTCTCCAAAGATGATCGCACGTGCACACATAATCTCATTGTCTGTGGCTGGAAAATTATAGGAGAGTGAGAACAATTTTAAAGCCTCAGGCAGAAAACAGTAATAGATCTTAGTCTTTAAACTGGCACAGTAAATATTGTCCAGCTTGCATTTGCCTTTGGAGTTTGCATTAATCCCCCCTTTTGCTGTGAACATCTCTGCCTGCTCCTTACTCCATTTGTTTCTGAACTCGGGTAAGATGCTTAGTAGGCCAACCACCTCTGGAAGGATAATAATTGATTACAGAGACAATTTACTTTGCTCCAAGCCTTGAAAATGGAACTCTAATCTTGTAAAATTCTTTAGTATTTTTATGATTCACTTCTTTACCCTGCCCCCCAGCTCTATAACCTTTTCCAGTGTACTTTGAATCAGAATGCTTACACTGATCATCTGTAGATGATAACTGGCTAATAGAAGCACTCATTGTTTTCCTTAAGACCAGGTCTTAGATTTTCAGTTCATTGTATGATTCTTGCGTGTTAAGATGGGTTATCATTTAAGGGAAGAAATATTGCAACATGGATAGTCACATTCTTATTTTTTTTTAAAGATCTCTTTTATTGTATGTGTATAAGTGTTTTGCCTGTATATATACATGTGCACATGTGTATGTGCACCACATATGTGCCTGGTGCCCAGGGGAGTCAGAAGAGGGTGTCGGATAACCTAGAACTGGAGTTATGGATTGTGGTGAGCCACCATATGGGTACTGGGACTTGAACCTGGGTCCTCTGCAAGAACTAAAATGCTCTTAACCTCTAAGCCATCTCTCCAGCTGTTAGATAATTGCATTTAGCAAGTATCCTAGAAGAATTTCACAGTGGGGTATAAAAAAACCCTGAGATATCTTTTTCCTCCTGTATCATCTCCCTGTCAAATAGGTTGTGATGTAAATGAGAGAGGGAAGTATGCCCTGGAGGGAGGTAGAGTTCCACAGCAGGTGGCTGCCCGAGCCAGAGGAAAGCACAGAACCAAGGAGGAGGGAGGAGTCTTTGGATGAACATAACCTGAGAAGTGGTTGGTTATCTCTTCCTGCCTTTCCTAGAAAATGGCACAAGATCTTAACAAGTGACGTGGATAGTAAAGACAAAAGCACATTTGAGTTCCAAATAGTGCGGTGCGAAGGAGAAAGTCAACCCCCGTGGGAAGCTGACTGTGCCAGTCAGGGTGGAAGGAAGAAGGAAGACTCCTGTAGGTAAATTCTGTATTCTTTACTTGCTTGTTGACGTGGATGTGCATTTTTTCCAGTCTTACTTAATAACTGTGCTACTGATTTTTTGGCACATGGAGAAAAGGGGACATTTGACCGTTTACAGGTCAGTTTGTGGGGGAATGGGACAGTGGGGTTCTTAGACTCTCCCGCAGTGATTGGATTCCCTTAGTTGATGGTGTCCTTTGGCATGTTCGCTATTGTTTCCGCTCACCAAACCCACCCCTGGGTGATGGCACTTTAAGTGGGTGTATGATACGACGGGAAAGAACTATACGTCTTCATCACTTCCCACCTTCCGAAGCACTGCAGTGTGAGTCTTTGCCAAATGTGAGTGGAGAGGAAGGGGCCACGCGGACATTCTGCGGCTGGCCTTGGACAATGCTGACAGCACACATCAGCCACTCAGCACTTTTCCAAGTAGCAGCTAATGCCCGACGACTCAACTTTAACCCCGGAAAAGGAGGTCATCTCAGGAAAGAGACGCACATCAAAGATCGTGCTGGCGGTCCTCGAGAGAGAAGGTCATCTTCTGATATTTCCTTTAGCTCTTTGTCAGCACCCTCTTTGGGGAGAGAAATGCAAGTCCTTTTCTGTCAAGGCAGAGACTGTGTAGATTCATCATTGCAAGCCAAGAAGAAAAAAAAGGTTTTTATCTCAAAGCCTTGGAAGAAGTCATAAGCGTTAGCAATTTTAACCACGTGTTAGGCATTGTACTTGGTGTCTTACATAAATTGTCTAACTAATCCTTACAATAATCAGAGCTACACCTCATTTTTCTCTTGAGATAAGCTTCTTCCTTCGGTAGACACTGTGATTAAAGTGCCACTTATTTAAAATTACATCCTGTTTCTGACCTCCGCTTTTTGATCATTGTTCCACATTATAAAATATTCTGTCTGACCTCTGCTTCATTAGACTCAAATATGCCGTGCTTTTCTGCACGTCTCCTGCTTTGCTATCCTTTACTAGCATGGATAACAAAAGTAGAAGATGATTGTTCCAGATCCTTCCCTTGTACACTTAGGGCTACATACGTGCTCGTTCCCACAGCCTCATCACAAGGCCGGCCACCCTAGAGATGGGCTAATGATCATCTACCCTCTAAAGCCTGGAACTTGGGGCCGTGACCTACTGTAACAAAAGGGATTGTGCAGACGTGGTGAAAGCAAGACTGGAGGTGAGGAGACTGTCCTCGGTCATCACTGTGAGCCCAATACAACACGGTCCTGAGAGAAAAATTGGAGGAAGGCATGAGACGATGACAGAGATAAGTGAAGAGACGGAACGAAGCACGTTGAAAATGGAAGAAGCCACAAGCTGAAGAACACAGGCAGCTGAGACAACGAAACCAAAGCCAGGACACGTGCTCAGATTCTTCAGGAGGAACTGACATCTACCACGTCCTCCTGATACCTTGACTTTTGCCCTGGGAAGCTGACCTCAAACTTCAAAGCTCCAGACTGTAAAAAGAAATTTACATCATTGTCTTAGTTCCCGGTGGTATAGAGAGACTATCATAGACTTAGTGTGCTTATTTTTTCACAGTTTTTGAGCCTAAAACGTTCATAACCAAGACGCTCACAGATCCAGGATCTGGTGGAAGCCCACTTCCTTCATTTGAAGATGCTGTGGTCTCCTTGGTTTCCTACGTGGTAGACAGTGAAGAAGAAGCAAGCTCTCTTGTCTCTTCTTGTAAAGGCATTAATGCTGCTACGAAGGCTTCATGCTTATGGCCTAACTACCTCTAAAGGGTCCCATTTCCAAATAACCATCACAATGCGATTAAGATTTCCATGTGTAATTTGGGGGGCCCTGAGTTCACAGCAGTCGTTTTAAGTCACTAGGGTTGTGGCGATTTGCTACGGCAGTGGTATGAAATGAACAGCACTGCATGCAGGTCTTAGAAGATAACTCTGCAGAGCCATCGAATTGATGTGTAGCCAGCACAGGACCCATGGTATTGCTGTTTTCAAGATGGATGTTCTTGGTAAGCAAGTCACCACTGGTTCTCCCTCACACTGTAGCACCCCTCCACCTTTCTCGATGCGCACACAGGAACAAAACCACCTTCCTCTGCTGACTCGCTAGTCTCCTGTCTTAGAACGAGAATGACAAGGCTTTTGATGGAGGTCTTGGGGAGGAAGAGCATCTCTGACTTACTCCCAGCTGTTTCTGTCTTCTCTCCTGCACTTGTTTGTTAGGGTAGGGTTACCATGGTAACGAGGTGGGAGGGCTTGTTCTTTGCTATCTCAGGAGAGTGAAAGTGATCAACTTGCTTCTCTCTTGGAGCATTTCTGTGGTTCAGACTTGGTGTATTTGATGTTTATTTAAATGTTATTTGAAATCAGGAGTTGCAGAGAAGGTTCTGGGAAGTTCTAGAGCTAATCGGAAAGAATTCCAGCTATCGTAGTGTAAGGAGGATGATAATTTCAATTTAAAGCAGCATTTCAGAAAATACACCAGAAAAGAATTTTAACAGAGTATTGACCTTTAAGAAATATTTTAGTACTAACGTCAACTCTAATAGTTAGCTAAGAAGTAGTTGTGTGTAAATGTTTTATGATTGACAGCTGATCTATATTAACAATTGATTTTCAAAGAATAAAATGCATTACAATTTAGCCATTGATGAAACTAAGTTTCGCACCATTTACTTGAACTCTACTGATTCAGATTTTATCTAGGATTATATTGACCCTTGGAGGAACTAATTCGAAGACCTTTCCCCATCTCTCTCTTTCCTTTTTCAGCATAGCATGTAGCAGGGCCCTGTACGTGCCTGGTCAGTGGTCTGCACCAGGTTATAGCTCAGCCCTTTATGTATTTTTATTCTGAGATTAGGATCACTAAATCACCCAGGGTGGTCTTTTATCTGCAACCCAGATAGCCCATGCTTCAGCCAATAGTTGAGATTACAGGCCTGAACCACTAGGTCTCCTGGCTTAAGAGGGCCTTTCTTAACACTATCTCATCTGTCTGTCTGTCAATCAATCTATCTGTCTATCTGTCTATCTATCTATCTATCTATCTATCTATCTATCTATCTATCTATCTATCTATCTATCTATCTAATGTGCATGGGTGGACATGGATTGTCCGTGGAGGAGTGCTTGGTGGCAGGTGTCTTTAGCCACTGGGCCATCTTGCTGGCAAGAGGGCCTTGCTTTATATTCCTGCCTGTCAACACTATTGGTAGTGAATTTAGACATTATTGGTTGTGAATTTAGTGTTTTATTGTCGCTGAATAATCAAAAATGCTGAAAAACATTTCCTTGAGATCACTGTTAGGAACTTAATTTTTTTTCCATTTTGTTTTATGTGTATGGATGTTTTGCCTGCATGTGTGTCTGTGAACCGTGTTCGTGCCCTGAGAGTGAGGAGGCCAGAAAAGAAAACTCCCTAGGACTGGAAGTAGAGTGTGAGCTGCCATGTGGGTGCTGGGAATCGAACCCTGACCTCTTAATGTGTCCTCTTAACTTCCTCTTAACCAGAGTGGCCAGCCTCTCCAACCCCACTGTAATGAAGTTAAATCAGTGTCATTAGCTTTTCTTTCTTTGTTTTAGATTTACTTTTACTATTTTATGAGTGTTTTACCTGCATGTACATCTGTGCACCACATTCGTGCTCGGTGTCCAAGGAGGTGGTGAGCCTCCTTGTGGATGCTGGGAATCGAACCCAGGTCCTTTGCAACAGCAAGAAATGCTCTTAACCATTGAGCCACCTCTCCAGCCCGCCTTTTCCTTTTATGTGGACCCTTCTGAGTCTGCGTTGGACTTCTGTGAAGGGTTAAAGTAAGGCTGAGGGAAGGAACAGGTTTGTGAGTCTTTGGCAACATCTTAATTTGAAGTTGCAGTCTGCAAGTACATGAATTAACTGTGTTCTTTAGAATGTTCTGTGCCTTCACACACTCAATTACAATGTCCCAACACAGACCATGTCCCAGCTCTATTCCCGGAAATGCTCATCTTCCTCTAACTGGCATTTCCAAGAACAATATTACAGCTCAAGGCAACCAGAAAGACAATGGGAAATGATAAAAGTATTTCCACTAATTGCAATAAACAGTTCAGGAAACGCAAAGAAAGCAAATGGCGCGTGTTCCTAAGGAAAGAGAGCTCCTAAATGAGCTTCTGGACAGTTATTCCTCCTAAAAGTGCAATTTACAACCACACAGCCACCGATAGTTTAGTCACGTGTTAGACTGAAAATCTGGACACACACATACACAGAGAGAGAGAGAGAGAGAGAGAGAGAGAGAGAGAGAGAGAGAGAGAGAGAGAGAGAGAGAGAGAGAGAGGGAGGAGGGGACAGAGAGATGGCTCAGTGATTAACAGCACTTACTGCTCTTGTAGAAGATCTGGGTTCAGTTCCCAGCACCCACATGGTGGTGGCTCACACCTACCTGTACCTAGAGTTCCAGGGGATCCGGCACCTTTTCTGATCTCTGAAGGCATCTGTACAAATACAGCGCACATATATACACTCAGGCACACATACACATACATGCACATAAAATACAACAAACAAATATTAGAAATAATGATAGTGAAATCTTTATTATTGAGTTTATATATTTATTTATTTACTTATTTATTTGGCATTTTGAGACAGGGTCTCACTATGTAGTTCTGGCTGCCCTAGAACTCACTATGTAGACCAGGCTCTTCAACTTGCAGAGGTCCATCTGCCTCTGCCTCCTGAGTCCTGGGGTTAAAGGTATGTACCACCATGACCAGCCTATCATTGATATTTTAAAGCAAAAAGACGGTCACTTGTAGCCGGGTAGTGATGATGCACACCTTTAATTCCAGCACTCGGGAGGCAGAGGCAGGCAGATCTCTGTGAGTTCAAGGCCAGCCTCGTCTACAGAGTGAGTTCCAGGAAAGGCTCCAAAGCTACACAAAGAAACCTTGTCTCAACAAAAACCAAAGCAAAACAAAAAGATAGTCTTTAAAATCTTTCCAATTTTGAAGCCCACATGTAATAGACAATGTTATCCATCTCTGGAATCATTAGTAGGGAGTATAAACCACCTGTGAACTCTAATACAAGACTTATTAAGAAATCTAGAATAGAATGGGGTGGCCTGTAGTCTCGGGTGTTTGGAAACTGAGCTAGGAGACCAGCTATAACTCAAAGTCTGCCTGGTTAACAGGGCAAGACCCTGACACAGGAAAAGAAACCATAAACCAATCAATCATCAATGCCATTTTTAAAAGTTGGTTTATTTGGAGAAGTATTTAAATAATAATTTCCGGTTTTGTCATTCAAATGATATTTTAAAAGGTTATAAGAGAAAAGTAAGTTTTTTAGAAAATCAACCAGTTAGGGCTGGGGAGATGGATCAGTTGTTGAGTGCTCGCAGACCAAGGAGGATCTGAGTTTGGTTCCCAGCACCCACTTGGGGCTGCTCACAATTTCCTATAACTCCAGCTCCAGGGGATCTGGTACCCTCTTCTGGACTCTTAGGGTACTGTTCTCACACATCCACATATCCACACACAGACACACAGACATATTATTAAATAATAAAATAAGTCTTAAAAAAAAAGAAAACCAACTACTTGAAGTGAATTTAGGTTTTTTTTTGTGACTAAATCAATTTTATTTGATAGTAATAATGATGTATAAAATGACTTAATAAGCACAAATTCCTAGGACTATACTAGAACTTCTGATTTTTTTGGGCTGAAATCATAGAGTTCTGAGTTGGTTCGGCACTGTCTTTTGAGATGGTCTCATTGTTAATTGAGCCATCTTACAGTGAGACAGGCAGATTTAAGAATGTAATTTACCACTCTGTCTCTCAGCTCATTGCTAATTTTAAGGATATACTTTTTTTTTTCAGCAGTGTTAAGATGATCAAAGTTACAGCTGTTTCTGAAGGTTTTTCTGGGGACTTGAGTGATTTAAAATAATGTGCTGAAAATACCAGTTTTCCCACTTAGTTTGTCTCAGTCATGATCCTTAAGGCTGATTCTCCATTTATTTCTCAGAGGAAGAAAATGAGTGGATGATTTTATATGCCTTTTTAGCTGTGACTAGCAATTACACTTACATTTTATGTAAGATGGTGAGAAAAAAATATTGTTTGTCTTCACCATTAAGTTTTAAGAAACTTAAAATCAGTGTCATGTTCTTTCCCTGTTAAAATAAACTTCTGAGATTTCACCCCGAGGCTTCAACAGCTAACCATTAACAAGGGTTTGAAGAATGCTCTTACCACTGGTCCCTTTTGAGAACTTTGTAAGCTTTGCATGTAAATGCAAACAAGAATTTTCAGTCTTTTGATCTTGGAGATTTGATGGAATCTCCAAATCTCCAGAGCAAATTCAAGGATTATGAGTGACAACAAGCAGACACACAAAAGCTTGACAAATTAACAGTAAACATGGGATACTGATTCCAAACAGAATAGGATAGACTCATAGTTTGTGATGATTTCGAGTCCGAGTCACTAAAGCAGATAAGTGTTAGCAGCTAGATGGGTGGAGAAAGGTGACAGTGGTCTATGGAAGGGTTACATTCACACTCACAGTCATTTAAATGCCACAAAAGAGCACGCTTCACTCAAAGGCTTCATTTACAATGAGCCTTCCTTCCTTCCTCCTTTCCTTCCTTCCTTCCTTCCTTCTTTCTTTCTTTCTTTCTTTTTTTCTTTCCTTCCTTCTTTTTTTTTGTGACATGGTCTAAACAGAGAGAAATTCAATTCTAGTCAGACCTGGGTCACCAGGGAGTTGATATCCCAAAGGCCTTTTTGTTCTCCTTGTGTCAAGATCTGAGTGAGTTAGTCTTTAGCAGCTGGAGCAGAGGAAGCCTCTTGCTAAGCAAGACAATGACCAGGGCTTGTGGAATCACCATAGCTCCACCCAGTCACTGTCATTCAGAGAGGTAATCTTTGCATTCCCTTTCCCAGTTGGTAGCATGGGGGAAGTTGACCTGGTCATCCCAGGTTCAAGTGTCACGGTTTGGCTGATGATAGACAAGGCACGACATGAATCTATTTGATGTTTCACTCAACAAGCGTCTTGGATTTATTACCTAAATCAATCTTGTTTTCCTTTTACTTGGCCTAGAGTTTAGCAACAGGAGCATGCCGGGACCTATCCCCTTGTTTGCATCTGGTAGTGACTATTGGAAAGAGAAAGATCTCCTACAGCCTTACACAGGCACTCCACATTGCACAACTATTGGAGAAAGCAACTGACTGTAACAGTACTAAAATATCAGAAATGGATGTGTTATGTCTAAGGAAGAGGGCAGAGCACAAACCTGCTTTATTTTATTTTTTTACATTAAGGACTAAACTAGGCTTTCTTCTCTTACATGTTTCATATGCTGAGAAAAAAAGAAAAACAACGTTTAGCGACAGAAGTTTTCTCTTTGGAGCATTTCCCCATAAATTTATATAGAGTACACAAATCTAAATACATAAAACTTGAGGGATTAATTCAATGAAAAATGTGGTGATAAGCATATTTCTGTTTCTATGGTAAACATTTATTTTGGTTGTCTTCTGTAGGCCTCAATGTCCTACCTGAAGTGGGAACTTGTTGGGACTCAGTGCTGAATATAAAAGTGACTAAAACCTCTCTAGCGCCACATTGCATGCTTTAAATTGTTCTTACTTTTTTCTTCTGCCACAAGAATGAAATGACCTAGGAAATGTTCTTGATAGTGCTTGCTATCAGCCTGGACCAAAGAACAAAGACTATTGAGGCCCACATGTAGCTTACATAAGAAGTGAGGATATGTGTGTGTTTTGTGTGTGTGTGTGTGTGTCTGTGTGTGTAATGTCTTGGGGTTTTTTGGAGTTGTCATTGCTGAATCACATAGTAAAAGATGACGCATGTATTTAACAGAAATAAACCAACTGTCTCAGTAGTCTTCAGTACTTATTCATCAACAACGTGTGATTTGATTGTGTATACATAGTAGGTTTACTGTGATACATAGTAGGTTTATTGTGTTCCAAGTACTTGCTGAATCCTGGAAATACATACTTTACTAAGCTTCCAATCTAATGAGAGAAAGATGCAAGAGATAAAGGGGAAATGCACAATTAAAATACTTAGGCAATAATTCATGAGCAAGGTTGAAGCAGAAGTTTCTCCTGCCCTACCAGGCCCTACAGTCCATAGCCACCTATAAAATAATCACTCAGAGGCTTATATTAATTACCAACTGTGTGGCCTATGGCAGGCTTCTTGCTAGCTAGCTCTTATATCTTAAATTAGCCCATTTCTATTTATCTATGTATCTCCACATGGTCGGTGGCTTTACCTGAGTCCCATTACATGTTGCTCCTTGGATGGCAGTTCAGTGTCTCTCTCTGTTCTCCTTTCTCCTCTCATTATCTCTCTTGGATTTTCCCACCTGGATCCATCCTGCACTGTCATAGGCTAATGCAGCTTTATTTACTAAACAATGAGAACAGCATATATTCACAGCATACAGAAAGACATCCCATAGCACTTCCCCTTTTCTGTCTAATCAAAAAGGAAGGTTTTAACTTTAACATATATAACAATGCAGTTATTAAGCAAGAATTATAGTTACAATATCTAGTCTATTTATATTTGGCAAAATTAGAAAGTATTCTACCATTTATCCTATTTTGTGTCCCTAAAGTTTCATATCTAATTTATCTTTTATCATGACTAAGGAAAGCTGTAATTACAACTATCTAGTCTTCAACTCCATAAGAAACCCCAGAAGGATATAATATTACCTAAGTAAACAGGAAGTATATTGTAAGCAACTTCCAAAAATCTAGAATAACAGAAACATCTGGCTGCCTGGACAGTCACCCAAAGTGCCTCTGTAATGTTGGGACATCCATCTTCAGCCTATAGGCCCAGTTTCTCAGTTGCTTCTCCCTGTGTCCTACAGAATGTCTGGCAGTCTCCTCTGTGAAGCAGGAACCTGAAGGACTCTCTCGCCTTGTTTTGGCAGAATTCAGTGGTCATTTTCCTACGGGTTCTGCATGTCCAGTTGATACAACATCCTGTCAAGCAGTCTAGGTAACAGCATTTTTTTGCCCAGTGGCTAACTTTTGCCACAAAGAAAGCAAACTCCATAATGAGTTTCTTCAATATCCATCAACCTCTTTGAAGTAATTGGTGGTGCCAGGAGCAGATGTGTCTCACTGTCCAGAAAAGTCTAAGTTCTTAAAACATTTCAATTGCCATATTCTGTATGTCTTTGAAGTGTTTGAAGATTAACTACCTAATTGAAATATATCTTTATATATCTAAAAAATGTAACTAGCATGACTATAAATTTGACTAACATAAAAGACTAATTATTAATCTGTATTTCTTAATTATACATTACAATTTAAATGAGCTGCATAAACATAATACCTTAAACAAAAGTAGAAATATATACATTATAAGAAAATTAACTTTAAATTTGTATCAATAAACCAAAATCTATAGCAATGTAAAACATTTCAAACAAGTTGTTGCTCTTTAAAAGTAGATTCAATAATCTACCCTTTTATCATATCATATCTATACTATCCCCCTTTCTTTTTTAGAAAGAGATTATATTTTTAATAAACCCCTTTAAATAAAAATAAACATTTATAAACAATATTTTGGGAATTTGGGCATAGCTTTTAATACTACTTCCTGCTGATTGGGGGCACTGGCAATCTTATGGAAATCCTGAAAAAACTCAAGATAATGGTCAAGTACTGAGAACACTGGTTATAACCTTTGTTGATAGGTACCATCTGTTAATGTTCAGGAGATTTGGCTTGATCAAATCTGATCCATCTTAATCTGGAACAAATCCATAGCCTCTTGCTTCCTATAGAAACAAAAACAGAGCTTCCTTTCCAAAGCAATATAACCTTAGATCCAAGTTTTGAAGTCAAGATTATATATATATATATATATATATATGCTGTGGGATGGTCTGTATGTCAAGTGTGTTGCTGATTGGTCAGTAAATAAATCACTGATTGGCCATTGGCTAGGCAGGAAGTATAGGCGGGACAAAGAGAAGAATTCTGGGAAGTGGAAGGCGGAGAGGGAGACACTGCCAGCCGCCATGATGACAAACAGCATAAGAAGATGCCGGTAAGCCACGAGCCATGTGGCAAGGTATAGATGAATGGAAATGGATTAATTTAAGCTGTAAGAACATTTAGCAAGAAGCCTGCCATGGCCATACAGTTTGTAAGCAATATAAGTCTCTGTGTTTACTTGGTTGGGTCTGAATGGCTGTGGGACTGGCGGGTGACAGAGATTTGTCCTGAGGTGGGCCAGGCAGGAAAACTCTAGCTACACACACACACACACACACACACACACACACACACACACACACACACACATATATATGGTTGAGGCATTCTTCTATAGAAAGTATGGTTCTAGGATCTGGCAAGGTATATCAGCAGGTGAAAGCATTTACCATCAAGGTTGATGACCTGAGTTTTGTCCCCAAGATCCACATGGTGGAAGGAGAGAACCCATTCCTTTCATCTAAAGTGCTCATGTACACAGACAGACAGACAGACAGACACACACACACACACACACACACACACACACACACATGCGCGCGAAATGTAAGATTCTGAAAACCTCACGAGGTTGACATTTGAACAATGATCTGAAGAACGAAGCTCTGGCCTGAGACGAGCATCATAGGACAGGGCCCAGTAAATATGCAGGTTCTGTCTCACTTCACCTTCTACCTTGACTTGTCTTCTAGAAGATGATAGTATTGTGAGGTTCTGCTGTGAAGTCCTTTCAGGAGTCAGACCCAAGCTTACCATCAGAAGCCCAAGGGATTGCACTGTGGACTTGCTTGGAGTCAACTGTAGAAAGGCTCTTTTCACAGTATGCAGGAACAGGAATGCAGAGGACCCAACAGTAGCAAACACATGGAGGGTGAAGGCTCCACGGCTTCTCTGTTGACCTCGATCTCCAGGCAGCCTCTCTGCCAGCTATTTCTTACATAGAAATTCCATGCCTTTTCAAGACTATTTTGGGGTAGACCTCACAGAGTAGAAATCCTATAAAGGAAGAAATATTCTGGAGTGCCAAATGTGTCAGAAACTCCTGCGACAATGTGTAGAACTGCCCTGCGGGGTAGTCTTCAAACTGGTCTGGAAGGAGTGGCGTTCTGTTAGATGTGCATCAGCTGATTAAGTGGCATAGGAATTTGCAGCGGGCTTGTGTTCATCCTGCGTCTGCAGCACAGCTGGAGGGCTGCCTGGATGTCTAATTTCATTTCTGAATTCCAGCTCTTTCTTATGTTCGCACTGACATGGATTGGTGATTCTTCCAGCCTCCTGTGCAGGCAGGGTGCACCCAGGAAATGCAATTGAATTCAGTTTAACTTAGTCTCCCCCAAGGGCCACCCCCACTCCTTTCTTCCCTTTAAGGCAAAAGGTGCAGCATAGGGGGAAAGGGGGTCAGTTCGTGACTTGCTGTCTTTAAACTCTTAAGTTCTGCATTTCTGTCATTTCTGACTCAACAAGTATGTTTAGGAGGCCAAACTCAAAGCTGTGTTGGGAAGACCGCCAACTCTTTGCCCATTGCACCTGGTCCCTGAAGAGATAATTCATATGTAAGGCAAAGAAAGTATTGGAAATGTATTTTTCTGAAAGGTGAAAAATGCCTTTTATCTTCACAGGCATAATCTTGAAGACAGCAGCAGGCGATTTATATGTGTAATTCTGCAATTTGCTGTACTAGTTAAACTATTTTATCTGGCCTTGGCAGTGATAGAAAGAGCACTCTTACAGGGCTTCAGTATAACAACAACTTGGAGCAGAAATAGAATACAGACAGATAAACCTGTGTAATGTCCTCACGATGGATTTGAGCAGCAATTTCTGCATTCCATTAAGAACAGGGAGAGTGCTCCAAGACATCTCAGAAGTCATAATTGGCTACTTAGAGACACAGGTAAATAGACTTTATCTTTCTGATTTTTCAGATTTATTTTGTGAGTTCAAGGCCCAATTTTAAAATACAATTAGTGTTTAACTAAGTAGCATATCCCCACCGCCCATTCAACAAAATGGATGCTAATGAGAATATTTATAAACATTTTTTGCTGGATAAAAGGCAAATTGCCACAAGCTGATTATTACTTAAGAGCTGAAAAGCTGGAGTACCCAGATAAGCCTGCTGGACAGTAGAATTACTAATTAAGCCAACTTTAAATTGGTTGTCAAATATCAGCATAAATCCTCAAATCATGACCCTCTGTACAATTCTTTTTTAAAAACGTTTTTGATTATCTATTTGTTTGTTTTCTGTGTAGGAGTGTTTTACCTGCGTTTGTGTCTGTGCACCACAGTCAGGCCTGGTGCCTGAGGAGGCCAGAAGATGTCTGACTTCCTAGGATTGGCATTACAGATGATTGTGAGCTACCACATGGGTGCTGGGAATTGAACCCAGGTCCTCTGGAAGAGCAGCCAGTGCTGTTAACTGCTGAGCCATCTCTCCAGCCCTGCAATTCTTATAGAATCTAGGACATTTGAAACATACCTGCTGTGTTTCTGTGACTTTGAAAGATAATATTCACTAAAGACAGATCTGGGGAAGTACTGCTATTGCAACATTTTCCTCGCTGTATTTATTTATAACCATTACAGCAATCCACTCACTTTATATTTGTATATGCATGTATATATATATGTATAATATATATGTATATATGTATGTATAATATATATCATGTATAATATATATAATAAATATATATATTTCTAGTTTTAGCTAGAACTAAGAGGTGTTTACCCTTCTTTGGATAACCTACTTAATATGATAGCCTATTCTTACGTTAGCTATCTTACTATATTATCTTTCAGAATGTAAACACTCTGCCATTAGATCTGTAAGTGGGTCTAGGTAATCAAGTGGAGTGGCTGGCCCTTCTCAGTAATAGGCTCTTCTCAGTAACCAGCAACAGAGCCTAACAGGGTGAAGGGATTCCAAGGAGTTAGCGACAATCGTTTCCTAAATATCCATCCACTTTCGCTTACCAGTTTAATGTTGGTAGGTAAAATAAGATCTCTGCCTCTGAAAGACCTAAGAACCTTTCAAACTGGGAGTGTTTATAATCTTTGTTTGCAGAAACTTACTTGGTAAAGATGCCTCAATCATAAACTGATGTGAGAACTTTTCTTCTTGGTTTTTATTTGCGTCAAGGATATTCATAGTTTTAAAAATTAAATTGTTCAGCGGGGTGATGGTAGTGCATGCCTTTAATCCCGGCACTCGGGAGGCAGAGGCAGGTGGATCTCTGTGAGTTCGAGGCCAGCCTGGTCTACAGAGTGAGTTCCAGGACAGCTAAGGGTACACAGAGAAACCTTGTCCCCAAAAACCAAAATAAATAAATAAATAAATAATTCACATGCCTTCCTAGAGGAAATGGTAAGTCTATTCCTTATAGGCTTATAGGAAATAGACTAAGTCACTTCTTAGTCACAGAAGGGAGCCGCCTGCAGTGATTCCCACTGCTTCTTTATTCTTTGATCCTGTCTCTACATCTCCTCATGAAGTTGCTTCTTCACTGTTTAGTTTCAGGCTCTTACCTGTTGGCTGTGAACAAATGAGAACTTATCTTTCTTGTATGCTTCCCAGTATTCTCATTATTACCAGAACATTTCCAGCTTTCCAATTATCATCAAAACACAATTATATTGTAATTGTGTTTTGTTCACTATTTGGGGTTTGCATTATTATGAGTACATGATGCTATTCATAGCCGAACTGTGTAGTGTACTATTTAGTATAAATTAGTATGTATTATCACTTCTTGCTGTGTCACCTTAAAAATATAATTTACTTATTTGAATAATATTCTTGGTTTTCATTTATTTAATTTTCTGTGCATTTGTGGCCAATATGTCCCCGATCCTTCCCATTTGTTTGTCTATATTTGAAGACTTTGTGGAGTCCATCTGTTTGTGTGCTGGCTGTTAGGATCACTCTTGGATACTCTCCGGGTTTGGTTTGTTCTGGTTCGGGCCAGTTGTCCTCTTGGCTTGCTACACTGTCCTCCAAGGCAAGGCAACCTTTTCCCATAGAGGACCGTGGAATACATGCTTTAGTTTTTCAGGCCAAACATAGCTGGCACTGGACTTCCGATCCTTGTGTTTCTCGCTCCTGAATGCCCAGCATTATGAGTGCTGGGACTCACACCCAGGGCTTGAGGCACACTAGATGAGCGCTCTACTGACTGAACTGTGTATTCCAGTCCCGCCATCTATTTCCTGTTCCTGTTGGACACACTATTTTGATGCATCACATCCTTCCCGCCCTCGCTTGCTTTTTCCAGCTATTGCACCCAGGCTACTCTCGAACTCCAGACAGATCTGCCTCTGCCTCCTCGGTGTTGGGATTACAGACAGGTGTTAGCACCAAGTCCATCTCTTAGAGCTTGTCTTCTAATAGCCTCCTGAGAAAAAAAACTGAAGATTTTGAATAACTGAAGTCCAGTATTTTACTTTCACATTTACTTTACAAGGTTTATGATTCGGGAGACACTCTCTATTGTTTGCCGACTTCCGCTGTTGCTACTGAGAAGTCTGATGTTACCACGACTCTTTTCTCGTTTAAACAGGGTATTATTGCCTCTCCCCATCTGCCATGAGGTGGCATGGATGAGGGAAAGAGGCCCTCCCCACTCCACCCCTTGCTACCTGTGGCGGCTTAGAGAGCTGGTCCCGGGGTCACAAGAGTGAAAGAACTAGCCCTGCCCCATACCAGTTACAGTACACAGGAGAGCGGGCTCTGCACCCTGCCTGGGCAGCACACTGGAGCTGCAGGTGAGCCAGCCCTGAGGTCATAAGAGCAAGAGAGCTGACAGCCTCCCTGCTCATATCCCCCCTACAGAGAGAGGGCCTTGCATCTTGCCTAGGCAAAACAGTAGAACTGACCCTAGAGATATAAGTGAGGGGGACCTAGATCTGAGGGCCCCAGAGCAGGAGAACTGACCCTGCTCTTTGCTGTAGTCTGCACTGGGTGAGCTAGCCAAGGCAGTGATGGAGAGCTTCCCCAGATAGTGATAATGAGGGAAAGTTATCGAGCTGACTAACCCAGCTGCCACCCAGGCCCAGAACCAGGGCTATGAGTTGGCCCACCCTGCATCCACGTGATTTATAAATTGTTGGAGCATGGAGAAGGGGACGAACTTACAGATCCCAAACAGCAGGATCTCCATGACACAGGACAACAACAGAAATCCAAGAGGAGCCCCAGTGAGAGTCCATTATTAGGGTAGCAGACACCAGAGGCCTTGAGCCAGACCGAATGACATTTGGCAATGAACACTTGCAAGTAAAGATGAATGGACTAAATAGTAAACTGTGTCTCAATGGGCCACACTACAGCTTTTTGAGGGATATTTGTACACTGTGTGAAGATGTATTGCTGTGATTGGTGTAATAAAGAGCTGGCTGGCCAATTGCTAAGCAGGGGAGGATAGGTGGGATTTCCTGGGAGAGAGAGGAAGAGGAAGAAGAATTCAGGCTTTCAGATTTCACCACCAGCAGCAGACTGGAGCAAGTCAGACATGTACTGAGGAATGGTAAAAGCCACATGGCAGAATGTAGATTAATAGAAACAGTTAGAAACAAGCCTAAATTAAAGGCCAAGCTTTCATAATTAATAAGTCTCCGTGCCATTATTTGCAGGCCGGTGGTCCTGATGAGAAAGTACTACTACAAGTTTCCACCGCAAGATTCTTCTTCTTTTTATTGTTTTTGTTTTGTTTTGTTTTTTCTTTTAAATTTGGTTTTGTTTTATAGGAAGGTTGTAAGGGCAGAGAGTAGATTTGAGGGGACAGGGAGATAAGTGAGATCAGAATGCATGATGTGAAATCCACAAAGAATCAGTAAATTTAAAAACAAACCAAACAAAAACAGGGTATTATGTATCTCAGGGTGGTCTTGAGACTCACTGAGATTGACCTTGAACTTCTGATCCTTCTGCTTCCACTTCCCAAGTGCTGGGATTACAGACATACACTGTGCTACCTGGTTTTATGTGGTTCTGGGGACCGAACCAAGGGCTTCGTGCATGTTAGGTGAAACACTCTCAGATGGAACTACATTCCAATCCCCAGGGAGATTTCACTTTCTTTCCTTATTTTTTTTGGCATGTATTTATTTGTATATGGTGTGTGTGTGTGTGTGTGTGTGTGTGTGTGTGTGTGTGTGCGCGTGTGCGCGTGCGCCCCAATGCACACATGGGAGATCAGAGGACAACTTGAGGAGTCCTTCCGTTATGTGGGTTCCAGGAATTGAACTCATGTTGTTAGGTTTGGTGACAAGCACCTTTGCCCGCTCGTCACTCACTGTGACTCTTAAACTTGGTTTTTTTTTTTTCAATTACTTATTTTGTGGCCCTGAAGACTGAACCCAGGGCCTCTTGGATGCTAGACCAGCATTCTTCTTAACGCTGGGCTGATCCCCGGCCCTAAACTTGCATGTGTTTAAATCTAAAATCTTTAAAAATGTTTTCTTTGTGAAAATTCATAATTTAAAAGGTTTATTTTTATTATTCTTAATTATGTGTGTATATTGTGTACCTGTGTGGGTATGTCATCTTCTTTCGTCTTTTTTAAGAATATGATGTTCACGTCTCTTTTCTTGGAGATAACTTCAATCCACTACAAATTCAGTTTTTTTTTTCATGTATTTTAGGCACACACACACACACACACACACACACACACACACACACACACTGATAATGAGATTTCAAAGGTAATGGAAACTCTGAAGTCTATGGATCAAGCTTGTTGAGCTGGGCCACTTATAGGGAACACAGACAGTCTGTAGATACATCATCACCATGGCCTGGCCATATTCCTCAAAAAAATCGTGTAACTCCTGCCTTCCTGCCTAGGATACTTAAGTTTTGTTGTTAGCATTCTGGGAATGAAATAAAAAAAGTTTTGGGTTTTTTTTTTGTTTTTGTTTTGGCTTTCATGTTTTTATTGGGGGGCAATAGGAAAGGGGACCTTTCTATCATCAGGAGTATTCACAGGTTCTTCAGCTTGTGCCCTGAGGGTCCTGGGGATGGCTGGGCACACTGGGCATGTTCCTGTTACCTCACACAGGCACTGGGTAGTTGGAGGGTGTGGCCTGGTTGATCATGGCGGCATACATGGTGTAGGGGCTGACTATGGGCATAATTACAGTGAGGCGCTAGACAGAAGACACCACCAGCACCAGCTCCTTTGCCCAGGCATTCTTGAGGAAGGCGGAGAGTCTCCAGGCCATCTTGGTCTTAGTGGTGACCAGGGCAATGAGGGGTGTGGTTTTTAAAGGGCAGTATAAAAATTTCTGTATAACCTGCTTATTTTTTAGTATGGTGTCTCCATTTCAGTTTCACCTAGGTTCCACCAGTCCTGAATCCCTGTATTTATCTTCTGCTGAGGAATAAACATCGTCTCATGTGGGATGTTCTGTATGTCAGATGTGTTGCTCTGATTGGTTAGTAAATAAAACACTGATTGGCCAGTAGCCAGGCAGGAAGTATAGGCGGGACAAGGAAAGAGGAGAATTCTGGGAAGTGGAAGGTTGAGAGAGAGACACTGCCAGCTGAACATGACAAGCAGCATGTGAAGATGCCAGTAAGCCACAAGCCACATGACAAGGTATAGATTTATAGAAATGGATTAATTTAAGATATAAGAACAGTTAGCAAGAAGCCTGCCACGGCCATACAGTTTGTAAGCAATATAAGTCTCTGTGTTTACTTGGTTGGGTCTGAGTGGCTGTGGGACTGGCAGGTGAGAGAGATTTGTCCTGAGTGTGGGCCAGGCAGGAAAACTCTAGCTACAAATGGCGCCCAATGGCTTGAGTTTCCACCTTAAACCTGAGAATATTTAATAAACAATTCTGAACAGAGCCAAAACCAGGTTCCTGCTTCATGTCTCATACAGGCAGCTAGATGCTGCAAAATGCAGGTTTTAACTCCTGGCGGGTTCCTGGAGTGCATGTTTGACCAGCAGTATGGCGGGAATGAGGCGTCTGCCAGCGGCACATTATGCTGTGTGGTAGATTTAGTCTTTACTAGTATAAAAAAAAATGGCTCATGAAGATCCTCACCTTCCTTGTGTGATGTTTCTTCCTCTCTGTATGTATGTGGCTTCTTCCACATAGCCCAAGATTACTCCTTCAGCCGCAGCCAGGTCTTTACTTCAGACAACAAGCAGAAGCAAGTGTGTGTGTGTGTGTGTGTGTGTGTGTGTGTGTGTGTGTGTGTGTGCCTTTCTTCTCTTCAAAGGTAGTTTCTAGAAATTGCATATATTATCTCTACATCCATTTCATTGGGCAGAAATTAGTCAAATGACTATATCTTAGTTACAAAAGAGTTTGAAAATTATAACTATTACAAATAGCCTGACAATAGCTTGTTCTTTTATAAGGGAGTGGGTCTTTATAAATACATGTGGTCTTCGGAAGTAGAAGTAGAACACATTAAAGAAGAGACAGGGAAGTTTAGATGTAACCAACCATCTTATTAAATAAGAAACACAGAACAAATGCAAAGAAGAAAGCCAAGAGGTCAGAGCTAAGAGCCTTACCCTGCAGCTAGCCTCTTAAGCCAAGAGACCTCTCCAAAAGAGACCTACTTCCTGTGTGTTTGTCTTTATATAGACTTTCTGTTCTGCCTTCTCATTGGTTGTAAACCCAAACACATGACTGCCTCGTCACTGCCTGTCTGTATAGACCTCCAGGTCTTCTATGGTTGGGATTGAGATTAAAGGCATGTGTCTCCAATGCTGGCTGTATCCTTGAACACACAGAGATTTACCTAGCTCTGTCTACCAAGTGCTGGGATTAAAGGTATGTGTCACCACCGCCATGCTCTTGCTATGGCTCTAATAGCTCTGACCCCTGGGCAACTTTATTTATTAACATACAATTAAAATCACATTTCAGTACAAATAAAATACCACCATAGGGAAGAAAAGGAGTAATGTTTTAGGAAGAGTGCAAGAGGGTCTCCAGATAAGGGAAGAAGGGAAATGGATGTGATGAGGAAGTCCAGTGCAGAGATGAGGAGGAGGAAGTCCAGTGCAGAGGTGATGAGGAGGAAGTCCAGTGCAGAGGTGATGAGGAGGAAGTCAGTGCAGAGGTGAGGAGGAGGAAGTCCAGTGCAGAGGTGAGGAGGAAGAAATCCAGTGCAGAGGTGATGAGGAGGAAGTCCAGTGCAGAGGTGAGGAGGAGGAAGTCCAGTGCAGAGGTGAGGAGGAAGTCCAGTGCAGAGGTGAGGAGGAGGAAGTCAGTGCAGAGGTGAGGAGGAGGAAGTCTGGTGCACAGGGTCTGAAGACTGGGAGCCTCTCTTGGCTCTCTATCACAAGTTCCCTTACACAAGTCCCTCTCTTCTTTGTGAATTACTTTTTCACTGGTATGTTGGGGAGCATCACGTAGTGAATGCAAAGACAGGGATGCCCTAGACTCTGGGGTTGTCTCTAATCCATCATTAACTCTGTAGAGTCAAGATCTGTGAGATTCAGTTAAGTTTTAGAACACAGGATAAACTCAGTATTCTAAGCACAGCTTCTGACTTGAATTTCTCTTATAATCAGGATAAAGAAGAGAATGTTCCTTAATTACTCTTGGACTTACTTTGCTTATCAGTGAAGTGAGGTATTAAGACTAGACTTATAACTTCCAGAGTCCTGAATTATGGTGACCTGGAGTAATTTATGAACTAGAAGGAAGGGTATTGCAGAATATTATGAATTTGCAAGGGGGAATGGAATGATACTTTACAGTTTTCAGACACCAGGTAAAATAATAGCTTGAAATACTTCATAACAGTAGTCCACAGCATGTTTTTACTTATTCTTTTTTATTTATTTATTTATTTATTTATTTATTTATTTATTTATTTATTTATTTATTTATTTATTTATTTTTTGAGACTGGGTCTCTCTTTGTAGCTCTGGGTGTCCTGTTGACCTCAGTAGCCTCAAACTCACAGAGATTCCCCCTGTCTCTGCCTCCCAAGTGTTGGGATTAAAGGTGCCACCACGTCTGGCTTCATACTATGTTTTGTGATGTCATTCTTTTGTAAAGATGGATTTTGGGGTTATTGTTATTTAAAAAAAAATCAAAATAAATACTACCTGAAAATCAGCACAGAACAAAGGAGGGTGATAGAGTTCAATCAGACTGCAAGGTTTTCAATGTACTGTGCAAACAAGTATGTAGATCCCAATAGGCAATACTTGTAGTTAAGAATTAAGTAAAATATGGTTTTCTTTTTTCTTTGTGTGTTTGTTTAAAAACAGCTCCTAATATATTAGGATGAGAATGCTTATTAAATGCCTAGACCCATCTACTTGGCACGTGAGACTGCATGCCTTTAATCCCAGCGTGTGGGAGGCAGGTGAGACCGTCAGTCTGCTTCTGGTTTAGGAGTGCTTTGAAAAAAAATTACTAAGAGATTCATCGGCTGTGACCCAGGAAAGTTTGGGTAGCTTTGGATTAGATTATCTTTAAGATGTGCTCAAACTGGTTGATAAACGACAACTTCTAAGTTCAGAAGCATTCTCTGGCTATGGTTAAAGGCTGACAGCCTGGACCTGAACCCGAGAGGAAGAGGAAAACTAAGTGAGGGGTGACGTCTCAGATCACGGCCATCTGGGTCTAAGAGCTCTACACGGGACTGCACCCACAGTGTCCCCTGACTACTCTTAGACCACGATCTGGATCATCTTCTGGGGAAGTATGTGTCCTTCCCGTTTTCAAATTTAAAGTTAGGTCAGTTAGGAATAGCTAATCCTGGCTGAGGGAGCTGTTTGCTGGGTCCTGAGATGAGTCCCAGCCAAGGGACTAAGCAGGGAGTTGTTCTTGGCAAGCCAAACTGGGGCTTGGGATATGATTTCCTAAAGAACAGTGTAAAGTACTATAGTCAACCAACCCAACTTTTAGAATTTGTCAAACGTTCAAGAATGTGTGTGAAATTCAGACTTTTGGCTTCCTGTGGATAAAAGGCCCAAGTGACTAACCAGGATCTTTTCCTGGAAATGGTTGATAACAGAGTCACTGCATTCACTGCGAGGCCTTTCTTGCAATGCCTTCCCCAAACTATCAACTATATGAGGCCAACATCCTCTAGCAAACACCCCATCAAAACCCTGAGAAAGTCAACAAGCCTCAATGTGCAGATAAGTTTGCTGATTAGAAGGAGGGAACTGTGTTTATATTAAGAGGCTTGGAATGGTTTAATGAAAATATTAACCACAGGCTGCAAGTCTGTGTAGCATTTCTTTGGTTTCTCAGTCACACAAGAGTCCATCCCAAGTGTGAAAACTACCATCTTGCAAGATGTCAGTTGAAGAACAGATCCGACAATTGGCTTTCCTCTCCAGTTGTTCAGGGGCCCGTGGGGTTGGTGCTCAGCCCTAAGACACAAGGTGGGACAAATGCTTACACGCATCCTGTGTATTTCCATGCTGAGTTTGAATTTCTTCTTCTTCTTCTTCTTCTTCTTCTTCTTCTTCTTCTTCTTCTTCTTCTTCTTCTTCTTCTTCTTCTTCTTCTTCTTCTTCTCCTTCTCCTCCTCCTCCTCCTCCTCCTTCTCCTCCTCCTCCTCCCCCCCTCCTCCTCCTTCGCCTCCTCCTCCTCCTCCTCCTTCTTGGTGCACTGGTGGGACAAATGCTTACAGCACATACATCCTGTGTATTTCAATGCTGAGTTTGAATTTCTCCTCCTCCTTCTCCTCCTCCTCCTTCTTCTTTTCCTTCTCCTTCTCCTTCTTCCTCTTCCTATTTTTCTCCTCTTTTTTTTTTTTAATTGAGACAGGGTCTCTCTACATAGCTCTGGTTGTACTAGAACTCACTATGTAGAATTCCACCTCGCAGAATTCAGACTCATAGAGATCGACCTGCCTCTGCCTCCCAAGTGCTGGGATTACAGCTCTGTGCCTCCTAACCCAGCCTATAGCTGTCTTATTTTTTCTGTGTTTCTGCTTCTCTTCTATAACAGATAAAGCTAGCATTTTCTTATGCTAAAGAAAAGGCTATAAAAATTTAATTTCTCTACAAATACTTTTTGATGGTATTCTCTATAGTAGATCATTATGTGAAGTGAAATTAGCCAGACTTGATTTTCAGGTGCCGAATCAGGTTTAAATGAATGTTTATGTGCGTGTGTAGGACATGGACGTAGAGAGGGACTAGAAGGTGATAAGAGCTATGGGGGATGCAGAATAAGAGACAGTAAAGGAATGTGTGACATGGAAGCGGGGGAAGCTGCTGGGAGGAAGGAGACTGTGAGGGGTGGGGTGGAGGAGACAGTGGGGGACAAATAAGAACAGAGTACAATTATGTATGGATGAAAATGTCGTAACAAATCACATTTATTTGTATACAAACCAAAGAGTATTTTAAAAAATAATTTCGAGGCTGAAGATGGTAGCGCACTTGCTTAACTAATTCCTGGGTCCCATCCTCAGCAATGCATAAAAATGGGCATGGTGGTCCATGATGGCCCATCCCAGCATTCGGGACAGGGAGGCAGAAGGAACAAATGTTCAAGGTCATCCTCAGCTACACAGTAAGTTCAAGACAAGCCTGGGCCACATGGACATGCCTAAAAACATTAATTCAGGAAATCAATGGTTTTTAAAAGAAGGAACGTTGTGGGGTGGAGGAGACGGCTGAGTCAGTAAACGCCTGCTGCATAAACATGAGGATCTCAGTTAGGGTCCCTGGAACCCACATAAAAGCCAGGTGCGGTGTGTCACAGGGGCTGGGCATAGAAACGGGAGGATCCCTGGAGTTCACCAGCCAGCAGGTATAGCTGAATTAATCTCCAGATTCAGTGAGAGAGCCTGTCTCAAGAAAAGAAGGTGGAAAGTGCTGGAAGGTACCTGATGTTGACCTCTGGCTTTTGCATATATACATGAACACATGTGCACTTGCACCCACATATGCATGTACACACAGCGGCACAAACACATACATACACCACACACACACACACACACACACACACACACACACACACACACACACACTATATTTTGGTAGGAAGGAAAACCAGCGAATTTAGATGAGTTCTTGGGTTCTCTGCCTAAGCTATGATCTTTGTTGTTTAACTTGTGTATTGCGGTTCTCTCATCCATCCAGCACCGAAAATTCTATCGGCTGCGTGTAGTACCTATCCCATAGCCATGTCCAATCCTGTGGTTCTTAGTCCTCAGAGATTCATATATTTTATTTCTTGTGTGTACGCCTTCTCAGCCCTTTTAAGTGTATTTCTAGAAATTTCCTGTTTAGATTTAGAATGGGCTCTAAAGTGTTGCTGGCTATACAGAGGACAGATACAGCCGTGACAGAGCATGTGTGGGGTGATTAATGCCTGACTGGAGTAACAGTCCTGCACGCAGGCCACTCGGTGCTTTGCCACTCACTGATATGCCTTGAGTTCTGGCTTTTTAGAATGGCAGATGAAATTACTTAGTCAGCGAGTTGAGGAACCCTTCCTGCTGCTGCTGCCTCTGCCTCCCTTCCCCCACTCCTTACGTTTCCAACTGCCTGTCACTGCTGACCTTAGTAATAACCTCATATCCTCAGCAGTTTGGCAACACATAAGAATGAATGTTTCCAGAAAAACATCAGTGCATTCTCAGTTCCTTGCCCTGCTCCCAGTCCAAGATACAATGTGAGAATAATGCAGAATTATTGAGCTGTTGAAAGACAGCGCTGCAGAATAAGGGTAAGATCTATTGTAATCCTGGAGTTCTGCAGGACGAGAAAGTAAGGCCTTGGCGTCCAGCAAAGCCATAAGCACGCACAGGGAAAAAGTTGTAATTAGTAGCCGAGCGTGAGTAACGCTGGAGAACACAGGGATGCCTGCTGGAGCTGAAGTGCTGTTTAGAAGCCAGCTCGTTTGCTACAACTGCTATGCGCTGCATTCTGCCGGGATCAGTATAAACTTGGGTTACACATCCCAGGAGACCCACACATGAAAGCTTTTCGGTGTCTGGGGATTAATCAAGATCGCACCATCAGGCGAGCGGCGCTCTGTGTGTTGTGCGCGTTTTCTCGGTGATTTTCCTACTTGGCTTGCTCCGGGCCTGCCTGTTTTCCCTCACTCTCTGCTGGGCCTTTAGACAGTGCCGTCTCTGACAGCAAGCTGGATAAATCATCAACTGCATGCTGATGAGCTGGCTCTGCCTCTGTTTAAGTCAGGGTAGCCATGGAGTCTGGGAATGGCGGGGTAGCGGATGCGTCACCTCCCGCCTTCCCTCCCTTTGCTTTTATCTGGGACTTTCCCATTCTCAAACTCTCTTCCGCTGTGTCCTCAATTTAGGACACTTTTCTTTCCTTCATCTTTTATTCCAGCAAAATAACTGTTCTATTGTCCCGACATTTTTTTTATACTGATTTTAGTCCGTTCATTTTTCATAAGAAAGAAAGCAAAACTAAACAAACAAACAAAAAAACCAACAACAAAAAACAGCGTAGAAAGTCCACTCATTCTCATTCTCAGACAAGAAGCAATGTCCACAAATTCAGTTTCCATATAAGCTAATAATAAGGAAAAAAACTTATTTCCCAAATGTGTTTGGAGAAACACATTTCCACTTTCAGGATAATGTGCATTGCAGATCTCCAGAAGGACACTGCACGATCCCTTTGCCAAGTTTCAGATGGTGACTCCTTGGTTCCAAAAAGCTTTCAGTAGTGTGCTTTGGTCCAGCCTCAGAAATATTTCCATCTTCTATTTACCTGCTACTGAAGTGGTAATTAAGCTTTATGGTCAACTTGGTAGATAGTTATAATGTCAGAGAATCACAAACGTCACATCTTTTAAAAAATGATTTATTTATTTTTATCTTATGTGCACTGGTGTTTTGCCCGCCTGCATGTCTGTGAGGGTGTCGGATCCCCTGGAGCTGGAGTTACAGACAGTTGTGAGCTGCCATGTGGGTGCTGGGAATTGAATCAAGGTCCACTGGAAAAGCAGTCAGTGACCTTAACCCCCGAACCATCTCTCCAGCCTCTTCACATCTTTTTGTTTTGTTTATTTGTTTGAGACAGGGTTTCTCCATGTAACAACACTGGCTGTCCTGGAACTCAGAGATCTCACCCGCCTCGGCCTCCTGAGTGCTGGGTTTGAAGGTGTGCTCTACCACAGCCCGCTTCCCTTCACATCTTTTTAATAGTCAATATTGTGCAAAAGGTTGGCTGGATTTATTACAATTTGAACATGCTATGAGCTGTGGAATTTTTTTAAACTGGAAACCGTCTTTCTTCAAATTTATCCTCACATTTGCTTTAAGAAAAAGTGCAAAATAGATGTGTTACAGAAGGCTAGCGCCCTCCCATCTTATTTCTTTACTATTTTGTGTGTAATAGGAAGAAGTAGCTGAGCCATGGATACAAATACAGAATTTTACCTGCCAATATGAGTCTTGTGATTTGTCAATATTTCAGAACATTGCTCTTGGGGCCGAGCATGTCACATTAGTATACAATGAAGCGTCCTTTCTCTCCTCAAATATGTTCTGTATCATGACCATGCCCCAGTCAAGGGCCCAGTCATCAACTTTAAACCCGCAAGGTCACCTGGTCATCTTGTGATTACAGCAGCAGCTTCGCTGCTGGTAATTGTCCTACAGCTGTGGCAGGTCAATGGAAAATGTTCTTTAAACGCCATAAGCATCTGATTGTGCAATACCGAAATGAGACTCATTGATTATTCGCACTGCTGGCTGGCCAAAGCTGGGGAAGTAATTAGGGCTTTTTGTGTGGATTATCCACTGAGAAAAGGTCAAATAACTACAAACAGTGCCAGGAGAGAGGAGCCACCAAGGACCAGAGCATCCGTGATCAGTTAAGAAATGCTAAGGCAAGTCTTAATAATGACGCGCTGATGCCAGGCTCTGCAGAATGTGATCGTCTGTCAGAGAAATCCAATGAAGCATGAGTGATGGCTACTTTTTCCCTAGGAAGCTGGCTTCAGGTCCCTGATGCCCATCAAACAGGTTTGTCAGGGAAACCAGACTGAGAAGAATTTAAAAAGCAGGGCTTGCCACCTCCTTTTTCTTTCTTTAAGTCCAGAATGGTGGCTAGCAACCATTTCCCCCCCATCTCCCCATCTACAACACAGAGTATTGTTTTTCATGTTTGTGATGAGATATCTCATCAAGTGGGATTTGAAGCTGTTCATTTGCGGACTCGGATTAGGAGTGTGGAAAAAGAATTGCCCTGAGCCACAACAGTTCTGTTCATAGAAACAGTGTTAAGCATAGGCTTCAGTTTACTCAGGTATTTTTCATGTTTTCCAAGTTTTAGGATATTTCTTCCAAACCCGCCTCTAGTCCCACAGCTCAGTGATGCCCGAAATTCTGAAGGGAAGTCTTTTTTTTTTGCATCCTCTTAACTGATGGGCTTTTATGAAACAAGCTTTTCTTTGGAAAGGCGGCAATTTGGCCATTTTCATCCAAGTAGAAAACACTAAAAAGTTAGAGTTTGAGATGGTTTTAGGTAAACTATATCTGGAAAGTAAAAGAACTGGTTGGAGGTACCCAAAGCAAACATTCATGGGGTACTTCCTAACTTGGCCTGAGACAGAATGTTGGGGAAAATACAGGGAGTAACAAGAACACCGACTTTATGTGTTCAAATCCTGGTCATGACTGTGAGACATTTAGCAAATCACTTGATTTTTCTCAGCCTTAGTAGAGGGTGAACAGTCTGAGAATGTCTTATCAGAAGCCAGTGAAGAGGTTGGTAAATAATGACCTAATGCAGAAAAACAGAGGCTCTGAAGACCACCCTGTCTTCATAGATTGTACCTTCCAAGACCACTGGAGAGATGGCTCAGTGCCAAAATGCTTGTGCACGCATAGGGACCTCATCCCAACCACCAGTGTAAAGAAGCCAGGTGTGGTAGTGCTTACCTGGGGAGGCGGAGGCAGACGATCTCCAGTGCCTCCTGGCCAGCAAGTCTAGCTACATTAGTGAGTTATGAGTTCAATGTTTGCACACGTATACACACACAGGGAGGGAGAGAGGGACAGAGGGACAGAGAGGGAGAGAGAGAGAGAGAGAGAGAGAGAGAGAGAGAGAGAGAGAGAGAGAGAGAGAGAGAAGAAAATAAAAAAAAACAGGTTGTAACCAATGACTTTCAGAGTATCTTGGGGACACACTGGCAGATTCAAAGTTGGGTCCTCTGGT
Source organism: Peromyscus eremicus (assembly GCF_949786415.1). Taxonomy (NCBI): domain Eukaryota; kingdom Metazoa; phylum Chordata; class Mammalia; order Rodentia; family Cricetidae; genus Peromyscus; species Peromyscus eremicus. Next base: position 68,047,456 of record NC_081418.1, on the reverse strand, counting down.
CTCCACTATCTGTCCTCATACTTTTTTTCCCCTCTAGGGCTGAACTCCAGAATCCATGAAGCTGTAGTCATGTTTGAATGGATCTTAAGGAACACCCATACAGAAGGACCTTCACACTTACTGGTGGAATTTTTGACATTGTAACAAACCAAAAGGTATTTTAGAACAGGCACCCAAATTAATTGCCCAGCAGAGCATCGGCCTTTTTCAGCCTTTGGGACTGGAAGCTTCCAGGAAAGGCAGCAAGGACTGTGATGGAAGCAAAAGACAATGAAGTGTGCTCAGCAAACAAACACGTGGCACCAAGTAAGGCTCGACCACATGGACGCGTGTCCAATCCTGGGCAAGCAAAACTTGACTTTGAATGTTGCTGGACTTCTGTTTTGACAGCGTTAGTTTTATGTTCTGCAGGCCGAGCAGTCTGCTGTTCTTCAGGAATTCCCCTTCCTCCATCCTCAGTCATTTAAACAGGAGACTTTCTTGTCGTGCCCCCACCCACTTCAGACCCAGGATGCACTGTGGGAAGCAAAGCCGGAATGTCCAGGAACTCTGAAAGTTCCATTCTCCCAGGTACCTTCCCGGACACCTTCTACACTGTTCTAGCACAAACCTTCATCACTCAGCTCTGGGAGGAGAAAACGGAGCCAGTGAGAAGAAGGCAAGCGTCCATAATTGCCCTGACCCTTATTTTTAAGACTAGGAGTGTAAAGACACATTAAATTATTTTTATTTTTTGTGTTCATTTACATAGGAAAGAAAAGCTTTTGTATTTCTTATTTGCATTACTATGGTTTGTGGGGAAAGCGATGTCCTAGACAATCCAGCGGTTTGTCCCTGACACTGTTGGGCCACAGCAGCTGGAGCTTTGGAGAGTGTTTTTCTGCAGCCGCCATACCTGTGTCTCTGGGCTGATGGAGGAGGTGAGTGTCTGGGAGCAGCAGAGGCAGAGTGATTGAGAGGAGGAGGGAGACATTGAGGGACCAACAGAAGATGCCTCATCTGGTATTCTAGCCTCCAAACATTGTTTTTAAAAACAGAATAAGAATCTTTTTTTTTTTTTTTTTGATTTTTTTTTGAGACAGGGTTTCTCTGTGTAGCTTTGCGCCTCTCCTGGAACTCACTTGGTGGCCCAGGCTGGCCTCGAACTCACAGAGATCCGCCTGGCTCTGCCTCTCGAGTGCTGGGATTAAAGGCGTGCGCCACCATCGCCCAGCCAGAATAAGAATCTTGTTCAGATATAATTTACACACCATAAAATCCATGTTGTTAAGCTACACAATTAGAGTTTTAGTATATCCACAGGATTATTTTCACTTTAGAGTTTTGGAACATTTTTTTTTTTTAATTACCAAAATAAACCTGAACCCATTACCAGTAATTCCTCATTTTTCTTACCCTGCCCCCATCCCCAAGCCCTGGCAACCAGTAATTTACATTCTGACTCTGTGGATGTGCCTGCTGTCAGCATTTTACATAACTGAGATCACACAACACAAGCTGTGGGGTGTGTGTGTGTGTGTGTGTGTGTGTGTGTGTGTGTGTGTGTGTGAGAGAGAGAGAGAGAGAGAGAGAGAGAGAGAGAGAGAGAGAGAGAGAGAGAGACTTTTTTTTTGGCTTGGCATAATGTTTTCCTATGCTGTAGTAAGTGTCTGTACTTCACTCTTATAATGTCTAATATTCTATTTATCTATATTCAAGTAAACCTTTCATTTGGTATAGCTAGCTTGATCAAAGCAGGAAGATATGCAGCTTCCTATTGTTTATGTTCTAGTGTGGGATCATCCCAGCTTAGAACAGAAGTTTAGTCTATGGGCATTAGAGATTGGCAAAACCCAGGCAGTGAAACAGGCCGAGGGCATGAATAGAGTCCGTCTTCCAAGAAGGGATTCCAGAAAGCTACATCAGAGGTCTGATTGGGCACTGGGGATGTGAGGCAGAGGACAAGGATGAAGGACCAGAGGGCTTTATGCAGGTATTCCAGCCTTACTTTGCTATAGGCAGCAAGACGGTTCCTAATGAGGCTAAGTAGGGGTAATTGGTGCCTGGTACAGAGCAAGTCCTGCGGGGGAGAAGAGGGTCACTTCTCTAAGATGAGGATTCGCTCCCTCAGAGTCCCAGCAGTGATTTTTATGAGGGTCACAAGGCTGCTGAGTGGGAGCATTTTGAGTCTTCTGGAAGAGGACTGGGTTTGCCATTAAATCTCCTATACCAACTTCTCCCCCTGGCATCACTCAGGATGATTTCCCAGAAATGCACCTCTGCACATTTCTCTAGTGAACCTGGAAAGAACCTTTATTATTTCAAATAGCAAAGTCTCCTCTAGATGAGGAGATGCTGTGGAACTGGAGTTCAAGGAGGGGCCTAATAGAGAGAAATTTGGGACAAGCATAAATTTGGAGATTTGGAGGGATTACGTGTGTGTGTGTGTGTGTGTGTGTGTGTGTGTGTGTGTGTGTGTGTTCATGCATGTCATGTGGAGGCCAGAGGTCAACCTCAGGCATTGTTACTCAGGATCCATCTCTCTAGTTCTCTGAGGCAGGATCTGTCGTTGGGACTTGGGGCTCACCAAGCAGGAAGGCCTCCCTGTTTGACCCCTGCTGCTAGGATTTCAAGCTCTCACGAACATGCCCAGCTTTTCAGATGGATTCTGGGGATCAAACTCAGGTTCTCATGTTTGTACAGCAAGCAGTTTGTTAACTTAGCCGGCTCCCCAGCACCCAACCTCACCCCATCATTTGCGTTCTTTCCGTGTTCTGGAAAAAAACAATCTAGAAGTCAGAAGCCGACTTTAGTCACACAACTAGTAAGTAGGGAGTCCTAAATTCAAAGTCTGTGCTCTGAAGAGATGGGCTTAGAGACCTAACCTCTCCAAATCGAAGGAGTAAATGAGAGCACCGATCCAAACACCCAACCGGAGCATTAATCCTCTAGGGAGTGTGCAGATGTTTAGGGCTGTCTGCAGACACCACCCTCCAGTTTAATGCTAACAGGAGAGGTTTCACAGGGGAGAATTTTGTGGGGCTCAAGCAGGTTCTTGAGTCTCTCTCCAATAGGAGCTCCGAGGACAAAGCTCTCAGGAAAACGAGGACACGGGAGATCATCACGGCCGACTTCTCCTTTGTCTGAGGCTTTTGAACTCATCCTAGGAGCAGCGCCTCGCCTCCGCAGAGGAGTAAACACCTGGGAACCTCACCTTACGTTGAAAGTTCTGCCTCTTACAGGTGGTAGAAATGAAGCGTGCTTGTTTGAACATCCATTTTTACCCCCGTTTTGCTTTCTGTACATTTTTGTAGAAACCGAAAAGCTTTTATTCTGAGCAGTTAGTGACCTTGACAAAAGCTGGCTTTCCTCTGCAGAAGTTTTGAAGTCGGAGCGGTCAGATGGACACACCTGATTAATATTTTCTTCACACCCAATTCTCTGCTGTTTATTTTGACTTGCATAACTTGCCTGCATTAGCTTGTACCGACTCTTGCTGCCAGCAGAGCATTCGGTAGTAATTTTTTTTAAAAAAATTTTTTTATGGCAGCCTTCATACAAAAGTAATTCATGGTATGGAATGAGCCAAGTTAACACACTAAAAACTAAAAAGGACCCTTGTTTACTCAAGACTGAACTGCAGGAAGACTCCAAGACACTGTCCTTCCAGTGCCAAGCAGTGAACCATCTAAAGGCTATTTACGACGTCTGGACTTCACCAACGAGTGCTTCTGTAGACAAACTGCACAGAGAATGTGGAAGAATTCCTTTTCCCTTTCGCTTTCGAATAGATTCTGAAAGCACAGGAGGTCCCACTGGCTGAAGCATGGCTTTCTTTTCACAGGGTAATTGGCTTGGGAGTGGAAGAATAACCTGTTTGTTGGGGGAAATTCTATCCTTTTTAAATCTAGTTGAAATACCATTCTTCTCAGTCAAGGTCAAATACTGTGGCAGGTTCTTGCTACCTGGGGCCAGTGGGATGGGGTAGGGTGGGAGCAGCACTAGGCAACATACTTAAGGATCTGAGGGTGTGGTTCTACACCTTTCTGTGCAGTCATAAATTAGCCCCTTGTTCCAAGATTCGTTTCCTTTAGAGAGGAAGTACATGTGAATTTCCCACCTATATTTAAAGGACTTTTGTTCCATATGCAAAACATAGAGCAAACTTAGAATAAAAATTTCCATTTGTACGCTTATGCATCAAGTATGCAAAGGCTGGATTCAAAAGCTAACAGAACAAACAATAAGCACCCTGTCAAAGGGTGCTCACTGGCGCTTGGCTCTTGAAATAACCGAGTTTCACTGCCAAGACACTGCACTGGCCTGCACATGCCACGCTAGTTCTGAGTTACTTAGTCACAAGGACCTACAGCAGAAATTTGTAATCAGAAATAAGCTTTAACTTAGGAACCTTTCCTTCCAATGATCCCCTATAATAAATTAGCCTACAACACAACCAATCTTATCAAAAAGGTACCATAGATGAGAAGAGGCACATGTATTCATTTGCAGGAAACCCGTCCTTGGAGAGTGAACTATACTCATGTTGTAATCAGCCACTTAGTGATTGGTGGCTGGGGTGGTGACATCTGAGGGGATGCTTCAGACTACGTTGGTACAAGAACAAAGACCCACGGAACCAGCAGCCTTCTGATGGTGGGTTGAGACCTCCTCAGTCTCTGAAAACACTGTTATTGGATTGGGGTGATGATTGTACATCTCCCATCCCCCACATATGGAAGATGGATCATATAAGTCTCCCCCACATTCAGAAGAAGGATCATATCAAAAATGTGAATGAAAAGTGGCAAACACAAAAACCCTTTCAGAACCATGCAACATGTCTTCCCCTGTCTCATGTCTAATAGTTTCTTTGTGAGACTCCAAATGAAAGAAAAGAATGTGTTTCTCCCCCAGACTTACAGGTGGTAACTACTGGACCATTTTTAAATACTTGTAATTAGGACTTAGTCATAATGTTTTAGAAGTTGTTTAACAAAAGTGACCAGCCCTCCCTTAGCAAAACGTAGTTTAGACATTGGAAAGGTCATCCCTCACTTATTGCTGGAAAAAGTACAAGATGTGTGGGTAGAGCATCCATTCTCTCTTCTAGAGGCTAGCTTGGCTGTCTTATCCAGTAAAGTCACCGTCCAAATCCCATTACCCATCCCTACCAGTCAGTTCCCATGTTCTGCTCCCTGGTGCTCAAGATGCCAAACACGCTGGGCTACTTTCCACCTTGACTTGTCTCAGGCTAAAATTCCACAACACCTCACGACTACCATTCTGACTGTCATTATTATCAGAGACAGAGCCTCTCTGTGACGCCCAGCTTGTCCTGCCTCAGGCTTTGGAGCGCTGGAATTACAGGCATGCAACTTCACACTGGCTCTCAGCATCTGACGCTTTCTTTTTCTCAGAGAGCGATTCAGGGTGGCCTGGAATTTGCAGCGACTCCTCTGCTTTGGCTTCCCCAGTGTTCTGATTACAGCGTGACTCTAGTCTGTGCAGACCCAGCTGCACCCTGCTCTTCAGGTCACTATCTACTGTGACGACTGGTCGTCTAGATGTAGAGGTGATGAGCTTTGCAGACCTCCTCCCTGGTTCTGTCCTGTGTACAACATCTTTTGAGCACGTATAAGAAACTACGTATCAAAACACTAGAAAGTGGTTATGCCTGTCATCTCTATCCTAGCCCTGGAGAAACTGAGATATACATTTGTATGTGACTTTCCCAAGGATGCACAAACTGAGAAGTAGCTAGGTTACAAGCCAAAAGATTCCACACAGAGCCCGTGCACTATGCTTCCACCCCACGACTTCCTCAGTAGTAACATTTATAGAGTTCTCATGACGGGCCAGTATTATGGTAAGTAATTTGACACAGTATCCCATTGCTAAAACTGCCCTATAGTGTTAATGCCTGGACTTTTAAAAAAGACTCAGTTTTCCTTTTCTGTAAAATGAGGCTATGATGACAATAAGCTTGTTCTGACTTAGTACCTCATCATGCCTGCAATTGGACATGTGAGGATGCTCTAACGGCTTACATCTCATTCTCATTTGGAAGTACGCTGCTGAGAATTCGTGGTACTCACTTTTGTGTCTCCAGCATGGAGTGTGGAGTGTGGCACCAAGGAGACATCCATAAATGTCTTGAGGAATGAATGAATACTTAAGTCGTTCAGATGGTAGAGACAACAGTGTGACAGTGTCATGAAAACTTGTTTTGCAAATGCAAACCTGGTTAATGGCAACCACCACTGGAGTGTGAGGAAGACGCTCCCTTTCCTGGGGATGATGAATATTTTCACAGTGGTCTTCTGCATCCTTGTCTTTGCCTATGCTACTCAGCCAGAAGCACACTGTTTCTGACTATTTCCAGGGGAGGAGAAGGTCACTTTCTTCTGAAGATCTATGTCTCACTTAAAGGGTTTATCTAATCTACTTTTGGATTAAGTTTTCCTGTTGTAGATGCCAAGAATGGCCAGTCTTTCTCTATAAAGTGAGAATGATGAATAAAGCATGCGGATGTCATGCAAGCGGGTCGAATAAAGTGCTGTCAGTGACGACTTGAGATGCTTACTAGATTATAATTTATAACTATTTTATTGTATGGGTGTTTTGCCTGCACATGTCTGTACATCACTTTCATTCTTGGTTCCTGCAGAGGCCAGAAAAAGGCATCAAATCCCCTGGGACTAGAGTTGCTATGTGGGTGTTGGGAATAAATCCCTGGTCCTCTAGAAAAGCAGCTAGTGCTCTTAACCACCGAGCAATCTCTCCAGCCCAGCTCAGGGTACTACTTCAAGTTGTGTGGAAGACTGGAAGACCAATAACTCTACAGGGCATTGATCTTTTTGGAAGTGGCATCCTGTATTTTATTTATTTGACAGGTACAATTGGGTTCTGTTTTTGAGAATCTGATGGACACAGTCTTACCTTCTTTCAGGAAAACCATCCTCTCAGCTACGATAGCTGAGTTTTGTCTGCTAAGGCATTCCACCAGTACGGACACTCTTAGATTTTCATAAACTTTCTGGAAATGATGTGTCCACTTAGGCCTGAACTTGAAACAGTCGGAGAAAGAAATAAAAATTCACCAGGTTGTGCATCAAAGTCCTGGGAGTCTCACCTTAATAAAACCCCAGAGCAGAGTGACATGGCAAGTTTCAGGTGTTCAATCAATGCCCTTCAAATAAATGGATGAAAATCTGAAGTTGTGGAATAGATCGATGAAGATGTGATCACTTACACTCCCTGAAGGTTTGTCTGCGCATGTGCTTATGATGCTGACATTAAGTATGGATTTTCTCCTTACTAGTATCAAGGAATAAGAATGTGTGGTTTTTCTTCTGAAGTTACTTAGCCATTCCCCTCTACAGGATTGCACACACCACCTCGACAACTTGTCGCCTGCCCGTCACGTGTGTGGTGGAAGAGAGGGCTTCTCGTTCTTAGATGTTCGTAAGTGCCAACATCTCATTTCTTTAAAAAAATAAAATAAAAACCTGCTGGACCACCCCTTGTACAGATTTAAAGTGTGCTGTAATGTGTTATGACTTAGCATATGTAGCTTTCCTCCAACATCTGTATCCTGATTTGCAGTCTAATAAACCTCCCTGCTGCAGATGGCATGTGCATGGTTGTTCTGAGGTGCAATGCATCACCACAGCATTTCCAAACACAAAGCAATAATGTATTCAATTAAGGGAGGAAATAAAACATTGGGCTGTTTCTTATAATAAATCTTTTACTAAGTTCCCACATCATATGTTTGCTGAGGAAATAATACATGCCATTCAGACTAAGGGTTATTGTAGACTGCTGAGGGAAACATGAAATTCTGGAGGCTTCAGCAGTCCTGGGAACCCCTGAAACATGGAAAGTGTACAAATTAGAAAAGGATGTAATATGTGACTAATGATACCTCTTGGGATACCTTTGCAACCCATATTTACTGTTATGATCGCCAGGTTCATTTAAGCTACAGGAGTTGAAAAGCAATACCCTTGTAAGTGAGAAACACCTCTGTGTTCATTAGATGTGGCTGTAATTTAAGCTCTGAAGGCTTTTCTCCTCGATGTCATTCTTCATACTCCTGGAAATGTGGTACTTGAACTTCTAATAAAAGTGGTCCATATCATGACCATGTAATCTACAGTTCCTGGAAAGCACACTTACACCTCCACATCTGTCGCCGGCTCTGGGACTGAACAGAAACCTAATTCACCCCAGATGTTGCTCCAAAGAAAATTCTGGAGCAATGCTGCCAGTCTTAGGATTTTCTAAGCATCATGGCCCAGGCAAGGGTATGGGTATTCAGTCCAGAGTTCCCAACTCCTAATGTTGGAGACTTTTTTTTATCTATTATGCTAAGAAAAAGAAAATTACTGGATTCTGTAAACTCTGAAGCCCACCTCCATTTATGAGGAAAAGGGTGGCTATTGTGACATTATTTAGACAGATGGTTCCAGGTCTTTCTGTTGTCAACATCTCAAAGAGAAATGATGGTCTGCTGTCTTCAGAAAGCAGCATTCCCTTGTACCATAGGACAGCTTACACAGCGGTTTCTTTTTTAAAAAAAAAATGATGTGTACATGCATGGCTTGGATTACTGGTCACCAGAATAGCCTTTAATAGAACAACACAATTAGGCAGCCTGTTTATTTCTGATAATACTGTTTTTTGTTTGGGTGCTTGCTTTTGTTTTTTGTTTCTGTTTTTTGGGTAGAGTTTCATGCAGCTCTGGCTGGTCTTGAACTTTCTATGTAGCTAAGGAAGATCTCAAACTCCTGATCCTCCTTCCTTCACCTCCCAAGTGCTGGGGTCGCAGGTGTGATCCACCTCACTCAGCTTCTGATGACACTTTTGATACTGCAATCACACTCTTTGTTTCTTAGCTTTAGGTTTCAAAGGCCAATTCCCTGCTCTTCAGGGATGGACTCTTGCTATAGAATCAGTGTCCCTATCCCATGTAAATGCTTGATTTCAGGCTCTGGGAATGGAGAAAGTTCAACCATAGAACAGGATTGTCTACAGTACGTAGAAATCAAGAAGGCTAAATTTCATGCTGACCTATTTGTAGGTCCTTTTTCCCCCCTTTTTGCCGCTTAGGCTCATGCATCTCTTGGGGACTTGCTAGTCATCTTCTTGACCTGTGAGGTCCACCAGGTGTGTGGGGTGGCTAGTCTACACAGTGGAGGTTTGTCTGATGTTGCAGCACAAAGCGGGCCTTGGTAGGCACATTGTGCCTTAGGAATGGTGATGGTCTCTGTGAAGGGAGACCATTTCCTATGATGTCAGGTCATGCACAAAAACCAGTCTGTCTAGGCTCAGTTGGTATAACTACTCATAAAAATCGCCACTTAATAAGAATATCTCCAATATTTATTAAGGGAACAGCGTGAAAATAGTCATATGAAAGATAGCTTTGACCTTTGCAAAACTACTGTTAAAGACATTGTTCACTGAATATTAAATAATTGATCAGAAACGCATCCATCCAACAGCCTTTTGAAAGGTGTCTCCTGACAGCCCAATGTGGCTCTCTGTTAAACGCTGGGATTTAACCATTTGTGGAATTCTCACTCCTGGGTTGACTACGAAGAAAATAACTAGGTTCCCTGCTTTGCAATTCTGTCAACCCCCTACCCCCAGTTTCCTGATCTGTATTCCTACCCTGTCCTTCTGTGGTGGTCTGTGGAATGGTTGGTGACATATGAATTTCTGAGTTTGGATACAAAACTCAGTGTGCCCATGTACTCACTTGCATTTTCTGGGGAAGGAGTGAGACCGAATACATTCTTCCTTCTGGAAGTGTAGGATGAAACAAACCCTTCCCTGCACAAACTGCTTTTGGCCGGTGTTTGATCACAACAGAAACCTAACTACAACAATATCAAATAGCAAAAAAAAAAAAAAAAAAAGACAACAAAAACCCAATGCAAACCAAACCAAAACAATGAATTTTCTCTGTTTAGTCTAGGGACAGCTTCAATGTAACATAGGTGCCTAGCATGCGTGTGTAAAGCCCTGGGTTGGATCTATGCCCCGGAGAAAAAATATCACAGAGATAAATACATCGACACATTGTGTCGTTAAGTACTCAGTCTATTATTAGAACTGACTTTGGAACTGATAAGATGGCTCAGCGAGTAAAGACACTGGAGTCCAAGACTGACACCTAGAGCTTGGTTCTCGGGACCTGTATGGTGGAGGGAGACTGTCTACTCCTGTAAGTTGTCCTCTGAACTCTAATTCACACATCATGCACCCTCCATAAACAAATCTAATACCGTTTTAAAGTGATTATATAGAGTGCTCCCGCCCCCAGAACAGTGGTTCTCAACCTAGGGTTGTAACCCCACTGGGAGTCAAATGACCTTTTCACAGGGGTCACATATCAGATATCCTGCATATCAGATATTTACATTATGATTCATAACAGTCGCAATGCAATAATGTTATGGTTGGGGTCACCACAACATGAGGAACTGTATTAAAGGGTCGCAGCATTGGGAAGGTTGAGAAGCACTGCCCTAGAACTAAGGGACTGATAGCAATGACAGCGGAGGGCACATTTCCGTGTGAAAATAGAATCTGGTGGCTTTTCCCTTCTTATTTTTCTCTTAAGAAGGAACAATTTTGGCAAATCTGTCTGAGAGTACCCGATACAGTGTACTCTCTAAATTCTGTACGGAGAAGACAGCCATAGACAATTCCTGGACCTCATGACATTGATACATATTGACCTCGGGGTTGAAGAGCTCCACTTTGGTGTACATATTAATGTGGGATTTTAAAGACAACCCCACAGGACTTGCTTCGCTAATTTGGGAACTAGATAAGTCCAATAAAATGAAAATTTATGCAGAGAAGAAGCCTTGATGAGAAAGGGTCTCTGGAGACTAAGTACTAACACCAAGCTACAGGAGCAGCAGGTATAGTATGCCCAGAACTCAGGGTCTTCCATCTGATTTTTCCAAAATACCTTTTACGAGCACGTCATGAACTACATGAGACACCAAGCCCACTCTTTGGGGAGTAGAAAGACAGAGTTGACAGATGTAGTTATTTGCCAGGAACAACCATGTGAATTTATAAATATTTTACAAGTACAGCTTTCAGAAGAATGACTTTTACTGCCATATTAATGCAACCTTGCAAATTTATAGCTTGGGCACTTGTGGGTTATGAATGTCCACTATTCCAGGCTAATGCCAAGAACATGTTTTATGTTTTAAAATTCTTTTTCCTCCTCTGATCACAGACATCTTGGCTGTTCAGATTTGTGTAATAACTCAGCAGCACATGAGGTACAAGACTACATCAGTTCCCACTTGCAATGGCTAGACTCATAAATATACTCATTACAACATAGTGCATGTGACAGAATCACCCACAAAGCATAAACATATTTCCAGGCAATAGGGGATTAGTAGTAGCTGAAGCACCAGTGACATTCTTTGTTGCTGGCCAGACCCATAATATGTGGCCAAAAATTACAATCGCATGCCACGATACAAAGAAAACTGAAATGATGTGTTTAAGAAAAAAATATCTCAGTGTATATAGATCAGCATAGTTATGAGCAGTGTCATACACACCCAAGGCTGTGCTACTGAAAGTATTTTTAAGTTCTCCTTTAAAAAATTATTACACTTATTTATTTTATGTGCATGTGTGCTCCTGCACATGTGGGCCCGTGGGTGGAGGCTAGAGGACAATTTTCTGGTGTTGGCGCTCTTCTTCCACCCTGTAGGTCCTGGGGGTCACACTCAGGCCATCAGCTTGGTGGGAAGCGGCCTCACGAAAGACTTGCGTTACTACACTCATCTTCCAGCAGGAAGCTCCTGGAGGGAGAAGCCCACTGCAGCTCCTTCCTAGTGTATTTGAAACTTGCCTTCTGTACTGGTGGTGGCCAAGCTCTTTCTAGTGCTGCTGCACGGTTTTGAAGAAACAGCGGGTTCCCGGGGCTTGATGAAACAACGCCTCAGAGATCTTAGAGTGGCCGGCCTTCCTTCCCATGCCAGAGGGCTCCTCTCTTTCAACATGTTATGACCTGGGCAGAATCATCGACGGCAGGTCAAAGTCAGAGCCACTGTTCATCTTTTTCTCTCTTCTAGGTAGCTCTGTTATCAACACATCACTTAACTTCTCTAGTTTTTATTTTTATTTCCTCTTTTGAAAAATGTTCAAGTTGTACTGTGCAGTGCAAATTCCTTTCCCATTATGATGATTTTTTTCCCTAGTGTGTGTGTATGCCAACATATTTAGGTATAGATAACATATTATATTTTATAATATTTGTTTTGTTTATTAGTAAGCATGATTTTCTTTCCCTAAAAAAAAAAAAAATCAGGGGGTGTGGTAGTTAGCGATGATTGCTAATTTGATAGTTCTGGAGTCACCTAGGAGACCAGCCTGCAGACACATTGTGAGGGATTATCTTGACTAGGTTAATAGACATGGAAAGATCCATCCTAACTGTGGGGGGATCATTCCCTGGGTGGGGATTCTGGGGGCTGTTTAAAATGGGGGAAGCAGGCCCAGAACATGACTAAGCAGGGAGAAGCCTGACAACCTGAGTTCTTGAAGCTCATGTGAAAAGCTGGATGCAGTGGTGGGCATCTGTAACCCTCAGGCTTCTCCAAAAGATGGGAGGCAGAGGCAAAAGGATTATCCAGAAGCTCAGAGGCCAGATGGCCTGGAATATATAATGTACAAGGAAACAGCAATAAAGACCCTACTTCAACCAGGTGGAAAGCAGGAACCAACCCTCCCCTCTTTCTCTCAATCTTCTTTTTTCCACTCTCTCCAGGGTGCTGTCTCTCTTCCTCTCTCCATCTCACATAAGGTACACACACAAATGCACACACACACATACACACATATACACACAAATAAGATTTTAAGAAGTGAGAAAGTAAGCTGAGCATTAGCATTCCTCACTGCACTTCTTTTAAAGATTAATTATTTTTACTTATGTGTGTATCTGTGTGAGTGTATGCCACATGAGTGCAAGTGCCCGTGGAAGCCAGAAGAGGGTGTTGGACCCCTGGGACTGGAGTTACAGCCAGTTGTGAGCTGCCACAGTGGGGCAGGGATCAAATTGGTCTTCTCAAAGAACAGTCCATGCTCCTAACAGCTAAGCCACCTCTCCAGACTCACTCTGTGCTTCTTGGCTGTGGATGTAGTGTGAACAGCAGCCTCAAGCCCCTGGGCTGTGGTCAACCCCCCCCTTCCCGTCCCCCACCAGGAGCCAAAGGAAACCCTTCCTTCCTCAGGTGCTGTGGTCAGAGTGTCTTATTACAGCAACAGGAAAGGAACTAAGCTGGGGCAACTCCTGCACTGCCTTACTCTGTGATACCCACCATTTCTCTTTTGGTGTTTGAAAGAATTCATGGGGCATCCAACCTTATGTCATGGAGGCTTGTCTGTTCACACACCAAACTTGTTTTAGTGCAGCTGGGAAGGCTCTTCGGATTTACTGAAGCTAAACAGATAAATAAATAATCCTTGTTTATTCCAAGGCTTAATCCTACTGAGGCTCCCAAGCTGATTAATCACCCACCAGGCACCGAACAACCCATACTAGCTGATCTTACACATTTTAATGAAATGGACTACACGCTGAAAAATGGCACGCGCATGCACACACACACACACACACACACACACACACACACACACACACACCCCACATAGTAATTATATGAAAGAATACTCTGTTAATGGCTCTAAAGACAGCCTTATTCTTAAGAATAAGATTCTGTCAAGAGTAAATCCTTCCGCACTCATTTGCTGCTAACCTGAAGGGCCGAAGTAGTCATATGTTAGAGTTAGCCAGGAAAACCTCAGTTTTAAAGCTTATTGAATCAACTTCCTTTTTCTTATTATCTTAAACTGTAACAATTTAAAAAAATCCCAACTAGTATAATAGCCAGCCATAGTGCAGATGCTCTGAACATCTCTTGTTAGTTTACTTTCTTCCCTTCTTCTTTATCCTGAAATTTCTTTATCACTGTTAGTATAAAAGTAGAAATGGAAAATAACTCGCTGTTCATATTCTACTGCAGCTGCATAGTCACATGATACATGGATCATTACAAAACTGCTAAAATGACATCCTCATTTGCGGGCTCAATTTGCTTAGTTTTGTGTCTTCCAGCTATTAAGCCAAGGGACATTCATTCTTCAAATTAATGGCTGATATAAATTTAAAATAAGAGAAAAGCATAAGAAAAATAGTTTGTATCCAATGTATGGCCAACTTGTAGACTTTCCTATGGGAAAGCACAGATTTGGTGAATGGAGGAAGTAGGAAGTGTAATTTTATGACCAGTCTATGACTGTAGTTATAGTATGAAGACAATAGTAATGGAATCTCATGCTTCAGGATACAGCTGGTTCTCTGGAGAGCTTTAAAGGAATTCTTTCATTCGTCACACTTCTCTGAGTGAGTGGCTGGATTCACATTGAGATTTTACATTTCTGAAACCATTGACGACTACTTTGAACAGGATGATGTCCTTAGGTCACTCTTTTTTCCAGTGGGCAAGAATTTATTTGGGAGCATTTTGAAAAAGGGGTTCCCAGAATCATCAGGTTCTCCATCCAATTGCGTATCATTTGATCCCAATATTAATGGGCTGGCAAGGACCAAGAGCAATGAATGAAGGACATGGTGAAATCCCAGCACTCAGGAGGATTATTAGCCTGGGCCACTCAGTGAATCCTAGCAGTTCAGGGTCCCACACGGAATCCTGGCTGTTTGCTTTCTTTGCTCATGCAGTGGCTTGTTCCCAGGCATGCTGTCCTCTGGAGGACAGGAGGACAGGCCCCTGACCACTGGCTCCAGGAAGATGCTGACTCCAATATGGCCTCTTGCTCTGTCTGTCAGGCCCACTCACTGAGCATTTCTTCATCTTAGGGAGATGTGGCAAGGCAGGGGCTGCACCACGAAGGGCTGGGTGTCTTGGGAGAAGGGATAATTGATGTGATCAGGAGCAAGCTGCTCCACATCTGGGAGACTCAGTTTCATCTTCCCAAGGTTCCAGACCCCCTTCCCCAGTCCTTCTCCTTGCCTAAATCACATTGCTTTTTATTTTCATTAAAAACAAAAATGAAAATCCCACATGTCTGATAATATATTACAATAATAACAACAACAACCACCACACACAATGATGTAGGAATTTAATCTTCAATTCAAAGACTATCATCGCAAGTCTATCATTGTTCTTAGTCTTTGGGACACAACAATGAGAGTAAGACATCAAAAGTTCTTGCTTCCAGGACATTTTCCTCATTACTTTATGTATGCTAAAGTAATAGAATCTAGAGCAGGAGCCTGCGATTTGGAACTGGTTCAGGTGTGGATGATGCCCCTTAAATACAGCTTATCAGGCATAACTTCCCTGAACTCTCTGCCCTCGTACCCTGGCTCCACATAGCATAGTGAGGTAAGGATACAATGACTGCAACACACTGTCATTCAGAGAAAGGAGACATGAAGCAGTTAGTGTCTAGCAATTCTAAGGCCTTGTCCAGTATGATTGCCCGGCTTCCTCTACTCTCCAAGTGTGGCACATCTCTTAATGAGGTAGGCCGGTCTAATGCAGGCTTATGATCCTCTGAAGTTCTTCTAAGTGGAAAGGGGCTTTATTATTCTCTCTCCTCCACCCTCTGCAATACCTCCTGTTCAATCAAAAATAGCTTCTTTGTAACTAAATAGTTTAAAAATCCTGTGTGAGTATACATATATGTTTGAATGCGGTATATATGCATATGTGTTCATTTACAGGTATCCTTGGAGGCCAGAGGAGTGTTGAGTCTCATCCTGTATCATTCTTCACCTTATTCCTTCAAGGCAGGGTCTATATTTGAACCCAACACTTGTGTTTTCCAGCGAGGCTGGTAGCCAGTAAAACTCCAAGAATCCTCCTGTCTCCATGCTTCCTATTATGAAGCCTAGAGAGGACTCCTTTCTCTGCACTCTACATGCTGGCATTATAAGTGCAGACCCCCAGCTTATGACGTAGTTGCTGGGATACTCCCTGACTCATCTCTCTAGTTGTAACTCGGTAGTGCTGAGTCCTGCATGCCTCAACACTTATACTTGAATGAAAGGATTTGCCATTGCTATAGGTCTGAGGCATTGGGGTCCATGTTAACAGTACACATTCACTTGGAGCGTCATCTACTCCCCACAAGGTAGCTTTTTTTTTTTTTTTTTTAAGCTTGCTTACAGCATGTAGAAAATTCTGGGCCCACAGAAATCTTCTGATTTTGAACTCCTTTTGTTTTATGATAGTCTCATGTAGCCCTGGCTTTGAGCTCACTTAATATGTGGTGGAGGATGACCTTTTTTTTGTTTGTCTGATAGGTTTGTTTGTTACATAGGTCTCACTATGTAGCACTTGCTAGCCTAGAACTCAATTTAGACAAGACTGGCATCTGATAGCAATCCACCTGCCTTTTCCTCCTGAGTGTTAGGATTAAAAGTGTATGCTACCACGCGTGGTTTATCCTTGACCTTCTAATCCTCCTATCTCGCCTTCCCGGGCCCGAGATTACAGCCAAGCAACTGTCTGCTGGGTTTCTGCAGTGCTGGGCCCCCAACCCTGAGTGTTGTGCATGCTAAGTGCATGCTCTACCAATTGAGCCAGGCTGGTCCTTTCTTCTTGCTCAGTCCCAGCCAGCAGGGATTTATCGGTAGAACTCTCAGAATAAAGTGAATGGTAGGTGTTCCCTAAATCTGGTTTGCCTGCCTTTGTTGTGAAGACCACCTCACCCACTCCTTCTGAGAAGGCTCTCTCACTGTTGGGCTGATGTCAGATGGCAGGGAAACATAGAGGGGTCTTTCTTCCAACCAACCCCACGATGTGGGTCTGCATTGTGAAGTCAGGTCCTTTTGAGACCGGCTTAATGGCCCAAGAGGCCAGAAAAAGGTTAAGTTTGCTTTCCCAAGTCTCAAAAGTCCTGGCTCCTTTTGAATGGTCTTTGAATTCTGCAGGAAAATTTATACTTTTGCCTTTAGCTCAATCCATTCTCTCTGTTGCTCCCTTCTTTATCTTCTGCAAAAACAAAAACAAAAGCATCAACTTTTTCAAGATGTTGCTTGGAAATGTCCTTAGCTGATTTTATAAATTTGTACTAAGTTTCCATCTTTCAAATCATCACAGCCAACAGTCTGGGCACTGTTTCTCCATTTTTCTAGCTACTAAGGCAGTTTGTTACCATCTTCGGATGGTAACTTCTCAGTCTCCTTCCCAGTCTCTGTTTGTCATTTGTCTTCAAGCTGATGCTGTTAGTAAAATACCCCTCATCTTAGTTACTTTTCTAATGCTGTGACAAGACACCATGACCAAGGCAACTGATAAAAGAAAGCATTTCATTGGGAACTTACTTTCAGCTTTTGAGGATGAATGTAGATGTAACCAACCATTTTATTAAATAAGAAACAGAACCAATGCAAAGAAGAAAGCCAAGAGGTCAGAGCTAAGAGCTAAAACCTTACCCTTCCTCCTGCGGTGGTCCTACCTCTCCGAAAGAGAGCTACTTCCCCTGTTAAAGTCTTTATAAAGACTTTCAGTTCTGCCTTCTTATTGGTTGTAAACCCAACCACATGACTACCTCGTCATTGCCTGTCTGTACAGACCTCCAGGTCTTCTATGGTTGGTATTGAGATTAAAGGCATATGTCTCCAATGCTGGCTGTAACCCTGAACACACAGAGATCTACCTAGCTCTGCCGACCAAGTGCTGGGACTAAAGGCGTGGGCCACCACCACCCGACTTTCCTATGGCTTGCTAATAGCTCTGGCCCCCGGGCAACTTTATTTATTAACATACAAATAACATTTTAGTACAAAATAAAATATCACCATAGATGAAACCATGACCCTCATAGCAGGAGGATTAGTGGCAGGCAGGCTTGGCACTGGAGCAGTAGCTGAGAGCTTACATCTGATTCCTAGTAGAAAGCAGAGAGGGAGAGCGAGAGGGAGGGAGGGAGGGAGGGAGGGAGGGAGGGAGGGAGGCAGGCAGAGAGAGAGAGAGAGAGAGAGAGGCAGGCAGAGAGAAGGAGGGAGAGGGAATGGTCTGGTCTGGTCTGGTCTGGTCTTTTTGAAACCTTGAAGCTCACCTCCAGTGACACACCTCCTTCAACTAAGTCACACCTCCTAAATAGTCCACCAAGCAGAAGCAGACATTCAAGTATATGAGCCTATGGGGCTATTCTCCTTCAAACCACCACATTCCTGATACTGCCTTCTGTATCAGGTGGTGCTTCCCGAATAACACACTGCCCAAAACTGTGCGGATTATGAAAATATTTTTTCTCGTGGGTTTTGGAGAACCTGTGGCTTTTTTTTTCTCCTAAAAATATGCTTGACTAAAGCTAGATTATCTAGGATGACTCCACCTACATGCAGTGAGTGTTTTCTGGCTGATGGAACAATAGCTGTGTGTCTGCCCTCACCCGCAGCCAAGCCCAGGTCCATTCACATGTTACAAAGTCACAGTGTTCAGAGGGTACTTCAGGGCTCTGCGGGCCACCCTCTGCAATCTACTGCCAACCTTTTTCCTCACTTCTGTTTATTCCACCATCTTGACCATACCACTGAGGGGAACTGGCTTCATTAGCCATGTGATTGCTTCCCTTACCAGTTATGACTGGATTCCTCATGATGCTACCTAATGAAGACTTTGAAGATTTACTAATACCGTGCATTTGGCCCAGTAGTTATTCAGGGTTTCATTAAACTTACTTCGTTAGCTCTTATGGGTAAGTTAAATTCTTCCTAGCTTGTATTTGAGAATTTTATAAAAAAAAAATGATTAGCAACTAGTCCCATGCTGAGTTGGAGCTGTCATTTTTTGGGGGAGAACCCCTTTGGGAAGCACCCTTTTAACACCCTTTGTTTATCATTAGGGCACTGACATTTTCCACAAGACTTACCTTGCTCATAAGATGAATATTTAATATAATTATAAATTAGAAAAATAGATGAACATAGAGAGCTAGCTCTTGGTGCTTTTACTGAGGACCTGAGTTTAGTTCTCAGGCCCCATATCAGGTGATTCACAACTACCTGTAACTCTAGATCCAGGGGGATGCCTTTAGTCTCTGTGGGTACCTACACTCAACTCACCCTATACATATACACATAATTAAAAATAATAAAGTAAAAATTTATGAAGAAAAGATTTGAATATGGTAGTGGTAAATCACACAAAAATTAAAAAAAAATTATTTTTTCTACATTGGGATTGGTACATCCTGAAAAGGAGAGAGACCTGTGTGGAGAGTGGGAAATGGCATTATATCTTAAGGAAATTAACTCTTGAAGCTTCTGCGTTCTTATATCCATCAAAGGAATCATTTATTTCTCTCATAAATCCGTAATGATGGCACAGTTGCACATAATGGTTTGTAATTTCCTTTGGTCAGCAAAGAGGAAAATGACAGAAGCAAACCTCTGCATGAGCCCAGTAATGTCCCCCCAATATGTCTCTACAGCCCCCGAGATGGCAAACCTAAATGATCCTGTTGCTGAAAGCCATGGCGCTATTCGGTGGATGAGCTTCTAGTCACAAATGGCTTACAAATAATGAGGTGATTTCTTCTGCCCCGCATAACTGAAATGCCGGCCACAGTTCCCTGCAATGAGCGAGCCTGATGTGTAATAGAGTGTCACCCAGACAGACCTGTAGCAGGATCATCACCATCTCCTAGTCTAATCACATTTAAAAACTTCTACTTAAGAACTAAACTCTCAAATTCATATCTTACTACCTCAAGATGATTTCTTTTCCTCTTAAACTGCCGAGTTTCTGTTCAAATAAATAATCCTCCTTAAAAGGTTTTGTTTTAGCTCTGAAGTAGATGCCCTTGAGTGTGAATTTTTGTTACATACTGACTTTAATTTATTTTTCTTCTTTATTAGGAACTTTCTAAAGAAATAGTGGTGCCCCTAGACCCTTGGTATTAAAGACAATGGAGTTTTTATCATAAGAAACAGCTTTCTGTTTTAAATTAAGATATATCTTTCTATTCATGTTATTAAGAACTACATTAAAAAAAAACAGAGAACAACTGAACTACTTACAGGGATTCCTTTGTGAAGTAGTCACCACAACGAATGTAAGACAAGCACACTGTCACCCAAGGGCAGTTGCTTGTTTTCTATGAAGTTGAAATACGGTAAGAGGGTTGTTTTTGACTATGTAAGATATCAGCACCATTGCTGAAGCATCTGAGGCCCCTGGTCTAGAACTTTTCATTGCTCCATAGTTACTTTTCCTGCTTCACTCCCATCTACCACCAGATTGTTTTAGGCACTACCATCAAGATGATTTTCCTTAGTGCTCACTCCCAAGTTCAGAAGTGGTAACCCTTTGTTTTCTTTCCCACAAAACAAATCCCAGATTCAAGGCCATGAGCAGGAATCACATTTGTTTACTACCTTCATCTTCATCTAATAATCTACGGAGCGAGGTTAACCCTGGCTCAGCTCCCAGTCTTGTTGGAGTCAGCTGAAGCCTTCCCCTGAAGATGCCGAGTGGTTCATGTGCCATTAGGACAATGAGTCTCTTCTTTTATGCGGACAGAAATCTCAAGGCTTTTAACTTTTTTATTATTATTTTATGTGTATGGGTAATTTGCCTGCATGCATGTCTGCACACCACATATATGTCTGGTGCCCTCAGAGGCC
Organism: Peromyscus eremicus; assembly: GCF_949786415.1. NCBI lineage: Eukaryota > Metazoa > Chordata > Mammalia > Rodentia > Cricetidae > Peromyscus > Peromyscus eremicus. Next base: position 68,026,755 of record NC_081418.1, on the reverse strand, counting down.
AGAAGAAGGTGTCAGAGTCCCTGGAACTAGAGTTACAGACAGTTGTGAGCCACCATATGGGTGCTGGAAATTGAACCAGGTCCTCTAGAAGAGCACCCATTCCTAAGTGATGAATTGTCCCTCTAGCTCAGATGCCAAGGCTTTTTGTTGTTGTTGTTTTGTTTGGTTGTTTTGAGACAAGGTCTATTATGTAGCTCTGGCTGTCCTGGAACTCACTATGTAGACCAGGCTAACCTTGAAGTCACAGAGATCTGCCTGCTTCTGCCTCATGAGTCCTGGGATTAAAGGTATGCACCACCTTACCAGCAGATCCCAAGGTTTTAATGGGTCTGCAGCGTCTGTATCATTTTAATGTGGAAAGTCTGTGATAATTAATATTTATTGTCTTCCTGACAGGACATAGAATCACCTAGGAGTAGAGGCTCTGGGCATGCCTGTGAAGGATTAGTTTATTAATTTATTAATTGTGATATTTAATCACAATTAAGGGAACACCCACCTTAATTGTGATAAGCACCATCCCATGATCCACTACAATTCTTCACAAACCTTGAAAGAACAATTTTCAGCTTCAGATGGAAACACAAAAACCCAAGATAGCTAAAAGAATCTTGAATAATAAAAGAATTGCTGGAGGTGTGACCATCCCCGATTTCTAGATATACTACAAAGCTATAGTAATAAAAACAGCATGATATTGGCACAAAACCAGACACACACACACACACACGCTGATCGATAGAATCAAATTGAAGACCAACCCAGACAAAAATCTACCAGACAATACTTGTACCTGTGGTGGAGAGTATTACAGGAACCCTGAGTTTGTTGACCCCAATCAATTGAAAGGTCTAGAGCACATGTCTGCTCCAGGAGACAAGGTCTCCATGTTCCTGGGCTAATGCTAGCCTTCCCTTTGATCTAGAGCCAGATACTACCTGTATCTCCCATGGTTGTTTGTGACACATGCCTCCTTCAAAAGACAGTCTGGAACAAAGATGGTCAGTGCTCCTCCTGGCAAGATGAGCAGTAATGAGTGACCCATGGAGCATTGTGTCCCAACACCCAATATCTGTAATCTCAAAAACCATAGAGCATGTTTTCAACTTGATACACTGAATAAAGTGTATAAAGGAGCAGTTATAGGCCAGGCAGTGGTGGAACACACCTTTAATTCCAGCACTTTGGAGGCAGAGGCAAGTGAATATTTCTGAGTTCAAGGAGGCCAGCCTGGTCTACAGAGTGAATTCCAGGACAGCCAGGGCAGTTACATAGAGAAACCCTGTCTTGAAAAACAAACAAATAAGCAAGCAAAACAAAACAAAACAAAAAACAGCAGTTATGCCCCTGGCTGTGAGGTCCTGTCCTGTGCTTTGGTTTCCAGTACAATTCTTCAACTCAAGCTTTAGATTACAAATGACCCCTTATCAGAGTGGGGACCCTGCTAGCATGAGTCTCATTTTAACCTTCCCTACTTTATTACAGAGAGGCTGGTGCTGGGGGATGTCTTTCTGTGAATATATGTTGTTCCCATTGGTTAATAAATAAGCTGCTTTGGCCTATGGCAAGGCAGCTTAGAGGCAGGCAGGAAGTCCAAGGAGAGAGACAGGAAAGAGAAAGGCAGAGTCTGGAGAGATGCCAGCCTGCTGCCCAAGGAAGAGCATACCAGCAGATTGGTAAGCCTCAGAACACATGGCAAAATATAGATTAATAGAAATGGGTTAATTTAAGATATAAGAGCTAGCTAGCAAGAGGCCTGCCATAGGCCATACAGTTTGTAAGTAATATAAGCTTCTGTGTGTTTACTTGGGTCTGAGCAGCTGTGGGACCAGGTGGGACACAGAAAAACTTCTGACTACAGGCTGGCTATGGTAGGAGAATAACATTCTGAGCTTGAGGTCTGATCCTGCCATTGACTACATTGGCCCTCAGCTTTCCTGTCTGCTAAATACTAAAAATTATGAAACAATGGAGAAATGCGACAAAATTTCAGAGAGAAAACACCAAATTAAAATTCTCTATCTTGAGTATAGGTGATTTTGGATGTTATTGCTCCCCCCAATCATATGGGAGAGCTATGGTCTATTAAAATGAAGATGTGGGCAGGTGAAATGACTCATCAGGTAAAGGGCTCTGCTACCCATTCTGAGGATCTGAGTTCAATTCCTGGGACCCACATGGCGGAGGGAGAGAACTAACTTCCACAAAATGTCCTTCGATGCATGTGTGCGTGTACACACACACACACACAATGCATACATAATAAATAAATGTAATAATTTTTTTTAAAGCAAGTAGGGGCTGGGATGTGATGCAGAGGTAAAGGCTTTCTTAGCATGTGTACAGTCTCGATTCCACCCCAACATATCACCAGAAAAAAAAAAAAACAGTAAAATAAGAAAGAGGAAGTCATAACAGATAGACTAATAAAGATAAAGGGCCTGATGTGAGAGAGGCAAGAATCTCCCTGGATAATTATCCTTCATGAGTCAGGGATAGATGCTGGGGGATCTGTGGGCTTGGGGGCTGATTTTTGCCATATTTTACTTCTTAAACTACATACGCATATTATAGTTAAAATAAAAATGAACTTTAAGACATAATGCATTAATTAGTTCATTGCCAGCAGACTGTTTAGCAGAGATTGGCTGAAAAAGAGTGGGAGGGAGCCCTGTGGAATAAGGCATCACATACACAGAGTGGGAGGTGGTACTATTAGGAAACTGCAATTTATATTTGCAGTTCTTGCACAATTTTTTTCTAGTACCAGCCCTGGCTACATCTTTGATCACACATCACAATGTTTGAGTATTAATCACCTTGAGAAGCTGTACTAACTCAATTGGAGCATATATGGGAAGTCACATCTCAAACACTATCATCTCAGCACGAGATGAAGTTCATACATCTTTGCTGAGTGCCTAATTCAGTGTCGAGGGGTGCTTTGACTCTCCAGAGGCATATTGCATTGTTTATGAAATACATGTGGAGGAGGAGAATGAGAAGGGCAGAGCAAGAACATTGCCTTTTCTCCTTACGTTTCTGTAGACCTAGAGAATTTAAATTACAATTCTCCCGGGTAAAGATGATGATTCAACACTCTGAAGTGCAGTTAGCAATTGTTATTGCTCAATAAATATTATGGTAGTAATTCTTGGAGGGCTGGGATGCTTGCAGTTTAGACAAAGCTGTCACCAGTTGTGAGAAGCAGAGCTTAAAGTGCTGTCATATTTCTAGTTGAGTTTCAAGTGTTAAGCCTCTGTCAGCCTGCTCGTCATGTGGTATTTCCCCAGCATCACTTTTCGGGACTGAGCAGCCACAAGGGCCTCTGAGCTCCGTGATGGCCACAGTTTGTTCTCTGTGGGTTATATGTCATCTGTAGTCTGTACCCAGGAGTTGGGGAAGTGGCTGTTGGGAATGGAAACTATAATTAGGGTTAGCAGGCCTCCATATCCTCTTCTATTTATTTGTTAGAGAATCTGAACAAGCAGCTATTGTATACAAAACACAGCACGAGAGAGTGTGGGTGACAGCCTTTCAAAAGCATACCCCTATGTCTCAGAGCTTAGATGGAGGCAGATTTGGACACTACTAGGGTCAGGCAGAATGTTTTCAAAGAGTATAATCTCTGCTGCCAGAAAACCTGAACTTTGATTCCCCACTTCTTAGCTGCACACTTATAAACCCATGACTTAGTTTGTAGAGGGCTTTATACTAAGATGGAGTAATTATAATGACAATTGAATTAATACTTGCTCAGCAAAGTGTCTCACTCACAATAAAAGCTCTTTTTTTTTCATTTTCTCTTTCCTCCTTCATTTCCTTTCTTTCTTATTTCATTTCTTAAATAAAAAAAGAGACTTATCGAAGCTGGTTGGTGACGGTGCATGCTTTGAACCCCAGCATTTGGGAGGCAGAAGCAGGTGGATCTCTGTGAGTTGGAAGCCAGACTGGTCTACAGAGCAAGTTTCAGGACAGCCAGGGCTACACAGAGAAATCCTGTGTCAAAACAAACAAACAAATGACATCAATTTGTGTGTGTGTGTGTGTGTGTGTGTGTGTGTGTGTGTGTGTGTGTGTGTGTGTGTGTGTTTTGCCGGCATGTATGCAAATGCACTGTATGCATGCAGTGCCTGGGGAGGCCAGAAGAGGGAGTCGGATCCTCTGTATGGTATATATGGTCTGAGTCACCATGGTGCTGGGAACTGAACCTGGATCCTCTACATGAGCAGTCAGTACTCTCAACTGATGAGCCATCTCCCCAGCCCATCATTTCTTTTGAGACTATGTTTCACTATGTCGACCAGGATAGCATCAATCTTGAGCTCTTCCTGACTCAGCCTCCTGGGTTTCTGGGATTACAGGGATGCACACAGCTTTAGAATCTACATAATATAGTCTAATAAATTCATTATTACTAGAAGAGGTAGTGGGAAGAATCTCTCTAGATGGGATTACCTGAGGTTAACTCTGGAAGCAGCAACTTCGCTGAGCACCAGACTGGATTTTCATGTCATTGGAACAGGACAGGCTGGCATCTCAGTGTCGAGGCTGGCATCTCAGTGTCGAGGCTGGCATCTCAGTGTCAAGGCTGGCATCTCAGTGTCGAGACGGAAACAATGCACAGGAAAGTGGCGTGGATATTTTCACTTCTTTAGCAATCAGACATGTTTGCTGGAAGGATGAATCCAAATTAGAAAATACCTCACATGCCACAGGAATTCAAATTGTATGCTGTCAGCAGAGAATTTGCGAGTCTTCACCAGCTGCTGGATTGAGAGGAGCTGAGCAGAATTCCTGTGAGCTGCTCCTGGGACACTGGAAATGTGATGTCACCAAGGGACGGAGTAGGGAGTGGGGATATTTGGTTGGGTGGCTGGTGGCTGTGCCTTTGACGAATACAGAACCCAAGAAGGTCAGAGTTACAAGGAAAATAAAAGATTGGTTGTTTTTTTGTAATTGGTGGCTATCTTAGTTCTCAAGATTATTAAAATGTTTCTTCCAAGAAATTTCTTAAATATTAAAATATTTCTTAAATAAATGACCCTAAGAAAGCTAAAATTTTGAGTCATTCACATCATGAGTAATATGACTTTCAAATGGCTTCCTATGAGCAATGCCAGGAAGTCACATAATATGTAATGAATTATGTCATGTGCTTTTGGCATAAGGATACATTAGGCATATTAACATTCTAGGCACTCTCTCCAATCCCTCTGCATCCCTTCCCACCTTAACAGCACCAGAGCATATAGAGTGATGATTACTAATAATTTAGCAGGAAGAATAGATCTTCACATTTGTATTGATTTATCTTTGCACCCGCTTAAATGACCTCCAATAAATATTTAAAAGCTATGTATTCGCTTACCAATAAGGCATGCATCAAGAGTCATTACAGAGTATTCTCCCAATGCTAAATTTGGTTGAAAAGTGAGCAAATTGAATTTCAAACAAGATGCCCCTTTTGAGTGGCAATGCTTTTATTTTCCTTACTGACAGATTCATACTGAGATGAATCCCTGAATTCAGTGGTTATTGTATATGTCTCAGCCAAATAAGCAAGGGGAATACTAATTCACTTTACAAATGTTGAGAATCCATTATTATAGTCCTGGTTAAGATGATTTCTGTTAGTAACATTAGCTACAGTCTTGAACTCTGAAGATCACAGAAACATGAGTTGGTCAGGAATTGAAAGTAATGGAGCTGAGTGAGAGGTATCTGCCTACATATTGAAACTATCATCTCCAATTAAGTGAGTATAGATGACAAACAGATATATTGCAAACTATTCTACTCTTCTCCTACCACCTGACATCTATAAGGCCAATGAGAAAATGTCATAGGCTTATACCAGGAAGCTGTCAAGTACCTTTCATTATGGAGTTTCCCTAGCAGACTCTTTCAAGACTAGAGTTATTTCAAACTCAGTCCTTCCTTCCTTCCTTCCTCCCTCCCTCCCTTCCTCCCTCCTTCCCTCCTCCTCCCTCCCTCCTTCCTTCCTCTCTTTGCCTGTGTGTCAGGCACTAGTTTTTAGGAGCAGAATGTGTTTGTCTCTTGTTCTTTCTCTTGCGGCTGGCTGGAATACAGACATTGTAGGAAAGCCATTTGAGAACACTAGAAGGGAGGCAGGATAAAAAGATAGGAGCTTGGGGTACACCAGAAGAAACTTACCGTATCACTTCTGTGGGGTTTGCATCTAGACTGCAATATCAGAGAGAAATTGTAATCTTATTTGATAGTATGTTGGATCTTATGCAGTTAAACCTATATATGGACCAATATAGGTTAAAATGATTCATGAGCTAGCAAAGTTGATTAAAATGAATTTTGAGAAAGGAAAAAAAATCACCTTGAATTCCACCAAGCTAATAACTATCTTCAAATTTGTTTATTATCTTCTGTGCCTCACCCACATGCATATTTTACATAACCGTAATAAATTTGTATACCATCAAACATTCTCTTCTAGATTTAACTATATATATATATAGAATATAACTGTTTTATATATACAGTTATATACAGTATATAGAGTTATATACAGTACACATAGAATGTTAAGATTTAATCTAATTCTTAATTTCCTTTTTCTGGGTTTATCTGATACACATATAAACAAATGTGAATGTAGATTCTTACTTTTCCTCCCTTCACACTTTTTAAGAAGCACCTGTTTCGTTATTACCTAAGCTGAACTCAAATTCTTGGACTCAAGCAATCCTGACTCAGCTTCCCAAAATACAGGGAATGCAGGAAGGTACTACCAACTTTACCTCAAGAATCATCTTTTGAATAAATGGCTTTCAGTGCTTTTTCAATATATAAAAATTAATAGATGATTGTTTTTGATGATATAGGGTGATTACTTTTTTGTGTGTCGTATGTGTGTGAAGGTGTTTATGCACATTCATGTGTGTGAGCACACGTCTACATGCATGTGCTTTGTTGTATGGAGTCAAGAGACTGATGTCTTCCTCTGTCACTCTCTCCCTTTTTATTTCTATGTTTTTAGTGTGTATGTATCTCTCTCTCTGTGTAGATAAAAGAATTAATATTTTGTACTGACTGACACACAGCTCATGTCACCAATGCTTTTTCTGGATTTATCTGTAATCAAGTATGTTATGTTCAGTTTGGTTTTGAGCTCATTGGAAGGAAGACTTATTAGTCGGGATTCTTCACTTTTCAAGTTGGAGGGTTGTGGAGTAGGGAGAGATAATCAAGGAATACTAAAGGATCCATCTAAAGGATCCATTCACACTGTATGCTTGTGAGTTTCATAGTAAATGGACAGAAAGCAAAGAGAGCAAGCTTTTGTACTTAGAGACTAGTCTCAAGGTCAGCCATTTCTGCTGAAGTTGCATAGTATAGCCATTGGGAAGGTTAAAACACAAATACTGACACCAAAGTCAATATTCCAAAGCCAGGCGTGGTGGTCATGACAATAATCCCAACACTCAAAAGGCCGAGGCAGGAGGATTGCTGTAAGATTCATGTCAGCCTGGATTATATGGTGTGCTCCAGGCCAACCTGATCTATAGTGTGAGATCTATTTCAATCCCTCTTCCCCAAAACAACTAATGCAAACAAACCAACAAAACCAGAGACTAGAAATCATTTGTTTAGCTTTTGAATTTTTACAAATATTCCCCTAGGGGGTCCTAACAAGCAGCCAGGATTGAAACCATCTTCTGGGAGTGATAGTCATCCGGTACATTTATTTATCTATTTGTTTATTTACTTATTTTAGTGCTGAGGATTGAACCCAGAGTCCTACATGTGCTAAGCAAAGCACTCGACCACTGAGCTTCATTTACAGTAGTGAGTGGGAATTCACTAAAGATGGACCTTTCTTAAATGTCTCAGTTCAGGAAGAACACAGCAGAGGAGGTACATGGAATTAACTTGTAGTTCCCAATGAGAAAATACTGGTCATCAATCATCTATTAAACATGTAAGTTGACCTAAATCTAAAAATGTCCTATATTCTAATAAAATAAAGGCAGGAATGGACAGAACACATGTTGTTATGATAACAACAGATAGAAGGAGTGGAAACCCCTGTGCTGTTTTCTGCTCCGTTCATTAGTAATTAACAACCCACTTGCTCATCTTGATATATTTAGGCTTCTCAGATCTTCCTATCTTTTCTCTTCTGACTTTATTGCTGTAATCTTAGATTGACACACCACAATCTTCCACTTGTATTATTGTTTAGATATGAAGCATCCCCCATCAAGGCTCACGTGTTAAAGGCTGGTCACCTCAATGCCATATTCAGAATGAATGGATCTGGGAGTGCTAAGTTCGTCACTGGGTCGATTCATCAATGAATTTACACTGAATATGCTATTGGGAGGTTATGTTCGGTTGGAAGAAGTAGGTCACAAGGGTCATATCTTTGAAGGGTGTATCTATAGATGTTTCCTGTCCTGACAACTGGGTCCCAAACAACCGACTCAGAGACTGAGTATGAATTATAAATGCTCGGCCAATAAGTCAGGCTTATTACTAACTAGCTCTTACATTTTAAGTTAACCCATATTCCATATTTACGCTTTGCCATGTGGCGGTACCTTTATTAGCCTGGCACATTCATCTCCTGCTCCCTCTGCATCTGGCTGGCGACTCCTGACTCTGCCCTTCTCCTTCCCATCATCCTTAGTTTGGTCGCCTCGCCTATACTTCCTGCTTGGCTACTGGTCAATCAGCATTTTATTAAACCAGTGTTAGGAATTGAACCCAGGGTGTAGTAGAATATTATTTTAAGGTGTGTTACTTTTGCTTATGTTGCATTTGTTTAACTCTGTGAAGCTGTGTTACTGTGCCTGTGTAAACCACCTGATGGTCTAATAAAGAAGAGCCAATAGCAAGGCAGGAGAAAGGATAGGTAGGGCTGGCAGGCAGAGAGTATATGTAGAAGGAGAAATCTGGGAAGAGAAGAGCTAGGAGCCAGAGAAGGGGGAGGTCTCCAGGGGCCAGCCTCCCAACTACACAGCAAGCCACGGAGTAAGAGTAAGATTTACGTAAGAGAATAGGAAAAGACCAGAGGCAAAAGGTTGTAGACAGGATAAGTTAAGTTATGGAAAGCTGGCTAGAAACTAAGCCAAGCTAAGGCCAGGCATTCATAATTATGAATAAGCCTCCATGTGTGATTTATTTGGGAGCTTGGTGGCAGCACCCCCCCCAAAAAAAGACCAAAAATCAACCAACAATACCAAGGCTCCACACCTGCTTTTCTAGGCAAGCTTTCTATCCCTGCCTGCTTCTGCTGGCTGTGTCAGATGATTTTCCACAGTGATGAAAGACAACAGACACAAGCTGTATCTGTGTGCCACCTCCTAATGGATTCAGTGTCTCGTCTCTGTCGTCTTTTCCCCACAAAGCTTCAGGATAAATGTCTCTTAGTAAAAATAGTATCTTATTAATCGTATAATCTCACTGCTTAAAAATCACAAATTCCCGCCGGGCGTTGGTGGCGCACGCCTTTAATCCCAGCACTCGGGAGGCAGAGCCAGGTGGATCTCTGTGAGTTCGAGGCCAGCCTGGGCTACCAAGTGAGTTCCAGGAAAAGGCGCAAAGCTACACAGAGAAACCCTGTCTCGAAAAACCAAAAAAAAAAAAAAAAAAAAAAAAAAACAAACCAAAAAAATCACAAATTCCCGAGCCTGGCCTGCTACTCTCTCTAGGAACTGCACCAAGTCAGCCTTGTTTCATTCCACTTTGCCCCTCATTCACTCTGTGCTTTGGGGAAACTGAATTAGTCTTTGTATCATACATACACTCTGACCACTTGCTTATTAACACTCTGCTTAAGCTCATCAGCTGAAAGAAATGTTTTTAACTTGAAGCTCCACAGGTTTTTAACTGGATTTCTTTTGTGGCCCCTGTTCAGCTTTATATAGTAATGTGTAACTGGCCTTATCTCATACTGTGACATCTTTGCATCACTCTACTTAATGTTTGTTAAATGACCAGTTGGAAGTTTCATAAGATGAACTGGTAGCAAAATGGCTTATGTTAACCTGGCAACTTGGTGATGTTTGTTCTAACTATTAGCATGTGCCAGACATACAAACTTAATTAAAAATCCAACATCACTTTCATCTTTCAGAGAGTAAATGGATTATCACTCATAGAGCATAAACAACTTACCCAAGTTCCTCTGTAAGTTTCAGTAACTGCTCTGTCAGATGTCAATGCCACACAGAACGTGGCTAAAACTGAAGCTGAGATGAGTGCCAGGCCACCAGTCTTCCCCTCCTCCAGGCCTTCTAGACAAGGTCAGGTTTGCATCTGCTCATTACACCTTCGTCTACTCTGTCTCTATTCTCAGTTCTACCTGTCAAGCTACTTTCTCATTCAAATGCACAAAACCAAGGGCTGAAATGGAAGGCTCAGTCCCTGCCTGGCCTTTTACATATCCACAGGACATGGAAACCCCACCCATCCCATCTCAAATTTCATTTTCAAAGAATTTTTCAGACTGTTATCTGGATATTCTCCAAATAACAAGATTTACTTTAAGCCTTTTAGACCCTGACCTAACATTTTCTCTTTCATCCACTGACAACCTTGCAGAAAACTATGAACATCAGTTGAATAAATACTTTTCTGGTCTTGTAGGTTTAGGCCTAGAGAATTAGATGTAATGAGAATTTGACAACCTCATTCTATAGCTGTTATAAGAACAGGGTTGTAATTTAGTTCGAGAGGAGAATATCCATTTTTCTTGCTCAAAGGTGCCCCTGGACTATAAATCCCCACCCTAAGGCAGCCTTGAAAAGGCCAAGTGTGAACATAAGAGGTAGTAGCAGCAGGGAAGGAGCCTCTTAACGTGAGAAAGATGGGCAGGATTTGATAGCCTCAGGAATGTGGAGAGACACTCTGTACTTTTATGGGGAGCAGGGGGTGACTTTAAGCCTTACATAGGCTTCATCTCCTTTCTGGATCTCTACAGAGTGACTGACATGGTGAGGTCATGACTGAGTCTTCCAGAATCAGAACTCTCTCTAGCAGAGGATCATTTTTGTCTCTTAAGTAATAACATACAAAACTGTGGCAAAATGGCTCCTTGTGTACCACAGGGGTTTTGGAGAGACTGAGGAAGAAACATCTCTCAGAATCTCTAAAGGAATCACACTGTTCCCAGACTGCCACTCCTTTTGTTACTGGATTCTTTTTATTAGTCTCCGTAACTGTTAGCTAATGAGTTCCACTTGAGAAAGGATACCACAATGGTCATGAATATAACTTCTGTTCCAAGTTAGAGAACCAATTAGGTAACCAGAATAGCGGCTGATATTTATGCTCACCAATTTCACAATATGTCAATTTTTCCTAACATTTTTTTCTGTAGGCTTCACTCCGGAAAAAAAACAAAAAAAACAAAAAAACTAACTACCCTTAGTGTCCACTTCAGCAGCAAATACACTAACAGTTGTATAAGTTGGCTTAAAATATAGGTCAGTGGTTAGATTACAATCCCACACATCAGTAGACTCAAATCCAATTCTAGCACACACAGAGTTACTACTGAGCACTTAGAGTTTATTTCTTGTTTCTAGGCTTATAAAACTGGAAGATTAAGATTCTGAAGGCTTCAAGCCAAATTAGAATAATAACCAACAAATATGCAAAATTTCTGGGCAGATTACTAACAAGTTATTCGGCATATTTATTTGTAACTATATTTATGAATATTGGAATTCAAATTAGTACACAATTTTTAGAAGGCATTTTGGAAAGACTTATTAAAATTCATAGTAATATTAAGGAAAAGGTACTTTTCACTTTATGTCAAAAATTTTTTTTTGTGTAAGAATGTTTTATGTTCACACTTTAAATCAAATAAAAATAAAGATGTCTGTGTCTTTTTGTGTGCATGTATGTACATGTATACTTAGGGTTGGAAACAGACACTGTGTAGCTTCTTTTCTCTCTTTTCACCTTATATTTTGAGACAGAGCCCTCACTGAACCTTGAGCTTGCCAATCAGGTAGAGTGGCTGGCCGGGGAGCCCCGGAACCCTCCTGGCTCTGTGACACATCATCATGTCTGGCCTTTACATTGATACTGATGAACTGAACCCCTGCTTGTGCAGCACGCCCTTTACCCACGGAGCCATCACCCCACCCTGGGATGCCTTTTAAAAGTGGGAATGCGCTAAAGGATAACTTCAGATCCAGTGCTTACACAGTTAAATATTTGTTTGTTTCTTTATTGTGTGCAGGCGTATACTCACCCGTGCCAGTGTGTGTGTGTGTGTGTGTGTGTGTGTGTGGAAATGAGAGGAGAGCTTACGGGAAGGTTCTCTCCTTCCACCATGTGGTACCTGTTAGGATCCTGCCTTCACTCCTGCACATGTGCAGCTCGGGGTCTTGCATCTTACGTCATCTGGGGCGCTGGCAACTACGCAGCGTGGCGTGGTCATGCAATCTGTGCCCTAAAACCGGATGCAGACCCCACCCTCTCTCTCTGCTCCCTGCTCTGCTCTGCTCCTCTCTTCCCCCACCCCACCATCTTTCTCTCTCTCCAGGCCTGGTCCCCTCTCCCCACCCCCTTTTCCTCCTAATAAAGCTCTGAATACCGATACTGGGTTCTGTTGTGACCGTGACCTTTCCACGCCACAACCAGCACCGCCAACAGTGCCGATTATCATCCCTTCAGTGTCTAGGGGGGGAACTCAGGTTGTCAGGCTAGCTAGTAGCCATCTCAACAGCCATGGCTCAGGTTTAATTATTATTTTGGAATGGCAACATGGGGCTGGGAGTGCAGCTCAGTGGAGAGTGCTTGTCTAGCATGTATGAAGCCCTGGGTTGGATGTCCCACACTATGGTAGGGACATATGGAAGGCTTTAGTGTACTAACACCTTCAACAGAGGCACATATATTCTGTATTCTTCATACACGACAGTTTAAATCAAAAGGCTCTAGGCCAATTTAGAAGCACTTTCAAGAAAACCTTAAATGACTGTGTGAAGTTGCACTCTGCCTTGTAGTGCAGAAGGAGGGACAAGAAGAGCCAGAGAAAAGCCTGCTTCGAAGTCTGCATCCCAAAGGTGCCCAGTAGCCTCTCTAGAGCTTCTACTACAGTCAGAGCCAGAGTGTCGGGAGGGAACAAGAAAATGAAAAGCAACCGAAAAATGGTCCAGTGTCTAAAATATGGCACTAATAAAATGTTTTAACTCTCTCCTTCAATTTTGTCCTCTGAAAATACTTTACATCACAAGACTCTTCTTTGAGTTTCCTGTAAGCCTAATCCATCCTTCACTAGTAGACATGGGTTTAGTTTTTTATATAAAAGCTTTGGGGCCAGCAGGTGGTTTAATAGGAAAAGATGCTTGCCACTAAGCTAGCCAATTCCCAGAACCCACCGGGTGGAAGGAAAGAACCAACTCCCCTTAAGTTGTCCTTTGACCTCCACAAGCACGCCATGGCATATATACCCCCCAATAAATAAATGAATATTCAAAAATTTATAATTTCTACTTAAACATTTTTTAAACAAACATTGTCCTGGGGGTTGGGTCAATGGCTCAGTGGTTTAGAGCACTTGTTGCACTTACAGAGGACCTGGTTCAATACCCACCACTTGGTGGTTCACAGGCATCTATAATTCCAGTTCCACGGGATCTAGCGCCAGGCATACACATGATGCACATATACACATGCAAGAAGAGTGCTCATTGATATAGTAAATTAAATAATCTTTTTCCCAGACAGGGTTTCTCTGTGTAGCCCTGGCTATCCTGGAACTCACTCTGTCAACCAGGCTGGCCTTGAACTCACAGAGATCCTCCTGCCTCTGCCTCCCTAGTGCTGGTATTAAAGATGTGCACCACCACTGTCTGGTTAATTTAATTTTTTTTAATTTAAAAATATTCATTAATAAAATAAATAAATCTAACAAACAAACAAATAGTATTTCACCCAATTATTTTGTACAATAAAGTCAAGTACAAAGAGATTCTATTAAGACTGTGATGGCTTAGAGACCCACAGCTGGACAACATGCAGAATTTAAAAAGAGGCTTTGGAGTGCTCAGCCCTGAATGGACGTCTTTATCACACTCAAGGCTCAGGGAAGCGGGGCAGCAAGACTGCAAGAGCCCCACGTGGTGGATGACTGAAGGAAATAGCGTTTCCTAGACACCTCAGGACCAACACACTGATGGACTCACAGGCTGTGGCAGCATGCAGAAGTTAAAGCCAGACCAAACACCACCGTGGGTGGGGGACCTGGGGGCAAAGTCCCACCCTGTGCCAAGAAACTATTTGAAAATTGATGGCTTCTGGGAGATGGGCAAACCAGTGTTCTTCAGTGGAGTGACACTGATATCAACCATCGTTCCTGGGCAGGCCCCATGCTCAGGAGTAGTTGACTAACACAAACCAAACTCCAACTATATTTTTGAGTTTCCTTTTTCTTTTGTTTTTCAGAGAGAGAAAGAGCATGAAGTTGAAAGGAGATCCGGGAGAAGATGGGCAACAGAAAAATTATGATAAAATACACTGTATGAAATTCTCAAAAAAGTAAATAAAAATTTAAAAAAATAAAAAAGAGAGTGTGGTAGCTCATTTCAAGCTTGGCTAAAATCAGATGAATTCACTTAAACAAGAGAGAGATTTATTTTATTTTTAACCATGTACATGTGCCCATAGAGGCCAGAAGCATCAAATCCTCTTGGATCTGGGGTTGTAGCCAGTTCTGAGCTGCCTGATGTGGGTGCTGGGAACCTAACTCTGGTCCTCTGCAAGAGCAGAATACTCAGTTAATGGCTGAGCCATTTCTCCAGACCGTAGTTGAACATGCTTTCTTTGGGAGGACAGTTGACATATTCTGTCTTAGCTAACAGAGTGGGTTCCACACCTAAAGCCTTCTGAGATAGCACAGCGACAGTGGCAGGACTCGGGGATGCTGCATCAACAGCCCTCTGGCATTTGAGAAAACAGTGAGTCTGGCTGGCTCCCTTGCCTTGCTCCCCTAAAGCAGGCCATGAAAGAGTTCTCTGATGGTACACTAACATCTGTCTTGGGCTGGAGAGATGGCTTAGTGGTAAAAGCACTGGCTGCTTTCCCAGAGGACTAGGCTCAGTTCCTAGCACCCACACGGTGGCTCACAACTGTTCCAGGGAATCCAGCGCCTTCTATTGGTCTCCATGGGCACTATGCACTCATGTGGTGCATAGACATACAGGTAGGCAAAATACCCACACACATAAAGTGAATAACTTTTTTTTCTTTATTTCTACATAATTTATTGTTTATTACTATCAAATAAAATACTAATTCTCATCACTTGCTTCTGCTCAGTTTCTTGACCAATTCTTCATTTTACATTCCAAACGTGTGCCGCATCCAGAACAATGAAGTGTTTGTAAACATCACAGCTACTGACATTGGACGTTCACCTGCAGCCACCAATGTGCTTTTTACTGGCAACTGTCCTCTTGGTGGTTTGTTTACATCACTTTCCATGAGAAGTTTTTGGAAAACATTTGCTCAAGCATCTTCAAGAGACAAGTTGCACCTGGAAGAGCCCGAGGACAGGCCGGCTCCGCAGTCCCGGGCCTCCGCTGCCCGCCATGCTACACGAACAGCCCGCCCTCCGAGGTGCTGCGCGGAAAGGAATAACTTTTTTTTAAAGGCTGGTTTTGAGATGCTCATCCCAGAGATATCTTTTCTGTGTCTGGAGGGAATGTATGAAGATGTAGAGAAAAATATGAACAAATGGGACTTGCTGAGTCCCCGGCCCCAAATTTATGAGTGTATTTTAAAACCTTTAGTTTACCAGTCACACTTCTGCATGGCAGTCTAGAAAAACACAAAGATTTCCAAATTTCTGAAGACATCTTATGTAACATAAACTTGACATTAAATAAATGTGTGTTTTAGTCTTGTTAGCCTGTCTTTTGTTACAGAATAATGTACCTTACCCTTCGGGCCTGCCACTGGGGAGGCAAATCCTGCTTTTTCTTTCCTACAGTTAGTATTTGGTTTCTTGAGTCCTGCAAATCCATTTCTGAGTCTCTTGGCATACTAGAAAAATAGATATAAATTAATTTTCCCTTTATTTGGAGCTTAAACCGATTGTTAGTGCTCCAGGTTCAGAAAACACTACAGTTGGGCTTGTGAAGAAAGGTGTTTTTTTATTTTTTTTTTTTATTTTTTTTTTTTTTATCAAATCCACACACAGAAACAAAGGAGTAGACTCTGGAAAGGAGTCATTCTGTCAGGAGGGATGAGAGAAAGGGCTAGCAGTGGCCAGTGGGGGCAGAGGCCGTCTGTCCATCAGGTTTCCTGTTTATACCCGTTCTCTAGGATGTTGAGGCTGAGTGCTGGCATCAGCTCTGTTTAGAGTCCTGCTGTTGCTCAGCAGGAAGAAAGCCACTCCGAGGCTGTGACAGACAGCTAGCCAGCCTCTAATATCTGCTCCTCCCCCTCCACTGGGATAGAGCTTTTAGCTGGACGTAGGACCACCCTAAAAAAGCACTTTGCAGGATCTTTTGAGTTAGCATTGCCATATATCCCACCCAGCTTTAACTTTTGAAATGTAAGTAGAACTGTCCTGTGGAAGCTTGAGAACCTTCCACAAGGTCCCAATTTTTGGAGCACGCTTGTGGTCTCTCTTCCTGGGCATTCTTCCATCTTCCTACTCGGAATACGGATCACCTTGGACAGTGAAACTGAAAGCTGGCGTTATGAAAGACCCAAAGAGCTGGAGACCGCACAGGAACGTCCGTACCAGTCCTGACTGCATACTTAAGACTCTAAAACATACTTAAGAAGCTGGGTATGGTGGGACACTTCTGTGAGTCTACCCCCAGAAAGCTGAGGCAGGAGGATTGAAAGTTCAAGACTATCCTAGGTACTTGATGAAACCCTGCTTTGGTCCACCCATCTTTAAAAAAAATTATCCTGCTTACGTCACTGTATTTGGGGCTTTTTGTCATTTACAGGCACACCTAACTCTAACGACTATAGTAACTTTGAGATTAACTGATTCCAGGGCTTGCTGTTAAAAGACTGTCTCCAGACAACATACTGCTCTTGTAGAGAAGCCCAGCACACATGCTGGGCAGCTTACAATCACCTGTAATCCAGCTCTAGGGGATCTGACTCTCCTCTAGCGCCTACACTCACATGCACAGAAACACTGCTCCTTCTTACACCCCCCCCCCACAGCAAAATAAACAAAAATGGACATAAGTAGTAAGGCAGGCAAGATGTCTCATCAGGAGAGTGCTTGTGATACAACCCTGACAACCTGCATTCAATCCCAGACCTTATGGCAAGAGGAGAGAACCTAAAAGTTGTCTCTGACATCTACAAGTGTCTCATGGCTTGCACACGCACACACCTGAATTCACAAAACATCACATACACTAATACATAAAAATAAAATTAAGGAAATACTGCAGTGAAAATGCAAAGTGAGGCCTAAATTCCTATCCCAGTTGAAGTTTCTGTCATTCTTTAATAAAAAGATCAATATGTAAATTATAGCTGATGCAGTGCCTGATGTGTTCCCAAGGGCGTGTGAAAAGCCGTTTTGCTGTGCATGATATCAAAACAGCACACTTGCCTACTTGATGACCTTGAGCACTAGCCAAAAGCTAGTGGAAGCGGAAAGTATTACTGCTACCAGCTAGCTAATTTTTATTAAACATTAAAGAAAGCAAATTTCTATTCCCTCTCCACATATTCAGTAGATGATCTCAGTCTTCTTAGCAAAACTCAGAACTTCCAATGGCAAGCCCTTCTACTTTCCAGACCCATCCTGCCTATCCTTGTCTGGCTTCGTTTTCTGTGTTCCAAACCCGTGTCTCTCCCACCCCAGGGCAACTCCTCTATGTGCGCTTTGGATCTAGTACTTGTGTCTCAGGGAATCTGCAAGGTCGACTAGCCTATCTCTTGTCTTCTCTACAGGATCATTCCTATTTGTTCCTAAACTACCTTATTTTTCCTGAAGGGTCCTGGCTAATAGTCTCCTCTCCCTCTTCAGTCAGTGCGCCTCAGTACTTGCCTGAGTGATTCTCTTTCTGGTACTTTTACAGCTGACCCCATGACTGAGACGACAGGCTCCATAATTAATCAGGTTGAAGGCAAATCCATTCTCCTCCATGTCAGTTTCCTCATAGAATACCTCAATGTATCAAAACACGCCACAGTACTTTTGTAAAGTAAAAATCCTTATAATCAGGGTTTGTGGCTGCACACTTAGACATTAGCATACTTTTTAGAATTTTGTCTTCTGTATTTGTAGTTTTGAAATCATATATATATATATATATATATATATATATATATATATATATATATATAAACTTAATGAGGGCATTGTTGAATAGTTACACTAAAGAAATGTTATTCCTAACAGCCTTTGTTGAAACAACTTGTGTTTACATAAAGAGTTGACCAAGATTTCTTATGTTAGAAGTTAGTGTTTAGTTAGTTAGATGGAATCTATTGCGCTGGAAGTTAATAATACTATTTTAATAAAAGAGGGGGACATTGTAGAGAAACATTAAATGCTTCCTAGTTATTGCAATTTATTTATCTGTCTATTTATTTATTTATGTGTGCCATATTAGGGACTGACCTGGGGCCTTGAATGCCAGGCAAGTGTTGTACCTCTTACAGCCCAAGCTCTGCATATTGAATGCTGCATGATTATTGCTTCAGTAAAAAGAAACGGAATTTGTTTATTCCACATAAGAAAAGACTTGAGAGTAATGGGAGAAAAAAGTTATGCTTCTCACTCAAGCTCATCAGATGTATTTTAGGAGCAGACTTTCATTTACATGTCTTCAAATAACAATTTAACCCAGGCAGTGAGAACGGCTGCTTCATCTGAATTTTGTGATGATTTCCTGGTTTGCTGTTGCTTAAAGCGATTACATAAAGGCAGTAAGTTCCCCAAACAATGGAAAATGTAGTACTGAAAACTTCTAGTGGTGAGTCTCTACAGATGGAGCTTCCAGGATAGAAATAATGCAGGGGCCTATACATGTGTGATGAGGCACAGGGGTCGCTGTGATTAACCTAAGAGCTTTCATTTACCTGATGCACAAGCAGCTCTAGTGGCCTTCTTTTAGGGGCACGAGTGAGAGACCGTACTGTACTCAGAGGTTCTTACTACTGAAAGTCAACCACCGAAAAGGATATGCAATGAAAATCCAAAGCTCTTTGGCAGAGATGGACGAGGAGCTCCACAAACAGCTAAGCCTTTTCACAGACGAAGCTTGGGTTGCTCGTAAGCATGTCACAATACCACAGCATACTTCTTAGAGGCCTCCCAAACGGGCAATGCACAATTCAGTTTACCTTTTTTTTTTATTTTTTGGCTTGGGATATTTCTGAATTTCATCTAGAAAATTTTATTCTAAGCACAAATAAGAAAAAAATGGAGCTACTTTGGCAATTACTTTAGAACTTTAGAAATTATCAGGGAAATTAATCAAGATTAGGCTGCTACAGTGTCTTAATAATTTTGATGTTGTCAAATAATATTCATTAGTGAAGCCAAAAGTTTATTGATGGTGGTGATGAAATATTGGTTTAATGCTTGAAATTTTTCAATGATTACACACATGAGTAAGTAAACGAGTCAAAAGCATTAGTATATTTTCTATAGTCTTATTAGCTAAGATGGTGTGTGTGTGTGTGTGTGTGTGTGTGTGTGTGTGTGTGTGTGTGTGCATGCATGCACACACACAACTAGCTAACTCCTTGCTAATTATAGGGTTATTGAAGTCTGGCCCTTTGCACATGCTAGGCAAGCACTCTACTACTGAGCTGCATCCCCAGTTCCCACTCTCTTTACTTTTTGAGGAAGGGTTTTGCTAGTAACAGAGCCTGGCCTTATAGTTTTGATCTCTTGGCTCAGCCTCCTGAGTGGCCGGGATTATAGGCCTGGGCTAAAGTGTCATTTAGTCAGGATTGTGATTACATATGCTGGTTTATCAATGATTTAGATATACTGCTCAGCGTATAGATTTTTGTAAATGTGTATATTAGTTTTCTATTGCTGCTATAACAAATTACCACAAGCCAGGCCGTGGTGGTGCATGGCTTTAATCCCAGCCCCTGTGAGACAGAGGCAGGTAGATCTACACAAAGAAACCCTGTCTTGAAAAAACAAAACAATCCCCCCCCCCAAAAAAAAACCCCAAACAATTACCAGGAGCCTAGTAGCTTTAAAAACCAACCAACCAACCAACCAAACATACAGATTTCTTTTCTGGAAACAAAAGTCTACAGTGACTTTCATTGTTGAGCTAGGCCAAAGCTGAGTATCAGTGCCTCCATTCTGTCTAAAAGTTCCAGTGGAAAATTCTTTCCTTTGCCACTTCTAGCTTCCAGGACCATCTGGAGTCTTTGGTTTGGGGTTCCTTCCTCCTATCTCAAAGCCATCCTTATAGCATCTTCAAGTTTCTAGGTCTCTGTTGTCCCATGTCTGGCTCTGACCTTCCCCCAGGCTCCTGGTCCTGGGAGTCAAGCATGCTAGGGAAGCATTCTGTACTAAGCCATAGTACTTAGCCTCTGCTTGCCTCTGCTTCATTAGTGGTCCACCAGAACAATCTTCCTAGCTCTTGTCTGCATTTTCATTTCGGCACTGGCCTGTAATCTGAGCCATCAAGAGGCTGAAGCACGAGGATCACAAGTTTAAGACTTGCCTGGGCTACAGAGTGAGTTCAAGGCCAGCTGGGGCAACTTAATGTGACTATCTCAAAATAAAAGCTAAAAAGAGGGTTATGGATATACAGCTTGTCTAGCATGCATGAGGCCCTGAGTTCAATCCCCAGTGGCCCCTGGAGACCACAAAGACAATTTAGTAGAAAAAAAAAGGGTAAAACTTGAAACTTTTATAATTATCTATTGATTTTAGATTATACTAGTGTTTCTCAGGTTACCTTTGATGGCCATTTTCTTTTCTTTTTGGTTAAACAGCTAAACTATACTGACTGCTACATTTATAAAACACAATATCAGATACCAAGGCAGCATCAAATTACTGTCAATATTTCTAAATACACTTGCTTTCACACCTTTCCATGGAATGGTAACAGTCTGTGGACCCATCCTCGGCTATAACCTCCACCTTAAGTAACACTAACACTACCTTCCACCACAAGCCAAAGACGTGAGAATTTGAAGACTCTTATCTATAAACTGTGTGTAAAAGTTCGTGTATTTTACATTAGTTCTTTCTTCTTAAAGTTAAGAAATGATATAAAGATGTTAGTTATTTCATGCCTGCCTTCTATTTGCGATTCTGTCTGTTTGTTTTTAATGGAGGGAGGGTACTGGGGCTTGAACCCAGGGCCTCCTAAATGTCAGGCAAGCACTCTCACCCAGCTACACCTTCATTGTGACATGTCAAGTTTTAGACTGACATACCCAAATGACTGAAACTTTCTGTGACTGAAACTAAATCATGAAACATAATTTTCAAGTGTGAAAATAAAAACAATTGCTAAAAAAAAATCAAACACACACACACACACACACACACACACACAAACACACCTTCACACATACATACTCCAAAATAGCAGAAGACATTTTCTGTTATCTGCTACAGGGAATTATTTCAAATATTAGCTAAGATTTATTCTTTCATGAAAAGTTGCATGCTTTTTTACTTTTTGAAATAAAAAATTTCCTTGAAAATGTTCCATATGTCTATGCATTATTTTCCCCAGTGAGCACACAGTTATAGTTCATTAGTTCATAGTTTATTATAAAAATGAGGACTATCTTTATCCAATGTGTAGCAGTCAAGTCCAGTGAGAGACCGCATGTTATTTGGGAATGATGCAGAAAGTCCCCTTCTGTGTTCCAGCAAGTTAAAAGTTAAAAATAATGCATTTACCAACACTGCCTAAAAATATAAGACTAATTTTTTTTAATTTCTCTGCAAAAATTAAGATATCTGTTTAAAAGGTCAAATTAAATGCTCATATATGTAAAACGAGCTGGCAGAAGAGAAATCAGGCTTGGGAGTTTCTGTTCTTGTTGATGCCATCTGCTTGAGAGAGCTTGGAGCTGGGGCTGAGGTAGAGAACTCAAACAGGAAGGTCCTTGGTTTTCAGTACTCACTGTGGCCTCTAGACTGCTGCACAAATGGACCGAGGCCAGTGAAGCATGCCAGCGAGAACTGCACAACTCCAGATTTCCTTCTCGATAACACTGACGTGCCTGGCACGGTCCTCATGTTGTGGATGCCGGCTAGGTGTCACCAGTACTGACTCTGCTACTGAAACCCAGACAGCTGGAACACTGAAGCAGCCACCAAACAGGGAGAAAATAGAGGGGAAGAACGGAGATTCAAGTTACTAATGGGAAGAGTGCCTTGCAAGCATGTTGCTGGCAATGAAACTTGTGTTCTGAAAGAGGATGGCGAAGATGTGATGGAAGGGATACAGGGGAGCGGGGTGGAGTTCAGAAATTAAATGGATATGGTCAGGTATGGTGGTGCATGCCTAAAATACCAGTATTGGCAAATTCAAGATAGGCCTGGATTATATGAGACCTTATCCTAAAAATAAACAAAGATAGAGGGGTGTGAGAGGAAAATATGAAAGAGTTTCTGCGTATAGTAACATCTGATACAAATTACGGGCAAATACATAACGGGGTGCCTAAAGGCTGAGATAAACATGCCTCTATGTGTTTCTGTTTTCTCTGTAGTGGTACACTGTAGAGAAAAAGAGAACTTAGTTGAGACTTTTAAATAATATTTGAGTTTATTCTTATTGGTCTTAGAGTAGTAATTTGTAAGGCCCTACTGTTTAATATTGACAACTTTGAAAGTCACTGAAAAAAATTAAATGGCAATTTAATGTTAACAGCTGCTTATGGTTATCAAATCCATCAAGACCCTTCATGAATATATTAACACAAACCCACTAAATTACTGTTGCTGTAGACAGCTTGGTATTTTAAAAATGCCTGGTAAGAATAAGGACACTGTAATAACAGCAAGGGCCCTGGTCATGGCTCACGTTTTATATTGACGTAGGGCAAGAAACTCCAGACCTGTTTCACTCACTTCATATTGCAGAATCTCTGCTAACTTAGCTATAAAGAGATCTCTAGAAATATACTAGAAAATCTTGCTTGACCTAAATTCATGTTTTTACTTATCACAATAAAGAAACAAAAATAAAATGCCCATAACAAAAACAGCTCATCTGAGTAAAGGTTAGAGAAAATTCAGCAAATAATTCATACTGATTTGTATACCTGAAACCTGATCGTGAGCTTAATTAACAAGGTGGCTGTGTTCTTCGGTATCTTTTCACCAAATGTTGACAGGAGGTTGTGGGGACGCGAATTATTAAAGAGAAAGCAGTGCACGCTGTACAACACATGTCCACAGACAACTTGCTTGCTTCACACTGGGAGGCTTGGAGCCATTCTTTGGAAGAATCATATATTTAAACTACAAAATATTGTCTCAGTTATCTTTCGTCCAAAGTTCCTTTTTTTTTTTTTTTTTGTTTAAATTTGGTGATATTGGGGACTGAACCTAGGACCTCACATTTACTAGGCAAGCACTCTATCACTGAGCTATATCCACAACCTTCTTTTTTTTTTTTTTAACTTCTTATTTTAGGCAGCCAGAGCTGGTGTTAAACTTTGTAGCCCATGCTAGACAGTGTCACTAAGTGTCCAGTTTGGTGTTAAACTTTGTAGCCAACGTAGGCCATGCATTTGCCATTCTCCTATCCTGGTCTCTTTAAGTAGGTTGGATAATAGGTTGGGGGTTACCATGCCTGGCTTGCAGCATACTCATTGCAAGTACCATAAGACATGGCTTCACAGACCAAGGTTTCTCATCTAAACCCTTAGTCTCAACTGGTAGAATTTCAGGGAGTGATCATCAGGGCCACCTCGAGGATAGGAGGGCTGGGGGAAATTTAAGTTACACAGCAGCCTTGAATCTTATCCTTTACTGAAGGATAACTCTTCCTAACTCTGTGATGAATCCGAATAAAATATAATTTTCAAGGACAGCCATTGTGCCTCTCAAGGTAAAAGCAGAGACTTGGATGAAAAGAATTAAAAGGGAGGGAAGAAATGTTTTCTGTGTACTTGCTCATGGTTCAAACTAACCTCATGAGCCAGAGCAGGAGTAAGCAGTCTGTGTGGAGAGGACTGCTCATTAAAGTTTTGATCATGATGAGAAAGTATTTCCTCTGCATGTCCTTAGTGAGCTGCAGGGACTAAGACTGATGAGTGACAGAAAACAACACAGCTCTGGGTTCCTCTCTTCTCAGGAGTTCCAGGGAGAAGAGAGCCCCAGTGTGTAAGACTGGAGTGAACTGGTTACTTTGCTTATCCATTAATAAAATGTTTTTAAAAGCAACTTAAACTGATTTATTTTGGACCAGTTTGAGAGGGTTACAGTTTATCACCATGGGGGAGTGTGGCAGCTGTAGCTGACTGACATAGATGGGCAGCTGGTTCCACTGGGTTGGTTGGGAAGTGGAGAGCCTGGGTAAGGATTCAGACTGGGCTATGCCCTTCTAGTTCCTCCGCTACGGTCCTGTATCTGCCAGTTAGATCCCATGTCCAAAAGGCTCCACACTTTACAAAACAAGGACCAAATGTTCAAACACGGGAATCTGTGGGGATCTATTTCATATTCAAATCATAACAGGGAATGAGACAGACATCTTCCAGGAAGACTAGATGTAATCAAGACTAAACATGTTCCTTTACTGAAAGTAGGCTTAATTAGGATTTGGTCTCAGAGTCAGTTAGAAGCAGGATAAAAGGTCAGAAGTAGATTGTCATCCAAACTGACCTCACAGCTAGGCTAGCAGAATGGCTCAGCTTTAGTGTTTAGCATGCATGAGGCTTTGCGTTAATAGTTGGTGAGGTGTGTGAGTGCTGAGAGTCTGGAAAGAGAGAGGAGGGTTACGACTGGGTAAGAAGAGCCAATCCTGCCAGGTCAAGAACTGGGGAGAGGGCTCTCTCATCTTATTCCTAACTTACAGATCCTAAAGACATAGAATGTCTTGGACCTCAAATCCAATCAATGTAAAACTGTCTATTCTCCTTATATTAAAATGATTACTCTAGACAGAAAAGGATCTGGGTACATACACATGCAAATAAGAGGGGCAGCAAATTGAATGGATGTGTTTGTTGTCTTGCTGTTGTAATAAACTATACTGAAAAGAGTAATAATTACGGTGTGGGCTCGGACTGCAGCTCAGTGATAGAACACGTGCCTAGAAAACACAGGCTGTGACTTTGATCTGGTACAAACAACCCAAGAGAAAGAAAGTATAACATAAAAGATCAGTCATAAGCTACTTCTACCAGAATTTGCTGGTTCTCTACTTCAATGTCACATCTTTTAAGGGGGATAAATTCATATGAATTCCAATGAGAATATAATTGTTTCTTGTTTAATGCTACACCATGATAAACTCACATCATATTTAGAAACTTCAAATGGAAATAAAGATAATCTAGGGAACAAAACAAATCTTCGTTTCTAAACACCCTTCAGAAGCCATTACTAGGTGACTTGAAAGACAGGTTTAAGAGTTTTTCATGGGTTAAACTTAGAACTAAACACCAGCTCAGTTACTTCTTTTGTCTAAGATTCTCAGCTTACATTAGCACAAGTCTGGTTCTTGCTCTGGAAAAGCCAGCTGCTATATCAAAAGGGCATTCATTGCCCCCAAAGAGAAAGCCATGTTGTCAAGAACTAAGGCCTTTTTCCAGTGGCCAACGAGGAACCAAAGGTGCCAGCCAGCAGTCCAAGGATGAGCTATCTTCAGTCAGATCCTCTCAGCTACGGTCAAATCTGTGAATGATTGCCACTGAGCCTCATGAGAGATGCTGAGGCAGGATCATGTCAATCTGCTTGTGGATTCTTGGCCATCATAGCTATGTAACAAAGCTGCTAACTTTTATTATGCAGAAATAAATAACAGACTCTGTGCCTAAGGATAATCTTTCTTCTACATGAAAGCTAAACAAAAATCAAGATGAGAGACAAAGAAAACGGTGTCTTGGCCGTTGTCAGCTTCTCTTGCGGGCACATCTAAATTCTTTGAGATAAAGGACTGTGGGAAGGTCCTCGTTCAGCACTCCACATTTATTTTGAAAGTCATAGAGAAGGGGGTTATTTTTAGTTCTAGGGATGTATACTATTTTCTTTGAACTGGAGTATCTACTTCTGAGAAAACAAATCAAGAGACTTTGTAAGAGGCTAGGGTTTTTCTGTGGAATGGGATGGGGGCCTCAGCCTCTTTTGGGTTGAGATTTAAAGTTTCATTTATTATTATTATTATTATTATTATTATTATTATTCTAATACAACTAAAGTATGAAAAGTATTATTTGATTTCTCTACTAGTTCTTGTTATGGAAACATTTGAAGACAAGAGAAATAAGGATCCATTTCCTTCAGCTTCTCTTTATTTCTCTTTCCATCTTACAACCAATGCAGTAACTTTAGCAAGAAACACTAAAAATAACAGCATATACAAAGCATCGCCTAAGTGCATCCATCATAGACACAGACAAAACCCGTGTCTGAAAATGGTTTTCTAA
The DNA here is from genome assembly GCF_949786415.1 of Peromyscus eremicus. NCBI lineage: Eukaryota > Metazoa > Chordata > Mammalia > Rodentia > Cricetidae > Peromyscus > Peromyscus eremicus. The sequence goes on along the minus strand of NC_081418.1, from coordinate 68,000,163 downwards.
ATAGGAGAAGTGTGTTTCATACAAAAAGTCCATTTTCTGTTATTGCCTTTTTGATTTGGACTACTAGATGCTATACATTTTAGGGTAATTTTAACAGTTTCTTGTCTCTTGCTAACAAGAATGACTTGTCATAATGAGCAGTGTAGACACTGTCCATTTGATCTACTCTAGAGAGCTGTCTCTTTGAAACAGAGCAAATTGCCTCAATTCCTTTGTGGAATGAACTGAGTACAAATAAATAAGACACAAAACTAAAAAAATGTGGTCAGTTTTATCTGAAGGCAACAAAGGGCTGGGATATCTAGAAGCTCTTAATAAAAAAAGTGACAGGACAGAGAATTATATGAGTAGAGTAAAGAGGGAATAATTTTTCCTAACATAAACTGTCCACAGGATAGTTTCTTATTTAGGAAAGTGGATGATTTTGTAGTTTAATAACAGTTCTTAATTCTTTCAAGTTGGAAGATCGAAATTCACTTTTAACTCCACAAAAAAGAATTTTAATTGTCAGTACTTTTTTTTTTAAAATAATTTATCACATTTCTCATCTGGGTAGGAATTTTGGATTCCATTTTGGTTAAATAGACACTTTGAAGGTGTCTTTTTTTTTTTTTATTATTTTGTATGTTTTACTTCAATGGTTAAGTTTTTGTCTTTGCTGTTTTGTAAGACATGGGCACCTAAATATCCTATTTTTCCTTTTAAAATTAGTGTTTAGTACTGCCTCTTCGAGAATTACATAAATGTCATAGTACATTTGAATATTAATTTTTATGAGTAGTATCTGAAAAAATACAGGTATTTATTCATTTGGTGCTGGGAATTGTACATGCTAAACACATGCTCTCAGCTATCCCCCAACACTACATTTTTTGATGAAATATTAATAGAGCTATTATTCTATGTTAGGCTTAGGATTCCAGCTGGGGATGACACTTACTAAGAATTTCACTCTGTAGGAATTAGGAAATAGTAGTAAAATGGTTCTTAAAATCAAATCTCAGCACACCTTATGTTTATCTATTGGAGACTGTTTTCCATTTAATCAGAATCTCTGGGGTAGGACTTGAGAATCCACACTTTAGTAGTTTCTTTCTGTGATTCTAAGGCAGACTGAAGTATAACGAACATTGGTGTAAAGAAAGCTGGAGGGGAAAAAAAAAAGCGGGGCATAGCATATGCTGTGCTATCCTAGCACTCACGACGTAGAAGAAGGCAGATCTCTAGGAGTTCAAGGCCAGCCTGGTCTACCTAGTGAGTTCCTAGGACAGCCAGAACTACATAGTGAGATCCTGTCTTGAAAACAAAACAAAACAAAATTTAAAAAAGAAGCTGGAGGGTACAAGAATAAGCAACTTACATTTTGATTGTAGCTTTGATACAATGTTCAGAGTACAACATTAGTGCCTAGGAAAAATAAATGATAGCCACTGTCTCTGCCAAGAGAAACAAAAGCAGTTAAGGTGATATTCACGTGTCATTTTGAAAATGATGTGCCAAAGGAAAGATGGGAGGTGCTGCTTGGGGCATTTCAGTGGCACTGTTCCAAGCGTATAGTTACCAAAGTGGACACTCACAATGTCAGTTTCTATCTGAAGACTCCTATTAGCAGCCTCTTCTGTATTCTACAGTGACTCTGGTAGTTTCATTTTCTTTGATGACAAATATGTCTATACAATAGGTTGTAAGTAATTGTAAAAGTTAATGGCACTTGAATGTTAACATTTTAAACACACACACACACTTTAAAGACTCTAGTGGAGCCAGAACTTGTCTTTTTGGGTTTTAGAGTAAACCTGTATGATTTAAGGACAGAAGGGCTCAGTCTTGGCTGACTAAATTAAAGAAAATAGATTTTATATATTCTTCTAATCACTACTAGCAATTAAAAAATACTTATAGGTGGACAGCGGTTCCGATGGATTACTAGTGGTATCAACTTAGCTTTCTGGTGTCCGCCCCAAAAGGATAATGTCTAGAACTTCTTCCGTCAGAGCAAGGGAAATCATTCTCTCCAAGAATAGGTAGAAGAGTAATGTCAGGGCCAATCAGAACGCTCCGCCGTTTTACAAGTGGGACGCTCAGGAAGGACTGGCGGAAAATGGGACTTTGTTACCTTCATTCAGACAAAGAAGGCCATGCTAGTGGCGGGGGTGTGTGGAAACTTCCTGGTGGGTTACCCGACGAGGGGTTTAAACCTTGGTGGGAACGACAACTAATCAGATGGCCCCTTAACAGGGAAGCGTGAAGCCACTGAGGAGACATTATTTTCCGGAATCCTGGAGAAAGAGTGAGGTGTGGCTGCGGTACCAGTACCAAAAATGGCGCGGACGCACGTCAAGGCCCGGTCAGGTGACATGGCTCCAATCCGCTCCCTTCCCTCTGTGGCCCCGCCTCTAGCTCCCCTCCACGAGTGGGCGTGGCCTGCCCGGAGGTGATGTGGGCGTGGCCTACCCGGAGGCGCTTTCTTTGGACATTTAGAAAGCATGGGCTACGCAAGCGCAGTGGGGCTCCAAGGCCGTTCTCCCCGCCCCCTCACCCGTGGTCCCGCCCCGTTCTCCCGGCCGGGGCAGGGCCAGGCGTCCAGCGGCTGCTGGCTGGAGAGCCAGTGACTTCCTTGTTGTGAGTCTCGGCCTCGTAGCTGTGCCCCGGCTCGTAGCCCCGCGGTGCTCACCCGGACAGCTAGCGCGAGTCCAGGTCCCAGCCACAGCCATGCCCAACCCCAGCAGCACCTCCTCTCACGGCCCGCTCCCTGAGGAAATTAGGAACCTGTTGGCAGGTAAAGAGCGGGAAGGGGGCGGTGACACTGGGGGCGGGGGCGCGGGACGGCGAGCCGGCAGGGACAGAAGCGCGCAGCCATCACCTTCTGCTGGCCGTGGGGGCGGGCCGAGTAGGGGGATCAGGGGCCGGGGTGTCGGGAGGAGAAGGGAGTGGGCGTGTATGCTGAAATGTCCTGATCCTCCCAGGAGAGACAGAGAGTTAAGAGTTTCCTAAAGACCCGAATGTGAGGGCGGAAGCTGGACAGCAAATGTTGGTGAATGCATGTGTGAGAAGTGCGGAGGAAGATGTCCAAGCACTAGTTCCTGGGTGCTCAGGCCAGTAGGGGTGCAGCTGTTAGTTAGCAAAGAGATTGTAGTGTAGGGCCGCAGGTGTTGGGAGGTAGGCAGTGGCAAGGTGCTGTTTCCAAAACTCCCATTTTCTTGAACAGTCAGGTCAAACACGTTTACATTTTTGAAGGGTGCCTGATTTTCAAATGGCCACTGCCTTCAGCCTCAGTAACTATTAAAGGAAAAAAGGGAAGGATGTGTTAAAAGTCCTACTTCCTGTGTCATGTGATGAAAGAAGTTCATTATTGCACCCTCATCTTCCTCCTTTCGGTTTTACATTCCCATTTATAGGAACTTTGAGGAGTTGAAATGTGGTTCCTCAGTACTGTTATGAATCTGCTGTTAAGTCAGTAACGTATAGAGGTGTGTATTTCCACTTACGGATCAAGGAAAGCTCAATAGTTCTGCACAAAGTAGAAAATACATCTTTTTAGAGTAGCACAAGACTTGCCCATCCTGGTGGTCTTGGATACCATCATATATTTTGTCTTGTAGATGTCAGAATTAGTTTGGTTGTCTTTAAAATATTTCTTCCAGTGCTGATTATGGATAATTGAATTAAAAAGTTTCTCCTAGATGCTTATGTTGTAAGTTGTGTATTTTAATTGTTAAAAAACAAGGTCATGGAAAAATGTAACAGTTGGAACAATAATTTACTGTTGCAGTAGTGTGAGAACAAGCATCATAATACCTTGTTAAACTGTTGGATTGTGTGCATCATGAATAGATCAAAAAATGCAAATATGTGTATGGATGCAGACTTGTGTTTGTATGAGCATGATGCAGGGTGATGACAAACTATGTCACTCTGAGAATGCTTCTTGTCATTAACAAGTGTCACTAAGAGAAATGATGAAAGACCTGTAAATGATGATAGAAGGAAGCATTTATTCCATTATATGAGCACTTATAAGAGAATCAGTTTTGTTTTACTATAGTTAACTTTTCCAATGCTGGAATTGCATGTCTAGAAAAGTATCTTAATAACTAGATCAAAGAAATGTTTTATTCCAGAAATGCCATTGTTTTCAGCTTGTTCTAGGTCCTTATGTTTTAATTAAAAAAATACCTCTGTTTAGTTTTTAAAGCTTGAAAGCTCCGTTAGTAGGCAAGTTATCATATGGATCCACAGCTATACTTCTGACATAGTATGTATGATATGGGCTATGACACCCATCATTCTCTGACCCTCATAGATTACAAGTATTTTCTGTGGCTCTCTCTTGTATCATGTAAACCAAAGCTCAGAAGTACACATTAATCTCCTAATGCTAACTTTCTGTATATGTCTGCCATCTTTTAAGTCAGAGGTTGTACTAGCACAGTTTTTGAAATCAGCTTTTTCTAAAATACATGAGGGATTAAAACAAATATTAAAACAGTAAATATTTGCAGATTACAAGTTTGCATTTTATTTTTAGAAGACATTTTAAATTCATGGATATGGTATATAGTAAAGGAATTAAACAAGTGAACTAGCTTCTTCATAGCTTAAAACAACTTTTAAGTATTCAACGATGGTTGTTAAGATTTTATGTTAACATCTTTAGACTAGATGCTCTCAATAGTTATTTCACCCTTGAATCTTACTGGGATGCACGTGGATGATTCCATCACTCAAATGTTTTGACTGATAGTACATGATTAAATATAGAATTGTAAAATTAGAGCGAAGTGTTTTAATTGATTTGGGTTTTAGAGACATTGCTGGCTTACTTAGTGCGTTCGTTCCTTTTTAAAATGTAAGAAGAGGTACTGATCCTGGTACTCGTAAGTAGTTAAGGCTCTTAAAATTCATGGCACAGTGTGAATTAGATAAGGAACCAACCATTACAAGAATTTAAAATCCTCTGCTATCAGAAGAAAGAAAAATGACGTTTAATTTTATGTTTCATCTGCTCATGATCTAAGTCATCATATGTCACACATGTTAAGTGTTTGCTTGATGGAGAGACAGGTGCTCAAATGTGTTTTTTGTAATCAGGTTTTCTCTCTGTCATTGTTTTGCTTTTTGATAGTAGCTTTAGACTACCATTTCAGTATTTGCCCCCTCCTCATTCCTTTCCTCTTTAAAAAGACTGTGTGGAAATGCAAAACTAAAATTACTATTCTTAACTCACAGTTAGTAATATCCTTGAAAAAATGACAGCATAGTTTGAACAGTTATAGTTTCTATAGCATCAATATACTAAAAATTGAAGGCCTATAGTTTTTGAAAATAAGAAATGTTAAATTATTCTTTTTAGAATAGTTTATATAACATTTTGTTGAATCAACCTTTGACCCCTTCCCTAACAATGGAAGAACAGGTTTATCTTGGATAATTAGAACCAAAGGATAGCCCTAAGTCTTGGCCATTTAATCTTACCCCATACCCAAATATTTTGACTGGGACTAATAGCAAGCATGGTCTTGATTTATGTGAGTTCTCCTGTGGCAGGCAGGAAGGTGAGCAGCTCTGGGGTGCTGCCTGCTGCTCTTGTTTGTGTGATTGCCCTTTAGATACGGGTTTGTCAGGAGTTTGCAATCAAATATCTGGACTCCTGCTCTGTGCATATCATGACAACAATTTCAAAAGGGAAGCTAGAAGAGTGTGTTATCTCCTTCTTAATAAATTAGAAAATAAAACCAGTATTAGAAGAAAATAGCTATCAGCATGCTGAAAAATTGAAATCAAATCGAACAAACTGTAACATAGTGACTATATAGTTTCAGCAAAGTGACCTTGAGATTTTGTTCAGATGGCAGTTATGATTAGAAGTATTGCCTTTTCCCCCTATTGGGGATTTCCAGAACAATTTTTTTTTTTAAACCTTCACACAGTGTAATCAATAATCCCTTTAGGGGCACTTGATTAAGAATGCAATTCATTTGAAACCGAGGTAGAATGTTTTCAATGCCAAGTACAGTATGGTTTGCTCCTCACCTCTTCAATTCCTATTTATAATTTGGTCAACCTTTTGGTTTTATTTTCTGTATGAGATTTATGGTGTATCTAGCGTTCCTTCTGGAGCATTGGCTGAGTATGCAAAGGGAAGAGTGCCACCTACTGAGTCACCAATAGGCACCTACTTCTTAGTACCTGGATTAGCCCACAGAGCAAGGACGAGCCTGCCCCATTTTGGCAGCGGCAACCTATGAGTATAAAGTTGCTAAGAGAACATTTGATCAGAAAGTGAAATCGTCCTATGGTGTCTTTAAGATAAGTTTCTTCTACAAATAGAAATATGAGTTTGCAAATCAAGGGACCAGAAGTTTATAGAGATTTTGTCTGGGTCAAATAGTATCTGTAAAGGAAGATGTAGCATTAGGAAATTTATTTAATCTATTTATCTTAAGAGTGAAATGCTGTCTCTTTTCTTGCTGGGGGCTATTTTGGCATGGCTTTCCATTGAAAGCATTTTTGCCTTGGATTACTAAGTAAGTCTCTTGATGTTATGCACGTTTAAATAGTCACTCTAATCTTAATCCACATTAGTTTCTTTCAAACATCTAAATGTACTAAAAAAATGAGCAGGCTGTAAGCTTTCCAAGTGTGTTGGTCTCTGCTGGTGTCCGCCTTGAGGTACTTGTAGAAAGAAGGTAAGGACGCCAGAGGAAGGAAAGCCTCTGGTGGTTTGAAACACAGTTCAGTTGTCTCTCATAAATTGAACATTAAGTGTCGTATATGGGTGATAAAAGTGGCATAGGCTAGGTTTTATATACCCATTATTCATTTAGTTTGTCTTTTTCAATTAAAGCCAAGTCTGTCTTTTTCATCCCACTGAGTTTACATTTCTTTTTCAATCACATTCTGAACACATTACAATAGATGCTACCCAACAGTGGGTGGATATAGTGTAAATCTCAGACTAATGTGTTACTCACTGTGACTTCTTTGAAAATGTGTGGTGAAAAGATTTTGATTAGATAAATCTAAAGTGGTTGAAAGATGGCCAGGCTTATCTTTCAACAGCTCAGCTTTTTATCAAAATAAACCATTTAGCTTGTAAAGCCAGTTTTGAAAATTTTGTAGCTGATTGGATTATGAAACTCAGATACGCTTCAGCCATTGCACTCTGTGATCTGCGTTCTTTCTTCATGTCTCTTTCCATGTTTAAGAAGCCCACAGTTCAGCTGTAACATGGGAAAGTGCAAGGTAATCCAGGGGAAGCCATTGACCAGAACAATCAATACCTTTTCAATTAGCCATTTTTCCAACTTTGGGTATTTGCTTCCATTGATCTGCATATGCCCAGTTTAATTGATTTTTATGTTTTCTTCATTTCTTCATAACAGTTCATTTCCCGGTTTAACAGAAAAGAAAGTGTGGTTCTGTCCTGATGGCAGCCGAAAGTGTAGGCTTTAAGTTAACACATTAAGTTGGGTGACAAACAGCTCAAGGGACACAAAGTAAAATCTGGCTCACACCATCAGGTAGGAAAACATATGGAATTAAGCAGTAAAGCCATTTGGGGTGCCAGGATTGGTTTTTACAGTTATTTTATTGATCTGGGACTTAGCAAATGGTGGTGGATTCATCCCAGTTCCTGCTTTCTCCCATCGGCAGATTCAAGCCATCCCAGAGGATGTGTGTGTAGCTGGACAGAAGAGGTTACTAACCTTAGTGGCCTGTTCTCCACCTCCAGGCTGCAGGTCTTATTCTAGGCTGTTCCGTTGCGGGTGGGGGGTGAGGGCAGGTGCTGAGTCCTCACTGCCTCTTGGAGGAGTTTATCGTTGGAAGAATTTTGTTCTTGTTCCTTTTTACTATTTGATCTCCATGGAAGTTGGTAGAAAGCATAGTGTGTGTGTGTGTGTGTGTGTGTGTGTGTGTGTGTGTGTGTGTGTGATACTCACTCACTCTAGAGGAAGGAAGACAGGGTGGCAATTTTTCTAGGGGTTCATGCGTACAAAGAAAAGGAAAAGAATGGAAGTACCGTTCAGTGGGTGGGGTGTTAAGTGCTTGCCTCTTGGGTCAGATATCTGCTGAGTGGCCTCTGGGTTAACTGCTTAAGGATTGTTGAGCCAGAACACGTCATCTTTTAATTTTGCTTTTAGACCTTAACATTTATGCACAAAGCAGTTGTAAATCTGATTTTTCAGCTGCCTTGCCCCAGATCTTTACAGCTGTTCCCACTGGAAGGCTTACTCTTGACAAAGTTAAGGTGTAGCAGGAGCAAGCATTACCACCAAGTTTACTTTTCGCTAGGATAACCTTTTCCCGTTGCTAACTTGTGGTTGGAGGCCCGTGGAAGTGGGGGTGAGTCTGCTGTTAGATGCAGGCTGTGTGTGCTGCCCTGCAGCCTTGGAGGCTGCGGGAGGGTAAGAAGAGACAGGGACCATAGGATCTGTTGCGTTGGTGGCATCCTCTTTCCCGGGCTTTATTAAGCAGTAGCGAGTAGCTTCCCCCATCCTGCTTTTCCGTGGCTGGCGCCGGTGGGTAAAATAAAACCTCACCCTCAGAGAAAAAGGGAGTCTCAGTCCCTGGGCCCTGTGGCCAGTCTGCACAGGCTGACCTTTTCTTGTAGTCAAATTACCACGTTTCCCCGAATTACAGGCAGAAAGGAGTCAGCGAAATCTGCATATGAACAGAAGGACACGACCCCTGAAGGAAGGTAAAAGGGGGCCACAGCGGCTTGCTAGCTCACCGCGGCAGGCTACTTTACCATTTGCAGGGCTATTTAGAGCACAATAAAAAGCTTCAAATCTCTTTTCCAACCAGCCAGAGGAGCGCTTGATTTACCCAAGAGTTTTATTGCTGGCTTTTGAAATACTACTCTGGCTTTGAGGTACAAAGCCACAGATCCAGCCCCATTTGTCTGGCGTGGCTGCCCCAAGCTTAGCACTCTGCGCCCAGCTCTCCGCTCCCAGCTACATGGACAAGAACCCCGAGGTTTAAGGCTGGCTGGGTTTGGACTGGTTTCTGGGGGCAAGGCTGGGGCACCCCAGAACAACCTGGTCCCTGCTCCGACGCTGGCAAAGGCGCCGGGGAGCAAAGTCGGAGGCGGCGAGCTGCGCAGCCCCGCTGTCGCTGCCAGGACAGGCTAGCGTATTCCATCCGTTAGATCTGACGCGGTGTATATTTTAAGAAGCACCCTAGACTTCAAAAGCTTAAACACTAACCAAATCTGTGGGCAACCAACAAACCAGATTATTGCAGCCTTTCCCAGCTAAAGTTCTCGTTAAACACCACCAGCAGCAAAGCAATTTCTTCTCTGCATCTCTTTGGAGAATTATCAAAAAAGCCAGTGTTGGGAAAATCCTTCTAATTGCTTTTAAGCCTTTTTCTAGGAAAAAGCTTGGGAATAAATATATTAAAAAGCCTATTCTAAGAGTATAGATGTTTTCCATTACTCAGTCCTCCTCTCGAGAAATATGGATTTCCCCCTATACTCTTTCAACAAATGTTTTCTCAAAATAGAGGCATGGATTCTTCAGAACATATTGGGAGGATTTTAGCAAACAGCACATAGAGCGTGCAGCCTTTTTGTTGTTTTCTGTGTTTTTAGAAAACTGAAAAGACCCTTTAAAGAAATAACTTGGGCAGTAATTCCTTCTGTTATTGCTTCCGGAGATAGAAAATAGATCCTGTTTGTTTAAACTGGGATTGCATAATGAAAATGTAAAATAGGCAATTAAATACTCGTGGAAGAGGGAATTAAAGGCAAACATTGAGTGAAAATAACATTAAGCAGACTGTTCACCAGTCCTTGTGCCCCTGAGTCTTGCAAGTGTAGGGTGAGCTTGGGAGAGCTAGCAGCAGTAGTCTGCTGCTCCTTGGTCCTACCTTTTCAAACAGTTACTCCGTGGATGCTAGGGAAGCCAGTGATCTTCTCTTCCCGCTAACGTATGCTTGTCTAAAGGAGGCTTTCTCCTGTGGGCACAAACTGCTGCTGCAAGTTTTACTGTTTGGAACCTACTTGAGACCTTGTCCCACGTACACTGACCTCTGACGCTGCCTCTTTTTCCCTTAATTTAGGGGTCACAGAAGGAAAGAGGAACCAGGACATTTTGCTTTCATTTCATTTTGATACTTACTTTTAACATATATGTTGTTACTGGGCTTCAAACTAGAAGTTATTTAAGAGATTGTTTTGTGTTTTAATTTTATTTTTCCCCTTGTAATTATTGGTTTAGCAAAAAAAAAAATATGCACTTATTGTGAATCTGTAACAGCTTAATCTATATTCCTAATTGGAGCAAAAATACTTTTTGTAATCAAGAATTTATTGATTGCATTCTATTCTATGTATTAGGTTTTAAATGGTTCATCATAAATACAGTTGAGAGTGTTGCACTTTTCATTACTTATGTGTAATACTTTGTTTTGAATTTTTTTACCAATGTAAATTAAGAGACAAAGTAGTTAGATAAAAAGAAAGTAAAACACACATCTTTCTAGTACAAAATGTGGGTGATTTGTAGACAGGTTTAAAATTTTAGTATAATTCTCTATGATATTTTAAAGTGAGCCATGAAATTCTGAAAATAAAATATGTGTAAGCTATCCAGAATTTCATGAACAATAGGAACGGACGTCTAGGAATCAAACAACAAGGACTTCTTGAAATTTTACAGGAGAGAGAATTAGCCAACAAAATATTTAAGAGTTTTAAAATTTTAGAAGAGACTATGAGAAATGTTATAGGATGCCATAGAAATCTATTTCCGAGACACTATGTTTTTAAATAATAGAAGAACTCATTCTTTACTTCTTTATTTAAATAGTATTCCAGTGACTAGAAGCAGGGTGGGAAGCAAGGGCTCACAAAACCACATAACTGGTTGTCTTTTGACTTTCAGGGAGCCAGCACGTGTGGGGCAGGTAGCAAGGAGGGTCTGATGTGGGAATCTTGGCTAGAAAGGAAGGGATTTCTTTTTTCCTTTAAGCATTAGATAGTATGTGTTCCTGAAAGTGGATTATACTGGGAAAAGCAAACTCTTCTCAAAGACGTCAGCTCATCTTTAGAAAATACGGCAAATGAGTTGTTCTTATAGCAACTTAAAAATAATTATAAAACAGTTGCAGCACATGTATAAAAGCTTTCCACTTGCCTTATAGAAGAGACTTTGTTTTATGGGGCACTGTAGTTTATTAAAACTTGTGTGCTTCTTCCTAGTTTAATGATGCCAAACATCCAAATAGCATTTGCTGTGCTAAGCATCAGTAGAATATACAGATTTTATTAGCTAAGTGGTGAGCAGATTTGTTCAACTTAGTTTTTGGAACATACTTCAACTGTTATGCTTTGGACTGATAAATAACTACCATAGACTGCACAGATATTAACACTTAAGTGTAGAAATAATCATTGACATATTTGTCTTCACAAAAAATGGCTCTTTTTTATAATTTGTATCCTGTTTTTATATTTCATGGTTTAGATGTTGAAACATTTGTAGCAGACACACTGAAAGGGGAAAATTTATCCAAGAAAGCAAAGGAAAAGAGAGAATCTCTCATTAAGAAGATAAAAGATGTAAAGTCTATGTAAGTCACTTGCCTTTTTATTACTAATTTCTTACTCAGAAATAACTCTAATTAATATTTATTATGGAGTTAAATTTTATGTGCTGATTTATTAATGTTAAGTATTTTTAAAGGACAGAATATATCTCCACTGTAATAGTTTTAAACACAGATGTAATATTCTTTTTGTTTATAGTTATATATTTTTTCTAAGTGTCTTAGCAAAATGCTGTGTTTATTTTGAGCATCTGAGGACATATTTGAGGATTTTACTACCCATCAGACCTTGAAAAAGAAAATCTTTTAAATTGTTACTGCATTAAATAAACAAATGTAATATATTATAGATATTAAAGATATATGTTCTACAATTAGATCTTTTTAAAAATTATCTCTCTTTCATACTTAAATCTTTAAAAATGCATGTATTATAAATTCCTAAGCCTCTTGGAATTGCCATTTCAGGACAGAAATAGTTTTTTATCTAGATGTATATTTATAATATAGATTTTGGATTTGAATTTGAATTATTGCCACTAATTAGACCTTGCTTTGATTTTCAACCACATTTAAATGTTTTATTTTCTTTATTTTGCAGCTATCTTCAGGAATTTCAAGACAAAGGTAAATTTCAAATCTGAAATGACTTTCTTTTGTGGAGATTTTCAATAGGGTAATCTAACATTCTGAAATTTTATAGTTGGAATCAAAATTTTAATTTCCATACTATGTGTTTAGACCTTCAAGATGAGGGTGCTAGCTCCCCCTGCTGAGAGGAGTATCAAGAAGCAGATCTAGACTGCTCCGCATTTCATAGTCCTAGGTGTGTGTTAGAGCAGTCTAAGTACAGGCGTGTACCCGCAGTTGCACACGGAGGAGTCAGGCATGTACCCGCAGTTGCACACGGAGGAGTCAGGCATGTACCTGCAGTTGCACATGGAGGAGTCAGGCATGTACCTGCAGTTGCACATGGAGGAGTCCGGCATGTACCTGCAGTTGCACACGGAGGAGTCAGGCATGTACCCGCAGTTGCTGCACTCACAGTCAGGCATGAACCTGCAGTTGCTGCACTCACAGTCAGGCATGTACCCGCAGTTGCTGCACTCACAGTCAGGCATGTACCTGCAGTTGCTGCACTCACAGTCAGGCATGTACCTGCAGTTGCTGCACTCACAGTCAGGCATGTACCTGCAGTTGCTGCACTCACAGTCAGGCATGTACCTGCAGTTGCTGCACTCACAGTCAGGCATGTACGTGCAGTTGCTGCACTCACAGTCAGGCATGTACCTGCAGTTGCTGCACTGACAGTCAGGCATGTACCTGCAGTTGCTGCACTCACAGTCAGGCGTGTACCTGCAGTTGCACAGAGTACTTAGATGAAGCAGAGGTGGGCTGTCACCCATTGCTGTGTTACACCACAGAGGTGGTTTTATGGGGATGTAGGTGGACCTCAGCTGGGTGATCATGATTCATGCTTGTGTGGCACAGGAGATGGGACATGCTAGGATTTACACTGAGCTATGTCCCGAGCCCTTAGGTCATGTTTTTAAAGGATGAGTAAAAATAGTTACAAATTTTATTTGATAGCATGAATAATATGTTTTCAAATGCTGATTTTTTATTTTTATTTCGGTTCTTTTGATATGAATACATGTGTACTTTAGAAGTTTCTAGAGATGGGAATTTGGTTTCATTGTTTTTGAAATATATGAGAGCGTAGGTAAGGTGGCAGTTGTCCTTTAGATCTGAGAGGCTGTTGACTGAAAGGCACTGGGAGTCTCAGGTACTCCATATTTCCAGTTCTTTGAGAGGACCTGAGTACTGTCCTTATTCCCGGGGTGCTAGCTCACAGGTCATGATCTTCATCTTGTGGATGGCAGGATAAAGGTTACACTGTGAGGTCGGTTCATCAGTGGAACTAGTTTCTGAGTGTGGGTGAGAAGACAGTGCGGCACCTTCTTTCCAGGTCCCCATCATAACTCCTATTTGAGATGACTGTAAGTAAGAGGACAGCCACAGCTCCAGGACACCAAGCTCTTAGACCCATACGCCTAGTCAGTTACCAAGAAGTCTTCATTTCTACGACATTGGCTATCAGGATCCGTGTGAGCCAAGTGGACCAGAAGAGGATTTGCCGTACTGAGATGTTTTAAACATGATAAAAGCTAAGAGCAGGAAAATGTCTCCTCCTCCTTTCTAGTACTTACAGTTCTGTGCTACAAGGAATCTTAAACCGTGGGCTTAATCCTGTTGCATTTACTTAGGTGACTACAAAAATGAGTTTATTCATTTTGATCATGATTTTTTTTAAATATAATGCGTTATTTGTGAAGAAATAACAGATACCAGATCTTAACTCTTCTTAAAAAGTGTGTTTTGCTGCACTGATTATTTATTGAGCTCTCATTGTGGCTTAATTATTTGTACATTAAAACATTTTCAGCTAAGAAGGCATGATAATGGGAAGCCATTGTATAACTGCGTGTCGTTCAGTAATAGTGTTGGGGCTTTCCCTTTGGGATTCTGTTTTAGAACTTGTTCAGGTGTGTGGATATTAAAATTACATTACTGAGACACATTCTTTGTCTCCAAAGAGAATGGAAGTTTATATAGTATTGGATAGAAATTGAAAAATGAGCTTAGAAGAAGAGTTCAAATAATGTGGAATTCAGAGATTTCCCCATAATCATTTTCCTCTAAATAAGTCATTTGCAGCTCAGTCCTGCTGTATTGAGTTAACTAATCACCAAGACTGCCTGTACAAAGTAAGCCCGTGGATAAATTAGATGTATACCTTGGAGAAATATGAGAAGCTGAGTAATTTTATGCCATCACACCCTTACAATATATTCAGCTTTGTTCTAAAAGGACTATTTTGTAGCTTATTAGGACTAGGGAAGGACTTAGATAGACTTAATAGTTGCAAAGTGGTTACCCAGCAAGCATCTTCTTTAAAAGATCTCTATGTTGAAGGAATTCAGTTCTAGGTTGTTCTGATGCTGCTGGCCTGCTTCCAGTTCCCCCTGGGCATCTGGGGCATTTTCCTGTTTTTACCCTCTCCCCCACCTTCCCCCATCACTGTCTTGTTGCTATGGGATCACAATGAAGTGAGTGGAAATTCACCTTTGTACTCTTGGTTTTCATCCTTTGTTAAGTCAGTGCTAGGTTAATTTTAATATCACTATTGTGAGAAAGAGGTTCAGGTAGAGAGTTCTTAAACAAAATGAATAAATTGAGATTTGCTCATTTATAACTGTAGTTATTAATTTCTGTAATGTTCACAGGTGTCCGTTTCCTCCTTATGGGCCCTTTTCATTCCTTCCCCTACACCGTAGACGATCTCCCATCTTGGGATTTACGAAAGCAAAGTTTACAGGTTGAAGTTTTCAGTCTTTAAAATGAGTTAAATTGATATGATAGTTGCAATCTTAAACTATAGATCTTAGAAGATTTCCTTTGGTATTTCTGCATTTTGTGAGAATAGCTTACTTTGCTACAGTGGCTTTTCAATGTTGAGGCTTACTGCTAAACTTTCCATGATTTATATTTATTTCCAAAGGAAGGTATTGTTTTAAAACTTCCCTTCCCATTTATTTGATTTTTTTTAAGGTTCTTATATAATTGAGCATAGATTCCCCATTGAATAGATCTGTCAAGTTGTTAACTTTAGAATAATTATCAGTTGTTTATCTAAATGCCTTAATTTTTATTAAGAAATATTTGGTCTAGGCAGAACATAGTTTGCTTGGTATAGTCCCCGTTATTCAGTAGAAACACTGTCAATTCATCTAAAATAAAAAAGGTCCCTGGAACTGTGAAACTCTTGACAAGACAGATAACTGATGCAGGTTTCTTAGTTACAATATGTCCTGATACTATCAAGTGTTCTGAACCCTAACCCTGTAGGTTCAAGGTCTCTACACATTGGAATTCTGCTGTATGATTAAAATTTTTTGTTGAGACAGGGTCTCTCATTTTAGCCCAGGCCAACCTCTAGCTCAGGATTACAGACGTACACCACCATACTCTTAACACATAATTATTTTTTAATTGTTCTCCATCACAGGCCTCTTAAAGTGACTTAAAATAGTTATTTTTGCAGTTTACATATTACTATTTTTGTAAAGACTGTTAGTTATTGAGCATTAGCTAGAATTTTCTAATACATATTATGTCCATGACAAATAGTTACACTCTAGTTAAATCTTTGCCTTGTATTAGTCTCAGTAATGATTTAGGCATTACTTCCTTTATAGATTTATTGAAATAAGATAATGCAACCCATAGCAGATGTTCAGTAAGTACTGCCCAGTGTGTATTCTTCAGTGTGACTTTGTCAAGAGGGTTGAAGTTAATCTCCATTCTGAACCTCAGTTTTGAAAGAAATTTTTAGAAGTCTTTAAGTCATTAAAAGAAGTAGATTTTAAATGAGACACCATTTCAAGAGAATGTTTTTCAACCCTGCAATCACTAGTGTCTGGCTTTTTTCTTTCCCTGTGCTGGGCAGCCTAGGCGTGTACTCACCCCAGAGCCTCAGTGCTGGCCAGCATCTAGTTCTGAAATGTGACTGTTTGAGATGCTGCAGCTCTGATGCTCTCACTTTTTCCTGGAGAATTCCTTTTCCCTCTAATTGTGAAACAGTGTAATAGATTGTGCCTTTAAGACTCTATCAGTATTGTTAAATATGCACAGATTTATTTAGAAAGCAATTTCCTTCCACCTTCTCATTCGTCTTATCTAAGCTTATTAATTGACCACTTTTTAAAAATAGCATGACTGTTAGGTAAGAGGGGATACATTTTAGTGTGGCCTAGTGGAGTCTTCAGAATAATGGAAGAGTCAGTCTTTGGGTTTAATTTCCTTTCCTTTAACCTCCCTAACATAGTATATTTGCAATCGAAAGTTAATTCCATAATGAAATCCGAGCAAATTACACTAAAGGAGTTCCATCCCACCACCCCCTCCCTCCTCATGCTTGTACAAGTGTGTTAAAGCATGTTTGAGATAATGGGGCCTGTAATGGTAGAAGCCTATTTCCAAGGTAGTCCTGGAAAAATGATGGCCTTATTTCGAATCCCTGCCTCAGTTTGGTGTGAGTTATGCTTATTATTTGTTGGCTGTAAGTTGGCCTTCTAAGAATGAGAGGAAAATTTTACTGTGTCATTTGGTGGCTTAAAAACTGAACTTCCCTTAAGAAATTACTAAGCAAATGCATAATTCTGTATGTTTAGCTGTATATTATTACTTGAGAAATCAGATTGGTTCAATGAACTGATAGAGAATTAGAAGTTAATTTGTTCTCACTTGGAGTTATCTCTCCAAATTTTGTCCTTGATGTTCTTTGTGAGGGAACGATTATTCTAGAAGCTGTGTTTTAGTTATAATTTTTTTTAACAGCTGTACATATTTATGTAGTACAAGTGATATTTCAATATGTATGTGAGACAGGCTCTGAATTTTAGGTATATTTGGCTAATTATCGAGTTATATTTAAAATAGGATTGTATTTGACAAAATAGGCGATAAATTGGGCAGAATGTCTTTGGTGGTGGTAGAGATCGTGACTGCGCAGTTGCTGTTGGCTGCATCTGTAGGCATTTAAGAAAATGGTAATTGATTATAAGCCATGTGAAAAGGGATGGCTAGCAGTATTATAAATTTCAAAGTAGTTATCAGGGACCTATGCTGCTGTGGTACAATTAAGCCTTGAAGTTGCCACTAAAACGCAGGGAAGGAATGCCTTGGATCATTGTCTTTTAGATGGTTAACTTTGTATCGTTAATTAAACTTTTGAAAGTTGTGGGATAAATCAAATGCTTTTCTAGGGAAACAAGAAACAGTATTAATGAGCAACAACCCCATAATTATCCTTGTGAGTACATAACAGGGACACATTCATGTCTTTTCTTTGCGCAATAACTTTTACAAAGAAGTATTTTTAAACTGATCATTAATTTTATGACCACAGAAATGAGATGCAAAATTTATGCTGTTGTCATTGGCACAGGCTCAAGGCACCACGGACATTATGTGTGATTGTAATAGAATGGCTGCCAACTAATGACTGCAGACATTACATTCGAGCACGCTTTTCTTTTAGATGTCTGATTAGTCGGTAATGCTTTCAATTATGTCTGTAAATTGTATTGGATACGTTTACCTGATGCCCATTGTTGATTGGAGTTCAGTATTTTATTACATAAACACACACTGAACATTTTCCTTTTAATTTATAGAAGCCTTTGCAGGTATAGCTATAGATACTTAGCCCTGGGGAAGAAAGATGCCGTGTGCTACTCAACAGCGACCCCTGTGTTCAGTTACAGAGCCTCCGGAGAAAAAACGGCTTTCCTCCTTTACCGGAGGGGGAAATGGCTGGAAAGCAGAATCAGAGGGTAAAGAGATGGCTCCTGGGTGCAGTAAAAACCCGCTGAGAGTCGTGCTCTCTCAACTCCATGAAGCTTTAAAAAAGGAATGCTCCCCACACAGATGCTGTATAGATTCCTGCACATTTGGAGCAGGTCCTGGGCAGAGAGAGGGTGGGGGCAAGAGGGGGTGTGGGCCGGGGAAGTAAGCAGTCCCATAGCAGTAGTTAATTTAGCTTGTCTCTGATAAATTCAAATATCCCACTGACTTAGAAAAATCAACTCCTTCAGTCAGTCTCAGGTCTTATAATAAGTAAACTGAAGACAGTTTCATTTTCATATATAATCAAAAAGTATTTAAAAAAAAACAAGACAAAACCAGAGAGGTCTTTCAACATCTCGGTGACTGATTTTTATAGAATAAATTTTCTTACAACAAATGTTATTGATGTTTTGGTTTTTATAATCTTTGTTATATATAGCATTTATATACAGTATAATTTGGTATATGAACCCATGTGTATATGGTCACATACATACACACTAAAATAGATAATAGACATATCAAAAGTTAAACTATTGATCTTTAAAACTTTAAAAAAGTTTTCATTTGTCTGGTCATTTCCATATAGAATGTGAGGGTTAAGCTGAGTGTCTGAGTTCGTCTCGATAGATTGCTTAGCTTTATTGTTACCTGTAGTTGTAAGGTCTGATATCCCGAATGCTAAGTTCTGGTAATGTGTATGAAGTAACCTGACTCCTTAAACATTCAGCAAGGAATTTATTTATTATTTATTTATGTATTTATTTATTTTAGTGTGTAATGTGAAGTGTCCTTAGAAAATTAATATACCAATTCTTACTTATTAAAAATAGGGCATAGCAATTAAAAGTAACTGAGAATTCTGTGGTCTTTACTATATATCTCATGTATTATCACAACATGTTCAAAATATTTATTAGCATTTTCTGAGGCTCCTTTTTATGTTTGTAAATAAGTACTCTCTTCATAAAAGAGATATTTTAATGTTCTGGAAAGTACTTTGAACACCCTGAGAAAGATGAGCTCTGAAGAGTTAGTAGCATCTACATGCATATTTTGGAATTTTAGCTGGGGAAGAGATATTACCAGATTTAGTGTATCACTGACAGAATTGAGATGAGATAGCCATCTTATTCTGTTCTTCAGGAGGGATGTCACCATCTCTACAAAGTTTTTGAGGATAAGAATGATGGTTGCTCATGAAATAACAAAATCATAAGGAAATAGAAATTAACAATTAATTCTTAAATTATGTAGACAATGTTGTCTGGAGAGAACCAATCTCTTTAAAATGTGCAGGAAAATAGGAGGCAACCATCAAATGCATGGCAGAGGACACACACATCCCATTGGATGGATGTCAGAGGACACACACATCCCATTGGATGGATGTCAGAGGACACACACATCCTATTGGATGGATAGAGGACACACACATCCCATTGGATGGATGTCAGAGGACACACACACATCCCATTGGATGGATGTCAGAGGACACACACATCCCATTGGATGCATAGAGGACACACATACATCCCATTGGATGGATGTCAGAGGACACACATCCCATTGGATGGATGGCAGAGGACACACACATATCCCATTGGATGGATAGAGGACACACACACATCCCATTGGATGGATGGCAGAGGATACACACATCCCATTGGATGGATAGAGGACACACACATCCCATTGGATGGATGTCAGAGGACACACACACATCCCATTGGATGGATAGAGGACACACACACATCCCATCAGATGGATGTCAGAGGACACACACACACACACACACATCCCATTGGATGGATACAGGACACACACATCTCCATCAGATGGATGTTAGAGGATGCACACACATTCCATCAGATGGATGTCAGAGGACACACGCATCCTTTTGGCAAAATTTCCTTTAGCTGATAACAGATAATTTCAGTTGTTAACAAATAGTGCACTATTAAAGATATGTTTTGCTGTTGTTGAATTCATAAGAAAAATGATTATGTATAACTGGGCTTAGCAAATAGCTAATTCATTTTTTTGTAAGTATTATGATACTTTTTAACCAAGTACATGGGAACTCCCCTCACCCACCAGCTTTTATCATAGGAATTAAATATGTAAAGCAAGTAGATAAACAGACTTCTACAAACCAACCTAGGATTTGGGAATCAAATAGGAAACAGGCTACCACAAGAAAACAGTGGCTTATATACCACTGTGTGAAAATGGAAAGGGTTTGTAGATTATTGTGTTTGAATTGAGAGGGATTATATGAGTCTTAAGGCATTTTCCCCTTAATGAATTCCTGCTCTTGAAAATGTAACTATTTTTAATCTAATATAATCCTGTGGTGACTTTTAATGAAAACAGTGTTCATGTGGCTTTACATAGTCAATTTCTCATTACAATTTTTCGAATTATTGAGGAGGTAAAGGGGATTACTTGAATTATTTTCTCTGTTATGCTTTCCGCTTTTCAGTTTCTGTTAGATTACTTTGTCTTGTTTAATCTTTGTTTGTTTGTTTTTGTTTTTTGAATGTGTAGAAACCTTCTTGATCTTGGGATTGGGTCTTTTGGGTCTTAAGTAAGCATTTGTCTGCTGACCTTTAAACATAATTGCTAAGTCATCTCTATTATGATGCATCTAAAATAAAGTCAGACCTGGTTTACATAGTTCAAAAATGCTTTGGTTTTTTCCTGTTTCAGTGACTAAATTTAATGATAAAACTGGCTTGCATTATTTTCAATGGGCAAATCATGAAAGGCATTTCTCTGATTCATTTACAGGTGATGCTGAGGAGGGGGATGAATATGATGATCCTTTTGCTGAGCCTCCAGACACTATTTCCTTAGCCTCAGAACGCTATGATAAAGATGATGATGGCCCCTCTGATGGTATGTGATGCTCCACCGTAGAATATACCTCTTGGCACTGTCATATGAAACTGCTGCATGCAGAGGGAGTGGGTTTATCAGAAAGTTCAGGCCTGGGGACCCTCACCTCTAACAGAACCTTTTCAGGATGGAGGAGCTCTCTCTAGTGGTCCTCGGGAGGCTGCTTAAGTGTGTGGTTGCTTCCTTCTTTTTTAAAGGAAATTCTCATAACTAGAATTTTCAGGCAAGTACTGGTATTGTTACAGGAAGTTCTTAGCAATAGTTTGTTGGTTAATTTAATATTATCAGATTCTTGCTTCATATTTAATTGTGCCCCTTAATGATTTTTTGTATTATTTATTGTATAAATAATGAAAAAGATATTTGGTGTACTTTTTCTTAAAACTTCATACAAAATGAGTTCATAAAATATTAAATCAATTATTTCTACATTGCCTTCTCATATTGAGACAGGTTTTTTTTTTCTTATCAAATGCCTTTTTACTACACATTTTCAGTTTTCTGATTACCGCTTAAAGTTGCCCCGTATTACACATTAATAGTACAGTGTATTCTATTAATTGAATTAGTAATAGAGTTGTTTATATCTTAGTGATTTTTTTAAAAATCTATAGACTGTTTCAGAGTTATGAATCTTATTTTTAGGATACAGCAAGTGTCTTCTTTTTGATAGCCAGACAAGTGAATCCGCACTCTGGAAACCTCGTAAGCGTGATCTATAGTTATAAATTAAGAATGCGTACCAGTGCATTAGCTATGCATATGAATTTGTGCCACTCATAGTTTCGCATAGACATAGAAATGAAGGATGTCTTTTGCCACATATGATGATCAAACTGTGCAGTTCCGTCTCTAAGTACAATTGCTGAATGAAAATGTGCTTCCTGCATCAGAACACTCCACATTCTGTGTTATCCAGATCATTCCCTTTGGAAACATAAATTGCTTTTATGAGGTATAAAATTATGTCTATTGCAGAACAGGGATAAGTCAAGTGCATGCATAAGTGATAAACATTCTAACCACTGACTCAGAACAAAACAATCTTTTTTTTTTATATCCAGAACTTTGTCCAATGTGTAGTAGTGATAATCGTATCCATTTTCTGTTACCTTTTACAGTGAATTTCTGCTCTAAAAGGAAGGAGTATTTTTTGTCTTCTGTCTTTTACAAAAATGCGTGTTTCTCGTCACCCATGCTTGCTGTCCATAACCAAACATCACCCTTTCTAGCCTCATCTTTAGCATTTTATAATTGATGAAATAATATTTTCAGGCAAAATAACGAATTATTATTTAAGTTGTACTGTTTTAAGACTCATTACAATTATTT
Organism: Peromyscus eremicus; assembly: GCF_949786415.1. Classification (NCBI taxonomy): domain Eukaryota; kingdom Metazoa; phylum Chordata; class Mammalia; order Rodentia; family Cricetidae; genus Peromyscus; species Peromyscus eremicus. Next base: position 67,977,966 of record NC_081418.1, on the reverse strand, counting down.
GTTTTGCTTCTCTGTAAAATATATGTATGTGTATGTGTGTGTATGCATGTATATATGTGTCTGTACACATACAGAGACAGAACATTTATATTCAAAAGAATAAACATACATTGACTGTATTCAACAAGTACATTTATCAAGTTTTCAAAATGAGCACAAATATTTTAATGTATAGAGACCATTATGTTGATTATAATAGCCTAATGAATTTTAGAAAAGTGAATTGTTATTAAATCATAGAAACTTGCCGGGCGTTAGTGGCGCATGCCTTTAATTCCAGCACTTGGGAGGCAGAGCCAGGTGGATCTCTGTGAGTTCGAGGCCAGCCTGGGCTACCAAGTGAGTTCCAGGAAAAGGCGCAAAGCTACACAGAGAAACCCTGTCTCGAAAAACCAAAAAAAAAAAAAAAAAAAAAAAAAAAAAAAGAAACTTTTATGATTATTGTTTTTTTTCTTAAGAATAAATGATTTGGGGGTCTGGTGAGATGGCTCGGCAGGCCTGAAAACCTGAGTTCTATCCCCAGGACTCACATGGTTGAAAGAGAAAACCAATTCCCACAGGTTCATCTCTGACCTCCTCATGAGTACTGTGGTACATGCGTGCACCACTCCCATCAATAAATAAATGTAAAACAAATTTAAAATTTTTTATGTGCTTTCAAAATCAAAATAAATTGATATGAAAAACTTGTTAAAAGAGATTTAATGGCATGTTTTTGTGTAGCCCCAGTTTTTTTGTTAAATATCTGTGCTTATTTCTTAGTGCTGAAGCAGTTCTTAAGCAGATTAGACATTCTACTTGTATTATGATTCATTTTGATATATTAGTAGTAAGACTGTAGCAGTTTTGCATTTTCTTGGAACATGATAGGTTAGTTTTTAGACAGTTACTGGACATTTACTCCAACATATCATTGCATTAGTTTGCTTTTCGCAGCTTAGATTTTGTCTGTGTTCTTTGATTTGTGGAGTATAATTTCCTTCCCTATGATCAGTCTAATTACAGAAGTGCATTTAACAGTAACTGTAACTAGTCCAGCCTTTGTCAAGCCAGGCTGTTAGTCTGTCCTTTTGACTTTTACCTTGTGGCAGGCACTAACAGTATCTGAATGTTGATGGATTAGAAACTCTAAGCATGATAATGTATTTTTCATAGAGTTAATATAATTTTCAAGGTATTGCAAAGGTCAAACCTGCACATCTCTGTGAATTCTAAGTCTGCCTTTCCCTTTAATATTTCTTCTTCTCTGTTCCTCTGGTTCAAAAGTTCACCCAGTTCCCAAATGGCCACCTAATTTTCCAGTTATTCCCTCAAGCCATATGTGTTTTGGTTTCTTTATGGTTTATTAGGTACTGTAGGAAAGTAGCATAAGTTATATCTTCTAATGAAATTCAAGCACACTTCAGTGATGCTTCGACTTGATTGCTGGTAGCAATTAAATCACAGCCACGGAGAATAACGCAGTCTCACCAAGTCCAGACACCCTGTCGACAACGAATGGGGGAAACAGAAACAAAAACATCTTCAAGCCCCGCCAGACATGCCGTTTCCAGCCTGCCTGCTCTTATTTTGTTGTTGTTGTTGTTTGGTTGGATTTTTTTTTAATTGACCAGCTGCCTGATGGATAGCAAAATCATAACTTGCTGCGTGCTAACAGGCAGAGTTCACATGTGGGTTATTGAGAGCTGATAAAGGGCTAGATGGAGTTTTGATTTTCGCGTTGGACCTTGGTACACCAGATTAATGGAATTTCAATGAGAGAGCAGAGAAGGCACAGCTTTGTCAGAGAAACAGATGGAGATTCTATAGTCACGTCTGCTCATTAATACTAGCTGCATGAAAGGTGCTCTCTCCTCTATACAAACGAGTTGATATAATTGATTTTTGAGTGGTACATTGAAAAAAAAACACCTTATTGATGACTAGACTTGTAACATAAATAGTGACAGATTTTTATATAGTTTGTAACACAAAAATGTACTTTGTGACTTTTTTCTTCTCTCTTTGGAAACACTTTTTATTTTTATTTTTTTGAAAGAGAAATATATCTTGAGACCAGCAGCTAAAAAGGAGGAAATGCCATGCTGAAAAAGAATAGCAGGGCTCTGCTTTATTTCTAAATGATTGCATGGCTGCTGTCAGAGCTGCATTTTGATATGGTAACATTCAAAAGAAAGCAGTTTCTTTTTATTAGCTTTGTGTCTTTCTTTCTCTGGAAGATCAAGGACACAAGTTAATGATTGTTTTGGTATCATTGTTGATAACTCTTACAAGTTTTATGCTAATCCTTTGGCTGGAGATACATTGGGGTGCTAATATATCCACTCAGTGATCAGATGAAATTGGAGACAGTTAGACGGAAAGCTCAGAGATACTCTTTATTGCACACACAGCGCAGTGTTTGGGCGCTGAAGTAGTACATGCACGGTAGTTGTTAGTCACTGTGCAATGACTCGAGTTTCCATGTGCTACATCGAGGTCGTTTCTCATTTATTTTTGTTGTTTGTGAAGGACGCCTCTAACCTACGGCATCGCAGCACATCTCTGAGGTGAGGTGAAAGAATTCACTAGGCTGGAAGACGTATATTGGCTCTGCTTGTCAATGTTAGGTCGAAGGATCCCCGTGGACATTTGTTACAAGTCCGAGTCAGGGCTAGACCATAATCACTTCATGGATAAGAATCTGGAACCGCTGGGGTGAGAAGTAGGAGAGCTAAAGTGAAGCGGAAGTAGAGAAGAGGCATTGTGTGGCTCTTCCTAGTTAGACTTCCCAGGCAGATAGGTAATGGAGAGCTCTGGGCATTGGCAGAGACACACACTCACATGCACTGATATTTGTCTAGGAAGGGGTCTGTTCCTTAGAGCTTGGAGAATAAGAAAAAGGCTAAGCTATTTTGATCATAATTTATGATAGCAAATAACATTTTTTTTCTTTTTTCATATACCTTCCCTTAAGAAACGCTAGTATATAAAAATTTGGATTTATAAAAATTTATGCTACTTGTTCCAAAAGACTACTTAAAAAATGATGGTCTGGGCCAGCAAGATGGCTCAGTGGTTAAGGTGCTTGCTGCCAAGCCTGGTTATCTGAGTTTGATCCTCGGGACCCACATGGTGGAAGGAGACAGCTCATTGCTGTAAGTTGTTCTCTGACCTCCTCACAGGTGCTGTGGCACATGCTCGTGTACGTGTACACACACACACACACACACACACACACACACACACACACACATACACACACACATCACAAGAAATTAAAAAATTTTAAAGGATGCTGTAGCCAGAAATTTTCTTCAGTCCCTCCTGGCCCCATGGTCCCGCAGCCACTTATAAAATAATCACTCACAGGCTTAATATTATTTACAAACTGTATGGCCTATGGCAGGCCTCTTGCTAGCTAGCTCTGATAACTTAACCCATTTCTATGTATCTATAAGTTGCCACGTGGCTGTGGCTTACCAGTACTTTCACATCTAGCTTCTCCTGGCGGCTGGTGTCTCTTCCACCTCCGCCTTTCTCTTTCCTGCCTCTCTCCTTGGATTTCCTGCCTACCTCTAAGCGGCCTTGCCATAGGCCAAAGCAGCTTATTTATTAACCAATGGGAACAACATATATTCATAGCGTACAGAAAGACATCCCATAACAAGATGTGTATAAATAATGAACTTTCACATCTTCTAACATGGGCTTAGATGTAAACCCATCTACATGCACACCATAAATTGTATGATGCTTTTGAGGAAGACTTTTTTTTTTCACACATAAAATGTTCTTGTAAAAGTCAAGCAATAGTTGCTTTACTTTTTTCAGGGTGTCACTAGACTATGAAACAATGTTTATAACTAGAAAAAAAAATTCAAGATAGCTATTTAGGTGCTTTTTTTTTGCCATAGTACATGTGCTTTTGATATCTAAAATTGTATTTTTCATTATTCTAAGAATTTATTGATCAATTGGGGATTGAACACAGGACTTTGAGTGTGGGACTAGCATTGTTTGTGTTCTAAAAGTTTAACTTTCAACTTGAACCTGTCCTGTGTATGTAATGCATATTAACATTTTATATGTTGAAATTTTTTGTTCTTTCAATATTCTAAATTACTAGCTTGTATTGTTTTTAGCAATATAGGAACAATGATTATTTTAGTTATTTCTCTTATATGTACAGAACAATTTTAAGTATTGTTAGAAGGGAAGAGACTATGGTTTGGATACATATTTTTATAGGACATTGTTAAATAGAGGACATAATTTTGTTTAAAAAATATTTAGTTGTGTTTATTTAGGGGTGGGGTGTATGCCATGCATAGTGTGGAGGCCAGAGGACAACTTGTGGGAATTGGCTCTCTCCTTCTACTATGTGGGTCCCAGGGATTGAACTCTGGTCATCAGCATTGGAAGCAAGTATCCCTACCCATTGAGCCTTCTTCCCTGCCCTAGAGGACATCTTTTTAACCCCAAAGATGTAGATTGTGTGACTGGGGTTGAGAGCACACAGATGTGTAATATTTTTTGGTACAGAGTATGAGTGGATAAAAACAAATGGCAGTAAGAACCAGTTTTTTCCAGGTTGGGGAGATGGCCAGTGGCTAAGCATGTGGACAGGAGTTTGGATTCCCACAATTCTTCTAAATACCAGATGGGTGTGGTAGCCTGCCTGTACTTCCAGCCTTGGAACGAAGGCAGAGACGGGATCGTCAGAGCAAGCTCCTGACAAGACTAATCTCTAAGCACTGAGCTTTGGGTTGCTTTAGAGATTCTGAATAAGGTAGAAGAGTGAAGAAAGGTGATTCCTGACACTAACATTGAGGACATGCACACAAATACACACACACACACACACACACACACACACACGATGGAAAAAGGAAAAAGTAATTTTTCTAAGTTTTTGTGCTATTTAATGGGAACACATTATCAAACTAAAACAAAGTGGGTGAATGATTATACCAAAATAAATTAAGTAAGAAAGATCGCAAAGTTAGAGAGCTCAGCATTACCAAAAAATCCATTTTTAATTCAACAAATAAGCAGTTATTTGCACTATACATGAAGAAAGGAACAAGATATTTGGATAAGACAACGAAGGAGTCAAAGATGAAGAAAATGAAGTTCTTATTTAAAAAATATAATTGAGATGGGAAGAGATGATAATCACCTAAAATAATGCCATTGACAATCCAGATTAAGGAAGAATCCAAAGATAGTAAATACTATTTGTTAACAATTTTCCATTGATTTGATCTATACCAAGGCAAGTAATTGCTTCCATTGATTTCACCTTCTAATTTGTTGACTGGATTAGTCATACATTTCAGTATCATGGCAGATAAACCCAAGTATAAACTTCATGCCTGAACTGTATACAGAGGCCTTCTATTTCAGTGAAGTGCTTGGGGTCTTGAAGTTTGCTGGTGACAGTGGGAAGAGACACTGACAAGAACATTTGTAGTGAAAGTTGGGAAACAGGTCTCATACTCAGGATGATTCCATGGTCAGGCACACGCCACTTGGCTGATGGGGACTTCCTTTTCTGGTTGTATAATGAAGTGCTTAGAGTGAGAGCTTGCCTTAGGAGTCCCTGGAGCACCAGATGCTGTGTCCACATTGCAGAATAAGTATCTGGTGGTAGCAGTGGGATGATTTGCCTGCGGAAAATGGGCTATATGGGTGGTAACTTGAAATGAGATTTAAGAGGAAGCAGTGGCGGAGATCTTAAGGTAGGCCATGGCTTACTGGAGGAGCTGAATGGCCAGTTAAAGACTTTGCCTTTGATTTGGTGGTCATCAAGATAACCCAGAAATAATCTGTTGATATGATGAGTGCAAATGCCAGCGATGTTGTCTTGGCAATATCAAATACGTGTTGAATTAAGTCAAAGAACTATCTAACAGCAAGCTCACTTTGCTACATTATTTATTTTTAATCTCAACAACATCTTTATGGGATGGATATTACTATTACTATCTAGTAGTCAAGGGAACAGGGAAAGGGAAGTTATGTGATTTGCCCAAAGCCTTGTGCTGAGCGGCAGACTAGAATTCAAATTCATGTCTGTTTGACACAAAAGTCATGTATGTTTGCACAATCATCCCACTTTCTTCTTCCCTGGCGAGGCTGCTCCTGCTCTTGTTTTAGGGGTAATGGTGGAGAGGCAGAGGAGAGGCGTGCACATTTGCTGAAGGAGAAGGGATTTTCCTGTCTGTACCTACTCAGTGTGTCTCCAGCAGTGTTCCTATAGTAGCAGTGTCACCTAGGAGTTTGGAAGAAATGCTATCCCCACCCAGTCTACTGATTCTGGAGCAGCTCTTGAACTGTATCCCCAGGTGTTTGTCTTAGTTAGGGTGTCTGTTGCTGTAAAGAGAAACCATGACCGTGGCAGCTCTTACAAAGGAGAACATTTAATTGAGGCCGGCTTACAGTTCAGAAGTTTAGTCCATTATCACCATGGCAGGAAGCTTGGCAGTGTGCAGGCAGACATGGTGCTGGAGAGGTAGCTGAGAGTTCTACATCTGTATCTATAGGCAGCAGGAAGTGAGAGAGGCACTGGGCCTGGCTTGAGCATCTGAAACCTCAAAGTCCACCCCCAGTGACACACTTCCTCCCACAAGGCCACACCTACTCCGACAAGGCCACGCCTCCTGAAATTGCCATCCCTATGAGCCTGTGGGGGCCATTTTCGTTCAGACCACCAGTGTTGTACAGGTACTTATTATTCTGATCTTCGTCATTGAAAAGAAGTGCAGTTGCACTTGGAGAGGCTTCATGTATGTGTGTGACCAGGCATCTCTGTGGTAAAAACAGTTCTCTGTGCACCCACCTACCTCTGCTCCCAGCATTTTTCTGGTCACTTGAATCCTTAGAGAAAAGCTGTGCTTCTTTAGCTGCATAAAGCAACTTCCCTAAGGCTGCTGGACTACTGCCTTTTCCCTCATTTTGAGATAAGGTCTCACTATGTAGCTCAGGCTGGCCTTGAACTCATGATCCTCCTGCCTCTGTTTCCTGATATAGTCGTTCATTTTTGAACCACTGTTCCAGAGCCTCTTTTCTCTCTAGTGAACTTCTCTGTTAAGAATGTGTGCTAGGTTCTGATCTGTAGCCTAGGCATGTTTGCATGTTAACTGTACATGTTAAGCTAAGGGAGGCCAGGTGCCATGCACCGGTCTCAGGTATCAGCAGAAGGGCAGTGGTGAAGAGGTTGTGACTGAACACTCACAGGTGGTGGAGGCTTGGCTTTTTCACTGAGCACATGGTATTTGGGCCATTCTCTGCATTTGAAGAAGTTGTTAGGGCTTCCTACCTCCACTCGTGCCTGCTTTTCCAAACTGAGCCAAAGAATGGATTTAGGGTCTTAAAAAGACAGAGCAAAGACCAGTTTGGTTTTAGAGGAAGCCTTATCCTGGCATAGGATCCCAAGGAAACTTCCTTTCTCTGAAAAGCTAACCTAGAGGTTATGTGCTCAGGGCTGGGGGCATTTCAAGATAGAAAAAGGACTGCATGATTTAAAGCAGATTGAGAAATAGGTCAGGTCTGTCTACCAGACATTTTTTTCTTTAATCTGCTCAAACTGTTCAAGAGACCTTCCCTTCTTTTTAACCTGACAAAAAACTGGGGAGTGTGGGGCAGAGGGAGATAGATGATAGATAGATAGATGGATAGATAGATAGATAGAGAGATAGATAGATGGATAGATAGATAGATAGATAGATAGATAGATGGATGGATGGATAGACAGATAGATAGATAGATAGATGGATAGATAGATAGATAGATAGATAGATAGATAGATAGATAGATAGATAGATAGATAGATGGATGGATGGATAGACAGATAGATAAATAGATAGATAGATAGATAGATGGTGGATGGAGAGATAGATAGATAGATAGATAGATAGATGGATAGGTGATGGGTGGATGGAGAGATAGATAGATAGATAGATAGATGATAGATAGATAGATAGATTCTGGTGTAGGTATGTTGACCTGGACTTCAGCACATGGTGGCAGACTTTTCTTTTGGTTTTTGGGTACCATGCTCCTCACAAAATGAAGTAAAAAACAAAGAGAAGGGTGTACCATACAAACCAGAGCTTTCCCTGCCTTAACCCTCCCTAAATTTATACTCCAGGGGGAGGGTTTTTCATGGAGCCTTCTGTAGGCTGCCCCAATAGCTTCAGACATTACATTTACAGTTCTGTTTGACTCCCACTATGAGGAATGATTCTTTAGGACTTTATCTTCTGCCTTCCAATGTTTTTGGTATTTTATTCATAATCCTCATTTTTTTTTGAGACCAGTCTGTGTAGACCACACTAACCAAAAAATCATAGACATCCTTCTGCCTCTGCCTCTGAAGTGCTGATAAGTTAGATGGATGTTTTTTAAGATCAATACACATGAGTCTATCTAATGGGTAATAGGGATTTATTAAGATATAAATTGAGGAAATACACTCACGAATTCAGACCCGAGTAAACAGCTGAAGTTGTTTTCTGTTCTGTCTGGGGACAAAGGCACCTGACCCTCTGATCGCACACCCGTGACCTGTCTCCCTTCCCTTTTAAGATGTCATATATGAAGGCAGGAAGCACCGCCTCTTCATGCCATCACTTCCCTCACAGTCTGAAAAGGTTTTGTTCTCAGCTCTGCTATGATGCAGCCCAGTAGAGTAGTAAGGCGTCCTGTGTAGGAGTCCTTGCATGTCTAATGCTGTGTTATTGTGTCACTCCAGATGACCTGATTGGGGTAGCAAGAGAATGAACTAAAACAGACAGACAGACAGACACAGAAAGCTGGAAGTGGATGGTCTGGGCTCTTTGGTGGAGAAACCAAAGTATCCTGGAAGCTCAGTGTGTCTGTTATATAGTGTTGAACAGGGAGGGAGGGTTATTGTGTTTTGCTGAACAATAAGGTGGGGTTATTACATATGGATAAACAAGGAAGAAGAGTTTATGATATACAGCTAGATCAAGGAAATGTTGAGCTAATCTCGGTAGGAGTAGTCTCTGTAGGGGAACAGTCTTCAGGCCATGACTATCTGGGGAGAAGAACGCTATGGTGGACATTTTCAGCACCCACATGGACCAGAGAAAGGCTTTATCATACCTCTGAGCTCCCCGCTTGGGGATGGGAAAGCTTTGCCAATTTCTCATGGGTCTAAGGCTATAGGATCCTTGACATGGCCATGGCCATGTGAAAACACACATTCACTCAGGACTTCATACGCTCAGGGCCTTTTCCACTTTCCACAGTCTATTGCTTTAAAAGGTTTTCCTCTGAATAGTCTGACTGGGGTTGGGAGTAAAATGCTGGGTAAGCTGGCTTGGTAGCTTGTCCCTAAGGCACCGTGGTCAGGACCAGAGGTGGAACAATACTTTTATAATTGCCACATTAAGTATGACCTTCTTAGGGGAATCACAGGTCTGTAATTCACTCCCAGTTTCAGGGCTTTGGCCCTATCTATTCATTTCCAGTGTTTGGATGAGGCAGTCTGCAGCTACCTGTCACCCTTGCTGTCTGGCTTCAGAGCTCTTACTGGGCATTCTCTTTAGGGATTTGAACTTCTGACAGAGAAGAGTTCAGGATTTCTTTCAGTCCCACAGCAGCTTTGTTGCCAGCTACTTGTGATGATGGGCCCAAGAGTTCTCCCAGCACCGGTTGTAATTCTTCAGTGACTGGCCCGTCTCATTGTCCTGGAAGTGTGTGGTCCTTCAGGACAGTGCAGGTCCACTTTCCTTCATGCGCTCCTGCATTTGCTGTCCTCTGCTGTCTCTTCATGTCATTCTTGTCTGTTTTCTAGTTGTTAGCAATTATTCATTAAAAAATGAACTCATGACTCCCTTTCTTCATTATGGATGCTATTCTGGCTTTCTTCTTTAAAAACAAGCAGATAAGGGATTGAGGGTGTAGCTCAGTGGCAGTGTGCTTGCCTTACGTGAATAGGTCCTGTGTTCCATCTCCAGCACCGAACAAATAAATAGACAAAGAGTTTCAGGGGGACTTGAGAAGGCAAGGAGCCAGGGCTGGCAGAGAGTGCGACTCCTAGGAAGGTCTGTACGGTCATGTTTAGTGGTATGAGGGAGCTGCTTCACCCTACTCTTTATAAGCGATGTATTAAAATAGTTTATTGGGGAAGACATAAGCTCCCTGGTCACCAGTTGGAGGTCCACATAAGTTTGTCGATGTAGCCTTAGCTGTAGTCACTTCAAATAAACTCAAGCTTTCCAGAAGAACTTAGATTCTGTAAGCACTACCCAAGAACTATCCCTTCTGAAATAACTGCAGTCTGTCTTATTGCAGCTACGATGGTAATACAGTAGTTATTCTACCATTCAGAAAAGGAAGAGTATTGCAAACTGGTATTAGTAGGTACCTTATAGAAGAACCAGAGTGGTAGAATTTAGTAAGGCTGTGTAGAATTGTAACAAGTGGAGGAAGACTTATTTTCAGATAAAACAAGGGCATGTGGGACAAGAAGAATCATGCTCAAAATGAGCAAGTTGAAGAACCAGTTGAAAGATGGACATGACTGAGAATGCTTGGAGAAGAATAGGCAATGAGGATTGAGCAGAGAGGCATGGGGAATGCTTTGACTCTGACTTCATGTCTTTCAGTTTCGAAACAGAGCCTCACTATTAGCCCTGTGTGGCCTGGAACTCTCTATGTGGACTAGGCTGACTTCAAAACTCAAAGAGATCTACCTGCCTCTGCCTCTTGCATTCCTGGAGTAATGACGTGTGCCACCATGTGTGGTTGGCTTCAGTATTGATCCAGGCACTAACTTCCTTTGGAGAAGGTGCTGCTATTGTGTATTAGTTTGTACTTACAAAAAAAGTATTCTGGGGCTGGAGAGATGGCTCAATGGTTAAGAGCACTGACTACTCCTCCAGAGGTCCTGAGTTCAATTCCCAGCACCCACATGACAGCTCACAACTGTCTGTAACTCTAATTCCAGGGAACCCAACACCTAAGACAAAACACCAATGAACAGAATTAAAAAAAGTATTCTGTTATTCCAAGTCATGGAAAGAGTTGTTTCTGTAAGCCAAATAAGATTTACATTTTTACCAAGAGAATGTGATTAAACAAAAATGATGTTGTAGACAGCTAGAACTAGTTATAACTGCTTTATTGAAATGTATTCAATGTAGCCATAGGATTTGGTCATTTAAAGTTTATAGCCCAGCATTTTTTCATTTAGTTACAGAGTTGTATAAATGTTTTTCCAGTAATTTTGGAACATCTTCACCACCACAAAAGGAAACTCCCAGCCCTGTCTCCTCCCTCTCCCTCCTGGACCTAGTCATCATGAACATGCTTTCTTGTTTCTGCGCAGTTTTCTAATGTGAATAATTCATATGAGTGCATTTGTGTAACATGTGGCTTCCTTTTCTTAACATAATGTTTTCAAGGTTCATCTCTATTGTAGCGTGGGTCAGTTATTCAGTCCCCTTTTTGGCCCTGAAATACATCACTGTGTGTGTACACCCCTGTTGTTCATTAATCAGTTAGTGGACGTCTAAGTTGCTCTCTCTCTTCTGCTATTATGAATAGCATTTCTGTGAATAGCTGAATGACTTTTTGTGTGAATGTGTGCTTGCACTTCTGAGGATATACATAAAGTGACTCATACATGTAGATTTATGGTTTTTTTTTAAAATTTCCAGACTTTTCCCAAATGACTGTGCCATTTTATATGTTTCCCAGCAGTGTATGAGGCTCTGCTTTCTCTATGACTTCTCTGCAGTTGTTAATATCTTTTTTTGTTTGCTTGTTTTTTGGGACAGCCCTGGCTACATAGCCCTGGCAGTCCTACTCACTTGTAGACTAGGCTGACCTTGATCTCATAGCAGTCAGCCTCCCCCAGCCTCCAGAGCTCTGGGATTAAAGGCATGGGACACCACACCTGGCCCATGTGATTGTAGTGATCTCAGTGGAAGTAAAGTACTATTTTGTTATAGTTTAGTTTGCTTTCTTTGCTGATGACTGCTGATATGGATCAGGCTTTCATGTATTTGTTGGCCATTTGTGTGTCTTTGGTGAATGCCTATCATATTATTTTTCCATTTTCAAAATTGGGTTGTTCTTTTATTGCCAAGTTCTGGGTTGTTTATATATTATAAATACCAGCTCTCTATACATATATGATCTGGAAATATTTTCTCCAAATCTTGGGCTAACAGTTTACTTTCTTGTTGATATACTTGGGACACAACAAATTTTTAATTTTTTTTTTCAAGACAGGGTTTCTCTGTGTAGCTCTAGTTGTCTTGGATCTTGCTCTGTAGACCAGGCTGGCCTCAAACACACAGAGATCAGCCTGCCTCTTCCTCCCGAGTGCTGGGATTAAAGGGATGCACTACCACTGCTTGGTGAATTTTTAAATTTTAAATGAGGTTTAGTTTATCTGTTTTTCTTTATTATTTGTGATATTAGTGTCATGTCTAAGAAATCTAATAGAAGGTTTTTAACATTTTCTTTAAAATGATTTCCTTAACTTGAGGCTAAAGTGATTTATCAAAACCCTGAGTTCTACTGTAAGAGACTGTGGGATTATGAACTAATTGAAAGGGGCACAGTGTAGTCTGCCTTTCATGTGACTGTAGCCCTGTGCATGTTTAAAAGTTGTGCAGATGGTAAGAGGTAATTTTCTCGCTATCTTTTCAGTTCAGCAAACTCTCAAATTTTGTAGCCTTTGTCATCACTTAAAACAATTCGTGCTTTCCAGTGTGGTTTATCTCACTGCTCTCATTTCTAGCATTGTCATGTTTTTGACATGTCAAAGCAACTGTTTGCTGCATTACAAATATAAACCCAAGGTTCCTTTACTTTAGTTTTACTGAGAACATGTAGTCTGTAGATTACTTGGCAAACTTACTGACTTTTCTGGGCAAAGCTTTGTCCGTGCTTCATTACGGAGGCATGCTGGGATCATAGTTTTGAAAAAGTTGTTCGCTGCCTTTAGCTTTCAAAAAAGAAAGTGAGTTTGACTTTTTGCATTGATCTCCTCACCCTTGTCAGGATGTGGAGGTGTCTCCTCCAATCATCAATTAGCAAGCTGAGCAATCTTGTCAGGTAAGGGACACAGAAGCCTCGTGGGAAGTGTCGGGGCATCCCTGTCCAGTGTGTGGTCTGAAGACTGGACCTGCTCTGTGAGCTGCAGGTGACAGTCTAGATAGAACAATCCAGAGTAAGCAGTAGAAGCATTAACAGCAGCTTGACATTCCTGCTTCTTCCAAGTGCATAGTCACCCTCTCCCCTAGTAATTGATGTTTGATTGTTTTACAAAAGTATTAGTTTGTGGTTTTAGGGAAGGAGGTGGGGAAACGAGGTTCAGAGAGAATTATCACAAAAATACTGAAATAGTACCTTATTATTTCTTCTTTTTTGAGTCCTGTATCTTTTCTGTGTCTTCTTTCATAGTCATAATTATGTTTCAATTTAAATATGAAGTTTGTTTTCACTGTGGAGAAACTTTAGGGATTCTAATTTCACCTTTATTGTCAAATATATATTCAGGTTCCAAAGTTATAATTAGATATTTAATTATATTTTTCATATGAAAGCCAAGAGATGGGGAGTCTCAAAGCTTTTTGTTTGCAGCATCTAGAGAAAAAGATAATGTAATTTGAATGTCATCTAGTTCTTCTTCCTGCCTAAACAGAAGCATAAAGCATCACACTTAACGATGGTCCGAGGAGTAATTTCATCTCAGTGGCTGCTTCTGCTTCAGTTTGTGTATCTGCAGAAGCACCTCCTCACTTTTTAATACCACTTGTGAGTTGTTCTCTCTTGAACCTGTTCATCACTTTCTTTAACACTAACAGAGGTTAATAAAAATAATATTTTAATATCAAGAAGTAGTAAAGTGTTTTCCCATGGGGAAAAGAAATACAGATACATTTCTTTCCTTGAATAGGACTTGTTTTGGTATTGGTACCCTGGGACCTATTTTGTGGAATATATGTATGCTGCAAGCATCTAATATGCTTAGAATAGGATTCCTTTTCTGAAACAAAATATGCCTTAGAAGAGATAAGGAATTGATTTTTTAAAATATAGGTAGTAAGAAAAGGTAACAGTGTTGTTATGTTTTAGGCAGAGTGTTATATGGAATAAAAGTTTAATTCAGTAGATTTTACTGTTAAGGTAGGCTGAGAAGAATAAAATGATTAGTAAGATACCCCACTGACTTTAAAGGCCTTATAGATTAGTAGAGTATAGGGAAACAAATGCTAACTGTAATTCAAGGTAGTTGGTATAGTTACTTCCACAGGAAACATAGAAGTAAGAAGATAAAAATTAGGATTGGACTGAGACAAACTCGGCAGTGGAGATGGCATCTGAGCCAGGTTTGGGAGAATGAGGTTTCTGACGTATGGATCATAGAGATAATACATAGCCTGGTGGAGGGATAAGCTGGTCAGGACTGTTTGAGCTCAGATCAGTTTAGGCAAAAAGCAGACATGATTATTTTATCCACAAGAGAAGGATACACTTGGCATCTTGCTTCATGCCTACGTAGATCCAAGTAAGAGCTCAATTGTGGTGAGCATCCTGTTTCACATCCTGATTTTCTAGCCCTAACTTCCTATAAGAGTCTGTTTCCATAGGGTGTTGTAGCAAAAATCATCTCTAATAGTCACCAACAGCTTCTTAGATATGTTCTTCTAGCCTACCAGTCCCAAGCAAAGAGAAATCTCTCAACTACTGTTGTTGAAGTCTGTGCCTTGGCATCTGTGTTTATTTTGAGTCGGTCTCTATGGTGTATATGTATGTGTGATATGCACTAATAGGCCGCGACTTGGTCAGTGTCCTAATCCAGCCCAACTGGAACTGCATGAGGACTGGGGGAGTTGCCATGGTCCAAAGGAAATCTGAGACACTCTTAAGGAAAGAAGCACAAATTTAGAGCAGGCAGAACCAAAAATCTGCTCCAAGGAAGCTATCTGAAAGTATAACTAAACAGAGAGGTTGTAAAAGCTGTAGACAGTACATAGCTCTTTCATGCTTAGTCAACAGTGGGTATGTCAAGCTCTTTAGAGAATCCTGTTTCTAAAGTAATGACTTAATGTTACATGCGAAAATTCAAAAATGATTTATACAGGGAGTAGCTGGAGGCAAAAGAAAACACAGTAAGGCTAACTGTTTACGCTGTCTAATTTTGCTTCTGTATGGGCACATATGTATGTATATCTGTATGTACTGCCCTGCTGCAGATTCAGTCAAGGCCTCAAAAGCATGTGACAAGTGTTCCACTGAGCCCATCCCTGGTCCTAGCTGTTTATGAAACCTTTAGACCTTCCCTGAAGGCCAGCTTTCTGCTTAGAGATACTTGTTTGCTTTTCTCATTTTGTATCACAGCGTTAGCCTGTAATACCAGCGCTAGGAGGCTGAAGCAGGAAGGTTGCCCAAAGTTCAAGGCCAGCCAAGCCTATATGCGCTAGGCCCCGTCTCAACAAAACAGGAAACAAACTGAACTGCTGTTTGGCTGTTTTTCTCCTTCTAGCAGTACACGGTGGGAAGCATCACTCTTAGCTTTTAGCATTGACACAAATGCAGGATTGTAGTGATTAGAGAGAAATTAAAATTGAACTGTAGACTATTTGAACTTAATTTATTGTGATAGGATTGCTTTGTTGTTGTTGTTTATTTTATGTATGTGAGCATTTCACCTGCTTTGTTCACCACATAAGTGCCTTGGCCTCTGTAGTGTAGAAGAAGACATCAGGTCTGGAATGGGAGCTTTGGATGGTTGGCAGTGGTGTGGATGCCGGGAACTGAACCCAGCTTCTCTGCAAGAGCAGAGAGTGAGCACTCTTGACTGCTGAGAGAGCGGTCCAGCCTCTAGGACTGCCTTTGATTTGATTTTTTCCAATTTATATTGTTTTCTAAACTCAGTCGAGGCATCCAAAGATACATATATCATACCAAGGTCAAAGTGAGTTAGGAGACGAGGGGCAGGGAGGGGCAGGAGAACTTGGGAGATGAGGGTCAGTCTCTGCACCCCACAGGACTCCAGCTCTGCCAGGAGCGGGCCTGCTTGCCTAGCCTAGAGGTTTCTCTGAGTCAATGCAAAGATAGAAAACTGATCTAGCATTATTTCTAGTGTTCTTGAAATAAAAATAAATCAACAATTCAAAAGAGATACAGCACTTAGTAGGACCAGGATCGAGTGAAATTTCTTGTAAGGAGGCTTAAAAAATGATGCCACGTGTAGTCATGAAAGTTTTGTAGTAGATAAAATTCTCAGATGAGGAACACTTGGAGTTCCGTCTTAAAAGGTTCATTAGCTCAAATATGAAGCGGAACAGTGTAGGACAAGTTGTTTTATGGGAGACAGAATATCAGGAACTTGACTTCTATAGGCCATGGGACAATCTGGTCAGTTGCTATGTATATATAGATGGTTTTTAAAAATGGAGCACAGCTATGGCTTTTTTACATGCTGTCTGCGGTTGTTTTCATGTTACAACAGCAGCAGTAAGAACAATTGTGCTTCCAATGATAGTTTGGTAAATGATGGAACACATATATGATGGTGCTGTAGGGCATATTGCCTAGGACATGATAGCTGTTTTAGTTTAGGTAAGTACTCCCTCTCATGCTTACAGAACAATGGGATGGCGCAGTGACATTTCCCTGAGAACCCCACTGTTAAGCCATGCACAATGACAGCTGTAACAAACACCATATGTCTCGCAATGCTTAGAGCATTTCTTGTCTGATCCTCTGCTGAAAAGATTTGTAAATTCTTGGCCTAGAAATACAGCTCTTTGATGGCTTGGTTTAGAGTTAAGACAGTACAAAGAGTGTGTGGAACAGAGGTCTCAAACTGGTTAAGCCATGTTACAATTTCGGTTTAAAGGCATAGTATATTTGGCCAAATCATGATTTCGTTTTTTGAAAATTGTGTTGGTCCATTAAAAATTCTTCTTAGAACAAAGAGCGAACTGGTGGCCGGGTTGGTATTGTTTTCTTTTTGGATGTGTCTTCAGCACTTGTCCTCAGTGCTCCGTTACCTTCCAACCCTCGTTTTGTGTTCTGGTCCTAAGTTGGGAAAACAGTTGCGTTGCTCATACATCCTTCATCTTGTTCTTTTATACTGCTTTCCATAGTTCCGGATAGCAGAGAAATTTGGGATGTGTTTTCGGAGCACTGACTGGAATGTAGTTCTGGGTTGCTACTTAGAGGCAGATCATACATCTTATTTTAGGCAGAAGAGTTGGAGGAAGGGCTTTTAGGCTCCTGAGAGGCAGAGGGGCTTAACAAGGCTTGTGCCAGCATGGAGGACTAGCATACTTTATGTGAGAGTGCCTAAGGGGTTTGGCCTGGAGGCAGTCTTAGTTTTCCTCAGAAAATAATTCTAGTTCTTTCTCATTAGAGACAAATAGGTGGTTGCAGACCAAATGAAATCTATCTTATCAGTTTGGATCATCTGTTGTTCTCTTTAACAGAAGTCATAATTGGTTCTGAGGAATGAATCAAAAGAAATAATATTGGACTGGGAATACAGCACAGTGGTTGAGTGCTTTTCTAACATTGTGAGGACCTAAGTTCAATTTCTAGCACTTTCAACAAAACAAGAAAAAGGGAGATGGGGGCTTGGTGCACTGCTCAGAGGCAAAGGCCTGAGAAAGACCCAGCTGAAGGTCATTGTTCAATGTGATGGGTAGAGATGGGGCACTGAGAGCCTTGAGAGCCTAGAGAGGTATGGGTATGGAGAAAGACTGGTGATAGACTTTGTGCTGCTTGTTGTTTTTTTTTTTTTCCCCCGGTCAACTTTGACACTGACTAGAATCATCTTGGGAGAGAGAATGTCTCTTGGGGAAATGCCTCCATCGTATTACCTCTGAGAAGTTCTGTAGGGCATTTTCTTGATTAGTGATTGATATGGAAGAGCCCAGCCAAGTGGGGGTGGTGCTACACCTGGGCAGGTCCTAAGTGGTTAAAAAAAAGTAAGCTGAGCAAGCCGTGGGGAGCCAGCCAGTAAGCCATGCTCCTCTGCGGTCTCTGCTTCAGTTCCTGACTTCCCTTGATGATGGACTCCAGCTTGCAAGTTGAAATAAACCCTTTCCTTACTGGTTGATTTTGGTCATGGCATTTTCTCACAGCAATAGAAGGCAAGCCAGGACATACTTCATGACTATGTGGGTGATCCTTAGATTCTTCTCTTGAGGAAATGATACCATCTGAAAAGAAAACAAAACCAAAAACCCAAAACAAGTAAATGGGAGGTAGAAAGAAAGATCTGTTCTATTAAACTTGAAGGAATACTGGGAAAGTCAGTCCAAGTTCTTTGAGAGCAAGACTGAGATGTGGGATAGAGATATGGCAAGTCACTGGTTGATTTGCTTAAACATGTTGGCTGTCATGAGAAAGGTAAACTTGCCAGAGACTCTAGAAGGAGATGGTCAACATGTTGTGATGTGTTTACTGTTCTACAACTTGTTAGGTCTTGGGAACACTGGGCAGATTAGCATGTGCCTCTGATTCACGTATACTGTTCTAGAAGCTTTCTATATAAATTCACTTCTTGCTCTTAAAGACTAATTAACCAGAAAACTTTCCTGCCTTATCAAATTTACTTATTAATGAAATCTATTTTGATCTGTCACTGATTAGTACTTGAGACAAAATCCAAAGGCCATCTGTCAGTGTAATTGCTAATATATTAGATGCATCAATGCATATTTATATTGTAAATTATATATTCTTGAAATTAAAAAAAATCAAGTGAGTTTTCTGCCTTTAACTCTTTATAGTCTGTCTCAGTTTCTGAGTAATTCAAGGAGGAGTAAAGCCAAACAGCTGTGTGTGCTCACAAGTGACGGAAGACCTAAGACGGTGGTGGACCTCAGGCTTCAGTAGTCATCACTGAATGCCCAATGTCCTACACTTCAAAGACGTGACTAAAACAGAGAAGACATTTCTCAGCATTATGCAGCATAACAATATGTCTTATTTTTATTGTAAAATGTGACTTGGAACATGTCTTGAGATACTGCTGTTTCTCTAGCAGTTCATAGACAGTACAGAATGGGAATTGCATTGTGAACAAAAACATAAAGTAATCTCTAAAAATAAAGCCTGCAAATCAGTTGTTTAATCCTGAGACCATCATATGGAGCCATTACCTAGGCAGAATTATCTCAGAAAATATACAGAACTTAACAAATGCCATCATCAAATGTAAAACAAAAGGGAAGGTAGAAAAAAAAGATATATCCCCCTCATCAACAGCTCTACAAAAATGCTTTAGTGTTTATTGCATATGGATTTTCTAGGGTTGGGTCAAGTTTTTAGTCATTGCTCCGGCAGTGATGAAAACGGAAATTATGTTCTACTTTTAATTTTTTATATCTTATCATTCCCTGGTAGTGCTTGGGCTGTTTAAGTCCTGAACGACTCACTGGCATGGTATCTAGAATCTGTCATTAGGGTTTCATAGGAAGGAGGTAGTGAGGTGCTAGTAATTGATTTATCCCCATCATACTGAACCTCCCGCTCTTCTTCCACTTTGTCCTCCCTTGGGCAATACTCACAGGGTTGAGCTGCCAATCTGTAGACTTAATTTTTTCCAGCAGTACCATCTGGCTCCTTGGCACCAGAAGTTATATTGGTTCTTTGTGGTTGCTATAAACAATATGAATATGTCATATTGTTAGACAGCTTATAGGCGGTTTATTGCTATTTGAGCCTGATTTTCTTTCAACTAATTATTGATTATTATTTAGAGACTCTTCTTTGGTATTTATGAGGGCACAGCAAGGCTTTCTTGTGAAAAGAATGGAACACACTGAGACAGATTCTGTGTGTCGGCTGGGATTTTTTTGCCTGTGTTGATTCTGTTGAGTTCTTCAGTAGCTCTTCCTTTCAAGATAGATTAATTTCAAGTTAATGGTAGAGGTTTTCTCTTTCATTCAAAGCCTGTGCATTGGTTTTTAAAATTATTTGAGTGTGTGTTTAAAATCACATTTTCATTGCCATCATGACCCAAACATGAATATTTAGAAATCTCTGTCAGTGTGCAGAAAGCTTTCTAACATCTGCATAACTGTCTTTCTTTCTTCATCTGTCATTTTTAAAATGAATATTTGGTTATATTTTTATTTTGTTTTATGGATGAGTGATTTTGCTTTCATATCTAATAACATACATAAACAAATCAAAAGAATGATTATGAAAGGTACATCTGAGTTTCACTAATTGAAAAGATCTGTCCAGGCATGTGTTTGTACAAACTTAATCCATTTTTCATATTACATAGTAAACCAGACATATTTGTTTCTAAAGTAAATATTGTAAAATTAATTTCTTAAACCTTTAAGGATTCTTTGTATAAAGCAACTCATTTTGACAGGGATTTACTTGATCACATTTACATTAATTCATCATGGAATAAGATATACATATTTTTAAGAAAGTTTTTGGAGTTGCTCATACTTATGAAAATATTTCTCCTGAGTTTGAGTTTTTAATTTGTAATTTATGTTGCTTCATAATAATGAAAGGATATTAGAAATGTGTACTTTGGATCTTTTTAGTTGCTGGCATAAGGATACTTGAAACTCATACTGATTTAGGGGGAATTATTTTCATATCACCATATTAGCAAGCAGTAATTACAAAGTTGACTTTGCAGAACAATTTCAGAATGTTAGGCAAAATTGATGTAATTTGGTTGTGATGTGATGTTAAAGTCCAGTAGTTAATAATTCTTTTGGTTCCAAGTATGTGAAGAAAAGGAGCAGTGGATATCATTCTCTAAGAAGAGCTAACTCAGATGTCACCGAAGTGATTCATGTGCTGCCTGGAATGGTTAACATGCATTTTATTTTACTGTCTAGCAGAAGGAGGTGGGCTATAGAAAAATGAATTCTTCACTGAATAATTCAGAACAATTATATCAAATTTTAATAACAAGCTAAGAAGGCATACATATGATTCATGTTCTCAGAATCACCCACATTAGAGAGTAATTGTGCTTTCTTTAAACAAAAATGCACTTATAAGTGTTTTTAATTGGTAAATCATGATCAGTTTTGTATTTATAGAATAGCATCATTTTATCAGTTTTTAGATATAATTTACCATGAAGTTTAGATACCACAACTCATCTGTTGTCACAAATGCCAGCTCATTAGAATTTGCCTCTAATACCAAAAAAATGCCTTGAATTGTTTGTTGGCTTTATCTCAAACTCAGATATGTAAAGGGGACAGTAGAGCATTTTTCTTTGAAATCACAGAGAGTTCAGTGACCTTTCAGTGGCAAATTATGTAGAAAGAAAATATTTATATTCATTTAAAATAACCTCCGTGAAGAAATAGTCTCATTACCCTGTTTGATCAATTTCTTGTAGCCTGCGCTGTAGCACGCTGCTCTTGCCATTGGTTGATGGAGTACACTGAGTAGTGGCTAATGGTGATGGCGCTCATCAGGAAGGGTTCAGCCAGCGGTCAGCAACAAATAATTCAAGGCTGTTTCTAAGTTTGTGGCTGGTGGAATTTGCTTCTTGCCCCAAGCCAGCGGCATTGCTGAGCTGGGCTATTTGATTAGAAGAGAGGCATATTTGCTTCTTAGCAACTGCACATTTGCACAACCCATAGTCCTCTACTGCCTCTAAAGGTTTCCCTTTTGTGATGGCAGAATAATACTTTATTGTTGATTGACGGACAAAAGAGGTTCTAATACAAGGCAAGCTTATAAACATTTTTTTTTGTAGTTTTTATTGGCATTAGAAATTGTAGCTTCATATTCTGATTATTTTTTTTAAAGAAAATATGGACCAAATGTATGCCTAGTGTAAATAAGCATTGAAATCCCAGTGTATTAGAATTTTAATATGCATGTCAGCAAGGTTTGCGATGCATAAATATGAATGAGTACTGTTACATTTTTGCCTACCATGTCAGTGATAGAAAATAAATTTTGATGAATGTGTATGTGTCTGTGTGTGTGTTCTAGACGTGTATACTTTCAAACTAGGATTAATACTAGTTAAAACTTAACTAGTACTGTTGAGAGAAGACTTGATGTTAGTAGTTTATATATGGCCTTTTCACATTCAAAAACTCTTTTTTTAATATGAAATTAAGTTAGATTTTGAATTCTGAATGGATTGTGGGTACAAGATTTAGAACATAGTTCTCACAGGAATGAATCTCTGGAACAAAATATGTGTCCCCAGGAGTGGACAAAGTGTTTATAACTCAGCAGCTAAACAAGTGAGAAGAGAGAAATATGGGGAACACAGTCTGGGGTTTGTGTTCCTGGGAAACCAGGATGAAAAGAAAACTAGTGTTTGCTTTTTTAAAATCCGGTTTTATGGCCTTTTTATCATTCAGATTATATGGCTTGGTCTTGAGTTTTAAGATTTTTAAGGAACCGATATGACCAGAGGTAGTGTTAATTGTATCTTGCATTTTTTTGATGCTTTTTTTTTTTTTCAAAAGGAAAACATTCATTTATAATAACTTAAGGGAATAGTGCAAAAACTAGTTGAGCCAATGTATCAATTTAAAGTCATTATTTTGTATAAATAGTTTGTATAGTTCATGGTAATATGAAAATTATATATATATATAAAATGAGTAAAAAGTTGTCTTAAATATTGTATGCTGTTGTATTTAGAACACAGAGTGCTTTAAAATGTATTTTTTGTCTCTGAAGATTTGGGACAGATATGAAGACTTTCCATAATTTAAAAGGATCAAGAAAAAAGTGCACTGGTGTGAGTTTTCCTGTTTGCAAATCTTGAAATGTGTTCTGGGACTTAGGGGAAGTTAAAGCAAGTGCAGACATTAACATAGACATAAAGTGTATATGGGCAAATACTCTCATTCCCAATAAAGGGACCTTAGGGCATATCAGTATGCATAATAGGACCATCACTGTATTTGCTCACTAATAAATAGCTGCTTTAGTGACAAGCTAGAGTCCAGAACAGGGAAGAGGAATGAGGTGGAGTGATGCAGTACAGCAAGGCGGTAATATGCCCGGCGTATCAAGCAGCTGTCCTGTGCAGTCGCAGCTAACATGTGTGAGGTGTCCTTTAAAAACAAATGGGAGCACTAGGAGAATGGGAAAACACTTGGAAGGATGGTTTTAACTCATTGGAAAATTAACACGCCTGCATCTAAACTGCCCAAGTTAGGGTGTGCATTTGATGCTATAGAAATTAGAGTTCGAGTTTTTGCTAACGTTTTATTTATAAGGTAAATTATGAGAATTTGGTGTAATAAGGAAAATGATCTTTAAATTACTAAACTCGTGCAGATAGCTCAAAAATGGTACTTAAAAACCCTAATCTGCTGCATTGAAGTTATGTGCATTTGTCTGTTTTTATTACATGGCATTTGTTGTAATGTAATGTAAAGGAAATGCCCTTCCCTCCTTTTTAGACAGCCTCGAAGTGTCTTGTTTGGGGGATGGAGCCCACAGTAGTTTCCTTAGTGGACTTTATAGCAGTTGTCACCTTAGGTTGAGGGTCTGTTTCATTGTTGAGGCGCCTCGCTCTGTCATGCTAAATTTACAGTGATGCTTTTGACATAAGTCCTTATGTGTGAGTCCATTTTGCCATTCAGATGAGCCAAACAGAGGTTTCTAGTGCTTTCCTTCTAGGTAAGGAAGACACAGGATCAGGCAAGGAGCAAAGCCGTGGGATTGGGGTGGGGCCAGATTTTGCCATCTGTTTACCAGAAATTTCAGTGTTTAGGGTTTAAGGTCAAATTAGTGATAAATCAGAATTGCTGTTTTCTTACTGCAGAAGCCGTGGCCAGGTAATACTAGATGATTGGCTCAAAGCCACAGTGGTGGTGATGAGGAGAGAGGAACGGTTGGGTCTGCTTTTTCTCTGCAGTCTGGTTTTTCTCCTATAGAGCACTCACGACTGCTTTACAGCCTTGAGGCTCCCAGGAACATTTTCTTCAGAAGATGACAAGGACAGAAAGCCTCTGTGCCAGCTTTGTGACTAGCTCAACTCCTTGGCTTCCTATTTTTTTCTTAAAGACTTTTAACTGACAATTAAAATTTTATGTGTGTGTCATGGGATACGTGATGTTTTGACCTATGTGTACATTTTGGAATAGCCAAATCAAACTATTTAATGTATGTATTACCTTGTTAATTTGTGTTGTAAGAATATTTAAAGTTCATTCTCTTGGCAGTTTCAAGTATGTATTGTAGAACCTTGTTGCCTAAATGGGCAATAGTTCCCTTGAACTTACTCCTCCCGGCTAATGGAAACTCCGTGTCACTTGGCCAGCTTTTCCCCAGTCCTCCTGTCTCTCGGGTTCTGGCAAGCCACCAGTTCACTCTCTTTCTGTGACTTTCTGTGTCAGAGAGGGACTTCTGACACTCCATATCAGTGGGACAGTGCCTTTCCGTGGCTAAGTATTTAACCTAATACTCTCTGGGTTGCGATGAGGATTTTTGTTTTTAAGGCCAATTATTAGCCCTTGTTTTTGTTCCTCTGCTGATGGACACTGAAGTTGATCCCACATCTTGGCTGTTTTGAATAGTCTTGCAGTAAACACGGGTGGAGGTGTCGGCAGGACATTTGGATTTCATAGCCGAGGCATATACACCCACCCGATAGACCATTATGCCTAATGGATAGGCTGTTAGGGGTTCTTGGGTCTTATAGCAGTTTATATGTTTTTGTGGAAAACTCTTTGCTGTTCTCCTTACAATCCCCTCAGCACTGTGCAGGAAACCCTTCTCTGCTCCTCATCTTTGCCAGCATTTCATCTTTTTTACCATAGCCATTCCATGAAGTGTGAGAAAGCCTTCCTGTGATCTAACTCAGATTCCTCTGATGAAGGGTAATGTTGAACAATTTTTTTCATGTACTTACTGGTTAGATATATGTCTTCTTTTGGGATATATCAATTTAGGTCCTTTGCCAATTTTTTAAAAATGCCTTTATAGGCTCTTTTTTTTTAAAAAACTTTATTTTATGTGCATTGGTGTGAAGATGTCAGATCCTCTGGAACTGGAGTTACAGATAGTTGTGAACTGCCATGTGGGTGCTGGGAACTGAACTGTCCTCTGGAAGAACAGCCAATGCTCTTAACTGCTGAACCAACTCTCCAGTCCGCTTTGCTAATTTTTAGTAGAATTATTTGTATTATCATTGAGCTATGTTCCTTAAATATTCTGTGTCAGCTCCTATCCCTGTGACGTTTGCAGGCATACTCTCCGTCTCTTCGTTTCCCTCTTTCCTTTGCTGTTGGAAACCTTTCAGTTTGATGAGACCTCATTTATTTATTCTTGCTTTTGTTTCCTAGGATTTTAGGCTCCTACCCAAGTGGTCTGCCTATACAGTGCCGTGAAGATTTTCCCTTCTGTTTTCTTCTAGTACTTTTATAGTTTTGGTTCTTGTGTATGAGTCTTTAACCTGTTTTTCATTGATTTTTGTGTATGATGTGAGATGTGGGTCTTCTCTTAATCCCTTTGCATATTGATATTCCATGGCCACAGCATAATTTATAGAAAAGATTATCCTTTCCCCATTGTATGTTCTTAACAACTTTGTAAAAATTATAGCAAATGTGTAGATTTATTTCTGGAATCTTTATTCTGTTAGTTTGTGTGCCTGTTTTTGTGCTAGTGCCATGCTGTGTTTCACTGTTCCACTGCCTCCTACCGCCTGTCTTCCCTCCTCTACCCTCCCTTCCCTGCTCTTCCTTTTCTTCTTTTGAGAGAAGACCTTATTATATAACCCAGGCTGGCCTTGGATTTTAATCCTGGCTCAGTCCCTGAGTGCTAAGATAACTCTTTTTATTTTTTGCATCATTATGCCCAGCTTATTCATTGTATGTATGTATGTATATATGTATGTATGTATGTATGTGTCTATAATATATATAACACACATATGTATATAAACTTACATATATAAATATACACAGTGTACACACATATATATTTTGATAGCTATTATGAATAGTATTATTTGATTCTTCTTGGGAGGTGGATAGGAGCTTTCATTGTATATAGAAATGCTGTGATTCTCTGTGTTGAGTTTGTATCTTGTAGCTTTACTGAGTTAATCTGTTTGTTTTAATAGGGCTTTTTTGTGGGGAGGGGGAAGGTATATTATAGTCCTTAGGGTTTTCTATAATGAGACCCTGTCATTTAGAAAAATACAGTTTAAGCTTTTTTTTTTTTTTTTTTTCCAACTTGTATTCCTTCACTTCTGTTGTCTAATTACACCAGCTAGGACTTCCACCAGTATGTCAAGTACATGTGGTGAACATGACTTCTAGGAGACTTTAAACTTTTCACCATTGCGACGTTAGCTCTGGCTTTGTTCAGTTAGGTCCTTTACTGTGTTAGGGTGCATTTCTCCTGTGTGTCATTTGTTGAATTACTCGGCACCTTTAAGTTCATGTTCTCACTAGAATAATATAACGATAATATATTCACATTGTGGATTGAAGTCCACATGAGCTAATCTGTGCAAATTTTATTTGTAAATCTGAAAGTAATTTACAATAATAAATTGTTCCCCAATTTAGTAAATGGTCGATCTGGATAATTTGAAGGGGTTGAATTCATGTTTCTTGATTTCTAGCCATAGGAAGGAAATTGAAAAGTAATTTGTTTGCTACTTTCTCATCTATCTTATTGGTGAACACTTAGTCATAGAATAAGTAAGTGGCTTTTCTAGTCAAGTATCCAATTAATGTTACCACCATCCCTACCTGCAGCTACCACTTTTGGACTTTAATTGACTAGGCACTATGCTAGACATCCTGTCTAATCCACAGCATTGTGATACGGGAAGTATTACATCATTTGCTGATAAACTGAGATTTAGACTAGTCACACAGCTAGGAAATGAGAAGCCAGATTCAAACTCCTCACTCTAGTGTCTGTGCTCCTAGGCCAGTGTAATCTGCCTCCATGACACTGGATCCTAAGCATTGGCCTTCTGATTCCAGTTTGTGAAATAGTCTCCTCACAACATTCCTATATTTTCTTTAAAGGACTTATTAACATTAGCAGGTGTGAAGTTTAAATTATTTAAGGATCTTATTCATCTGCTTAAAAACTGATTTTTATAATATGAGAGACTTCTGAGATGATCGGAATCTTATGTTGGTTTCTATGGTGGTTTGAATGAAAATGACTCCATAGACTCAAATATGGGTTTGCTTGGTTCCAGTTGGTGGAACTGTTAGGGAAGGATTAGGAGGTGTGGCCTTGTGGAGTTGCTGTGTCACTGGTGGGCTTTAAGCTTTCAGAATCACAGGCCATTCTCACTTAGCACTGTCTCTCTCTGCTTTATGGTTGTTCTCTCAGTATGTAATCTCTTAGCTACTGCTACAGCACCATGCTGGTCTGCTGCCATGATCCCCAGCATAATGTCATGGACTGTAATCCTCTGGAACTGTGAGTCCCAGTTAAATGCTTTCTTTTATAAATTGCCTTGGTTATGGTATTCTGTCATGACAATAGAAAATTAACTAAAATGTTTTCCTGATGGAATCTTTTTGTATGGATAGATATGAAAATGTGTTTATTCAAGTAGAAATTAGTAAAGCGAGATGTCATTGTAATACTGCAGTCTCGTAGTTATTATTTTCCTTAAAGAGGGGAACTATACCACCTATACTACCTACTATTCCAAAAAAAGTAGTATTGTGTGAATTTAAAGTAGGCAATTGTCCTTTTTCTTATACAAGATTTCTTATTATAATTTCACCCGTATTAACAGAGAAATTTTAATTTCTTTCCAAAAGTACAAGACATTTGTAATTCAGGCAACTTGATGTTGTTCATTTGTTGAGTATAAAATAAAACAAGAATGAGTAGGACAGTAAGTACTTATATAATAATAATAGTAGTAGTAGTAGTAGTAGTAGTAGTAGTAGTAGTAATAATAGTAAATGTGGACTGCTCTTTATTTGAGCCCTCAGAAGCAGTGCAGTGTAATCTTAGGGCAATGAGTCTTCAAGGCCTATTCATTGGGGTGGCCTTATTTGTGAGATCACTTTTAGAAGAATGTTCTTCAGTCAGTTTAGTAGCTAATTCTTTTTCTGATGTTCACCTTCCATTGAATGAAGTGAACTATATAACTCGTATATAAAATGATACTTTTATAAATCGACATCTAAATTTTTTATGCTATAATTTTTAAGTAATGAAGGGAGAGAGGGAGAGGCATTCAGAAGCAACAGGTCACTGCGTCTGAGAAGTGGAAACAGCAAGACCTGACAAGGAAGACGTTGTCACTGATCCTAATGCAGTTTAAATTGCCTTGATACATTATTAACTGAAGTCCATGCTTAATTCGGATTTCCTTGGTTCTCCCCTAATGTTCCTTTTCTATTACAGGATTTCATCCAGAATCCACACATTCGTCATTGTGTCACAGGCTTTGGATTTTCTTTGTTCTTTGTGACCCTGTCTGTTGTGAGGAGTAGTACTTAGGTTGTGCTGTGTCCCTCAGTTGGGATTTGTCTGTTGTTTTTCTTATGATTATGTTAGGATCATGAGTTTAGGGTAGGTAGTGGCTTAAACGTAAAGTATCACTTCCATGGTGTACGTATCTAATGCCCACATGAGTATAGCATCACTTTTGGGGTTAACCTGGATCACATGTCTGAGGTAGTGCTGTTAGGTTTGTCCACTGTGAAGTTAGTATTTTCTTCCCTGTAGTTTTTAGCTTTTACTTGGATTAAATTTGTGTTTATAGGAAAGTTGCGATAGTAGTACATTCCTTTTATGCAGATTCACTAGGTGTTCATCTCTTTGTCAACACACATTCTCTTTCTCCCTCCCTCTCCCTTTTGGTCTGAGCTATTAGGAGCAAGTTAGAGCCAGAATGGCCTGTTGAAAACAGATGGGTTGTCCTTTTATGGTGGGACTTGCATAGAAGTGGCATTGTCTTCTTTTCCGTGTATCATAGTAGGAAGCACAGGATGTTTTCTTGTCCAGTATTGCTGATTTTAACTTTGACCATGTGGCTAAGCTGATGACTCTCAGGTTTCTCTCCTGTGAAGTTACTACTGTTCCCTTTCCTTTTTTTTTTTTTTTCTTTTCGAGACAGGGTTTCTCTGTGTAGCTTTGCGCCTTTCCTGGAACTCGCTTTGGAGACCAGGCTGGCCTCGAACTCACAAAGATCCGCCTGCCTCTGCCTCCCGAGTGCTGGGATTAAAGGCGTGCGCCACCACCGCCCGGCTTCCCTTTCCTTTTTAATTAAAGGTAAGTTATATATGTAACCCATTTCTGATCGAGTTTTTATACATTAGTTTCAGTATCCATTCATTTTTAATGACATATTTCTTAGTTGATATCCCATATAAGAAAACATTTCCCTTTTACTTATGTATATTAATGTAGACTTATATATTATAATTTTATTCACTGTGTTATAGTATTCAGCCATAGTTTAATGTCACCATTTTGATTCTGAAATTGTTCTAGAGAGGACTTCTGGGTTCTCATAATGTATCCCCACCATTTTTTGAGTTGTTTGTGTAAGATGTTTTAGGCTCACCTTGTACTTTCCTTGTTCTGGTCTGTGTTCAGCCCTTTCTTTTAGAAGCACAGATTCCTTTCAGTAGAGAATGATGCTGAGAGACGAAGATCTCAGTGCTTAATGTGTTCATGCTGCTGGTGTAACTTGCTCTTGAATGTCCAGAGTGGGAAATCAGTGACTATTTATGTCCACATCTTTGGAAATGGTGCGATGTAACTGCTGAGGCTAGGTCATTAGAAGCTTTGCAGCTTTGCTCTGGGTCTTTCTGAATGCTCACAAGTGGGATGTTTTCTCCTGGACACCGATTGGTTGCTATACATGGGAAAATTAAACCACACGAAGAAGCCATGTTCATGGACCCTGCCTGGCATTCCCAGATGAGCCCTGTCCTATACTTAACATCAACTTCCTAGCCATGGTAGGAAGCCATCTTGGATGTCTTAGCCTATTTAAGTCAGCAAATGACAACAGCTTGGCCAGTAGCATGTGATGGAGAGGTAATAACCACCCAGCTAGTGATCCTCAGCCTTCGTTTGACTGATTAGTAGATTTTATTATTCAGATCAGGGACAACTGCAATGGCCAAGATGTTTCATTACTTAAAGTTCCCCAAAGGAGAAGATACAGCACACCACCAAGAGCCATGTGGGGAAACCCTAGGGTTGATCAAGAGGCAGAAGGAATAAGGGGGAAAACATGGATAAAAGGCTTTTTTGAGGGGGAAAGCAAGGCAAAGCAGAGTGAGCAGACATAGAATTGGCTAGCTTGATGAATTTTGACAGACTCCTGGATACAGTGGTAATTGCTAGTGGGCTGATAGCTGGTCTTGGGGTAATTAGTGGAGGTGGCTTGTGGTCCAGGGTGTGAGACCTGGATACAGGAGGTAGCTGGGCTCTGGAGCAGTGGCTTCCTGTGAAAAGCACTATGCAGCAGAACCTTTTTCTAAGTCTGTGCATTGATTGGCCTTGGGAGGATCACTGTCTTGATGATCAGCAAGCCCTTCCTCCCCCAGATGTTAAAATACCAGAAAATAAAGAAATAAAGAGACATGACTAACACAATGAGAATAATGAAATGGCTTTACATGTACCCCACACACTACTCTCAGCCCTGCCTAAGTTTTGGATTGGTATCTAAGTAACCCAAGACATTCGTTTATACAGCCCACCTACCTCTCTACCTGCCTGCCTGTTTAGTTCTCCACTTACCTACTAACTTAGAAGTAACTATTAATCCATTCTGGTAACCCTGGTTCCAGGCTAGTACCACAGATTACAAACTAGCTTTCTTCCTCTCAGGGTTTGGGAGACCTGGCTTTCACTGTTCTCAGCATATTTACTATATATAATTCAAATTCAGATTAAGTAGTTTCAGTAGTGGAACTTATGTCACTATGAAACAGATTTATACCCAGTATTCAATGTTCATTTACTTTATAAAGATAAATCCACATACAGCAAAAGTCACGAAGTCTAAGTATGTAGTTCAGTGAGTTTTGAAAATGTATGTACCTTAGCTATCTACACCGCTGTCAAATGGAGAATGCTTCCACTGCTCTGGAAAATTTCCTCACACTTATCCCAGTGCCCAGCTTACTCACATGGCTTCAGATTGGTGCTAAATATTGTCAGGAGGTCACAATTTCTCTTCATAGGACCCTTTCTACTGGGTACCCGACAGTCCCTAAGAGATGGTCACTGGCTGCTTCTGCCGTGAGTGGCGATCCAAGACAGAGCCACGTGGAATTTATATCCTTTTAGCACATAGTCTCAGATGTCATATAACACCATGCCAGCCTTATTCAGGAAGTCACCAAGTTGACCCACATACAAGGAGAAAGCTATCAGATTCTGTCTTGTAAAGGAAAGAATGTCAAGGAACTGAGGAATATATTTTAAAGGTGTCAACAACTGAGATGCTTAAAGAAGTTAAAATACATCTGTAGTAACAGGATAACAGAAATAACTCCTGCTGAAAGTATCTTATATTTCTGTATATATGATCTCATAGTTGATATGCTGCCTTATAATTTGATTTTTAAAAATAACCTGAGATAAAATTATGATCTGTTTACTGATGTTTGTGCATATCTGACCTGATAATCTAGTCACTATTATTTCTAACTTAATGTTTTATAGGAATATATTTTCATGATATTAAATGTTTTTCTCCCAATAATGGTTGTCAATTTTCTAGTATTTTATTATTTTTTTAAATTACATTTATTTTAATACAGAAAGATGCTATATTTTCTGATATTTTAATTCATTAGTTGTATTTTTATAAATTACCTTTTAAACATTGTTTTTATTTTTATTTTATATGTATGAGTATTTTGCTTGGATGTATATCTTTGCACTCCACATGCATGCCTGGTGCCAGGGTCAGAAGAGGGTATCGAATCCCCTAGAACTGGAGTTATGGACAGTTGTGAGCTGCTATGTGGGTGCTGGGAATTGAACCTGGATCCTCTGCAAGAAGAAGTGCCATCTCTCCATCCCCACCAGTTACCTTTTAAATATTGCTCACTTAAACATTGGCATATTCTTTATTAAACATCCACTTTGTGTCAAGGATTCTAAAATATTACCAAATAATTTATAAATAGTTCTTCCTTGTTTAAAAGTTATACTACCAATTTAAAAAGTAAATTGTATAGGAGCTGAGAAGATGTCTTGTTGATAAAGTGCCCACTACATAGGCATGAAGACTTTTGATCAGATATCCAGATCCCACAGAAAATGGCATGATAGTATGCTCCTGTCACCCCGGGGCTGGTGTGTATGTGGAGGGTGGGGACAGGAGGACCCCAGAGCTCCTTTGGCTAGGCAGCCTGGACAAATTACAGAGCTTCAGAGACCTGGTTTCAAAAAAAAAAAAAAAAAAAAAACCAAAAACCAAAAACCAAAAAACAAAAAACAAAAAACTCAATGTGCAGAGCAGTTGAAGAAAACTGTCTGGCCTCCACATTCGGGTGTACTGGCACTCAGACATGCACACACAACACAACCTAATGCACAACACATACACACAAAACTGGAATTGTGTAGTTAGGAAATAACAGAAGGAATCTAGTATACTGATGATTCATCATTAAGATGCCTAGTTTTCCCATTCCTGCAGGCTTCTCTTCTGCTTTTCTCCTTCTGGTCCTGCTTGTTAGAGCCATTTGCCCAGGAATCCTGTGCTCTGCTAATGGGAAAGAAGCAAAGAACATGTTGGTGTCTCCATTTGCATTTAACAAAGAGCCCTTCATTAGCAGCCTCAGTTGACCACTGATGATGCTTCGGTATGAGCACTAGGGAGTCGGAAAGATTTTAAGTTAGGCAAGACCCTGGGTTTCACACTTGGGACTCTGCCAGCTGATTTTCTGTCCTTTTACAAGAGTGATTCTTGGCCTTGTCCAGCTCCAAACGTAGGGCCTTAAATAGCATGTATTGTTTATACTTTGTCTCTGTTGTTTCACTAACAGGGCTTAAAATTGTACCTTGATAATAGATACTGATTAAACTGAATTCATTTCTTCTAAAGCTATGAAGATGAAATACTAAAAAGCAAACTCAAAATCCACTTACAAATTTATCCATCCTTTGATCCAAGACAAAAATATGTAATACTTGTATAATTTAATTTTATTAAAAAGCTTGAAGCTTTCTGATGGTAAAAGGTAATATGATTTAGTATTAGTATATTAATTCATTAAAAGGAAAAATTATTTGCAGGAAATGTCTGGATCTCTCACATTTTTCATCTTGGTTGTATGTAACTACTGCTTTGTATCTGTCACGACTGATAAGGAACTTGTTTTGAGGTCCAGAGATGGAGGGACTGGTTGTATAAACTGAAGAACGTACTAGGTAGCAAGAATATTACTGATTTTCTGTGCTTCTTATTATGAAGACCATTAGGACTTTTTCTGTTTATGTACTAAAACTCTTTCATTGTTATACAAACATGTTATCTTATGGTAAACCTTATTTTGTCTAATCTTTTATTCACTTTTTTCTTTGTCTAGGATTATTGAGAAATTATTATTGGTGAAATAGATTAGCTTTATTGTTTTGATAGACAAAATTCAAATTTTACCTACATCCAATGTTAAAAATATGAGACCATGAATAATATCATTTCTAAAATGAGCAAACAAAAAACCCCACCCCAAACAGTCACCTTTTAAAAATTTGACTTCTACTTGGGGTGGTGGCTTAATCAGTCATAGAGCCAGCTAACTTCTCAAGGTTTTATGTGATCATTTCCAAGTAGGAGGATTGGAGGAAGCAGCTTCGGCTAATACATAAAATTCCTCATAAACACTTAACCAGTCGCTTACTTTGCTCTTGGTCCCCCCCCCATCTCTTTCTCTCTCTCTGTGTCCTTTACCATCCTCTCCTTGTAGTAATGGAGATATATTTACTGGGATGTACTTTTCAGCATCCTCCCTTGAAGTAAGATCTGTTCATTGACTTGGTCTTACTATTTTTCTGCCAGGAGGAGAACTGGCAATCCTCAGTGATCCTCTTGTCTCCAACTGCTGAGTTCTGGGGTCATGTGGACCCGGGATTGAACTCCAGCCTCCTGATTTTCTAAGACAAATACACTTCCTGACAGCCATGGTAATCACTGGGTGTTGGGTTTATTTTAGTTTTTCAAGGCAGGGTTTTTCTTCATAGCCCTGGCTGTCCTGGATCTCACTCTGTAGATCAAGCTGGCCTCAAACTCATAGAGATCCACTTGCCTCTGCCTCCAGAGTGCTGGGGTTAAAGATGTGCTCCACCACCACTGACTGGCTAATTAATTGTTTTTAATGCTTCCATTGTTGCTTTACAGACTCTGTCAATATTAACAGGTGTAAAACTGGACTCATTTGATAGTTGCTCTGTATTTCATGCATTTTGTTGTTAAATTTTTTCATAAAATATACTTGAATCATTTTCTTTTCCCTCCCTCAGATTCTCCTAGATCCTTTCTACCACCTGACTCACCTAACTTCATGTTCTTTTTCTCTCAAAAACAGAAGTAGAAACAAACAAAAACACAGTAAGACCTCCCCCCCCAAAAAAAACCCCTCAAACAAACAAACAAAAAACCAAAATGAAACAGAAGTGCATAAAACACCATGGAACCTGTTCTGTGTTGGCCAGCTCCTCTTAGATATGAGGCCTACCCAGAGTGCCTCCAGTGGTACTCCATTGGAGAAAGCTGATTTTTTCTTTTCCAGCAAGTATCAGTTGCAAGTAGCTTCTTCGTTAGGGGTGGGACTTTGTGTCTACTTCTCCTTCTCCATGCTGGGATTTTGTCTGGGTTGAACCTGGGCAGGTCTAGTGTGTACTGTCACAGTCTCTGAGTTCATGTATCCATCAGTCCTGCTGTGTATGGAGGACACTGTTTCCTTGGAGTTGTCCATCACCTCTGGTTCATACAGTCTTTCTCCTCTCTCTTCTGCATTGATCCCTGGGCCTTGAGTGGAGGAGGATTTCGATAAAGATCACCCCCTTAGGACTGAGTACTTCAAAGCTTCCCACTGTCTTCACACTGTCCAGCTGTGGTCTCTGTGTTAATTGTTATCTACTCCAAGAAGAAGCTTCTCTGATGAGAGTTGGGTGATGCATTGATTTATGGGTATAGCAGTATGTCATTAGGAATCATTTTATTGCTATATTCTTCCAAAAGAGTAATAGCAGTAGTTTCCCCCTAGGCCCATGACCTATGTCAACTCAGTTCTTGGCTACTTGAGCAGTGCCCTCAGGTATGGGCTCCATCTTATGGAGTGGGTCTTAAGTCCGGTAAAGTGGTTGGTTACTCCCATGACATTTGTGCCACTATTTCACCAGATATCTTGCAGGTAGGCCACTGTTATCAGTCACAGGGTTTGTAGCTGGATGATTACTTTTCTTTTCTAGTAGCATGCAGAATACTTTCGAGCACCGTGAATGCTAGTCAGTAGGGGTGAAGCTTCTAGTTGGGCGCCAGTTTAATATTCCATGTTCAGTGACCCAAGTAAGTGCTGTCTTCAGCAACAGGACCTTAACCTCAGGTTGTAGAGAGTCAGTAGATAGCCTTGGCAATAGCCTGGGATGTTTGGGGCAGGGAGTGTCCGTGAGACCCCTTTGATCAACAAGATGTAGCCCATTCCTGTCACTGGAGGTTTTATTTTGTGGCATAAGATATCTGGTTGGAGCATTGTGTCCCCCATTATATGATGATGCCATTTAAGTTCCTTTCACATATATAGATATTTTAGGAAGCTTTTATAGTAGTAGGTTTCCATGTGGCTTTTCTAAAGGCCTTTAGTGTTAGTTATCCTTGCTCACATTTCTTATTCTCTCTTCCCCTCCTCACCCCCTCTAATCCTCCTATTCTAGTATCCACTTTATCTCTTTCTAACACTGTATTCTATTTCCCCTTCCTTGGAAGATCCCCCCCTCCCTCTGGTCCCTTATGAGCTACCGAACCTCTGTGGTTATTCAGATTGAAACATCGAATTGGCTTCAGAGCTTATTTCAGAGAAGAAGAAACTAAAGTACTGATGGGTTAGGTTAAGTGATCCATCCAAGATTATATAGCCTGCTAATGGCAGGAATCCTCCTCTGACTTAGATTACGTGCCTCCTGGATAGGGCTGGTATTCCTGTTTTCTGATGTTACTGTTCTAACTTTCTTCAGTCCATACAAAGTAATGGCCAGTCTCTATGTGTATACTTTTAATAGAAAATATTTTTTTGAACTTGGAAGTATGAGAAGGAAATCATTGAGAGAATTTGATGTGTTTAGTTTATTATTTGGTTTGCATCTTTACTCTTTCTGTACAGCTGTGGTGGCACAGTGCTCTCTCTCCCTGGTGGATGTTTAGCGGTGGCTTTCTTAGGAAAGGAGAGCCCACTGAAGGCTTTTAATTTTGGATTGTAGGTCACAGGGTTAAGGCAAGAGCCCTCTGCAGGTCTCCCAAAACTTTCTTATCTAGAAAATTAGCAGTTTAATTTCTGGTCAAGCTTGTTCAGTTAAAGGTAGTTGCAAACGTACCTATGTTTACTTCCACATGCAAGAAGCTCACAGTGATACAAGTAAGCCTCCTAGACCAGGGAAGGTTATTTTGGAAACAGCAGGTAGGAAAGAAGCTTAGCTTTCCAGAAATAAGATCCTAATTTCTCACAGGGTCTGTGTCCCTGCTAGTCTGGCATCGCCTAATTGCCATTGGGAAAGGATTGCTTTCTTAAAAGGGGAAAATGGGGGAAATGTGCTTTTTCAGGAAATTATTTTTGGAATGTATTGATTAATATCTAACCTTAAGAATTTTATGTATGCATTTCACCGTTACAATTTTGAAATATGGAAAGTCCTTGCAAACATTCTTAGATCGCCTTCTGTCTGTCTGCCTTGTAAAAGATGCTTTTAGTTAAATGGACCATCCTCCTTAAATGATGTCATTAGCTCAGATTGAAAAGACATTGCCTGCAGGGAAATCATTTAATTGAACCAAAGTGCCTTATTTCTGTAGATCTTGGAGCAGTTTGCTTACTTTTTTCTTCAGATTGGGTAATTTATATTAGATAATTTTTTCAGCTTTACAAATGATAAAATGTTAAGAAAAGTAATCTCTTGTAAAAGTATTTTGGTGTTTTGTAGTTTGCCATTTCTGAGTTAGACTCACTGGTTCTTAAACTGTATGGTCAAGTCTTATTTTTTCAGTTCAGTGTTTTAGTTTATTGGAGTAAGTTGTAATGCATTTGAGTTATTTGAGTCACTGGCTACAAAATAAATGTTTGTGACTTAATATAGAAATAAGCCAGTTACTTTTGCTCTTGGGATATTTTCCTACTACCTTTTTTGCTTTTAGATCACAATTATGTGTGTGTGTGTGTGTGTGTGTGTGTGTGTGTGTGTGTGTATGTGTGTGTGTCCAAAGTTTGGTATGCTCTGATAGGTGTACGTAGGTGGTAATAACTGTACAGTCATAAGATACAGAACAGCGCTAGTACTTAGGAAAGTTTTGTCCTGCTCCTTTGTAGTCAGGTACCTGCTGTCATTCCCATCTCTTGGCAATTAGTAATGTTTTATGCTTTGCAGTTCTGCCTTTTCTAGATTATGTAAACAGAATGTAGTATGTAGCCAGAAAGATCTGGCTGCTTACACATAGCATGACACTTTTACAATTTGTGTAAGTTATTTTATATACTGATAGTTTCTTCCTTTTTATTGTTGAGAAATATTTCAGCATGTGGAGGTACCACAACTTGGTATTTCATTTACTCATGATGGATATTTTTGTTCCTTGTAGTTTTGACCAATATGAATAAAGCTACTGTAAAAATTTCCATGCAGTTTTGTATGCATGCGTGTATGTGTGTGTGCGTGTGCGTGTGCGTGTATGTGTGTGTGTGTGTGTGTTGCACTGCTGGGAATTGAACTTAAGGCCTCATATACTCTAGGTAAGCATTTTACCACTGAACTACATTCACAGCCCCACATACACATTTTGAGGCTTATGTTTATATTTTCCCTGGGAATGGAGTCTGCATGAGAAAGTAATAAACTATCCCACAGTGGCTGCTCATTTTGCGTTTCTCCAGCTGCTTTGCATGCTCACCAGCATTTGGTATTGTCCGTATCTTCACTTTATTCCTTTTGGTAGGTGTATTAACCTTAATTCTACTACCTATTTATTTAATCTGTAAAACTTAAGCTTTAAAAATAAAACAACCAAACTATAGCATCTACCTGATTATAAGGTGAGGCTGTTTTGTGTACACTAGATTGTTTTGGTTCATGGTTCTAAATTGATTATAATTATACAACTTTAAAAGATTTTATTGAATCTAGTGCATTCTACGCAGTCTTGGTATTATAAATAATGAAGGCATTATAAAATAATTGGTTGTGTTCTTAAATATGCTACCTGATAATGTTGGTTGAAGCAGTAAACAACTTTTCACTGCTTACAGTGAAGAAATAACGTCATTGCATTCTTTGGCAACTGTGTATATGCTAAACTTTAGAAGAATTAAGGTAACTTGTAATTATCTTAATGTGATATATATTCTTGCTATTTGCATTTCTTTAAGGAAGATATTTGACTATTACAGTTTTGATAATTCTCTAGTTTGAGGTTTTCCATTGTCTTAGCACAATAGAAAGTGTTAATGTATTTGGGGCTTTATTTATAGAGTATGGTAGTCAGTAATAATTTTAAAGCCCTACCGATGTTTAGTTTCTGTTTTTCTGCTTGGATTAGCACAGTTTTAAAAATGGGAAAAGTTATTTTACATAAAAATTGAGGCTGAGCTATGCTGTCCAAAATTTCTTTAAAATCTCAGAATCCTTAGTTAACTGTTTTATCCTGGATATGTTAAAAAAGACAACCATTAAATATGTAAATACATTAATTTTAAAAGTGGATATGAAATATAAAAATTTCTTCTTAAAACAACCACTATGAACCATCTTACTGAGGTAGAAAGTGCTACCAAGTGGAACATATATTAAACTACATCAGAAATTGATTAGAACCGAAAACCTTTTCACACTCTTTCTTCTAAAACTAGTTTGCACTTAAATAACCACCTTATAGTTCCATGGCTGAGACTGTGAAATTCAGATGTAAGGATTCTAAACTCTCACCGTAATAAGTTGCGATGATTCCAAGGGGATATAGGTCTTCTATCATTTCTATCATTCATTCGATTTGAACCTCACCAAAATCAGTCGCAACAACATCCAATTTTCTGCAAGTCTCTAGTTCACTGCTGTGTCAGCAAACTTTTATGGAGAAGAGGCTGAAGGAGTAGACGGATCTAGCACAGGTAATAGGCAACTTTCGTCTGTCCAGGTGAGAAGGTTCCTTGCTTCTAGACCTAAGTAATTAGGGGGGTAAGAATCCTCCGATAATTCAGCCAATAAAGGTGTTTAATGATAGAACGAACAGTTAGAGGTGATGATTAATTAGCCTGGGCACTTTGGTCTGGCCAGTGTGCATGCAGCAGTACATACTGGCCATCAGCTGGTAGGCATGCAGTCTTGTAAAGGGCTTTCTGCACTGACACTGGCCATATATCATTGCAGCTGTGCCCTTTGATTACTGGGAGGGCTTGCAGAGTGATTAATAGCCAGGATCAATGTTTCTGCCCAGCACATGACATTTGGTCACAGAGCAACCATATACTTATTCCCCTTTGGCACAACACTTAGGAGGAATGAAGGATGAGACCTGCCAATTTATAGCTGAAGAGCTTCCAGTTTATAAAATGAGTCAACTTTGACTGTACAAAATTATTCCCCATTGAAATAATTAGTGCAGCATTAAACACAATTAGAACTAAAACTACAGGAGCATGCTCGCTGAATTCAAGCCAGTTGACAGATGGTTAAGGCCTGATATTTGGCCGCCTGTGATGACCAAGAGTTATTATTTTGCTGAGAAAATAAAAAAGCTTGGAAGTAAATAGTGACTACTTAAAAAAGTAGTATGATACAAAATACATACTTAAAATACATTACAATGTCCAATGTGAAAACTCCATATCTGTAACACAAGAGAAATTAGTGTACTATTCTTATTAGTATACTGTGTAGCCATTAAAGCAGGCACTATTAAACAATGCTGATTCTATGAGGGCCAGTTTAATGTGACAAGGTCTTGTTTAACGACAAATATTGGGCCTCAACTTAGTTTTTGCAATACTTACAAAACTTTCTAGAATAAAAGATTTGTGGACAGCAGATATCAAGACCTTAACTACATAATGAAAATGTTTGGTCAAAATATTTTAGACATACAACCTTTACTTTGAAATTTCTATATATGTAAATTATTTCCCTATGTTAATTACATAAGCATAGATCATTGTAATGGAAAGAGATAGTTTTTTAAACTTTCAAATTAAAAGCCTATATATTCTAATAGTGTATATATCTATATATGTGTGTGTGTATACTAATAGCATAGTATATTACCACAGTATTATATATAACAATTAGATAATATATGAAATATTATATATAAATAGTATATATTATATAAACACTATGCTATATAAATATCAAACAATATATAACACATAAATATTATATAATGTGTAATTATGTATAGTTATAGTTATTGTGCTGCTTGTAATTAATAATTGGTAACGCTGTTTAACTGACTCAGCTCATATTGACTATGATGTGCTAGCTGTCTTTCTGTGGCATTTAGTTAACAGAGTATTTTACTGTTTCTCCACTAATACTAGATAGGATTCTTGGTGCTGAGTCATTCCCCATTCTCTTCCTAAGTACTCAAAAGAGTCTGTATAGAAAAACTGCCATGTCTGTTGAGTGTGCTATAGCCCTTCAAAACTGTTTCCAATCCATGTGCCTCTGTGTGTGTGTGTGTGTGTGTGTGTGTGTGTGTGTGTGTTATATGTTGTGTTAAGCATGGACTTTGAAGGACATGAGAATTTAAGATTTAGAAGAAACCATAATAAATTTATGTGACTAGAATTCCGTTTTCCTACTTATTCATGTTTAAAATTAGATCTACATTTCTGTTGTAGTTTACAATAAGTCGGGTTTTTTTCTGTAATTTTTCTATTGAATTATTAAAGTGGTACAGACTAATGTGCTGTTTGGTGTTTATCTACCCTTCGTTGCAGTTAGCAGTAGGTCGCTTTACATCTTAGTAGTTTGGGTTAATCACTTATTTTTGGCATGTTTCCATTTCTTAATCAGTGTTGTAAGAAAGTATACTAACATTACTGGATTTATATATTGCCCCTTTTCTTAAGAATTCTGTGTGCTAAATTATCCTGTCGACCCCCTTCCTTTCCTAGTAAACACTGGTAAGGTGAGGCATGGAAAGGCTAGGTGCTTTGTTTACTTAGGAGTCTGGCCTGCTGATGTTCTGGCCACGCGACTGTAACAGACATGGGCACACTCAGCTTATTCAGAGTCTAAGACATCTTTAAAGCATTTTACAGAATGCAGATCTTCAGACTGGTTTCTTTTGTTCCTAGCAGCTATGGTGAGATTTTTCATTCCCATATTTTTAATACCTCTTCTTTACCAAGAGCACACATGGTGAGCTGGCGTGTTTGGAAAGAGGTTAACCGTCATTTGGGGTTGTGAATGAGAGCAAGATTGTGAGCGAAGGAACTTGGTTTTGTCCTTCCCCATGCAGACGAGATAGCTGGACATTGTGTGCCTGAAAACTAAAACCGAGCCTAATCGATTACTTCCAGGCTGTGCATTCTTCCACTTACTTCATTTCCTGTCCCAAGTGAATATATAAATGTTCAAATGATTAAAATTTAATTAGTGATGAGGAAGGGATGCTGTTTGTTGAGTTAATCACTTATTAGATAATTGCTCTCAAAAATAGAATATTGAAGAGAGAGCTTTTCCTTAAAAAAGTCCTGGACAACTCAGTAGTTGGACAAAGTCAAAGAACTATCCTCAGAGATATTTTAGAATAGAGGAAGTATTTGTTTAGCTGCAGAAATACTGAAATACCAGCAGCCATGGCCATGCTGAAAGGAGGGCACATTATTGTACATTTAAGAACCTTTTGGCCTGATACTGAGTGTGTCCCCCCCCCCCCCCCCCCCGCTCCCCATATCTTGACATGACTCATTCTTTAGTCCTTAGTTCAGCCCCTTGACCTTCACAGACCACCCACCCTTTCCAAGGTCATTTTCTGCTGTCCTTCTTCAACTTTAGCCTCTCTTACATTCTCTATCATTGCAAAGTGTTTTGTATGGTTTTTACATTTGTTTCTCTTTTCTAGAATGGAGTTTCTGTTAGTTCTCTTTGTCTTAGTCAACACTGGTCCCTTGTTCTAGAACGGTGGGCCTTTGATGAGTTTAAATGAATGGAGGATTTCACTCTTCTACATTACATTTTTGTCTTGGTATAAAAGTTCTCTCCCCTCCCCTGTGACTTGTTTTCTGCCATGATTCAGTTTGTATACAGTATGGCTGGTATGGCCCTTAGGCCCAGGTGGAGGGGCCCTTGTATTGGTCAGGTTTACAGACCCTTGACTGGACATGTCTCCATTTGTGCTCGTCTTCACAGGATCTAGTCTGTGGAGCTGAGGCTCAGTGCCTCACCTTACCTTACTGTACCTTACTCTACCTAACCTTCATGCCAGACCGTGTTCTCAGGACTGAGTACCCTATGGTAACTATAAAGTTTCTCCCACAGCCATGTGGAACTCTTCCATGGCCTTGTTTGCTGGGATCATCCATGTAACTGACCTCTATATTCATAAGTGGAGGCTGTAGGTTGCATATGGGTGGTTGGCTGAGGATATGGACAGGGCTCCTTGGGGTCTGGGTTAGAGCCCCTGGTAGGGACAAAAGAGATGTTGATAGCTTAGGTGTCTAAGATCCTGAAGTTGAGTTTAGTATTCTGCATTATTATGATGGTGTGTATTTGCCAAACTCTGGAGGCTAAATCATGTTTTAGTTAGTAATCTTGTTAGCTTGATGACTAACTTCATAATATTTAGATACTTATTACGTGGGTCTCCATTTGTTCCAGGGACACGGATGCTTCATGTCAACATTGTGTTTGAGACCTAGATCCCTAAAACTCAAAAAGACCAGTTCTTGTTCTGGAACTTGGCCATATTGGAAGAGGTTAGCAGATTGTTATTGAAAGTGACTGTCAGCACACCTCATGTGAAAAAAAAAGTTAATTCAATTCTGTCCCAGTATTTTATTATGAAAAATTTCAAACATACTATAAAGAAATGGGATAATTTTTACTATGAGTATTTACATATGCAGCACTTAGATTTTTATCATTAAAATTTTCCTGTTCTTGCTTTATCACAGACCAGATTCCACTTCAATTCATTTTATTTATTTATTTATTTATTTATTTATTTATTTATTTATTTATGCATGTCAAAATAAAATGCTGATACTAGTATATTTGTCTTAAATATATAGGTGTGAGAATTCACTTTTAATAAGGAAGGATAAACCTATGTTTAAATTACTAATGTTTTAAAGACAAACAAATTTCCCCTACAATTACTGTCTTCACTGTTCGCCGGTGAGTTTACATATTCACCCTGTGCTAGTACATGGTGATCATATCCAATTTTGCTCAGGTAAATAGGGTATTGTGACTATGAAGATGAGTTTGAATGATTGATTTCCTTCAGAAACAGATCCCAACTTGGAACTACAAGCCACACACATGGAGAGTTAGAACTCCGGGTGATAAGCAGCGGCCTGCTGCTAAATGCTCCCTCTTAGCAGAAACTCCACTTTGCAGCGTTTGCTGACTTCCATTGGTACCCGGTCCTGAGAATTTTGCAATAGCCTTCTGCTGTCCTGCTGGTGAATATTCTGCACTCACCCCAGCTCCTCTTCCGCCTATGCTCCTGGCCTGGAACATTTACTAATTCTTTCTTAGACTCCTGAGAGTTTCCTATCTCTTTTCTTTCCATCTTTGGCTGTGTCCCAATCTACAGTGAAAGAAAACCTTTTCCTCTACTAACTTAATTGATAGAAATCAACAGGAGAAACATAAGAGATCATCAAATAGAAAGTAATCCCATAATAGCCAGGAGTAACTTAAAGGGGTGGTGGTATTTAAGGCTTCAAAGGATGAACGGTTCTGACGAGTCTTATTTATGCATTTACTTCTAGACTGTTTTACTGGAGTGGGGTTGGGGCTGGAATCCTGACAGCTGACTCTGTCTTTGGTCAGATAACAGTAATTCAGATAAGATTTCTTTCTGTCCCTGCTTCTGGACTTCTGATTCTTTTAGCAACCCACATAGTATCACTGTGAGTTGGGAAGAGATGCTAACGGTTGGTTGGTGGTCTAGCTCCTAGAGGCCCCAGCACACCACTTGGAAATGTTATAATGGAGTTGAGTGTATAGAAGGAAGAGACCTCCTGACAGAGATGGTGCTTAAGCTGATGTCTGAAGGATCAGTCTGAGCTGAATAACAGAGTGGATTATTTAAATATGATGGGTTGTTGCACCTTTGTTCAGGTCTTCGTAGTTCTGTACTTTGCTAAAAAGTCCAGAGATAATCAGAGAAAAAGTGGTAGGGAAATAGGGTAGTAAAAACACTTATCTCCATACTTCAACCCAGTAATGCAGTAATGGTATGGATTGAAAGAAGACTAGAAGAAGGCAGGAGAGAAAACATACATGATATTTAACTGCCAAATGTCTGTCTCAGGCAAGTGACTTGGGTAGCATGAGAAAGAGGAATGCTTTAAGGACAATATAAAAATATTAATTTAGAACTGCAGGGGCGACATGCAGATGGCAATGTTGGCAGTTAGGTATGGGCCAGCAACTAAAGAGAATGATTTGGGTAATAATACACATTTTAAGAAAGTAGAAAGAGTTTTCTACATTCTGGTGTGCTTTTTGTGCATCTGATTTAGTTTGTTTGGGTTGCTATAACAAAACACGGCAGGCTATGTAATTTAGAAACCAGAGAAATGCATTACTCACAGTTTGGAAGCTGTTAAGTCCAGGACCAAGGTCCTAGCAG
The DNA here is from genome assembly GCF_949786415.1 of Peromyscus eremicus. Classification (NCBI taxonomy): domain Eukaryota; kingdom Metazoa; phylum Chordata; class Mammalia; order Rodentia; family Cricetidae; genus Peromyscus; species Peromyscus eremicus. The sequence goes on along the minus strand of NC_081418.1, from coordinate 67,932,971 downwards.
CCATGGTGTTTGTGAGAGCCCATTCCTCATAGATGGAGCAGTTCAGTAACAAAAAGACAACAAAGGATATGGATAGTCATTTGTCCAAAGAAAATATGCAAATAAGTAGGGTCCATGTAACTTTGTTCAGAATCATTAGCCATTTGGACATGCCAATCAGAATCACAGTAAGATACCAGATAAAACCCAGTAAGATCTTTTAAAAAATACATTTTAATTAAAATATATCACTTTCCCTTTTTCTTTTTCTCCTTCTAGTCCCTCCCATGTTTCCTCCCTCCATCCCTTCCCATCCTTTCCCTCAAATTGATAGAAAAAGGCAAACCTTATTTTTATCATTTACAAAATAATATTTTTATTAATTCTTTGAGAATTTCAATATATCTTGATCATATTCATCCCCCTAAGCTTGCCCAGATCCACCCCCACCCACCTAATGGCCAAACTTGTTTTTTCTTCCTCTCTTTCCCTTCCTCCATCTTCCATCTCTTTTTTTAGGGGTTGAGTGTGGTCAAAACTCACAGTATGAAATTTTCTTTCTTTTCCTTTATTGAAAATAGATTTTTCTTCCTCATATAATATAGCCCAATTATGGTTTCCCCTCCCTCTGCTCCTCCCCAGTTTTTCCTCATTTCCCATCCCTTCTGAATCCACTCCCTTTCTGTCTCTCATTAGAAAACAGGCTTCTAAGGGATAATATATAATGTGATATAATAATATAATATAATATAATAGGATATATGATAAAACAAAAACTAACACACCAGAGTTGGACAAGACAAACAGAAGGAAAAGAGGCCAAGAGAAGGCACAAGAGTGAGAGACCTACTTGTTCGAACACTCAGGAATCCCATAAACACACTAAACTGGAAGTCATAATATGTACGCAGAGGACCTGGCTGCAGACCCATGCAGGCCCTGTGCATGCTGCCTCAGTCTCTGAGTTCATATGTGCATTGGTCCATGTTGATTTAGAGGGCCTTATTTTCTTGGTGTCCTCCATCCCATCTGGCTCTTACACTCTTCCTGCTTCCTCTTCTGTGGGGTTCCCTGAGCTCTTTCCCTTTCTTTAGAATTTTTTATTGAAAATAATTTTTCATGCAATATTTTCTGATCACACTTTCCACTCACTCATCTCCTCCCAGATCCTCTCCACCCATCCAGTTCCATGCTTTCTTTCTCAATCATTTTGTAGAAAACAAACAGGCAAATAAATAAGCAAGAATAAACCCATACAAATAACAACAAAAAAGAAAAGCATGAGAAACACATATGTGCCTGCACATACACACACACACACACACACACACACACACACACACAGAAAAAAAAACCATAAAAACATAAAATTGGACATCATATAAGCAAAAGACCTGCAAGGTAAAAAATGCCCAGATAAAGCATTATGAGACAAAAAAAAAATTTTTCTCTAAAATATCACTGAGTTTGTTTTGAGTTGACCATCTGCTGTTGGGATGGGGCCTGCCCTTAAGTGTGGTTTGTATACCCAGTGAGACTCCATTGGAGAAAACGTACGTCTTCCTTTGTGAGCAGTTGACAACCGGAGCTAGCTTTTTGGTTGGCGATGGAAGTTCGTGTCAACTTCTCTCAGCGCTGAGGCCCCATGTGCTTGGATGTGTGTGGGCCCTGTGGATGCCGCCACATTCTTTTTGAGTTCATATGTGTGTCAGCCTGTTGTGTCTGGAAGGCACTATTTCCTTGGTGTCTTCCAGACTCACTGGCTCTTACAGTCTTTCTGCCTCCTCTTCTGCATAGCTCCCTGCACCCTGAGGGGAGGACTGAGTGTTTCAAGGTCTCTCACTCTTTGCACATTGTCTCGGTATTTGTTTCCATCTGCTCTAGGAGGAAGCTCCTCTGATAATGGCTGAGCACGGCACTGATCTATGGGTGTAGCAGAATGTAGTTAGGAGTCGTTTTATTGCTGTGTTCTTTTAGCAGAACAATAGTATTTGGTTTTCCCTTAGGTCCATGGCTTATTTAGTCTGAGGTTCTTGGTCACCTGAGCAGTGTTAAGCATAGGTTCCATCTTATGGAGTGGACCTTAAATCCAACCAGATAGTAGTTGGTTACACCCACAACTTTTGTCCCGTGATTGTACCAGCATATTATGCAGACAGGTCACCATTGTAGATATGCTGGTGTAGAAGTGTTTGTAGCTGGGTTGGTGTACCTTTCTCTTCTGGTAGCATACAGTATACCTTCCAGTACCACGGACAATAGTTAGTAGAGGTGAAGGGTCTAGGTAGGCAGCAGCACAGCTTCTCTGTGTTCAGTGAGATGTGTAGGTATTGCTAATAAGGCCTTACCATCACTTCGTAAAGAGCAACCAATAGCCTTGGCAATCGCTTGTTTGGGAATTTCCATAGGGCCCCTTTGGCCAACAACTCAATTATATGTAACCCATTTCTGGCGCTAGAGGTTTCACTCGGTGGCAGGCTGTGTCTTGTTGGGGCTTTGTCTCTCCTGTTATTTGGTGAGTCCGTTTAGATTTCTTTCAAGTATGTATATATTTTCAGAAGCCTTTACTGTAGTAGGTTTCCATATGATCCCTCAAATGTTCCTTAGTGTTAGCCGTCCCTTCCTTACCCCTCTCTCATCTCCCTCTGCGTTATCTTCTCATTTGAGTTTCTCTCCCTTACACCCTCTTAAATCAATAGAAAAGGACTATCTTTTTAAAAAAATCCCTCTCGAGAATTTATCATTAGTATTTATTTATTATAATTTGAAGTGACTTAACTTCTGAGTTTGTTTCAATAAAGTAGCTTTCTGGTAATTGAGATTTGTTACTATCTTAATTACCAGGTGATTCTTCAGTGACAAGACAATTCTTCAGCATGCACATCAATGGTATTTCAGTGTCTTCCGATAGCGTCTTTAGGAGTCAGTGATATAATCAGATTCCTGCAGCATGCCAGGATTGGGTGAGGTATTGAGACTTTGCCAGCCCTAGAGTTGGAGTCCAGAGTAGAGAGTAGACAGACATTAATCACATAACATGGCAACAAATAATACCAGTGTTATTTGCAAGTCTAAATAAGCAGGAACCATAAAGGTAATGCAGATGATGCTGAGAGGGAGTGTGGCCTGGTGGTCAGGGAGGCTTGCCCAAGGACAGCTGGAGTGAGTAAACAGTGTGAGTGAGAGATGGGAGTCGTGGTCTAGAGCAGTGGTAGAGACACTAACGAAGGGGAGGGAGGGGGTCTTAGGCAGCTAAACCGAAGACCTTTGAGGATGTGTTAACAGAGGGAGACAAGTACCCCAAATTGATGTTTAACTTTTAGCTTCTTGTCACCAGCTTTGTTCAGGAGTTATCACGGGTTCAGTGTTGAAAGGAAATGTGAATGCCAGCCTTACAAAGCCTGCCGGTAATGCTTAGCTTTCTTTTAAGAGTTTCCCATCAACAAGTTTCCTTTGGAACTGAAATTTATTGCCAAGTTGTCTATTGTCTCTCTAGTAGTGGGTAGATATGCAGATATCTTTATAAGGGCACCCAGGCTGGCTTTCACGCTTCCATCTCCTTCTGGCAGATACATGAAAGTTTGGCTAATAAAAAATGAAAACTCTTGCAATGTAAGCAAATAGAAATATGTATTTTTCAGAAAGACTTCATCTTTTTTTTTAAAAAAAAAAACTAGGGGAAAAAACCTACAAGCATTTTGTTTGTTTTTTTCCAGATAGGGTTTCACTGTGTAGTGCTGGCTGTCCTGGAACTCATTCTGTAGGTCAGGCTGGCCTTGAACTCACAGAGATCTGCCTGCCTCTGCCTCACAGGTGCTGGAATTAAAGGCGTGCACCACTGTCATCCAGCTCCACAAGCATTATTTTTAACAGTGAGTTTTACATGCACTGTGCTTTGTTCAAAGGCTAAATATGCACTGCTTTATACAGCCTGAGAGAATTACATTTGTATTGATTGCATTCTGCCGAGGGATAGGCTTCTGTCTTGGTCTTTTATTGTAAGTCTGTTGGCAAGGACTTAGTGAGCCTTAGTCAACTGTCTTTTGTTGTCCTAATGACAAATGGGCAGTAACTCTAATTATCCTGTAAAATAAGCAATAGTAAATAAAGTTGATATAACAATAGAAATTTTAATGTTACAGTGGTCTCTGGGAGCATATTCTTAGTACTCCAGCCTCAGATAGCAGGGTTTGTGCTATGTCTTAGCCAGGACTTTATGTAATTGCATTAGTCCAGGGTGAGCTAGGGGAGAAATGGAATTCATGCTATTTCTCAGGTAAAAATAAACTTTGACCATATGAACATTTACAAATTAGGAAAGTTGTTAGATTTATTTTGACTTTTCTGATGGTAAAATTACAAATGAAAGTCTTCATATTTGTGTCTAGATCAGCAAACTGATTGGTTACCTGTTTTTGTCAGCCTGTAAGCAAAAAGTAGTTTCCACATAAAATAATTATAAAAGAATAATCTTTAACAACGTGTGAGCATAATATGACATTAAATTTTCTCTGGCCATGAATAAGGTTTTATTGGGGTACTGTCAAGCCCATTCATTTAGGTATTGTCTGTGCGTCTTTCAAGTGAGAGGTAAGATTGAACAGTGTGACAGAGTCTGTCTGGCCAATGAAAACCAGGGCTGCTTACACTGCAGCCCCGTCTAGCCAGCTCCTCTGCAAGAATGGGAAGTATTTAGGTCATTCAGATACCAGCGGTGACTTTAAGAGAGGAACAGCACAAGCATGGCTTGAACTGAGCAGAAGAAAACATCTGGCAGAGTAAGAACACTGACGTTTGCTTCGTCCACTCATTTGCTTCCTAGGATTCCGTTAGCACTGATTCAGGCTGTTTTACAGGAACCAGTACAGAGAGATTCAATGACTTGTCTCAAGTTAGGACTGAAAACAAGCTGGTTGAGTTGATTTTCAAGTTTACCCCAGGGACTTTCTCACAAGTCACACTGTATGTACCTTCCATTGAATGTATTCTATTCTTGAGTAAGAGGCAAGAATATGGGTGAAAATTCCTGATTTGAAAATCTGAAGTTGAAAATGACATGCCACTACAAATGGAAAATTTCATCATGAAACTTGCACAAAATTATTAAACTATTACGTAAAATTCCTTTTGACTATGCATACCAAATGTATTTGAAACATAAATGAATTTCATGTTTAGACCTGGATTCTGTCCCACAAGTATCTCATCTTGTTTATGTAGCTATTCCCATACCAGAACTCAAGTGATTCTGTTCCTAAGCATTTTAGATAAGGCTGTTCAATGTGTCTTCTCCTTTGGGGGGGACCCTGATTGCTTCTTCTCCCTTAAGGAATTCTAGGGTACGATATAGTTGTACTTGTAAGAGCTTAACTTGAAGTTGAAATTATTTTAGTGACTATTTTAGTTTTTTATATTTTTAATATCATACAATAGGTTCTCCTCTCATAAATCACAAACTACTTGCTATTTTAAACTATATATACATATACATATACACACACACACACACACATATATATATATATATAATGTATTTGAGTGTTTTATTTGCATGTATGTATGTATGTGCACCATGTGCATGGAGTGCCTGAGGAAGACACAAGAGGGCATTAATTCTGGAACTAGAGTTACAGACAGTTATAAGCTGCCATGTGGGTGCTGGGAACTGAAGCCCAGAGCCTCTGCAAGAGCAGCCAGTACTCATAACCACTGAGCCATCTCTTCAATTCTATTTTGAAATTTGGAAATTGTTCAGTATGCAGCCCTAATGGGCCTGGAGCTCACTACATTGTAGACCAGGCTGGCCTTTTAACTCTTGGGCAGTAATACTGCTGTTTCTGGTTCCCAAAAACTGGGATCACAGTTTGTATCACCATGTACAGCAAGTATCTGATATTTTAAAAGCAGACCTCAAATGGGTTTTCTGTTGTTTATATTTAGTTTATGACTGATTCAATAATTTTTCCTTGTGGTTGTTTTTATTATATTTTGCCACATTCAGAGTCAATATCCTCAAGTAGCTTGCTATAGCCTTAGCATCAAATCCTAAGGCTGCCTAAAGTCCAGCCTGATCCAGGTCACTCCCCTGTCAGTGCCACCCAATTCTGTGCTTTCCCTCACTGAACCAGTGCACTTCCTCTCCAGTGCTGTGAGTTCCTTCCTCACTGATGCAGTACACTTCCTCTCCAGTGCTGTGAGTTCCTCCCTCACTGATGCAGTGCACTTCCTCTCCAGTCTCTCCAGTGCTGTGAGCTCCTCCCTCACTGACCCAGTGCACTTCCACTCTAGTGCTGTGAGTTCCTCCCTCACTGACCCAGTACACTTCCTCTCCAGTGCTGTGAGCTCCTCCCTCACTGACCCAGTGCACTTCCTCTCCAGTGCTGTGAGTTCCTCCCTCACTGATGCAGTGCACTTCCTCTCCAGTGCTGTGAGCTCCTCCCTCACTGACCCAGTGCACTTCCTCTCCAGTGCTGTGAGTTCCTCCCTCACTGACCCAGTACACTTCCTCTCCAGTGCTGTGAGTTCCTCCCTCACTGACCCAGTGCACTTCCTCTCCAGTGCTGTGAGTTACTTCCTCACTGACGCAGTGCACTTCCTCTCCAGTCTCTCCAGTGCTGTGAGTTCCTCCCTCACTGATGCAGTGCACTTCCTCTCCAGTGCTGTGAGTTCCTCCCTCACTGATGCAGTGCACTTCCTCTCCAGTGCTGTGAGTTCCTCCCCCACTGATGCAGTGCACTTCCTCTCCAGTGCTGTGAGTTCCTCCCTCACTGATCCAGTGCACTTCCTCTCCAGTCTCTCCAGTGCTGTGAGTTCCTCCCTCACTGATGCAGTGCACTTCCTCTCCAGTGCTGTGAGTTCTTCCCTCACTGATCCAGTGCACTTCCTCTCCAGTGCTGTGAGTTCCTCCCTCACTGATCCAGTGCACTTCCTCTCCAGTCTCTCTGGTGCTATGAGTTCCTCCTTCACTGATGCAGTGCACTTCCTCTCCAGTACTGTGAGTTACTTCCTCACTGATCCAGTGCACTTCCTCTCCAGTCTCTCCAGTACTGTGAGTTCCTCCCTCACTGATGTAGTGCACTTCCTCTCCAGTCTCTCCAGTGCTGTGAGTTCCTCCCTCACTGATGCAGTGCACTTCCTCTCCAGTGCTGTGAGTTCCTCCCTCACTGATCAGTTTAACTTGTTTTTAAGTTTTCCCAATGACCAAGCTTTCTTCTGCTTTTATCCATACTACTGTTTGTGCCAAAAGCATTCTTCTGACGCCATTGTTCTAGCTCATGTTGGTTTTAGCCTCAGTACCTGTCATTTCTTCACAGACCTTCTTCCCGAGTTGAGGCTTCTTTTCTTCCCCTACATGACCTCTTATCTCTGTTTATTTTCTATCACTTACCACAATTCAAAATATTTGCGAGAGGTTTGTTTTAATTTTTGTTGTTGTTGTTACTTTTCTGCCTACCTATCTCACTATATTATTGTTCAGTTCCTCAAGAGAAGGGGCCATGAGACTTGTTTCTTTTTGTGATCTTCATGCATGGCATAGTGCCCACCATGTACCAGTCCTTCAGTAAATCTCTGTGTAATGAATGAATGAAAGCAATCCACCTTCAGTGCTCCTGTTTAGTCTGAGACCTCATCACAGTGAAATACTGTAGCTGCCTCCTAAACTAAAAGCCCTCTCAAATTCCTTTTATGCTCCTAATTCCATCCTGCCAGATTGATTTTATGAAATACTACATCGATAGACTCATTTGCTTCCTCAAGATCCTACAACAGTGGCAGATTGCCCACTGAACCAAGTCCAAACTCCTCGGCTTGTTTTTAAAGCTCTCCCAGTCATAATCTTTTACTTCATTTCACATAACTCTTTACTTTTATAGGCTAGCCTCATTCATAAGCCATCAATATTTATTCTAAATGCTTGCTATCTTCCAACATTCATAAGAAGGCCTGCAGCTTCCCTGCCTCCTTCAATAAATCCAACCCTTCATTGCTTGATTTCCCACGCAGCTACTGCTCGGTCTCCATTAGAACTTAGATTTGGACCGTGTGCTTGAATAGATTCTTCAGTGTAAATCTTGTTTTTACAACAAAAAGCCATTGTGAAAGTTTTGCCTCAGAAGAACAATAAGAAGCAGAGCTCAATTTAAACAGAGTATTTTCTAGAATCGTCTGAAGTGCTGCCATAGGATTATCTGTTTGAGGGTTGGAGATAGTTGGAAATGGAGACCACTTCTCTCTTAGGTATTAATTGAGACATTTGATAACAGTGAAAAAAGTCAGATTTTATCTTTATTAAATTTCATTGAGAATTGTTAAGCCTCAGATTTTTGTGACCTGTGACTCGGAGAACTACTTATAAAATTAAAGGTATGGATTCTATTAATTCAGAATTTGTGTTAATACTAAGGCTATATTCTTTCTGTAAGAAACTCATTGGATAAAAAATTTTTGTAGAAACATCTAGTCTGAACCATTCTTATAGTTCATAAAAAGACATTTAGTATTCAGTTGATTATAATTCTTAATATTTTAAAAATAGAACATCTAGCCGGGCGGTGGTGGCGCACGCCTTTATTCCCGGCAGAGGCAGGCGGATCTTTGTGAGTTCGAGGCCAGCCTGGTCTACAGAGCGAGATCCAGGAAAGGCACAAAGCTACACAGAGAAACTCTGTCTCAAAAAACCAAAAAAAAAAAAAAAAAAAAAAAGAACATCTACTAGACCTTAATTTTTTTCCCAGTTCTAGAGATGGACTCCTGGCCTTGGTAAGCACTCTGCCACAAGCTCCACCCACAGCTCTTTGAATCAGTGACACTAAATTCGTGTTTTTATTCATAACAAAGCTCACCACCTCTGTTTTATAGAATATTTTAAAGCAATTGAATCTTAGCATCCATTCAAATGTATGGCTTACTAGGTCATTTTAATTAATTAGTAAATTTAACTTCTTGAGTCCTTTGAAACTGTGGACAAGTTTAGAATGTCTTGGTTACCAAGGCAGACATTACATAGTCTCAAAAGAAAAGTCTTTTTTTTTTTTTTTTTTTTTTGGTTTTTCGAGACAGGGTTTCTCTGTGTAGCTTTGCGCCTTTCCTGGAACTCACTTGGTAGCCCAGGCTGGCCTCGAACTCACAGAGATCCGCCTGGCTCTGCCTCCCGAGTGCTGGGATTAAAGGAGTGCACCACCACCGCCCGGCTAAGAAAAGTCTTTTTAAACTACTTTTGACAGTGCATACCACTACAATTCATTAATTTACTTTGATTTTTTTATTATATCAGATATTTGAGGTAAAGTAAATTTATTTTGCTTTAAATTTATGTTACAGATTATATGGAGGCATATAGTATGTGTTTTGTAATCTGTTTTATACATTCAATACTTTTGTTAACTTTGATCACAAAATGTATTCCTTTTAGTTGTATGAGATACATTGTTTCATGTAATGAAGTTGCCTGAAGTTACCTGCTAGTGGGTGGCAGAACAGGAGCTGGACTCTTAAGGCCATGGCTCTGACCAGTGTGCTTTCCTCTTTACAGCTGCAGTGTAGAATAATGAGTGAGTGCAGTGATAAAGGTCTGTCCATGGATGAGTGGACAGTATTTTGTTGTCCTTGATAGTCTTGAGCATGCAATGCTGGCTGATAGCAGAATCATGAACGTGCATGATGGAGCATAGAATTGTAAGTACCCAGAAGACTGCCAAATATTGTTCCAAGCTTTAGATAAGTCATCTCAATTAGTCTCCAAAGCAACCACAGAAAGTTAGTAGTCTTATTCCTCACTTCTGAAGGCCAGGAACGGAGGCTCTGTGCAGGTTTACTGTCTTATTTTTTCCCAGGGAGCCTGGGCTAACCTTATCCCTGTTCTTTCAGATATTAAAAGTAATTTCTCCTCGCTTTAAAAGGAAGGGATGCCTTATTTGCCTGTGATGATTTTCTTGTAGCAAACAACTTTTAGATTTGTCATTACAGGTCTCACAGTGTGGCTGTGTTCTGATTCCAGTCTTAGGAGTGACATACTGGCTTAGGATCATCATAAGGATTCTGGTTCTCACTTCTGTAGTAGAACTTAACACTAATGGATCACTGTGTTGATGCATACATGTCCTAGAGTTATATATTCCAGGGTTTTATTAAACATGTGTCAGTTCATTTATAGATGTTGAGTTATAAAAATGCATACATGAGAACTTAGGCTATTTTACAGTTTTTTCTTCATAATCCCGTTTGTGTCTCATGTTAACCTACACTCTTCTATTCTCTGTAAGTATCTTGTTATCTTTATAGGACAGTTTGGACTCTTGTGACATTCTGCTAACTCACTGTATTTAGGATCAGTATGTTTGAGTGTGTACCAAATAGAACAGCTACTTTCTGCAAGCACTTTTAAGACTTAGTGATACACACACACACACACACACACACACACACACATATATATATATATATAAAGAGATTTTATTTATTTATGCATGTGTATGTTTGTGTGCCTGTGTGGAGATCAGAGGACAACTCATGAGAATTGATCTCCCTTTCCCACATGGGACCCTGGGATAGAACTCTGTGAGGCTTAGTGGCAAACATCCTTAGCCACAGAGCCTTCTTGCTGGCCCTTAGTTGGGTTCTTACCTTGTGGGTCAGCAGAAGAGTACTGTGCCTGTCTGTAGCTGTGGTTTGATCACTATGTGATCAGCCTCTGAAGGCACAGCAGGAGAATGAAGACAGGTTTAAAAGCCCAATCCTTGCCCACCTGAGGAATCCTATCCAGTTTCCAATGAACTATTAATACCTATTACTTATATTTAGCAAATTTTATTTTATTTTTCCATTGTTTTTCCCTGTTTCATTATTTAGTGTCTTCAGGGACAAAATGTCTCACAATATCTTTGACAGTTCATAATTTAGACTTTATTCAAGTGTCTGGAAAGATTATATTAACCACCCCATTTCACTTTCCTATCACTTTAGGTGTGTGTTTGAATTTTATATCCTGGTGTGAAAGAACCAGATATTGCTATCTCCAGACAAGACAGACTTACATTCAGTGTTTAAAGTATTTGTTAATACTAAAATTAGTGTATTTTTATTTATTTGTATTTAAACATTTATTGCTTTACTCCTGAATATTAACCAGTGATTTAAACTCATTGGACCTCCTGAAAGTGCCCTGTACCATGTTGGTTCCCTCAGAGAGCTCTCCAGACTCTGCATTTGGAGACCTGTGTCCCTGGCTTAGGAGGCAGGGTAATCAGGAATCACAAGGTAGTGTGGGAAGTGTGTATATAGAATGTGAATGTGTGAAGAGTGTGAGAAGTGGAGAAATGGGCGGAGGACAGATCTTAAAGGGTCTAATGTATAGTATGCTAAACATTGAGACATTATCTGTTGCAGGATATTTGATCGCACTGTGACTATCCGAGACTGTTAATAAAGTTAACCTTGAGTCAGGGTGGAGCCAGTGACTAGCTGACCAGAATTAGCCATAGAGAAGCCAGGAATTTGGATAGAGAAGACAAAAAGGAAGGAAAGGCCGGGACTAGAGTTTGGCGCTCCTTTTGGTTTTGGGACGAGTGAGGAGACATGTCTCTTGCTGGATCTCCAGCCAAACGGCCAGGTCAGCTGTTTCCTTCTCGGCTTCTCTGATCTAGGAGGTTTTCACCCCACATCTGACTTCCGAGTCTTCGTTGGTAAATAGAACAATAGCGACTTCATTTAAACTTAATATTGTGCCCACAGCAGAGCCAGGGCCACTGGACTGGAAGGCCCTCCAGGCCATGGCCTAAGTGGCTGGTGGGGTGCTGACTGGGGGCTGTGGGGCCGCAGATGATAATTAAAATACTAGTAGATTCATGTGCGGCTGCTAAGCCAACAGAAAAACATCAATTATCCATATGGTCAATGAAGTTACTACATGTTTTTAATTCAGATATATCAGATTTGTGGCTAGGTAAGAGCTTCTTGAAGAAATCTGGAGAATATTGTGGGAAGACCAGATATATGGATAAGCAATTTTGATGACCCAAGAAAAATGAGACATGGTAAGACCTTAAACTAAAGAAGTGGTGGTAAGGAGATAGGAAGAAGGAATGTACTCCAGAGATATTTTAGAGATAGAGTTGGACAGATTTAGTGGCTGCTCTGATGTGGCCGGTGAATAAAGAGGTGGAGAGGAGTCTGGTGTTTTAAAATGACTATACAGCCATGGTACCCGTTCATAGAGACACCGTAGGATGGAAGGGAGTGGTTGGAATTAGCTCAGTTAAAGTGAGGAGAGAGTAGTGAGTTAAGTTTTAGAAAAGAGTTATTTGAAAATATGGATTTGAAGTTTAGGAGGAGGATTTTTGGCTGACCCCTTCAGCATAGAGCAAGGATGGTGGGTATAATGGAGAATTTATACTGGGAGGGGCAGGAACCGTTTTGAGAAATGAAAACACTGAGGCTGAGCTCCTCAAAGAGGATGCCATCATTAACTGGGATGAGGAGGCAAGTCTAGGGGATGGAAACAGACTGCTTAAGAGTTAAGACCAAGAGGCACTAGTTTGGCTGGATGCCGGAGGAGGGGAGAACTTTAGGTAAGGGTCGGTGGATCGTAGACACAGGTGCCCCAGATAGCAGAGGAAGATAAACACTAGAAATTGTTCACTGAATACTGGGGGTTATGGCTGTCCTGATCTTATGAGGTGTCTGGAGTGGCCTGGGCGAAGTCAAATTGTAGTGGACTGGGGAGTGAGTGGTGAGAAGCATGCTAGTCTTTAGCAATAAGCACAGGTGGACTGTTAGTGCACATGACAGCTGGATGACTCTCAGGCAGTTACACTTAGTGAAAAAAAAGAGCCAGACTCTAAAGGTTTCTTACTGTGTAATTCCAAGTATATCCTTGGAATGGAAAAATTGTAGAACTGGAGAACAGAGGGTGGTTGCCAGTATTTACAGAAAGGAGGGAGAGGTGGGAGAAATGTGAGTGGAATTATAAAAGTGGGACAGAAAGGATCTTTGTACCTAATTCAGTGTCTTCACTGTGGTATGTATACACATTAACCTGTGCAGGTGGCAAAATTCTGTAGGACTCATTGTACACACACACACACACACACACACACACACACACACACACACGCACACGCACACACGGTGGTGGCAGGTGGGCTCAGATGGGAACATCTGAGTAAGACAGGTGAATGGCACCACTGTCAGAGTGCCCCCTGGTCATGCTACTGCACTGCGGCTCTATAAAAGGTTACCACTGGCCAAAGCGTGCAGGGTGTTCTGTGCGATTTCCTTCCCATCCTTCCTTTTGTCTTCTTCTTACTTTTAATGTTTATGGGTGTTCTGCCTGCATATATATCTGTCTGTGCACCATGTGAGTGTGCTTGATGTCCATGGAGGCCAGAGGAGGGTGTCAGATTGCCCAGGACTAGAATTACAGACAATTGTGAGCTGACATATTGGTGCTAGGAATTGAACTTTGGTCCTCTGGAAGAGCTGCCAGGTTTTGTTTGTTTGTTTTGTTTTCTGAGACTGGGTTTCTCTGTGTAATAGCTCTGGCTGTCCTGGAACTCGCTTTGTAGACCAGGCTGGGCTCGAACTCACAGAGATCCGCCTGCCTCTGCCTCCCAAGTGCTGGGATTAAAGACGTGTGCCACCACTGCCCAGCTGCAGCCTGTGTTCTTAACCTCTGAGCATCTCTCCAGTCATAAGTTTTCTATTTCAGTCAGGATTTCAGTGTGATTTTATTTTTATAAATCACTGTCATGTAAAGTTGTACCATAACACAGCCCCTCCACTGTACCGGCCTCCTGCAGCCCTGTCTGCCAACTTGGATTCTATACTATTCCTTACAACTTCATGAGTCTATAATTATCTAAATAAAAATCTCATGGTCCAGCAAGGTTCTTGACATATTCTGAGTTTATAGTAAATGTTCATTAAAGAATGACAGATGAGCCTTATTGACATGGAATAGACAAAAAAAAAAAAAGTTATAGTTTATTTTGAAACCAAGTTCTGGGGAATTGAAGGTAGTAAGTTTAGATTCCAATTGTGGAATTACTTTATTAAAGCAGCATTTGTTGGCACTCCTCTTGAGATACTTTGACTAAAAGCTGCTGAACAGTATAACTGAGAAAGCTGCAGTGTGCCAGGACGTACCTACAGAGAATGCTAACTTATTACAAATTACTGTACATCCCCAAGAGGGCAGTCAGTCTCAATGCTGATTACCCAAAATGGAAAACAAAGAGTTTTCACATTTATATCCTCAGTGAAGAGCCAGGAAGAGAAAGCAGTAAAATGGCATTTCATTCCCTTTTGGAGTATCCCACCAGTCTGTGATAGCTGTAGTAAGTACAAGAGGTGGTACTGTGACTCGTAGTGTGGACCTGCAGAATACATGGCCAGCTGGCACACTTGAATGTAATGCATCTAGACTGTAGTTATCCAGAATGCTCTTATTTGGAGAATGCCACCTTTGTCGCATGTGGGATGTATTGACTAGATCATCAAGACCGCCAGGGGTGAATACGTCATGTTATCACTGCACCCAGTATTAATGTAATGTAAAATTCTCAGCACTATTGAAAGTTTATTGAGTAAATTTTGTAGACTCTGAACAGCTGCATGCACACAAAGTTTAACTATATAATGTTATTTTTATCTGCCACCAATTGAGATTACAAGCCATAAAAACACTTGGCTCCCAGAAAACAAGCACACATGGGTTAAGTTTCACTTGGAATGTCCCCTGGCCAGCTGTTTAAGTGCTTGCCAAGTTCTTTGTAAAGTACTGCAGTAGCCTTGGTTTTTCTGATATGTTCCTATGGGTTATTGACTTTAATGGAAATTTTGTTTCCTTTTGCTCTGTGACCCACCATGGTAAATATAATTTCATATAAAGTAAAGCTAGGACTGCCAAGATTGCTCAGCAGGTAAAGACACGGGCTGCTAAGCCCGACCTGAGTTCAGTTCCCAGGACCCATCTGATGGGAGGAGAGAACCATCTGCTGAAGGTTGTCTGCTGACATGCCCAAGTGCACCACAGCACACGTGCTCACACACCCACACAGCCCAGAACGAAATGCAGACAGATGTTTAACAAAAGGAAAACTAAGCTCTGGTACAAAGAAGGTTGTACTCCTTTTATATCTTTATCTAATAGTCTTCATTTTCAAAAATATGCACTTACTGAATAATGCATTCTAGGCATAATTATGGTTCAGCCTTTTCTTTGATAATTTTAATTATTTTCTATAAAATAACTGATTTTTCTTTTTGCTTAGTATGTTATCATTCTCTTCAAAATCCAATTTGTGCTACTTTTGTCAGTTTGTAACTTACTGACAAACAGCTTGTAAATTTCTGTTTTGTTGATGAAGGAAGTAAATATTAAGTAGCAAACAAAGATGATTATATAAATGTATTGAATTTTGGCACATATGTGGATACTGTAGTTATTTACATCCTTTTCTACCCAGACACATCGGCTTGTGTTCCTCTGTGCTTTATGCAGATGTAGGCGCACTCAGCTGACTGTCTAGGGTTTATTCCTGTCCATTGGTGTTGCACATCCCTATATTTAGTATCAGTTATATCATCTCCTTATCATTAGATGTCACGTAGGTATGTTTTCTTCTAAAATTCCACCAGTTCTTTTTCTCCCACTCATTAAACCCTCAAGGCTGAATTTGGACAAGTGCTCAGACTTGTTTTCTCTATGGAGTCCAGAGAACTTCATAAGCCAGGCACTGATTGGAAAGGACTGATGTGCCATTTGCTTTCATTCCTCTGGGCCCCAACTGATTATCATTTAAAGCCCCTGTGATCACTAGCTGTGCTAGGGCAAGCTGGTGTATTACCTCCTTCTAACACTTGTCTCACAGAAACAATACTGTTTGGGCTTTTATTGGATGAAATTTATACCAGCTAATATAAACAACAGAACAAAATGGCTGCTGTGTTATAAGTCATAACCAGGAGGTTTTTTTAGAGGAACTATGATTTTATTTTCTTTGAAATATTATTGGTAAACTTTACCGAAACAATTGTTACACTTGCCTCAAGGGGTGCATAAAATATCTGTAGTAAAAATAAGACAAAAAACAATCTTTGCGGCTGGGTGGTGGTGGTACACACCTTTAATCCCAGCACTGGGAGGCAGAGGCAGGTGGATCTCTGTGAGTTAGAGGCTAGCCTAGTCTACAAATCAAGTTCCAGGACAGCCAGGGCTGTTACACAGGGAAAACCTATCTCAAAATACCAAAACCAAACCAACCAACCAAACAAAAGTTTTGCACAAACGGCACGATGTTGATAATTTTAGAGTGTGGAATGCTCGTTAGAAAGAAGCTTACAGCGGTCTTGCCTTTACCGTTCATTTTGTCACTGAAGTCTAGAGGTAGTGAGCCATCTTGTCACCAGGATGGAGGTTAGGGGGTGAAAGGGGGCACCTTCTTATTTGAGCTGTTTGTTCCGTAAAGGGTGACTATACTGTGGCTAGTTTTTATTCCATACTATTTTAAATATACATATCATAAGGAACCATATCTGGTTACTGGCTAGTTATAATATTTATAAACACACACACACTCAGATCAAATCATGTTTTTATAGTCTACCAAGGCAAGAACCAATTTTACTCCCTCTGCCTTATTTAATTTTCAAATTTCAAGGTTTTGTCTAGATTTCAGCTTTGCCAAATAAAGAGTATCTGCCATATTCATGTATTCTGTAAAAAGTCTGAAAACGTCACCATTTGTGATCTAAGTGAAAAGAAGAACCAGTGAGTTCTGAGTCTAGCAAGTGCTAACATTAGTGTGCGCAAGTTTGAGGGAGAGCAGGATGCTTACATCATCTCAAAGGATCTCCCCATAAGAAGCCTATTATTTATAAATGAAAAAACAATAATATGACAATAGAGAAATGTGGCCAGCACTGCCCCAAATGGGTCTTAAAAATGATCGGTGGCAGGACAAATGAGCAGTGTGCCTCTGTGATGGCCTGAGCCATGACAAAGGGGTGAGTTTTGAAAGGATGCTCTTTGATCCCTGTGATTTTGAAATAATTTTGAATAAGCAGTTAGGCTGTATCTTTTTATGTTAGCATCTACGCTGAAATTAAAATAACTTCTAGGCTTATTTGTGCGTGTTTGTTAGTGTGCCTGCTGTGGCAGACACGGAGCTCAAAGCACAATCCAGTCCTCTCTGCTTACCACATTGAGTTCTAGGGATCACACTCAGGCCATCAGCCTTGGCTGCAAGTACTTCTACCTGCTAAGCCGTCTCTTCAGTCCCCACAAGGAATTTTTTAATGGTATTTGGTCACTTATTTAATATGACCATGCTTTCCTTTCCTACTTTTTCTTGGTTTTTGAGATTTCCTTATACCAAAAAGCCTTGATAGTACTGTTCTTTAATTTATTTTTAAATTTGATAATATTGATCTTATTAGCATAATTAAAAATACAAAAAGCCTGTATTGACAGTTCAGTAAGAAAATATTTGTTACTAAAACATCAGTGAAAAAGTACCTGTAAGCCTGAGATCTCAGACTTAGGATAACTCTGAGAATATATGAAACTTCAGTAGATGAGACTCATCTAAAGAGGAGCTAGTGCCTGAGTTCTAGCAAAATAACTCAGTTAAAATACACCGTAAGGCCAGTGTTGCTTGTTCTCTGTCCATTATCACTGGCAAAATGTATTGCAAGCTTATGATTTGGTTACTCGGGTCTCTGAACATGAAAGCTTGTGTGCATGGGTGTGTGTGTGTGTGTGTGTGTGTATGTGTGACAGTGGTGTGTTTGTTTGTTTGTTTGTTTTTAAATTTTTATTTTGCAATACAATTCAGTTCTACATATCAGCCACAGATTCCCTTGTTCTCCCCCCTCCCGCCCCCCTCACCTTCCCCCCAGCCCACCTCCCATTCCAATCTCCTCCAGGGCAAAGCCTTCCCCACAGACTGAAATCAACCTGGTGGACTCAGTCCAGGTAGGTCCAGTCCCCTCCTCCCAGGCCGAGCCAAGGGACCCTGCATAGGCCCCAGGTTTCAAACAGCCGACTCATGTAATGAGCACAAGACCCGGTCCCACTGCCTGGATGCCTCCCAAACAGATCAGGCCAATCAACTGTCTCACCCACTCAGAGGGCCTGATTCAGTTGGTGACCCCTCAGCCATTGGTTCATATTTCATGTGTTTCCGTTCGTTTGGCTATTTGTCTCTGTGCTTTATCCAACCTTGGTCTCAACAATTCTCGCTCATATAAACCCTCCTCATTCTCGCTAATTGGACTCCCAGAGATCCACCCGGGGCCTAGTCATGGATCTCTGCATCCAGATCCCTCAGTAGTTGTATGAGGTTTCTAGCACGACAATTAGGGTGTTTGGCCATCCCATCACCACAGTAGGTCAGTTCGGACTGTCTCTGGACCATTGCCAGCAGTCTGTTGTGGGGGTATCTTTGTGGATTTCTGTGGGCCTCTCTAGCACTTTGTTTCTTCCTATTCTCATGTGGTCTTCATTTACCATGGTCTCCTATTCCTTGTTCTCCCTCTCTGTTGTTGATCCAGCTGGGATCTCCCGCTCACCCAAGCTCTCTTTCCCTCGACCCTCGCCCTTCACTACCCCCACTCATGTCCAGGCTGTTCATGTAGATCTCATTCCATTTCTCTGTCATTGGGCGATCCCTGTGTCTTTCTTGGGGTCCCGTTTTCCAGGTAGCCTCCCTGGTGATGTGAGTAGCAGTCCAGTCATCCTTGTTCCACATCTAGTATCCTGCTATGAGTGAGTACATACCATGTTTGTCTTTCTGAGTCTGGGATACCTCACTCAGGATGATTTTTTCTAGATCCATCCATTTGTCTGCAAACCTCATGATGTCATTGTTTTTCTCTGCTGAGTAGTATTCCATTGTGTATATGTACCACATTTTGTTTATCCATTCTTCAGTTGAAGGGCATCTAGGTTGTTTCCATGTTCTGGCTATTACAAACAATGCTGGTATGAACATAGCTGAACAAGTGCTCTTGTAGTGTGGTTGAGCATTCCTTGGGTATATGCCCAAGAGTGGGAATCCATCTTCCCCAAGATCCAGTGGTGTGTTTGTATGTGGGTGGTCTGTGTGTTGTGCGTGTACAGGTATGGATGCCTATGTGCACTGAGCAGATGATAGACGAGAGCATCGTTGCCCTCTGTCACCTTATTTCTTTGAGGCAGAGTCTCTCCTTCAGTCTGAAGCTTCACTTTTCAGATAGGCTAATGGCCTGCAAGTCCCACTGTTTCTCTTCCTGTTTCTGTCCCCAACAGAACTGGGGTTACAGGCATGCTTGAGACCAGGCTTTCCTTGTTATGTAGGTCGTGAGGATTTGAACTCAGGTCCTCATGATGTGTACTGAGCACTCTTAATTATTGAGCCATCTCTCCAGCCCCACATGAAGGGCTTTTGAAAGAAGTTATAAGTTACATTTTTGCGAAAATTTTATTTACCTTCATTTTAAAAATATTTATTGTTTGAAATTACTTTAATTGTGTCTAAAACATCAACTATTTATAGACATCACTGTTGCTTTAAATAGGGCTTTATCTTCTCTGAGGACTTTTAGTTCTCCCTGTTTATTATATACATATTTTATACCATCTAGATTCTAGGTTTTAAGGAGTTTCATTAGTAGATTCAAAGAAAGCTAAAATATTTCACTGTACATAAATACATGGTTTATATGACATATTTTTAAAAAGTCCTACATAATTTGAACTTGGCTTTTTTTTTTTTTTTTTGAGATGAGTACTTGCTGAGTTACTCAGACTGGCCTTGAACTCATGATCCTCCAGCCTTAAATTGAGCAGTACTTAGATTGAGGCCCAGCTTACAATATCATAATTGTACTAGGGACTACCAGAATTTCAAGATGGCATGAAATTGCATTGTTTGCTGGAGCCTATAAGTGGTTTTTAATGTTCAAAAGAATTTTGAAATGTATTCTTCTTGCTGCTGGCAGATTTCACTGCTTGGGTATTTTCCACATATTCTTGACATGGACACACCACCTATAATATTGAACTAGTAGTATTGCTGTCTTTTTGTTCAGCTTTCTTCAGCAGGCTAACTAGAGCTATCTTGTAGGACTTAGTGATGTCTAGAATTCTTTTTATAGCAAGTTCAACTGAGTAACATTATTTTGCCTAATATCTAAAAAGCGGTTAGATTTTAGTATTGCCCTCTTAAAATGCTCAATATACCATCTAAGACATGCAGTACGTCAGAGGTCTTGCCTTAAAATTTTAAATTCTAGTTATCATTTTAACTTATTATTCATTATTTAACATTATACACGAATCTGTTATTACTACATAGGATTCAAGTTAGATTTCTAAGTTACAGTGTTGGTGTTTAGTTATTTTGTAAGCTAAGTGTTGAACTAAAGTGTAGTTAAGAAACAGGGAGTGTTGCTGCAGATGAGATGAGTTAGAAAGTACACAGGAAGTTCCTTCCTGACTGTGGGTCGCTCTCTCCCAGTCACCGGAAGTGTTTTCCTTCCTGACTCTGGTTCCTCTCCTCTCCCTGTCGCTGCTAGCCTTTTCTGTTGGTGATAGGAATGTAACCCAGGGCTTGTGCACGTTAGGCCAGGCCCTCTATGGTGGAGCTGTATTCTCTGCCCTGCGTCTTTATCTTGTTTTTTAAAGGCCAGGTGTGGCTCCCTGGCTCCTCCCACTCCACTTCATCCTTAACTACAGGCTCTGCCCATGCTCCGTCTTCCTCAATGAGGGCAAATTGCCACAGCCTTCTTATTTTCATGTTTTGTCATAACTTCTAGTACCTTGTCTTTATTTCTGAAGCAAATGATAGTGTCGACCACTTGGTGTCTCCCCTAAGGTCCCCGTGCTGTGGGCTTCCTGCTGCACACGTCTCTCCTTCCTGAGGTGTCTGCAGCCTGTCAGGAGGAGGACAGATGTTAGACTTTAGTAATAGCGTGGTGGCTATTCCACCTAAATTGGATATGACAAGCAGTTTATATAAAGGAGCTGTTTATGTTGTCTTAAAAAATTGATTTCATTCCTTATCTTGGCTTCGAAAATAATTTTTCTCTATGTTCTTAATTTGGCATTAATTTGCATTTTGTTTGATGTAGCTTCAATTAAGGTTGCATAGAGTATCTCAGTCGAAATAACTGTTACAGAAATTTATGTTTGGACTTTAAATAACATTTAATATTTTCCTTATGAGTGATCGGATTAGAAATCAGGGAATTTTGCTTTATGCGTTTATTTCTGTTTCTGTTACCACAGATGTTTTATTATATTGGTAATCAGATCTTGGTGTGAAAATGTCTGTTTTTCCATCGAAAGCTTTGTATTAACCACTAAAGTCCTTTCTTTGTGAGAGTTTCTTCCAGTGGAGCACTTGGAAGAGCTGGGATCAGTCACTCTGACTTCACACCTGAGAATCTCCTAGTAGTTCTCGCCATGTGAGTGTCTCTCCTTTAAAGCCTGGAACAGTGCAGGCTTTATGAAAAACTAGTTTATTCTAGAGCCAGCAAGAAGACTTATTTACACCAAAATCAGGGCCTCACACCATTGGGGCTCAGTAAGTCAGGCACTGGAGTTGGGGAGGCAGTGGTAAGCCTGTTTGTAAACTTCGGGTTTCTGACCGTTAATTTGAGTTTCCTTTCTTTCTGAAAGGCCCGTGTTTGTAGAGCTTAGCCTGTCAGCACTCCCCGGTGTCAATTGTCAGGTCATGTTTAGCGTGTGGAGATATATTAATCTGCTGCAGCCAGCACAGTAAGAGGCTGGGATGAATAGAAGGCTCAAGCAGATGAAGAGGGATTAACTGTGTGTTTTGAACAAACTCTTCAATCACAGAAGCAGTGATTTTACAAAGGATTAGCTGCTGCTTTTACCAATATTGATTACTGATTTGCTACTCAGAATGGAGATGACATAACTTGAGCAGTTGCTGTGGAGTGTGCTGTGTGAAGTGGACATCATTCATATTAATGGATTTGTCACAGGCATAATAGAAACAGACAGATTTATTACCACAGCAGTTGCTAGAACTGTTATGCTTAAGAGTGTGTCAGCATATCTATTAAAACTTCAGGACTTTAGAAGTTTATGGCCTGGCTATAAAATTCATTTCCCAGATGGAATTTGGAATACCAGTTAAAGCCTGGCACAATTTTTAATGCATATTCACATGAGTTTGGAGACAGTTAAGTTGAGACAGAGTGAAAAACCATAGATCATTTTGTTATTTGTGTAAAATGAGTTGAATACCTTTTCTCCAAAATGCTTGAGACTAAGAAATATTTCCACTTTGTTTTCTTTTCTTTTAGATTTTGCAATATTTGTACATAAGTAATGAGCTATTTTGGGACTTGGACTCAGGTCCAAACATGAAATGGTTTCATATACACCTTATACACATAACCCAAGGGCAATTGTATGCAGTGTCTACCACAGCTGTGTTTTGATGGCAGGGTGGAACTTTCCACATGTGGTATCGTAGCACTCAGAAGTTTGGAATTTGTAGCATTTTAGAGCTCAGATTTTCAGATTAGGAATGTTCAACCTATGTCAACAAATTTAAATTCACTTTATTTTTGGAAAAAAAATTTAAAAACACCAAAAGGTATCATGACACATTTGTATGGAAATGCCAGAACGAAGCCCATTACTTTCATGTCACTTAAAAAATTAATAAAAATAAAATAAAAATTTAAAAATGGATAAAATAACTCTAAAATTCACTAGTAAGAATTATCTTTCCGAAAAGAATATATTCTTTAGTCTTTTAAAGAGAACAGGTATTTTGTTTTGCCTCAGATATTTTTATTATTACAGTCGGAAAAGTTTTAGAGAGTTGCGATTTGTCTTCAGGGGCAAGCTGGACAATTTCTATTAATTGTCGTAGGAAGGGGTGTGTCCTCAGGAATGGTAAAGAAGTCTCACCTTCCGGGCAGAGTGCAAACTTGTGTGGCTGTGTGAGATGTGGATTAACTAAAGACAGCTGGCTCTGTGTACGTTCTCCCAGAGCAGGCTGATGGTTTTCAGGCTGTATGACGGTACTGTGACCCTGCACCTGTATTGGCAAATCGCCTACATTTATTGGTGTAGTTGTCTGGTTATGGTTTTAATAATTAAGATTACTTAAGATACTGATTTTATTTTCTATTTAAAAAATGTGTTATGTAGAAATACGTAATTCATGATTCTAATAAAGAGAATGTTTTTACCTTTCCCCAACAGCCTACTTCCTAGATTTAAGAACTGTGAACAGTTCTGGGTGTGCTTTTCCTGCATTGTATGAATACATAAAATACAGAACCCGTATTTCAAATTGAAAAGTGTGTATCAGTTTGTGTATTCTGTTGCCGTGTTTATCTCTCAAGCATTAGGGCTATCCCTGTATGGTATAGATCTTTCTATGTTATATTTCTCTAGTTCTGCTTTATTTTAAATGCCTATACATTTAAAATAAATATCACTTTCTCTAGACAGGCGTTTTCATTTATTTTTCCTGCCACAGATAGTGTTTCTCTTGTGGCACATACTAGGTACCGTGGTTTATTTTGTAGGGTAGGTTTTTAGTTGAGTTCTTAGGATTCTTGTCCACAGGACCTCATGAAGGCAGTCTCTTCTCGCTCTGTCCACTGTTGATAGTGCTTGCCAGCCCCATAGTTAAATGGTGGAATTCCATGGTAGTGTTTAGTTGGAGAGATACTTGACTGCCCATTGAGTGCTATCTAGCAAACCCTGCCCCAGATGCTAATCCGAAGGCAGTTGTGATCTCTGAACTTCTGGAGTAAACTCAGCAGTAAAGGTGGGAGTCCTGGGGCAGGATAGCAAGTCATTACATTGGCTCTGTTCTCATTCTGAATTGCTTCAGATTTTTAACCTATTTTCCTGTTGATCTGTTTATCTTTTTCTTAAGTATCTGCAGGAATTCATGTGGCATCTATGCAAATATTTTCCCCCATAAACATTATCTGAAAGAGTCATCATTTGATAAACTAATGCTTTTACCAGTTACTCATGTGTGGAATTATAATATCATACCTGTTTTCTTAGATTGGTAACAGATAAGCGAACCAAATATTAAATTGCCATGGCAGCATCTGCTGAAGAATTTGTGAGGTTCTTTTTAAAAACTTTTTTACATTTTCAGTGTTCATTAGAACTTGGTTGTGTGAAAATTTTTAAAATTTCATTTTATGTGCATTGGTGTGAAGGTGTCAGATCTCCTGGAACTGGAGTTACAGACAGTTGTGAGCTGCCAAGAGGGTTCTGGGAATTGAGCCCAGGTCCTCTGGAAGAGCAGCCAATGCTCTTAACTGCTGAGCTATCTCTCCAGCCCCAGTTGTGTGAAATTTAAGACTGCTTAGGTGAAAACTTAATTCAACTAATTGATTTAATTAATTAATGACTTATCTTAATATTAAGAAAGTGGAGAATGTATTATTTATATAAATTTATATAACTTCTATTTTCATTGAGAATATGCATTGTGGTCCATATAGACATGATTTAATTACAGCCAAATTCTTGGAAAAATATATAATAGAATATTGTATCTATCACTGTTCTTAGTTGATTTGGAGTAAGTCACGGTGTATATTTGCTCAGGGGATTTGAGTGAGTGCATATTCTTTGGCTTTTTGAGAGATTTGTGAGCGGTGAATAGTCAGAGTTGACTCTGCTGCCTCCTCCAGTGTTTTCCCAGAGGAGCCCCAGAGCATGACGTTCAAGTGAGGCTGACCGCCACTGTTAACATGAAGCCACATTGTTGTCTCCTGGCACGTTAGCAAATACTGCCACTTTCCAAGGTGTTAGCTTTGGCATTGTTGTTTTAGCTAAAAAGTTAACCCTTTGTGCTGAAGTTGTTCTGGTCTGACAGCTCTTAACCAGGAGAAGAGATCACAGTGGTGGCCTTGTCACCTCTGGGAGCCCTAAGGGAAGATAGTCCACACAGTAGACACATCATCATTGCTTTCTTACGTCTTCCTTGGGATAAATACCAGTGCCTGCATTTGGCATCTGATATGCATATCATGAATACTCAGTTTCAAGAAAAACGACAAAATTAGTTGACTAAAAACGGGCACTTTTCGGGCTGTCTTCTGTTTCAGTTTCTTTTTCTTGTAGTTCTTGCTTCATGTTGGTGACTGAAAAGTTTAAACGTGATTGGAGCTGGGCGTGGTGGTACACATCTGTAATCCCAGGATTTAGCAGGCTGAGGCAGGAGGATCTGGACTTTGAGGCCTCAAACTTGGGCTTGGGTTAGGGTGGGGTACGTTGTCGGATCCATTCGGAAACTAGAGCAAAGTGCACAGCTGCGTTGAAGTGTTTCTCACTTTAAAGTCCTTAAGGTGGCAGAAAAGTGTCATCATGGCCTCTTGGCTTGTCCATCTGCCTGTCCTCCAGCTGCTTCATTCTGGTCCCTTCTGAATTTCATGACTTCGCCAGTTCAGTAGCACCTAATCACGAACAGCTCAAAGAAAGGCCTGGAACTGCATCCCTTATCCCACCATAGTGTCTGGTGCATTTCGGGTGTTCAAAAGTGTTTGATTAGTGAGTTAGTAATTCTACATATTCTCTATATGTATTACATATTATCTATATGTATGTATTTGTATCTGTACATATATTACATGTATATATGTATAATTTTTTTATTATGTCAGTCTCTCAGACCATGGTTGAAAGATGTACTAAAGACTTTTAAAATTATTCTTCTTACTCAAAGCTAATCTGTAAAATTTACCCCCTGCGTCATTAATTCAATGTTCTTTCAATTTTGTGTTGAGTGTTTATAGAACATTTTCTACAAATCCCATAAACAAGTTTTTAAAAGATGTGTTTTTTCATTATGTCAGTACATCAGTGAATGGGTATGTGCGTGTGGATGCAGGGGCTCTCACAGTAAAGGTGTCAGATGCCTGGAGCTAGAGCTGCAGGCAGTTATGAGCTGCCCCCAGCAGGGTGCAGGGGACGGAATTAGGGTCCTCTGCAAGAGCAGTACATGTTCCTAACTGCTGAACAGGTATTCCACAGTTAGTCCCACGTGTGGCTGCTAACACATATTCCTTTTAAAGGCAAGGCTAGAATGAGAAGTAAGTTTATGCTGGGCTTTTATTTCCAGGTTCTAGAAAAACACGCTGAAAGCATCTGCTCTAACAGTGAAGGTTTAGTTGGTATTCTCTGGTAATACACTGTTCCGTGGCTAGTAATACTTCGTACTTCCAGTTACGTAACCCCACGGAAAGGATTTGACATTAGATCAGTCTCAGGAAAATGTGTTATGCATCTGTTCAGATGAAGCAGACATAGGCTTCAGAGTTGGACAGGCTAACTAAATATGCTTGCTCATGCTTGTAATTCTAGTGCTAAGGAGGCTGAGACAGGAGGATTCGCATGATTTCAAGGACAGTCACTGCTTCTAGGCCAGCCTAGGACACCAAATGAGGCCCTGTCTCAAAAAACAAAACAGGTTATTGGTGGCTTTTGCCTTTAATTCTAGCACTCATAAGGCAGAGGCGAGTTCCAGGCTAGTGAGACCTTGTCTCAGAACGGAACAAAAATCACTCACAAATTTTATGAGCTAAGATTGACATGGTTGTTAAAGGCTTTTGACCAATTGCTGATTTGTTTTGTATTAAGATAATATCCATCCAAGCTTATATCCCTGTGAGGACACTAAAAATTATAAATGTAAAGTAAATGTGAATTTATAAGTGAAAATGCATCCACTGTAACCCTGCATTGGCTGGTAGTTAGAGAATATGGCTTTTGACTTAAGCAGCACTATTAGAGGATTGTCTGGCTTCTTGCAGGGAACATGCAAGCTTCTGCTTGGGATGCAATGCTTACTAAAAGTTAGACAAGGCCAATGGTGTTTGGAAGCATGGTCTGGACAAAGTGCAAGGTGCCAGCCATGATCTGCTGTAGTCTTACTCTTGAGTTTAATAAAGCTGTTTGGGAGGAGCTACATGCCTGGGCTGCCTGGGGTTTCTACTCCATAGAGTCTTTTATTTTTTTAACTGAATTTTGCTTTGGTATTAGTTGTTGGTCGGATATGAATGATGTTATATAAAACAGTCCTTTGAAATATTTGTTTTATATACTGTGAAAATGCTGCTGAGGACATTGAAAACACATGGAGAAATTCCTTTCTCATTTCGGTACCAGGAACCAGTTGTGTTTCCTTAGGAGATGGTTACCTTATGGGCAGAGGCTCAGAAAATTTGTGTTTCCTGCTTCATGTTGATGACTAAAGCTTAGGGCTGAGTTTTGGCCTTTTTCTGATAAATATAGATGACATTTGTAGTTCCAGTTCATTTTGATCTGGTGTTTAATAATTAAGATAATTAAGCCAGAAAACTACAAGAAGAATATATATATTTCCCACTACTGTTCACCCGGATTCCATAACTTTAACATTTCTCTGTGTAGTGATTTGCTCCCTGCCCCACCCCTTCCACATCTGTTTGCCCTCCTAAATGTGTCATGTACTGATGGCTACAGAATACTTTGTTTGTGTATGAAGTAAAATATTACTGAACTAATAGTAAAAATAACCAAGGATGCATGAATTTCATACCCATATTGGTCAAAGAGAATTATGTGAGGTCCTTTTGTTACGTGAAAAGACTGTACATTATGTGTGTGGAAAAAGAGAGGGCAGGAAAAACACACATAAACCTCTGGTGGGGTTTTTTATTTGTTTGTTTGTTTGTTTGTTTTAATTTGTTTTTCCAAGACAGTGTTTCTCTGTGTAACAGCCCTGGCTGACCTGGAACTCACTTTGTAGACTAGGCTAGCCTCAAACTCACAGAGATCCACCTGCCTCGGCCTTCCGAGTGCAGAGATTAAAGGCATGCACCACCCAGCCCGGCTTTATTATTATTATTTTAAGGAAGATGCTTCAAGTCAACAGAACTGCTTTGAATAGCAAAAAAGGGGAAATGCCACAGAGGCGTTGCCTTCTTAGGGGAGCAGGTCGTGAATGGCTGAGCATGACAATAATCAGGACTGGTTTGCTCTAATAATCAAGTCTACTTTCCAAGTGATCAGAGTAGAGCTGTGAATAGACTCCTAACTGAGCCCTGTTTCACTTTTTATAAAATAATTTCATGCTTGATTATTTTCAAACTTCATATTTATTTTTACTTAAAAAAAAAAAAACAAGCTAACAAACTTACTGTAACCACCTCTTAATCCTGAGATTGATTTGGAAATCGCAAATAGGATGACAGCTGTTTTTGTACCAGTTCTCTTTCTTTAAAGCAAATCCAAAACCATAAACTGTACTATGCTTGATTGGTATAACTCTGTACTTTGCTCTCTCTGGTCCTACCAACCCAAACCTGTATGTGTACATAATAGGAAAAATAATGAATAAAATGAATTCTTAAAATGTTAGAAATTATAAAAGTTACTAATTTTCGTGGATTTTAAAGTTTTATAACTTAAAACACGAACATGAAATAGTTGTAAAAATAAATGAATCATCCCATGGCCTGTATGAAAATAAAGCATGGGCAAATAGAAAGGAAGAGGAATTAAGTCCAAATTGTGTATAATTTCTTCTAATCAGTTTGCCAGAGGGATCTGCATACAGAAAAACCTCCTTTTCGTCCAAAAATACAAGTTTTCTCTTTACTGATTTGCTTATGTTTATGTATTTCTAAACTAATATGGAAATTTTTAAAAAGATATGCATCTTAGTTACTTTTCTATTGCTGTGATAAGATACCATGACCAAGGCAACATATAGAAGAGTTTATTTGAGGCTTACAGTTTCAGAGGGTTAGAGTCCATGACCATCATAGCAGGGAGCATGGCAGCAGGCAGGCATGGTGCCGGAGCATAGCTGAGAGCTCATATCTTGCGACACAACCATAAGGTAGAGATAGCTAATTGGGAATGGATGGGCTTTTCAAACCTCCAGGCCCACTCCCAGTAAGTCACCTTCTCCACAAGGCCATACCTCCAAATCCTTCCCAAACAGTTTCACCAACTGTGGACCAAATATTCAAATATATGAGCCTATGGGGACCATTCTCATTCATATGCTCAGGGAGCAAAACTGCCCTAATATCTTAAAGAAGATGGAACAGATACTCTAGGATCTTATGTGCATGACAAATTACAAGTATCCTACTGTTAAGGCATGGATGTTAGATAGTCATAATTCCTTTAGTGTCACGGAGTAATAACACCTTCTTTTATTACACCAATGGTAGAACATAGCATTTCAGAAAATAGGTTTTATAAGCTTTGCAAGATAGACTTGACATCCTGGCTATACTTACTGTGACTTTGATTTCCTGTTGGTAACAGAACTAATGTTGTGATTGTGGTTGAATGAAATGAGATGATGACAACAATATTGTGCTTAGTTTGTGGTCAAGCCTCAATAAATGTTAGTTGTAGTTACTGCTTCAGTGAACCGTGCTGCTATTTGTCATCATGCTATTGATAGTGGGCTGTTGTTTTTAATGAGAGAATTTTGTAATATGGAGATGTGCAGAAGGTTGTGTTTGATGTAGAATAGCATGTTATGCTTTGACTTTTATACATGAACAGCTGGCCTTTCAAATAGCTTTGAAAGTTTTTCAGTGAAGTTGAGTTTTATTTTCATATTGTCTACTTTAGGTAAAATTCAGGAGAAGATATATAATGCACACTAATAAATAATTGGCTAATAAGTTAATTGAGATATGGTTTCATTTCTCCTAATCAGTATAATAAGGGACTTTTTTTTTTTCATGTAGCAGTTGTTTCTCTTACTGATATCTAGATGGAATGGAAATAAAAGTGCTTAGCTTTCCACCCAGCACGGTGATTGTAGCGTTGGTTCTAGCCTCTTCTACATAACCTATTCCAAGCCAGCCTGGGTTAGACTCCATCTCAAAAAAAGTGTTTAATTTTTAAGTTTCTATTCTAAGTGGTTTATCACTTCAGTTTTTGCTGTAGTTGTTCTTTTTTTTTTTTTTTTTAGTGAAGAACAATGGATTTATGGTAAATAAGCTATTTACAAATAATGATAATACCCAGCCCTTTAAAGGGATTATCTTATCTTATGTGTTATCTTTTTACATCCCTGTAATAATTCTCTGTAGTTTGCCCTAAAGATTTGAGAACAAAAGGTAGTGAGATCTACTCCCTGGCTTCCTCACAAACTATTAACTAAGGCTCATGAACAGAGGGCCTGATGTTTTGACTAGGGTTCTAAGGGCACTCTCAGACCTGTGCCACCTTCAGTGTGGTAAAGAAGATGGACAATCAAATTCCCCCAATAATTGTATAAATGGAATTGTGTAACATTTAGAGTGCTTGTGGAAATTTTTAGGATGTAGAGATATATTTGTAACTTAGGAAAAGTGTGTCTTCCATTTTAAACTTCTATATTTATTTATTTGTTTGTTTATTTATTTATATTGGTTTTTCAAGACATGATTTCTTTGTATAGACTTGGCTGTCATGGTACTCTCTCTGTAGACCAGGGTGGCCTTGAACTCACAGAGATCTGCCTGCCTCTGCCTCCCAAGTGCTAGGTTTAAAGGCATGCTCCACCATTGCCCAGCTTAAGTTTGTGTCTTATTTTCTTAATGCTTATACAGTGTTGGCTTTTGAAAGGCTATTGTTTTCTGAATTCAGTTTTTGTTTTTTTTTTTTGTCCACAGAGCAAATGGTTAAGATACAGGTGTGTAACGGGGCTGGAGAGATGGCTCAGTGGTTAAGAGCATTAACTGCTCTTCCAGAGGACCTGGGTTCAATTTCCAGCACCCACATGGTAGCTCACAACTGTCTGTAACTCCAGTTCCAGGGGACCCGACACCCCCACACAGACATACATGCAGGCAAAACACCAATGCACATAAAGTAAAATAAATTATTAAAAGAAAAAATACAGGCATATAAAAGTTGCTCAGAATTTACTCCATGTAGAAGGTGAAATTTTATTTAGATACTTTCTGTAAAATGTAAAGCTCTATTATTAAAATGTAGCTTTTAGTTGACCAAAATAAAAGAACATAGAGGGTTCCTAATACCATGAACACACAAAATAGTAGTTTTTGTCTCTGAAGTGAACCTGCGGTTTATCTTTAAGTGTTTGATGCTGTGTCATCATCCTTGAGAACAAATGCAAGATTTTTTTTGCAGAATTTGCATAAATTACTAATTAGATTTTAAGGATAAAAATCATATTTTAACTTCTGTAAGAAACAAGTTTCATCTATTACAAATATGTTATATTTAACGGTCTATTTTTAGGCCCCCCCCAAAAAAAATCAGAAATCTTACAGCAATCTTTAACATCTAAGTAAAAAGTTAATTTTTATGAGAGCAGGACAGCAATCCTATCTTGCATATTTGCTGAAACAGCACTCTTCGGTTGAGGTTCTGGTTAGACGCTTGAGCATCCTCTTAAATGAAAGAAGCGATTCTAAGTGGGTAGAGACAGACAGTGGAACCCAGTGGGCAGTGTGATTTGGCCTGTGACTTTTTTTTTTTTTGGTTTTTTGAGACAGGGTTTTTCTGTGTAGCTTTGCGCCTTTCCCGGATCTCGCTCTCTATACCAGGCTGGCCTTGAACTCACAAAGATCCGCCTGGCTCTGCCTCCCAAGTGCTGGGATTAAAGGCGTGTGCCAGGCCTGTGACTTTTTGACAGCTGCTTTCACGGTTACTGATGAACATACTTTATTTCAGATTTTTTTAAATTATTCTGGACTCTTGCCATTTGAATTTTATGTATTTTGGTAGATATCCATGAAAATTAATAGTAGCTACAAACAACTATGTAGCATAAGATAGACACTTTTGACTGGCCCTTGAGCAAATGCTTAATCACTTGGCTCATATTCATGAGCATTTCTGCATACATTAGCCATAGCATGGATGACTGTTGTCTTCTTTGGTCCCAAACAGGCTGATTGGGGGCATAATAGAGTTCTCATGAAGCTATTGGAATTTTCATTTCATGAGGCAGAGTTAATGAAGGCAAACTGGAATTACCCTAATGACATTCAGTTTTTGCTTTGTGGCTTTCACAGTACCTTGCTACTTTACATAGTGTCCACTAACAGATGGCAGCCATTCTACCTGGGAATTCTGTGGTTCTTAGAACTGAAAAGGGACCATCTTTGTGTCTAAGCTGGGTTGTGAGCTGCTGCTGCACCCTTCCCCGTTGTTCAGTTCAGGAAGTTAGCACAGTAGCCTCTCCAGTCGCCATCACTGGTGTACGAACAGCTCATGCCTCCCAGAGAGGAAACAGTGGTAAGAAAGCGGGCTCTGTGGAGGGATCGTGCGGAACCTTTTCAGTCACCAGGTATTCTCTTAGAGACTACTGTTTGATATGTCCGTTGAGTATGTGATAGCTTTCTTTTTGCTACCCAAAACATGGTCAGATGATTCCAGAGTCCAAATTACCCATGTAGAGTATAAAAATTAATTTATATGCTTACTTTATTTTACAGACATTTCAGTTAAGATTTTTTTTTTTTTTTTTTTTTTTTTTTTTTTTTTTTTTTTTTTTTTTGGTTTTTCGAGACAGGGTTTCTCTGTGTAGCTTTGCGCCTTTCCTGGAACTCACTTGGTAGCCCAGGCTGGCCTCGAACTCACAGAGATCCGCCTGGCTCTGCCTCCCGAGTGCTGGGATTAAAGGCGTGTGCCACCACCGCCCGGCCTTAGTTAAGATTTGATTTAGAAATTAAGCCTTTGTAATGATATAAGGCAGTTCTTTCTGTGTTAGCTATAAGAGAAATCACTAATTGCTTTATCTAGAAGAAAATGTGGGAGGAAGAGTTTGCACATTCGACATTTTGGACCACTCCTCGTTAAAGCACAAGAACAACATGGGTATGGGTATATTCTTGAGTCTTAGAATTGAGACGGCTTTAGAGTTGATTTGACTGAGTGTTTTCATGCTTTAGCTGAGGACACTTGAGTCTCCGAGAGGCTAAGCGGCTCGTGTCGGTCATAGATTTGCAGAAGAAGGTGTCTTTTTAGGATTTCTTTATTTTATTGTGTGTCTGTTTGCTTGTGTGTATGTCCATGCACTGTGTGCATGCCTGCTGCCCACAGAGGTCAGAAGAGGATGGCGGATACTCTGGAACTGGAGTTACCTAAGGTTGTGAGCACTTCTGAGGCCATTTCTTAAGAAAAGTTAGACAAGTATTCGTGAATGGATGAGTAGGAAAGTGTTCTCAAAGAGGAATAAGGTGGTAGTCTCCAAAAGTGAAGCCTTATATGATGTGCATCAAATATCAAACAAGCATTAAGTGAATATTTTTTCTTAAAATGAGTATATTTACCAAATGACCAGGCCTGTTTTCAGACTCGTCATGGGAATGTAGAAGAGATAAGAGAAGCACCCTCTCCCTCAGTTTGTGGACTTACACTAAGTGTGAAAGTGAAGAATTGAAAAGGATTTGGATACGATCTTATTGTACAAGTCTTCCACTTAGATTTATTTCAAGCTTTTTGGTTGTTTTGTTTTAGTTTTTGTTGGTTTGTTTTGGCTGTCCAGAATGACACTGTTTCCCTGACTTCTTTCCCGGGATGCTTGCTGTTGGTATATAGGAAGGTTACTGATTTTTGTGTGTTAATTTTGTATCCTGCTACTTTGCTGAATATGTTTATCAGCTGTAGGGGTATTCTGGTGGAGTATGTTATGTGTAGAACCATATCTCCTATAAATACAGATCCTTTGACTTCTTCCTTTCCTATTTGTGCCCTGTTACCTCGCTCTACTGTTCTTACTGCTCTTACTAGGACTTCAAGCACCATACTGAATAGGAGAGGAAAGAGGGAACCTCCTTGTCTTGTGCCCAATTTTAGTGGAAATACTTTGGGATTTTTCTGTTTGGCAAGATGCTGGCTGTGGGTTCTTATTGTGTATTGTCCTTATTATGTTGAGAAATGTCCCCTGGTTCCCTAGATTCTTGGTACTTTTATCATGAAGAGATGTTGAATTTTGTCAGAAGCCTTTTCTGAATCTAATGAGATGATCATGTGATTTCTGTCCTTGAATCTATGTGGTGGATTACATTCATTGATTTATGTATATTGAACCGTCCCTGCATCTCTGGGGTAAAGCTTACTTGATCATGGTGGATAATCTTTGTAATGTGCTCTTGAATTAGGCTTAAGAGAATTTTTTCATCTATATTCAACAGAGAGATTGACCTATAATTTTCTTTCTTTTTTTTTCTTTTCATTTTTTACTACAATGAAATAGTGTTTTCCAGACATGACAGGACAGTGCTTATGTGAACTCACCAGTGGCTGTGACAGTATGCCAAGACCTGCCTGAGCTCAAGCCAGACAGAATTCTCCATGGGAGATTGGGTGGGGTAGTGGACACAAAACCCCACTCGTAGCTGAGGAGCTGTTGACAGTGGATAGCTGCTGGGATAGGGAGAGTCAGCTTTCTTTAAGGGTGTGGCTCCTGGTTGGTCAGCCATGTTCCAGGGCAGACCCCACACCCAAGCGTATTTGGGCAGCACAAATTTGTTAAAAAAACAAAACCAAAAGGAGGTGTGTGTTGATCTGGAAGGACATAGGAAGGTGGTGAATATGATCATATGTATTGTATGAAATTCTCAAGCATTAATAAAAATAGTATTTTAATAAAAGGTTTGGATTAGCCCAGAGGTACTTTGTTAGTGTTGGTGGGGGCAGTTGATTGATGAGGAGTTTATCCTTAACTTTTTGCATTTCAAGGAAAATAGTCTCATCCTATGACAGTATTTGACTAGACCAAGATTCGACTCAGTGAAAGAGTACATGAGCCAAGAACAGACTAAAAAATCTCTCTCCTTTCTTTTCCAGTATAAACAGGAATTTTTAATGGTATGAAAGTGGTGGGAAGATTGTGCTAGCTGAAAGGTTTAGTGTTCATGTCGGAGACTATATAAATGCCAAGCAATAAAATGAAAATTGTAGGCAGCGAAGGAGGCGCTCAGAAACTTAGCAGGAATTGCATGAAGTCAAGATTGAACAACTATAAAAATGAGAACAATGAGGCCCATAATAGCATAATGACTTGTTAATGGTAAAATAGCGAAAGGGGTTTTAGGTTCCTCACAAGTCTAGTATTTAAATTGGCCACCAACCTTCTCATAAAAATATGAGAAGGAAATGAATCCGAGATGTCTGTTGTGAAAGGTCTTTGAATCCCTCCAATCCCTTGATACCTGTTCGTATAAGAGAAGAAACTGAGTGAGAAGCTAATGTAGAACTAAGAAGTCAGAACTTGTGTTGATTTTTAATTTATATTTCAAGCTTTTTAAAAATTGCTGTGATCCAGGATAGACTCTTGATCCTGTTGATGGTAAGCTGTGCTGAAGGATGAGGATACAAAGTGACCTGTTTGCTCTGCAGTGTGTTTGGTACAGCCTTATTACCATCAGCTGTATACCACCCACATGGGGCTTATGTCATTTGTAATCCAGTTCCAGGGGATCCCACACTGTCTCCTGTCCTTCAGTGTGATTGTGCACATATGGTGCATAGACATACATGGAGGCAGAATACTCATACACATAAAATTAAAAAAATTATAAAGTATTTCCCTTCAGAATAACTTGTTTTCTTCTTGAAATTTGGAGGACATCTAAATTTTTATTGTGCTTATTTGTGTGTGTGTGTGTGTGTGTGTGTGTGTGTGTGTGTGTGTGTGTATGTGCATGTGTCCACACACCCTGTGGAGGTCAGAGAACAACCCACAAGAGCTGGTTCTTTCCTCCCACTTTGTGTCTTCTGGGAATCAAACTCAGGTCATCAGGCTTGGTAACAAACACCTTTACCTGCTGAGCCATCTCAGTGGCCCCAGAGAACATTTGTTTTGTGTTACAGTAAGATATTTGCCCAATGGAAGTACAAAGGCTGTGGTACTGCTACTCAGTGAGACGCAGGTGTTCCACAATACCTCAGTTAACTTATTGGTTGACCCAACTTGTTGTCCCCTTAGATATAATTTCTGTATGATGTTTTAAAAATTATTTATTTATTTATTCATCTGTCGACTGTCTGTCTGTCTTCTATCTAGTTATCACTCTTGTAAAGAGCTGGGGAAATTTCCAAGACATCAGTGAAGTTACTGAATGACCTGTCACGTATTCTCATGAGTTTCTGACTTTAACCTACAGCTTAATCTTTAAGTTTTTCATAGAATTCTACTGTTTGTTTGTGCTACTTCTGATGATCTAGTCTTAGACTCGTAAATGCCTTATATAAAAACCTAAAGCATAAAGCAGACTCATACCCTCTTGATTTAGGGTTGCTCTGTAAATTCAGATGGGGGAGAGAGAATTTGATGTGGACTCAGAAACAAATACTGTATTTCATTTTGGGGAAAAATCTCTTTATTTCAGTTTATGGTAGTAAGAATAAACAGGTAAGAGTTGATGGCATTTAATCTTGAAGAGCCAATCCAATAGAAATGTAAAGATGCATCTGTGGTTCATTTGAAATTCCTTACCTCTCTAGCTGGGATTTGTTGTGTTTATTTGCTATAGTTCTGTGTTTATTGAATATAGATTGAAAGTATCACCCTTTTGAGATAACTCAGCTGCAGCATATACTGCATTTGTATTTAGGAACAAGAACTTTTTTTTTTTAACCCAAGATTTACAAGAGGAGAGAAGGGAGCCTATGGGATGGATTTGAAGTAAGGTTGCCAGATCTGATTTGAGTAATTGCAGCAATTAAAGGTACACTAAAGTAATGAGATGAGGTCAGCATGGCTTCTCCAAAGTGAATTACCACTGTTTTTTCTTTCTCTCGCTTCCTACAGGAAACCAGTTTCCTCCCATTGCAGCCCAGGATCTTCCTTTTGTCCTAAAGGCCGGCTACCTGGAAAAACGCAGAAAAGGTGAGCCATAGGGCTAATGACAACATGAAAGCTGTTTTTTTTCCCATCCTAAGATAAAATGTATATGTGGCATACTCATGGAAGCAGTGTTCTCTTTAGGCAGTTAAAGGATGAAGAAAATGTGGGTGACCTTATCCAAACATGAAAACGCCACTTTCAGTTTTACCTAGTTTTTACTAGCAAAGCATTAGGTCTGGCTTTCAGTGCAACCTGGGGTATTTGTAAGTGATTCAAGAGCAGTGTCCTACATCTTCTGGGAAAGCTTCAGGCCACGACTGTCTTCTCAAGGCTGGAGTTTCTCACCATTAGCACACACTGGCCTGCTATGGTTCAGAAGAGCCTAGCATCTCATCTGCTGTTACTCATTTCAGCGTTTCCTCTCCATTGGCCTTGGTAACGGTGCCTTGGCCAGGTGGTCTCCTTTCAGCACCAAAATAAAACGAAATCTGGGGGTGGTGCTGTGATATGGGGAGTGGAAAGCAGGAGGACCCTTTATGACCATGCAGCTTTCCTTAGCTGTCACTGCAGACCTTCTGATTATATTCCACTTGTACTTTTTTTAAATTTTTTTAAGCTGAAAGGGGCAGTAGAAATGATCCAAGTCACCCCTCCCCTCCCCCTTTCCCTTTCATGACAAATTGGAGAAAATCAGACCTCATGGGTCAGCTGTATCGAGAATGTGTAGTCAGATGCCTTTTGGAGACTGTCTATGTAGGGAGAGTTTGGTGGCCAGACAGTTGAAAGAGTCGTAAGTGTGGTGGCCCCATCTCTACTGGACTTTATCCCTTGCTGCTGCTTGTCTGTTGGGATGGGAAGTATGGATTAACGTCAGAGGTAAAAGGAAGCTCAGAAAGTGTATTAGCTGACCTTCCCTGTGTGGTAAGGAAATGGCATTATGTAAGTCATGTCTAGTATCTCACCTGCGCTTCTCCTGCTTTTTTGCAGATCACAGCTTCCTGGGGTTTGAATGGCAGAAACGGTGGTGTGCTCTCAGCAAAACAGTGTTCTATTATTACGGGAGTGATAAAGGTAGTATTGGTATTTATTACATCAGTTTCCTTTGCACGAGTCTGCGACCCTTTTCCTGCAGAGTGAATGGAAGGCAAAATAGAAAAAGAACTGAGAAGTTTTGAGAATTATAACCTAAGATTAATTTATAATTATCTTTCATTATTTGACAAATGCTGTGGATTCTGGACTACCCTAAAACATAACACACTTGTGTTTTTATGAATTATAAAAGAAAGTAAAATCATTTTCGCTCATATGGCTTTTCACTTTAGTAAATATTTGTCATCTGGGCTACAATTGTAGAACTTGAGAAAAATGAGGACCATGATGATATGAGATAAAAATTTTTGAAGACAGGAAAAGTAGTATATATTTTTCATATAAAATTTATTGGATACAGTACTTCCTAGCCTGACTTTACAGATACCAACAGCAAAAGCAGACGTGCATTGAGTTTGCTATATTCCATACCCTGTCTAAGCAGTTTATCTATCAACCTAAGCAAGCCAACTACCATAACTTGTTTAACACGCAACACTTCTATGAAGTAGGCTCATTATAGCCTATTTGTTTACTGACAATGTTTTTATTAACATATATCAATTGTACATAATTGCCACAACCCATGTGGCTTAAGTAACAGTTTTGTCAATTTCCCGTGGGTCTGAGGTCTTGGTCCTTGGCATGTCTATGCACATGTCAACAGTTCACATTTATTCAGGACTTCACTCAGGGCTTCCTCCATTCCCTACACATAACAGCTTTCACTGGGACATTTTCATTTGTGTACATGATGCGTGGGATCGCATTCCCTTCTCTTTCCCTCCCCCTCTCCCCTCCCTTCCCCTTTCCTCCCCTCCCCTCCCCTTCCCTTCCTCTTCTTCCCCTTCTTCCCTTACTTTCCTCCCCTTCTTTTTCCCCTTCTTCTTTCCTCCTCCTCTTCTTCCTTTTCCTCTTCTTCTTCTTCTTCTTCCCCCTTCTTCCCCTTCCTTCTAACCCTTCTTTTTCCTCCTCTTCCTCCTCCTCTTCTTCTTCCTCTTCATCTTCATCTCCTTCCTTCTTCCCTCTTCCTCTTTCTCTTCTTCCCTTCCTTCCCCTCCTCCTTCTCCTTCTTCTCCCCCTTCCTTCCCCTTCTTGTTCCCCCTCTTCCCCTTCTTCCCCTCCCCAAGTTTCATTAGGTTACAGCAGCAAGGGCACCTTACCAGGGGCTACACCACTGAAGAAAGTGTCCCTCCCTCTCCCATCAACCATTAACTGCATATGAGTCTTCAGGAAGCAGGGCGCCAATGCCCCTCCTCAGCTCTGGGCATATCCATGGACCCAGCCTTGTGCAGTTATCCCAGTTATTTTAATGTTAGGAAAACAAAGGACAATGCCCATTTTCAGAGTGGTAAAAGTCAGGCCTGGAATTCGTTTACAGTTCAGCTTGTGACCACTATAGACCTGTGTTAACTTTCATACTCTACAACTTCATACTTCATTAGTATTAGTTAATAAACTTCATTTATTAACTAATGCACAATTTTAGTAATAGTTCACATAATTTTAGCTTTCTTATTTGAATAAGTGAAGCTGCAAAATAATGAGATTTTATATGTATATATATATTTTTACACACACACACACATACTCCTAGTTTTCCTTTTTTCAAGGGAAAGCAGATCAGAAGATGGATATTCTAAAGTAGAAGCCATTGCTTATAGAGATAACCAATAGCCTAGATGGTAGATTTGATTAAAATGTATTATGAAATCATTGTTTTATACAATGAATATGCACTAATAAATTTTTTATAAATAGTGTATACACATATATGCAAATTTGTATGTATTTTACACAAAACAAAAAAACAATGAAAATTTTCTGAAATAAATACTCTGCCCTTAGAGAAAATAAGAAAGAAATAGGTAATGTTTATTAGAATAATATGCAGATGAAATTATTCTATTTCAGATAAATTTGACGTTTTACGTAATACCAGAAGTTGGTCTCACCTTTTGCTGATTGGATTGATGACTTTGGAATGTGGTGGCCAGTCTGGATTCTGTCGTTAGCGTGTTGTCTGTAATGACGGCACCTGTGAAGTAGTCACAGTTTACAGCACTAGGACTTCCTCCTCCTGCTGTGAGCAAGTAGCTGAGGGTGTCAGTTATAATCGTCACAGGTCCTGATGTGTATTACCACTATATAAACTTGTACTATTACAAGTTTAAATAAAAATCTTACCTTTTCTCAAAAAGCAAAAGTCCTTTTTCCATCAGACTCAGAGGAAGAAGTTTCCAATACTGTGACTTTGGTTCAGTCAGGCGTCTCATTGCATGTCCTGAGGATCAGTGATTACTAACGGCAATGTTAGGTCAAAGCCAGCAAATCTTCCTAAACCCTAAGGAGTGTTTGTATTGATATTTCTCTCCAAAGGCCAATGTTCCATAAAGAAATTCCGGCTAGAATCTTTGAGACAGTAAATTTCCATTTCTGTTCTTATTGCTAGACCTTGTGGTGCTACCATTCTTAGCATTTTGCATTTTAAGTGCTTTGTGATCCATTTAGTTGTACAGCCACTTGTATTTCAGAAGTTAGTGCTGCCACAGCCCTTCCTTGTTGCCCTAAAGACCCAGCCTGAGTAGTGCACCCTCGGTGCTGTGTCTTCCCAGTGTCCCAGGTCTGTGTGCAGCAGTTTTCTCCTTCCTGGAATCCCTGTCCCTTCTCTTTAGGGACTCTGAAAAAATTCTGCCGTTAGACATTTCTTAATTGCTTGTTTGGCATGATCCCGATTTCCTGCCACTTTATCTTTTTCCAGGAAAACATCATCAAATAGCATTTTAATTTTCTTTTGTGTAATCAAGTAGCTGAGTCATACAGCTTTATTGTGCGTGTGAACCATCACCTAAACTTTGGAAAGAGCTATTTTGATATATGAAAACTGTAAGCCTCTAAGCAAGCAGGATTGAGATAAACGGTTCGTAGAGGCACGAGGCACCGTTGGTTGGTACCACTCACTAGGTTAAGCCGTACTTCGTTACTGTTTGACATGTACATAGCTCACATTTTCTACCTTATTGTGCGTGCCAAAAACCACATTGACCTATCACAGTAGTAATGGCTTAGAAGGAGTGCGGCCATCCTCCAGGGTATGTAATGCACTTACCTCTATACCCATAAATATCTCTGTATTTATTATTCATAGCCATTCAGGTCCTTAAGTAACAAATATATATTGTACATGTTTTATCACTTTGTGAAATACCATCCATCCTCCCATCTTCTTCCCTTTCCCATGATTGTCATGAGCCTCATTCATCAAGTGACTTACGTCCTAGATATTCAGATTCCCATCGAGGCATTCATTCATTCACTTACTCATTTATTCACATTTTATTTGGTAAACATTTGCTAGATACTTAGTATAATAAACAGTGGGAATCCAAAGATCCTTTGAGGTGCTCACTGCTTGAATTGTGTGAATATCAGTGAGAAGATAAGAGGCTGTGAAATCGGAGGCAGATAGACATAAATTCAATGAGGTATAGTAAGTAATTTAAATTAAATACCTTTGGATCACAAAGGAGTGAAACTAACTGCTAGGGGCCTTTGGGGAAACTTGTGATAAGGACATTTTATTGGGCCATAAAGAATGAATAGAAGTTTACTGGATAAAGGCCATAATTTTAATTATGTGTCTATCCAAAATTTGTATTTTGGAGCCACTTTCAAGAAGGTAGTGTTAGGATGTAGAGCATTTAGAAGTGATTGGCCCATGAGGGCTTTACCCTCATGAATGACACAATGAAAATGTTCAAGTGAGCTCTGAAGCCCTCTTTTGTACTTCTGCCTCAGAGGGCCACAGTGTTTCTCCCTCCGGGGGATGCTGCAGCAGAGGGAAGACACTGCCAGATGTTTAACCTGCTGGCACCTTGGTCTTGGACTCCTAATCCGCCAGAATGTTGAGAAGTAAACCCTGTTGTTCATAAATTCCTCAGTATTGAGTGTGAGAGCAGTGGGCGTGGACGGTTCAGGAAGGGGAAGAGCGGGAAGCCAGCACTGTGAAAGCCCGTGGCTAGGATAGCACAGGGAAGAAGGAAGGAGCTGCGTTCGTTCGATTAAAGGTGTAGACCGGTCCTGTTTCTCTGCAGATTTCACTGGACCACCTAAGTATTTCACCTCATAGTATTTCATTTGTTTTGTAGTGGAAGTTTAATTCTTCTTGCTGTGTAAGTGGGTCATTGACTGGTATTTGTGGAATAACTACATTTGTAATGCATGTATGTTTATTTCACTGAGAAAGATCTGATAAAGTGTGCTATTAATAACTTTGTCTTAACTACTAGGCATGTTTAAAGTGTTTAGTATAAATTTGTTGAATGAATGAATGGTTAGTTTTCTTGGAGAACGGTAGAAGAGTCAAATGTGTTTAAGCACTTACTGTTTTTCACTCTTCCCTCAGTATTTTTCCAGTTAGGTATTTCACAAACTATGTCTGGGGAGCACCAGATACATACAGTGTTCTCTGGATAAAAGAATTTCATAGATGAATCATGTTTGCACATGCTGCATATTAAATTTTTCTCTTAGAAATTCAATTGGTATGTAAATACGCTAAAGGCCTTAAGAAAGGCATGATTGTATAATCTAGACTCATGAAACTCTTTAACTTTTTGGGTTTTGTCAGTACTGAGGATATCTTGTGCATAGTAGGGGATGCTTTACCACTGAACTACATCCTGTTAATTATTAACATAATTCTGTTAATGTAGTTTTAATTCAGCAAAAAGCATCTTAAACATACACACTCACAGAATCCCCCTGATATCTGAAGGAACACATATTGTCAGTGCTGTGGACCCTTTCTTTCTCCTTTTTTTGTTTTGATGCAGGATCTACCACTGTAGTCTAAGCTGGCCTCTATGCAGGGTCTTCTTGCCTGAGGTCCCTTGTTCATTTACAGGCATACACCTGTAATTTTTGAAGTATAGTTTTGTAAAACTTAGAGTTAAGTATGGAATTTTTCAACCAAGTGAACTTCAAAAATTTTAACTGGAATTTTTTAATCACCCAGATATATAAATTATGACTAAATAGATTGTTTAGGCTGAGGTCATGCCTGTCTAACTCATATTTTTTTCCCATTTGACATTTTGGGCAACATGTGATCTCCATGGCCTTTAAAAAAATGATGTTACTTCAGGTGCTAAATTAATGTGTTTAAGAAAAGAAGACATGCATTTTATTGTTGCCCTTGCATTATAAAAGCATTTCTGTACTTAACCCTGAGCTCAGTAAAAGAGACAGTTTGTCCCTACTTCTGATTTTGGTGTTGTGTGTTAATGTGGAAAATAAACCTATTGCTCTGTAGCCTTTTCTATCAAAATGGCAAAATCTAATGAAGAAAGCTAATGTTCTTAGTTTTGGAGTATTAAACCTTTTGTTTCTGTTCTATTTTGTTTATCTTTAAAATCGTATAATACCTAACCAAACTGAAGCCATCTTTCCTTTTGACTGCACTGTATTAGATTCAAGTCTGCTT
Organism: Peromyscus eremicus; assembly: GCF_949786415.1. Lineage (NCBI taxonomy): Eukaryota > Metazoa > Chordata > Mammalia > Rodentia > Cricetidae > Peromyscus > Peromyscus eremicus. The sequence goes on along the minus strand of NC_081418.1, from coordinate 67,889,597 downwards.
TCAGCAGTTTCCTGTCCACTGACTAGCTAAGAAACCCCTTTAGTAACGTTAGTTTACCTGCCTTTTCACTCCCCTCCAGCCGTGTACTTGACTCTTACTTCACACTTAGTGTCCTTTTTTTCTTTTAAGATTGAAAAAGAAAAGAAAACTTTTCTTTAAAGGGCCACTCCAACTTGGTGGTGGTGCTAAGGGAGGGCAGGACAGTAAATAAGAAGGTCCAGCAAGCTTCAAGTAGAGCAGTTCTACCATTGGCTCCTTGAAACGCAAATTTCTAGCAAATTTTAAGTTCTAGTACTTAGATTTTTCCCTGTGGATTTCCCTGTGGTGAACACCGCTACCATCCCCAGACCTCTTCTGGTTCCCAAACACTTTCACAGTGTAGAATTGCTAAAGTGGCTGACGAAAATTTCTCCCAAGACTTGACATAGAAAACCTCAATAAGAGATAATCGGGCATTTATGTTCACTGTAGTGAATGAAACTCTAACTTGACTTTTATCTTCTGTAGACAAACAACAGAAAGGTGAATTTGCAATAGAGGGCTACGATGTCAGAATGAATAACACCCTCAGAAAGGATGGAAAGAAAGATTGCTGTTTTGAAATCTGTGCTCCTGATAAACGTGTCTATCAGGTTGGAATTTTTATGTTGCCTTAAAATTAACTTGATAAGATGTTCTGATTTCATTTATAGAGACATTAATGTTTTATTAAAACAATTTTCCCTGACATATTAATAATAAAAATAGTATTTTGTACGTTGAACATTCATATAAAGAGGAAATACATTTAAAAATTTCTGATCAGTTCAAGTGATATATCCTTGCAAAAGAGCAAATGAATTTGTAATTTATCAATTACATCACATGTAACATTTTATATCTACTTTAATAGAACTGTGTGATTTCCTAAAAGACTTACATAGCAGAAAGAATAAAATCATCAAAGGAAAAATATTAGAGTATTAGTGCATATTGTATTGCTTAGGGGTGTGGGAGAAAATGAAGATAAAGATGCATTATCAGCTCGACAATTCAAGAGCCATCAGCTAGGCATCAATATGGAATGTATGTTTAATAAGTTTTAAATATCTGAGATTGCAGTTGAAAGCCAGTTAATTAAGTTGTCAGGTAGTGTGTTGGAATCTGACAAGAACATTTTTAAGAAAACTGTACCCAGCAGTCTAAAGAAATTCATGGATGTCTTCTAATTGTCAAGGGCAAATTTTGTTCATCAGTTCAGCCTTTGACATTGATGAAGAGAAGCAGCATCTTTCCCTGTGCAGCTGCCAGCTGCTGATCAGAGTTTCAAATCCATCATCCTCTGCTTCAATTACATAAATTTGTCAAAATTAACTGTACATTATAAGAAGCATCCTTGCAAGAACAGTACCCCTAGACATGGAAAGAATCACTAATGTTCTTAAGAAATGATAAGAATGCAGCACACCTTTTCATTGCTCTTACAATTTCAGTTCTTATTGTTGGAATGTTTTCATTAGTTTACAGCAGCTTCTCCCAAAGATGCTGAGGAATGGGTCCAGCAGCTGAAATTTATATTACAAGGTAAGAGCATCAGTTGAACACGTTTTCATTTCCTTAAATATTAATTTAGGAATGGGTTGAACCAGGTTTTCACATATAAAGCCTTACTGACTTCTGTGAGAATGATCAAGAGAATACTGACATGCTCTCTTGGTATAATATATGGTCCATTCACTTGGGTTTATTAAAGCAAGCTTCCCTTGAATACAGTTGGTAACTTAAGACTCATGCACTTACAAAACCATTTAATCATGTTTTGATTTAAAAGCATAGTGGAAGGTGTGGGTATTAGTTTGTAGAATTGTGTTCATTTAAGAAGCACAGTCTTAAATCTCTTTTGCATTCTTTTAAAATTGCTTCACAAAATGTGCTTTGAAGACATGGGATCCGATGTGATTCCAGAGGATGATGACGAAAGAGGAGAATTATATGATGACGTCGATCATCCTGTTCCAGTCAGCAGCCCATCAAGGAACCAACCAATAGATGATGAAATTTATGAAGAACTTCCAGGTACCTTTATTGTGGAGATGTACTGAAAAAGGCCATGGGTCTTCTGAGCCTTATTTGTGTTTATGCCTCTGCATGCATGTCTCTGTCTCTGTCTCTCTCTCTCTCTGCGTGTGTGTGTGTGTGTGTGTGTGTGTGTGTGTTTGTAATTTGTCATCAGATTGACAACTTGAGTAGGAAATGGTGAGCTAGCTATTAAGAACAAAGACAAAGAAAACCTTCAAAACTCTGTTTTATGAAGAAGTTTCTGTTTGAGGCAATTCAAGTGTAGGGTGTACACTTATGAGAAGTGAAAGGGACCTTAAAATGAAGCAGATAGAATCCTCATCTCTTGGGACTTTTGGCTCATTAGCATTGTTTATGCTACATAATTTTTTAATTAAAAAATTGACTTGCCTTACAGTTTTTTCCATCAACTCACACATCATTTTTTTTTTTTTTTTTTTTTTTTTTTTTACATCTTGGAACTTCCATTTACCAGAAGTTCCATGCATACCCCATATGTCACCAGCTTCTGCTCTCTAGTCCTCCCTGCTGGAGGACATTGCAATGTCTTGGAGGAATGTTGTTGAACTGTAAACAAAGGTCTTGGAGGCTTGAGGAAAGTTTCTAATTGGTATTTTATCAAACAGGAAATCAAAAGATTTTCTTACTTTAAAAGTTCAGGCCTGCTGGAGTATTGATACACTTTAGTAGTTGTTATACAGCAGAACTAATTACCTGTTGGATCCTTGACGGTGTGATTTCTAAAACAGGAAAATAGTCATCTGAAATTTAGAATTCTTGTGACTGACACTCCAGGTTTATATTGCTCTTTTCCTGCCTATTAAAAAACAGTAGAGTAGAAAAGGAGATCATAAACAATGTAGATAAAGGGCTATTTTTCTCTGACTAGGCAATGTAGTACCATAATATAAATCCCTAAAATTGATTTTTAAAATACTTAACATGTTCCAAATTAATGTTCAGATGTTCCAAATTAATGTTCAGATGTCATTTTCATCACAGTTGGTAAAACATAAGATCTAGAGCATAGACGTAGAGTAGAACATTTTAAATTCTGACTGTATTATTTATTAGTTCAATGATATTATAACGATTTCTTCATCTATAAAATGGGCATACTATTACTGAGAGAATCAACTGAGGTAATTCAGCACAATGCTTTCCTCGTCCAAATTCACAATAAATATAACATCATTATTTTTTTCATTGTCATACCTGGTGAAGTCTTGTAAATGCTTCTGTGATGTTCTGACCAAGTAATAGTAATAGTCATAGTAGCTACTGCAAAAAGTACACATGTATCTATGAATTCCATCATCCCTCCCTGCAGGAGGATGCTGAGCACAAAAGTGTATCCGATGGAAACAGTGGCCTGCCCGCTTCTGTTATTTAGCAGACTTGTGTGTTTGTAGCCTCACTTCCTGGTTATCCGAAGGATGTGGTGGCTGCCACAGCATCACTTACCCTCAGGTAGAGAACATCTTTGCTTGCTTGGTTTTAGCCACTGCATCATTAATACAATTTCTTTAGGCTTTAAAAAGAACGTGTGGCAGGACTGAGTATGTATACTGCTGTAAAACTGAAGCATGGAGCCTTTAAACATGGCTCAATTTCATACACATTTCAGCCCTTTAAGACTTTACAGTCAATGTATTGTGTTACAATTGCTGAGTTAACTGTTAAGTTCTGTGTTTCTTCAACTGCGCTATTCTTTCCCTACCACCCCCAACCCCCCCAAAAAAAACTTGACTGAGAACAAAGATCAAATATTCAGTTGTTTCTGTAGCAAAGGTTCAAGGAAGATCTCCTGTAAGTAGCTTGAAACTTTAGAAATATGAAACATCTTACATTTTCTCTCACTACAGATGTTCTTCCTCACTGTCCCTCCTCCCCCACATACATATATTTTTTGGCCCAAGGCCATGTAATGTTGGAAATAACTGCTTATTCTTTAAGTAGTGTTACTTGCAGTAGTGCTCGGAGAAATTGAAGCTGCCGTGAGGTTTCTCTGCCTCTGCCTGGGATTCCCCGGTTGCTGTACAAAGTGATTGAGCTCGGTAGAGCCTGCAACTGTGCCCCTGGGAAAGGAGCTGCCTGCCGTAAGCAGCTGTGGAATGTCTCCTGCTCCCTTCTCCCCTGTGTAACCCAGAGCCATTTCAACATCTGCACAGCTCAGCAGCTGTGTCAGGCTGAAGCCCGCAGCCACAGAGGGCATTTTTTTAAAGGAGGCCCTGAAGTGATCTCAGAGTTAGAAGTTGAGTTCATTTAAATATTTGAAACTGGAAAGCTAACTTTAATTTTAACAAGCCTCTCTCAGGGTTAAGACTCAAGTTTGCTGTTCTCACGGCTTCTGTGAGATTTGAGTCTTTTGAGGCATGTGTGAGGAGGAGCATGGGGCATAGTTGCAGACTGTTGGTCTGTGTCCAGTGCTGTACAGGCAATGTTTGTCTCAGAAGTCCAGTTGGTTATGCTCCCAGAATTAAATAATAATACTGTTTTCACGCAGTTTTCTGTCGATTACATAGTGTTGAAAACTAACCCTCTTAGTTGAAAGGTGCAGCACACGGATTGTTCTGAAGAAAAAGTCTAAGCATTGACATGGAAAACTCTTTTCTGAAAAAGGCGAGATCTGCTCTAATAAGTGTATTTTTAATGTGAAATAAATGTTCATTGTTTAAGTCTCAACAGTAAGGAGAAAACATTGCTTAAAAATTATGTTGAAAAATGTTTATAATTCTGTGGGACTGTAAATAGTTTCACAGGAATATTTTCAGCTAGAATATTCCAACTTTATTGTAGTGCTTTCTCTTTAATTTTTTGTTCATTAATTTTTAACTAACTTCATAAAAGAACAAGAATAAATTTCTAGATTTCTTTGTGTTTAGGGGTTTATACATATGTGTGAAAGAGTTGAGAGAATGCTATTGTGGGAAGTCTGAAAGTTTTTGGCTTTTCTTCAAGTACCCCAATGTTTCACCATCTTTTTTTTTTTTTCTGTTTCATTACTGCTTATTAGCATAGGCCAGTTAGATTTACATACATTGTGATGTTACTATAACATACTTTTGTTTGTACAACTAATACATTGGCCAAAGTATGTTGAACTGATTGATGACATAGTAATGAGGTCATTTGGCACAATTTCAGAACGTATGGTCAGTTTATTATTAGAACTCCAGAAGAGCACTTTTGTCTCACTGTGAATCTCGAAGGTAAGAAATAATATTTGGAAAATAGTCTAAGAAGGCAACCTAGCTTGCTCCTCCTCAACTTAGTGAGTTGTCTGACCTTTTCCTTTTAGTGGCAGCAAATTGTGTATTAACAACAACACGATTTCTCTAGGCATAGACTGAATCGAATCAGCTGGGTAACAAGAATGGTAACGCCCATTAGCCTATTAAATGTGCCACTTTCTGGGGAATTGCACTGGAAATGTCTTCTGGCAAGTGACTAGAAGAGAGAGGGCAACGTAAAGCAGGAAGACAAATCTCTATTCCATTAACCTGCTTTCTTCTGTGTGTGAATTCTTTTTTTTTTTTTTTTTTTAATAACTGTAATGACAGATTGAACTATTTGGAGCCAGCAAAGGGTGATTTTATCCTTTGGTCATTCAATTACATTTTAAATTTATTCAGTCCAACTATCTGCATCTAAAATGGAATGTAAAGTAAAATGCAGCTATAAATTTTTCAATGAAACTATGATGTATACATAAAAAAGAACAGTGTTTGAGTACTTAAATTTGAAGTAGTTTCCAGCAAATGAACACAAATGCAAATTTAATCAATAAATAGTTGCAAACCCTCCAATACATTTTAACTTTATTTCCCTTTCATTACTCATATCACCAGCTAATATCAAGCTTATAGGGACCTTGCAGTCTCTAGCGCCAACATTGTTATAAGTGACCATAGGTCCTGACTTAGTTTTTCCCGTTCTTTCTTTGGAATGCAATAGAAAGATGTCAGTTAACTTTCACAGAACCACGGTGTATTTAACATCTCAGTATTGTTAATGCAGGAAGCCTGCTAGTATTCTTGGATATTTTTGGGTTTTGTTTTGTTTTTGTTTGGTTTGGTTTTTGTTTTGTTTTGTTTTGTTTTTCCAAGACAGAGTGTCTCTGTGTAGCCTCAGCTATCCTGGAACTCACTCTGTAGGCCAGGCTAGCCTCAAACTCAGAGATCCGCCTGCCTTTGCTTTCCAAGTGTGGGGATTAAAGGCATGTGCCACCACTGCCTGGCATATTCTTGTTTCTTAAGAAAGTTTCTCAATTTAGTAAATATGGCACTACTGTCTCCTAATATATAGGATGATAGATAAATATGTTTTCCCAAGTAGATAACTAGAGTTAAATTTTTAGATGCTTTCAGCCTCATACTCTGCTGAGAGGATTAGCTGAAGTTATTAAAAAAAAAACAAGGAAAAATTCATAAATCATGATCACTTATGTACATAGTGCTTATTTATGTATCTGCTCATACATGCATGTATATTTATATGCACACAAATACACAAACAAACACATAATACATTTTTTAAATTTTTGCTGGAAGTTGAACCTAGAGCTTTGTGCATGCTAACAAGGGCTCTGCCACTAGGATAGATAGACCCTGTTTGTATTGTTATTTTTGGTGACTTGACTGCAAATGTATTTTGATCTTCTTTGTATTGTTTATTTTATAATAATGATATGACATTTTGGAATACAATTTTGCTTGTCATGGGGTTTTTTTCTACGTTGCTTTTGACATTGCAAACAAATTTCTTCATTTTAAAAAATACATATTAACCCAAACGCATATAATAACACATATAAACCCAAACCATTTATGAACATGCAAAACACAGATTTCTGTTGGTGGAGATAAATAACTCATTTCTGTGAGTTAAAAACATGTCACCTGACAACAACCAGGTGAGACTTTTGCTCCTGGGTACATTTGGTGGCACTGTGTGTGTGTCTGTCTGTCTGTGTGTCCATACAGAGATGTTGCTAATCATCTACAATACACAAAATAGGCTCCATAACAAATAATTATGTGGCCCAAAATGTCGGTAATACTGACAGTGTGAAACCTTGGCCACGGGGATGTAATAGGTGGCGTTTCTTTTCTCTCCATTCACCTTTATCTCTTGAGCTATGAAGAGTCATAGCCTGATTTATTCATGTTTATAGGCATAACATAGATCTTCTTAAATATACAAAACAAAGGTTACATAGGTCTTCATAGGTCAGCTTAATTTTTCTGTCCCCATTTTGTTCTGGGACAGTATTGAAGTTCTGTTTTAGGGAAATGAGAAAGACCAAGATGAACCAAGTCAAGTGACAGGTATGGGAGACACTGTCCCTCTTCTCTGAAGCTACTGCCTGGGGAGGAAGAGGCTTTCTGAGGTGGACCCTTGTTTAGTCTGTTTTGATAGGGTTGTTGTCCCGACTCTGAAGGGAGAAACCAGACCTGTGTGTTAGGGATTGCCCTTCTCCAGGCGGCCAGGCATCCTAGAAATGTAGGCTGAGCAGACCCAGGGCTGTCTTCAATGGGACAGGTGGAGGAGGAGGAGAGCTTCTTGTGGGACTTTTTCAGGAAGATAGCTAGCAGACTGAGCTGGTCTCGGTCACTGGACACAGACAGGGAATTGTGGGACAGCCTACAAAGAGGAGTCTTAGCCGAGTGTACTCTCCAAACCACACTGGTACCTACTGCTGCCTGTTCAGTCCCTATGTGTAATTGTAAGTCTTCATTTTTAAACCTTTATTTACAACTAGAAGAAACTAGATCATGCTGAGGTGCATAATAGAATAGAAGCTGTGCCTACCCTCGTGCTTTATGAACAGCGTGATAGGAATTTTTATCCTTTCCCCCCACTTAAAAACATGCAGTTTCATATTTGAAAACAAAAATGTAATCTGTTGTTGTTAACTGAGAAACTGTCCCTTGTTTCCTTTCTTCCTTGGTTTTTACCTCCTTCCTACTTGCTTCTCTCTCATTTTTTTATTATCCTCAATCTCATCCCCTCTTCCCATTTCCATCTTCTTGCCTGCTTTCATTGCCTTTAGTTCATTAATTCTCCTGTGTACCTCTTCGAGGCCAAGCCTTGTACCTACCTTGCTGTAGGCCTTGAAGGTACAGCCCCCTTGCCTCTTTTGGTCCAGCCACGGACTTACAACCTTTAGTTTCTCGTGTTTGATCGCATGTATATGTAATATACTCCTGTATATTACGTGAGTTAGCTGTTTTGTTTTTCTGACATAGGAATCCTGTCGAAACTAGCTTGTATAGTTCCATCATGACACTTCTTTCTAAGCCATCCTCTTCTTCATTCTTCCTCCCCAGCCGCTGTTGCCTCTTATCCCTTGTGCCCCTGCCTCATGCATCCAGAATGCCTGCTATTTCATCTGTGAATAGCAGGTTGTTGTGATCTAGAGAGGGGACTTTGGAGGGAAAGACACACCACTTTGAATTCCAGCTTTGCCCCTAACCGTGTGAGCACACAGGCAAGCTGGAGAAAGCAAGGGCGTAGTAAACCCAGAAGCAGGAATTTGATTCTTTTTAAATAAGCCTTATATTTTTTAATTTACAAAAGAGGTGAAATTAGTTAAGAAGGTAGCTGGAGTAGGCTGGGGCTGTGGATTACTGCAAGCATGCAATAGAGGGGAGAAATACAACGTGACTCTAAAGAGATGTTAAGCCAAAAATAAGGCAAGAAATGAGAAGTGAGAAGGAAAAAAAGAATATGGTAAAAGTAAGATTATAAAAATAAACATAAAAGTAACTTAATCTGTTAGAGAAGAGATCACATTGGATTTTTTTAATTGAGTAGAATCATTAGAGGACATATATCTGAAACAAAGCTACATGGCAAGTTCCAAAGTAAGGAAGTGGAAAACATGCTCTAGACAGCCCTCCTCAAGGAAAGCTTCTCTGGTGATGTTAATATCAGGCAATGTAGAATTTAAGATATAAAGCAAGAAAGGACCACAGTAGAATAAAAGTTAATGACAATAATAGATAGAGCTTATCTGACCACATATACTTTAAATTGGTAATAATACAAAACTTAAAAAACAAACAGGTAAATTAAAATCTTAAGTCTCAACAAATTCCAATGCAACAAATTCCAAGACTCTGTTCTTTACAGGGGGCTAGGAGTGTAGCTCAAGGGCTGAGTACTTGCCTAGCAAGTTCTGTCTCCAAACTACAAGTCATAATGATGTTACTGAAGAATGAAGTTTCATTATCCAATATTTATATGAAGGTAGTTAAAGGCAGCCTAGTGTTCCTACGTTTCGAGATTGGAAAATGAATTTCTGAATAGTTATGATTTAAGAAATCTTAACGGGAATGTGCGGTTCTGAAAGAGAATGAAAATGGTCCAGATGAACACTTTGGGCATTATGCTTTAAACTATGTTAGAGGGGTGTGGTGATGAATGAGCAAACAGAAGAATTAATCCCTTCAGAGCTGGAGCTAAGAGCAGTCCAGAGAAGACTAGAGTCAAGCGTACCTGACTGAAGGAGGCAAAAGAAGGAACAGAACTTTGACAAGAAAGAGAGACCCTATGAAAGGGTTCGTTTTTTAAAGAACCTAATAGGATCACTAGAAATTATTGTGTAGTTTACTTAGCCTCTGAATTGTAATTCTTAGGTACATGTATTTATTTATATTTGCATAGCTAAAGGAGCTAATAGCGTACATATTAAAACTTTGGAACTGGAAAATAAGCAGACATCAGCCACACTAATCAGACAAAAATGCTGACATTTACAAAGCAAAAAGAAAATGACAGTAATGGAGTTGACCCGTGGGGAGTTTTCTGTGACCCTTAGCTGAAGAACCCGAACACTGTGCTAGAGGCTCGGGTAGTCACACTGCAGGGTTTGTGTCTGCATATAACCCACTCCTCAGAAACCCCACCAGCTAACGGCACAACTCCCAGCTACCTTCATACCAAGCTTTTAAACTGGAGCCTTCATAGTCAGATAAGAGAATATAAACATATCATGGGCAGCGTTTGTTTTTGATTCAGAAGACAGAATATGATAAAGTTCCTGGTTGCTACACAAAACCTTCTTGCTTCTTTAGGTCTCAGAAACACACACATGTACACACATGTGCACACAGCTTCACAAACACATGTGTCTGTGGAGACATTGTGCAGCAGGAGAGTATCAAGCTTCACTATTTTTGCAGATAGGTCAGCTGGGAATATCAGCTTCCTAAGAGTATCTCGGCTGCTTACTTTAAAGCTGTGATTAATAAGAACGGACAAGTTCAACAAAGTGTCAGTGATAAATATAAGCACTCTGCATTTCTGGCCTCAGCAAGTACTGTAGTTGAATAGTGCAAAGCTTTCATCAAAGTGGGAAAAAGTCCAAGCTAACTTAATTAAGCTTAAGTGAGGCTTTACCTTGATTTTGTTTCAAAGAAAACATTCATTTATAGATGTGTTCCTTGTTATTAGAACTTCATTAGAGGTCTTACAAAGAAACAATTTCATACCACTTCATATCCACTGGCCCCTTTGTTCCTCCTTACAGAAACTGAGATGGGTCAGAAAGTTTTCCCACAGAACAAGGAGACTTGGTGGCTGAAGTGAGGGGCATTTTCGAGCTCTTTTTGGAGCTGGATCCCAAATCTCCTTGTCTGGCCCTCTTTCCACATCCCTGGTCCTCTGTTCATGGGCTCGCCCCTCTGCTTCTGGTTCGGTGTGCTTGTGCTTTCAAGAGCTCACTTTGGTCTCTGTCTTCCTGCCTTTTTACCTGTTCACCCTCAGTTCCTGAAATTTGGTTTTCTGTCCTTACCTATAGCTAGAAGGTTTCTCTGGTCCCGCCAGCCCTGTGGTCCCTCGGCTGCTTATAAAATAATCATTCAGAGACTTAATATTATTTACAAACTGTATGGCCTATGTCAGGCTTCTTGCTAGCTAGCTCTTATAACTTAACCCATTTCTATTAATCTATAAGTTGCCACGTGGCCGTGGCGTTACTAGTCTGCTGGCATCTTGCTGCTCCTTTGGCAGTGGCTGGTGTCTCTCCCTCCTCTCCTTTCTTCTCTCCATATATCTGCTTGGATTTCCCACCTGCCTCTAAGCTGCCTTGCTATAGGCCAGTGCAGCTTTATTTATCAACCAATCAGAGCAACACATTCACAGCGTATAGAAAGATATCCCACAGCACTTAACCATAACAAATATGGCTTCTTCAAAGTCATCTGTCCTTACCCATAATAAAAATAGTTTCTTCCAAGTAATTGGTCATCTCTCACAACCATCCATTTTTACCAGCTAGGTCTCATATCTCAAAGGTACCACGGTCTCCCAACACAGCACCGCCAACTGGAGATGGGTCTTTCAAATAAAGGAGCCTGTAGGGACATCTCAGACTCCAAGTGTAACCGTGAGCATAACATACAACACTCCAGTGTGCATTGATGCTCAGTGACTGCTTATTTCAAATCAATGTTTTCAGGCTAAACTTTTATTTCTTTAATAATGACACTTTTGTGTCTTACCTTCTCTTCATACATTCTGTTGTTAGGTGCCTCAGTTATTCTACATAGATTTATTGAAAGTGTACTGAGTGCCAGAGTCTCATGTGAGTACGGGGAATTTAGGCATAGAAATGATGGACTTACTTTTTTATTAAGATAACTATATGCTGGGCAGTGGTGGCTCCTGCCTTTAATCCCAGCACTCAGAAGGCAGAGGCAGTGGATCTCTGAGTTCAAGGCCAGCCTGGTCTACAGAGAGAGTTCCAGGACTGCCAGAGCTACACAGAGAACCCCTGTCTCGAAAATAAACAGAACAAAACCAAAAAAAGTAATTATAGAGCTAAGCATATAGTACTTACAATCCTAGTACTCTGGAAGCTAAGGCAGGAGGAGGAGAGTGAGTTCAAGGCCAGCTTGGGCTACAGAAAGACATCCTGGGTCAAACTCATTGCAGATTGTAGTAAGAATGCCAAGAAGGAAAATAAGAGGATCCCTCGAGAAGGAATAACTATTTTATTCTGTAGCCAAGGAAAAGATGGCATTTCAATGGAAACCGCTTAGGTAAAACTGAAAAAAGTTTTTCCCAGCATAGAGAGCACCAAGCATGGAGGCTCTGGGTCTGAGGTACTGTGCAATTGGGAACCAGAGAGTAGGACCCCAGGGAGCAAGGCAGAGAGACTGGAGACAAGAACCAGTTCAAGCAGGACCTTTATAGGACAGAGTCATAACTCCTATGCCTAAGTGACGTTTGAAAGACATTTGCTGAATTTCTAACATGAGGCTCATGTGTCCAATGGTATGAGGGTGCCCAGTCCATCAGATGCACAGCATGATGTGCTAATGAAGTGAAATCTGGGGATTTAAAAAGCTTTTCTTCCTTTACATATTCTCTGGGCAACTCAGCCCCAGCCCCGCCTCCCACCTCCAATGCTATTTCTGTTAACAGTACCTTTGGTCACTCAAATTTAATCAAGTGTAAAATGCCTCAGACTCAATCCCTGACTCCTGGCTTGATCATCATGTCTCCCCATCAGCCCACTTGCCAGTTACTGCACATTCTTCCTCTGGAGCATCATCTATCCTGGCTCTCCATACTCAGGCTTTCATAATTTCTCTCCTGGATCATCACAAGGACTCCCGAGTGCTCTCCTATCAACCTGATAAGCCATTCTATGTACTGGTAATAGACTGACTCTAAAATATATCATAGTTCCATCAATCTGCTCATCAGTAACCTTTTTTAGGGTTCCCAATGCCAAGAATTTACCAAGCCGGGACTCACTGGCCAGGCCCTGCGCCCTTTCCACAGTCCAGCTTCAATCTATCATTCCTCCCTTGTTCATGCTGCCTAGACCCTTCGACTGCAAGTGGACTAAACTCTCCACTAGCTTTCCTGCTGCTCTGTGCGTCATCTTGTCGCCTTGAACTAAATCATTGTGCTGCATTAATGAACAAATTCATGGATGAAATTCCAGTGAAATAGCAAATAGATACAACTTTGGTTGATTTGGCTTTTTGTTTTTCCATCCACACAGAACATGATCTCTATTTTCTAATATATATTATTTTAGATATAGAGTAGATTCTAAGGTTGTAGATTACTAACCTAGATTGTCAAATACACCATATAGACACAAATATATGAAATCTAAGTACCTAAGAAGTAAAAACTCATCATTCTTTCCAGTTCCCAAGTCTAATGTGGAATACGCCTTACCGTATTTCTCCGTCTACACCTGTCTCACTTCTTCACAGTCACTGCACCAGAAACAATGAAACTGTTCTTCAGGGTCTGTATACTTACCGTGCCATTCTGTTTTAACAGTATCAAAACAGCAGTTTTATCAGACCCACTTGGGTAGAGATTTGTGGTCATTCCCTTATGAATAATTAAGATGATATTACAGTTCTGTATATTTTTTGGGTACAATGCAGTATTTTTATAAGTATAGGTTAGTACAGTACTCACACTGGCATATATAATGACAGATGCAATATTAGCACACCCACTGATGTTCTGGGTGTATCCAGAACATCTGATCTAAGTGTGGAGATAATGCACATAAACTTCAAAACTCCTTCAGAAATCACTTACTGAGGGAAACCCTTTCAAGAAAAGGAGAATTGGATATTTCTTACATGGTAGATTTCTGCTCCTCTAAAGTGCAAAGAAGGGCTGTCTGTCAACCGTAGGTTAGAGCACACACCCCTTCCCTTTGCCCTCAGAGGTCTTCTGCAGCCCGACTGAAGTCTCACATTCTGGCCAGTCTCCGGAGATGGAGGGCTTCTCCGGTTCCAACAGGCTGACTTAGTTTCCCTCAGGCATCCCATCTTTTCCCAACTTGGAGTTTTTGTTCACCTCCCACCCGCATGACATGATGGTTGCTTTTTCTTTGCTGTGCTCCCTTTTGCACTGGGTCCTCCCTACTTTATCTAGGCCGAGGTCAAACTGCACCCATCCAGAATGAATCTTCTCTCCATCCAGCTTGTGCTGGCCCTACTTCTCCAAACCTCCACGGCACCCTAGCTTTGGAATGTATCTCATACCACTAGGTGGCTTTTTTTTTTCTTCTGCTGTTGTATACATTTTGTGATTTTACTTTTCGTATAGCTGTTTGGCAAACATAGAAATAGATGTTTTAGGTGCCTCAAGGCAAGAAGCAAACCTGGTGTTGCTTGGCACATCCCTTAGGTATTACCTTCTTCCTTAGAATTCCAGAACCTGTGTCTTCAGCAGGACAGAGCCTGGAGTTAGTGGACTCGCTAATTAAATAAAGAGAAACCAGGAAGGAATCTTTAAGATAATTCTTGCCCCAAAAAAATGACTGCACATTGTATGCTGTCAATGTTGACGCCTACCTGATTGCCCCTGTACAGCTTCATTGAACTTTGACATTGCCATCCCAGGGAGCACAGTCTCAAATGAATTTATGTAATAGAATGCAGGAGTGATGAAAAGCTCTCATGTCACCAGTCCTTTGTACTATTAAAGATAGATCATCTACTCTTAGCAACGGGACCAACTTGGATTACCAGTCCCTTTGGTGTACTAGTCATCTCAAATGAGGCATTCCCTAGGAAATGACATTCTGCTCTGTGCCCACTCACTCATTAAAGGCAATAGAAAGAGAGGATGTGATGAGCACAGGACTGTAACTGAGTTTTGAATGCTACCATCTGGGAATCTGGTGTAGCCAGTGTGCAGATGAGGAGTTTCCTTTTTAAAAACAAACTGAGATATGAGAGTCACACAGCAGCTTGAGTGCTAGTGAAAGGCAGTTACTAGTGACTAGAGAGATGCTTAGTGTTTTTTCCTGGGCATTCTTGGAGGACTAAGAGGAGGCAGGCCTAGGACCAGCCATGGCCTGCTTGAGTCCAGTTCCCCAGTCTCCGCCTCACTTCTCTTCCATTAAGCTAACTTCCTCTCATAGTCCACAAATCCTGCGTGGTGGTGGCTCCTGCTTTTAGTCTCAGCACTCGAGGCAGAAATAGGTGGATCTCTAAGTTCGAGGCCAGCCTGGTTTACAGAGTGAGTTCCAGGACAGCCAGGACTGCGCAGAGAATCCCTGTCTTGAAAAACAAAAACAAAACAAAACCCACAAATAAATATTTATAAATCATTAAATATTTCCTATTCCTATATCATGTAAGACTTAGGTGTAAAGACAGCAACCCCAAAGCATGTAGAGATACATGAGACTTCTCGGCAGTTGTTTATGTACTCTTTCATGACGGCTTAGCATTCATTTAAAGGCATTTGGGAAAGGTTATCTGTTCTGCTCAGTGAGCAAGGGAAAGCTGGGAAGTGAAATACGAGATGAGAAAAGTAGAGTGAAAACAACCTGCTTTTTAAAGAATTCAGTTAAATTGGTCACGTGGCGTGCACACACACACACACACCAATCTTTAGTCAAGCAGGCACTGTGCTAGTGCATAGTGTTGACAATGTTAGTGAGAGTGGGTTAACCGCAGATGAATCTAACAAAAGACTGGTGAGAAACTGCTAAGGAGCAGAGTTCTAACCCAAGCCTGTGGGCACAGCTGAGGTAGCTGAAAGGGCCTGTCTGAATGCCCCAGGTGGTTGTAAACACCACCTTTCGAGCATGAAGATGAAAATGTGATAAGGTACAGGGACTTAATAAAACAAAGATACCTTAAACACACTGAGATGTGGGCAACCAGTGTTCTCTGTGGAGGAGGCCAGATAATTGCATATTCACTGTTAGAGCCAAAGTGGGGATGTCCACTCATGGAAGCATTCAAAAAAGGGTTCATAAATAAGAATATTTGAAAAATAACTATCAAATCACCTTAACATTTATAGCTACTTTTGTTTTTTGTCCCCCTTACACACAAAAAAAGAGACTTTCCAAAGGAAGTGATGGAAGAAACTTCCATTGCTTGAGACATTAAAAAACAGATGACCCAAAGCCCCAGAAGATATTCACATGGGATCCATCCTTCCTAGGGTAAGGCAAAGAGGCCAACCTAATAATGTAGGTTTGCCTCTAGCTTGGCAAAGGTCTGAACATGAAGATTTACATTTGATGGCCTCCTCCCTAATTTTGTGTCTAAGCATTCTGTGTTAACTTTTTTTTTTTTTTTTTTTTTTTTTGGTTTTTCGAGACAAGGTTTCTCTGTGTAGCTTTGCGCCTCTCCTGGAACTCACTTGGTAGCCCAGGCTGGCCTCGAACTCACAGAGACTCGCCTGGCTCTGCCTCCTGAGTGCTGGGATTAAAGGCATGCGCCACCACTGCCCGGCTTCTGTGTTAACTTCTAGTAGAGCTGGCCACACAGGAATTGCATGTTTAGTTGACTGCTCTTCCAGCTCCATGTACTGTCAACTTGTCAGGTTTTCACCCTCCTCTGGGGAGCTCTGTGTACCTTGGTTCTGGAGGCTTTTCTCCACGATTCTGCTTTTGCTACTGCCAGAGCCTCAAGGGTTTCACAATGATGTCAGGTTTCTTGACTTGGGAACACCATACTTGAGGTAGTAGAAGTTTGGATCACATGTTGTACAAACTTGAGGTTTTGATTCCTCAGAAACCCCAACACTTTCCAGAGGCCTGGAAGGCAGAAGCGTTCCTGGAGTGGTGGAGGTCTCATTTGAATCCCTCTGTTCATCTCAGGCCCAAAGTTTTGTCTTAGATGTTTAGACTGCAGCCTCTGACGTACCCTGCACAGTTAGTCCTTTTGGACAAGCAGAGAAAGACAGGTTTGTTTCAGTGAGGCCATTGACCATATTGCTGCTAAAGGTTATATTCTTCACCATGAGTAATTGATTGATTACTGAAAGACCCTGCAGTCGAGATTTAATTATAATCATGTGATTTATAAACTTTAATTCAAGTTAGATAAACAAAATTTTGCATGTTTACTGTAGGCAAGACTCCTTGCTAGGTATATCCTTTCTGAGTACCAATGATCTTTATGTTCTTAATAGTATTTCTTGACAAAAGGAAATACTTGTTGGATTTATGATGGAAAAGATCTTAATAAGTCTGTTGGCTTTATGAAGTAAGTTATCCTAAGTGGCTTCTTGATACAGTTTAGAGCACAAATGATGTTTGTGTTATACAGAAAAAAATTATAGTAAGGTAGAGACTCATCCATAGCGACATGCAGGCTTTAGTTTTAAATGCTAAAAAATAGATATTTGCATTTGAAGTCTTATTAAGTCAGACCAATGTGGTGGTTTTGGAATATGTTGTAAAAATGGAGTTGACATTGCAATCAACTGAAGTCCTAATTTAAATAACATTTTATTTCTTGTGCCAATCAATCTTTTTCTCCCAGATAATCAAACCCATTTTTTTTGTTTTGTTTTACTATTTATTTGTAAAACTCACATGACATGAACATTATGTGACAGAGTTGTTTGGGATCAAGAGAGAGAGTATCATCTCTGAGAAATGTATCATCTGGGAATAGGGGGGAAAATCACAAAGTAATTTTATTTGTATCATGCCTTCTTCACTGTTGGCTAAATCTGTGACAGTTTTATATTAAATAGTAACAATATTTGTTTATGCTTGAATGTATACTAGAGTAAATGCAGACTTTACTCAGTGTATTCTTGTTTGTAAAGACTCTTGAGTTCATGATGCACTTAATGGCCAGTTATAAAGGAACACTGACATTTCATGTCTAAGAATGTTCATCTGCCACTTGCTGTAAAAATTCTTTGTCAGAATTTTCATTTGACCCTCAAATCTTACAAAAGAACAATTTGGGGACGTCAAAAATAGCCAAATACAATTTCAGTTGATTCAAACTAGCACATGTTAGCCACAGGTACAGACTCTAGGAGGTCATGGATATTATATAATAGTATTATAATGAGTGAGCTATGGAGACAATTGTCTGTTTGCTGCAGTTATTTCATGGTTACATTCTCATTTTCAAGGACTAATACAATAAAAAATAATAAGATATTTTGTTTTGTTGAGGCAATATGTCTTATGTAGATCTTAATTAATTTGGTGGCATCTGCTTACTGTAAAGAAGGCTATTGCGCATGTTGAATCTTTTGGTAAATGAAATGTGTAGTGTGTGCCTATGATTTTTTGGTTTTGATTCTAGTTTTCAGTATGTGAAGATGCTCATGGGACAGGCTCCTGCAGAGTTCTCGTCCCTGTGTCGTCAGTGCTATGAGTGTACATTGTCAGTTGTTTAAACATTACTGAATCCGCTGTGGGTTGGCAAGAAGCATCTGGGAGCCAGACTTTTCCTGTGGACACATGCCAAGTCCTATATTGTATTTCCTCACTGCACTGGACTATATTGAGATAATTTTTCTTCTTGACTTTTTTTAATCCAGAAGTTGTTTTCCAAAGCTAAGTCATATGATAAAGCCTTTTTAACAAAGCTACCTGAATTCTGTAACCACTGGCTGATAACTTCTTTAGGCAGAATGGGAGTAACTAAGTCCTATAATTAGACAGCATTTGGAGTCAACATTACTCTTCTAGGTGGGCTGAGTAGTTCAGGAGAGTTTATATTGTTATTTTATGTATTGTCTTCAATTTGATGTTTCACTCTGAGCAAGGACAATAAACACTGAATGGTCCTTAAAGATGGTAGTGGGCAAGCCGGGCGGTGGTGGCGCACGCCTTTAATCCCAGCACTCGGAAGGCAGAGCCAGGCGGATCTCTGTGAGTTCGAGGCCAGCCTGGGCTACCAAGTGAGTCCCAGGAAAGGCGCAAAGCTACACAGAGAAACCCTGTCTCGAAAAACCAAAAAAAAAAAAAAAAAAAAAACCAAAAAAGATGGTAGTGGGCAGGCCATTAAATTTACATATTTGAATACATTATTTAATTAGATGGAAATAAAGCCTTGAATTGTATTTTAATAAAGTGTACATAATTATAGTGTAACATTTTATCAACTAAAAGTGCCAGGATAAGTTTATTCATTGTCATACTTACACTGAAAAATAGTCTAAACAGTTATGGTCTGAGAATAGGGAAGCAAGAGCACTTTCTCATATTGGAAAGTAGGGGAAGGGTTAGCTTTGCAGTCCTAACACTGTGCAACCCTTGGTCCTTAAAGTGGCAGGGATTTGTCCTTACAGGGTGGGAAGTTGAAGTTTACTCAATTTCCTACTCTGAAATGCTGTGTGTGACCTTGAAAAAAATCAGCTACAGCATGCCTGTCATGTACATTAAAAATGCCTTGGCTCTTTTACATAAAACGTTTTGTTTATGTTGGCTTTATTTCTGGAATCCAAGGACGAGAAACTTCCAAATGAGAGTTCAGCCTGTCCCTTCAGGGAGCCAGACTTGAACAAGGGTTTTATTTTTTAAGCTCAGACTTTTATTCCGTGTTCTTGGAAGAATATCAACTCCTACTTTGCAGGAGCCCTCCATCAGATGAGCTTTGTGTGCTCCCCTTCCCATCCTCCCTGCAATTCTTCCTTGCTTCTTTGGGGAGCCCCATTCTACAGAAATACTGTGCTTCTAGAACATCTTTCCTTTCTTGGCCATTACAAAATGCTTTATAACAAATTCCTCTCCGTGTCAAGAAAATAACCTTCTGCGGGAGAGTTGGAAGCTCCTTAACTGTTGTTCTGAATATCTCTGCACAGCCCCTCCTAGGTCCATGGAAATCTGTGTTTTGAGAGCGCTATTCTTTGTGTTATGTAAAGTGCTTTAATTTGCTGCCTTTTTTATGTCTTACTGCAGTCAGCTCTAGTGCGGAGCACTAGCTGCTGTCTTCTTCAGGATTGATCAGTCTCCCTGGGCTCCTGACTAGGGTGGAAGCTGCTCTGGGCTCTGCCTGCTTCGAGGCTCGACCTTCCTCTGTCTTCCATCATAGTCAGTCTCTGGGAGGGAGGTGATGGACGTGATTTTTCCATTTGCAAGCTGCTTTCCAACAGAAAGAAAAATGTAAGGGGCAAATGCCACGCTTTCCACTTTCTGTGGCCATTACAAAATTGACTCTTCTGTTTTTTAGCAGTGGACACTATTTTCAGGGAGGATATGTTATTGTCAGTCACGTTACTTTGTCACTGAGGAGTGTTAAAAACAAGAATATATGTCAGTGTGACACCCGTGAGATTATCCTTCTCATAAGTTCCGTTTTACGTCAAAAGGTTAAAGTGCTGGTGAGTTAACTAATGGCTTTATGAGCAAGTGATATACAGAGAGTCTACCCTGACAGGAGGAACTTGGGCTCTGGAAGCCCAGGTTCGTATCCTGCCCCTCCTTCATCCAGCTCTGTTCCCTGCACTGGTTACTGAAATGCTTCCATGCCTCTATTTCTTCATCTGGAAAATGGGAATAATAGTGTCCATTCCTCAAAGGGTTTTGAGGATTGCGTGAGATTTAAGTATGAAGTGCCAGTAGTCTTTGCACACAGCAAGTCCTCAGATTATTATTCTAATGACTACCAATATAAATCTGCTATGCAGTGTGCAGTATGTTGGGCACTTTACCTCATTTTGCCCTCAGAGGAATTCTCTAGGGTACGCTTGGTAATTTTTGTTTTCCTGATGAGAAAATTGAAATTGAGCAAGTATGATTTGGCTGACTCCGTAAAGCCAGTGAAAGAGGGTGATGACTCCTGGAGCACAACCTTTGTTTGTATTTATGTCCTTTCATTGACCTTCTTGAGCATGTAAGTGGGATAAATTCCTGCCTTAGCCATTTCACTATAATGATTCACTTGGCTGCTGTTTGGTGAGGCATACCATGTTTTCAAATTTAAAAGAAATGATATTTGAAGATACAAAATTCTAATTAACTTACATTCAAATGATAATAAAACACTGAACTTTTTTTTTTTTTTTGAGATAGGTCAGAGCCAAAGATGATCTTTAATTTGTTATCCTCCTGCCTCCACCTCCTGAGTGCCGAGCATAGAGTCATGCACCTTTAAGTCATGTCTGCTTTATGAAGTGTTAGGGCCCGAACATAAGGCTTCATGCATGCTAGGTGAGCACTCTGTCAGATAAGCCGCAGTCCTGATCCTAGAACACTCAACTTTGTGACGTCGTATGTGAGGAGATATGGCTGCAGATAACAGACCCTCCGAGTGCTGTCCCTGGACCAGCAGCACAGGCTGGCAACGTGACATTCAAAGATTCCCCCAAATCTAGTGAAACAGAATCTTTATGTATGGGTCATAGCCTCTGGATTTTTAACAAGACGCATAGATATTTCTGATACCTGTTGAAGTCTTCAGAGCACTGTCCTGGGCGAACAACACATGTAGGTGATCAGCAGGGATGTTGGTGTGGCTCATCCTGAAGTCTCAAACTGGAAGTTATATATGGCAGTGAAAGCATACAATAGCAATAGAAAAGTCCAAGTGGGGCTGCTATTTGATAATTGCTTCACAAATATTAAACATTCACTGTTGTGTGCTTGGTCCTTTCTATTCCTTGGCCTGAGGCCTTCTAGGCACTGGTAGCTATTGTATGTAGTTGGACACAGCCAACTAAGCCCAAAGAACGGAGGGACTAAGAGTGACCCTCCGGCTCCAATTAGGATGGTTGATTTTTCTGATATCAGCAACTTGGGACCTTCAACCAAGAGGGACTGATGCAAAGTGTATGTAGGGGTAAGAGCAGCAGGAGATGGCTTACTGGGTAAAGCATTTGGAGGATCAAAGTTTGGGTCCCAAGAACCCATGCAATGTCATATGTGGTAGTGTGTGTCTGTAGCCCCAGTGCCCCTTTCTGCAAGAGAGGCAGTGGAGACAGGAGAATTCCTGGGAGATTGCATGGTTTACACAGCAGCAAACAAGAGACTGTATTTCAAACAAGGTGGAAAGCGAGAACCAAGACTCAAAATTGTCCTTTGACCTCTGTGCACTAACTAACACCTGTGTACATGTACTAACACACACACACACACACACACACACACACACAGATAAAAAATTCAGAGAGGATAATTAGGGAATAAAATAGTTATACTATCACACCTTCCTGCTTCAGATACAGGCTACGAGTGACAGAAACGTTGAAAATGAGTGAGGCTGAAGGATATAGGAAATAAATCGGGAAGCTGTTCAACTCTACCCAGTTGAACTGTGGAGGGAAATGGACAAAAGTAGTTGTCATCGTAATCTATGATAAGCAGTGGGAGCTGAGCCATCATCTGGATATATTTGATAGATTTGAAGTCAGATTCCAAAACTACAAAGAAAGAATAGACACAAATGAATGCTATTAAAACCCATAAGCACTTTAAATTTCCGTTTGGATTTTAATGATACACAAACTCAGTGAGAGAGAAAGGTCAGGGGGATGAAAATATATCAGTTTCTTTGTGCTAGAATGTATTTAATGAATGTAGCTTTTGAAGAGACCTATGAAAATACCTGAAATTTATAGATTATGATCAGTATAATAAAAACTGTATAATAGCATTACTTTGTTTCTGGATGTAGTAAGGAGAGTAGCTCAGAGAAAACGCCTCAGTTTCAGTGTTATTTACTCCTTCTCTCTCAGAATTATTCTCCAACTGCTAATATTAGTAAGCGCTACCAGAAGCCCAAGTGGAATGCCTAGCTAGCCAAATCCATGTAACTTTGACTGGACAAACATTCTTAGAAACCGTTTCATCCCACCCCCTGTGCTGGTCTGTGGTAATATAAAGAAGCTCTCGGGGAGCTCACGCCTGGAGGAAGGTAGACTAGGAAACAAATGTTTGCAGCGGGCAGGACACGAATGGAGGGCTTTATGCATGCAGGAGCACACAGGAAACAGAGGCTAGTTGCCTGCTGGGTGTGGGGAAAGCCTCCTGGTTGTGAGATTGATTGAGCCCTGTCTTCAAGAGCAGTAGGCCTTATATTTGGCTTCTGGCCCAGGTGAAACTACGTCACAAGAGGACTTGAAATTGAAGTCGCTGAGCTGCCTATTTGGAGTCACCTATGAAGAACGGGGGAGGTGTTAGAAGTAGGCGGAGTCTTGTCATGAAATCTGAACTGTAGAGACGAGACTAGGAGTTTGTAGTGTCTGAAGTTGGGCTAACTGACATGGACTTGGAGAGGGTTGCTATGCGACGGCTCATTGGTAGGTGAGCTTGGGGAGAAAGGAGGACTGAGCTGTGGCGGCTTCCCAGGGCTGTTCTGAAGAGGGCACCTCGTGGGTCATCTGAGACTTTGAAGCAGATGGCAGAGAAGGAGAAGCTACTCTTAAGTGTCCCAGAGTCCTTCTCCCACCTGGAAGATGGAACCCTGATTATTTGGACTCAGTAAGAGTCACAGAAGTGATAGGCAGTAGCAGGACTTTTGTAGAGCTGGTGACCAGGACTTTCCTTGGATAACTGAGTCTACAACTGTGCCCACTGCTACTAATTAATTGATTTTGTGGGTGTCTTTGGGCATTCCTGTGGTCATTGCCTTGGAGGACGAGATACAGGCCTGCTCTCAAATTGACTGAAGCCATGGGTCAAATCTAATCAGGCAAAATATTATAGGATATCCCCTTGCTCCAAAAGTCCAGTTGCAAAATGTAAGAAAAGTAAGACTTTGCTTTATAGGAAAAGAAAAAAAAAAAAAAAAAAACCACAAAGAGATTTTACTTACCAACTCAATATGAGTCAACAGTATAATACAATTCAATCCTGAGATTGCGTGCTTGGGAAACATAAAATGATGGTTAGTGTTCTGGGCTAGCAAGATAATAATTTTTTTTATATGGTGGATAAACACTGTTTAGATATTTAACTAAACCTACTCTGGAAAATACAGGGCAGCATTCTTTAAAAAAAAGAAAAGAAAAGTGTGTTAAGGATCCCTTGGTAAGAATGATTGAGACTTCTGGAAGCTTTTGTTTGTGAACGTTACACTGCTCAATGTCTGTGTATCAGAACTAAAACTGAGACTTTTTTTAAAAATTTTTTTTTCCTGTTTTTGTTTTTGCTTTTGTTTTTCGAGACAGTTTCTCTGTATAGCTCTGGCTGTCCTGGAACTAGATCTGTAGACCAGGCTGGCCCCAAACTCACAGAGACCCACCTGCCTCTGCCTGCTAAGTGCTGGGATTAAAGGCACGTGCTACCACTGCCCAGCTAAAAATGTTTATTTTTAAATGAACTTTAAAATCATAATGATAAACTTAGTACGTATGTACAACTTATTTCTAGAGAAAAAACACCTTAGGCTTTTTTCCCCTCAGAACTAGTGAGAGGAAGAGTATATGATCTGCATATGTACAGCTCTCTGAAAGTCTCTAATGGAAGACATTTGGACTCTCCTACCTGCTTCCACATTTAGTGTGCTGTGATGGTTGATTCAAATCAAGTCCAGTCAACCGTAGAAGGGCAAGAGAGGTCCTGCGATGGCCCTTGCAGGTCATTCTGCATATTCCTATTGCTGATCCCAGACTCTACAGGCAACAGTGGAGGCCTGGGTGCAGGTGGGTCTGAAAGAACATCAGTGGATTGTCCATACTTTTAAAGTTCAAAAGTCTGTCTTGCACTTGAACAGATCTTTACCCTTGTGTGAGTTGATGACACCAGACAGACATTTGTCATTTTGGAAAATGTTGGTTCCCTACATTATTCAGAATCCAAATGTGGACACAATTTTTGAAGCGTACTTTGTTACTATCATCTCTCCCCAGGAAAGTCTCTCGTGCTGGAGGCTGTCGGTGGCTTACAGTGGGGGTCGCAGGTTTCTAAAATTGTAGTGTTTGCTTGAATTCTGTCATTGAAAGTAAACGTTGTCATTTGTGTCCCCAAACAACACATTCACTTTATTTCTAAGACAGCCTCTGCCAGGTTCTCAAATTGAGGTAACTGTAGTTTGTCGGTCATTCAAGTAAGAATGGTGTCCATGAAGTGGAGGGAACAGCCAGAGAGCTGTGTTGTGTGAGCCCTGTATTAATAAGACTGTTTTTAATGGAGATTATTGTAGGCACTTACAGAGCAAGTGAGATAGTCACATTATAGTTAAATAATCTAGTCACTAACTTAATTTTGATTAGGTAGTATTTTTTTTGCTTAATGAAATTTGAACAACCTTCTTTGACAAAATTTATTTTCTAAAAAGAGATTAAAAGTAATTTATAAATAACATACACATTTAGGGAAAAATGTATGGGGATAATAAAATACATATACATTTGAGATTTTTGTGTGTGTGCGTATTGGTGTTTTTCCTGCATGTATATCTGTGTGAGGGTGTTGGATCCCTGGAACTGGAGTTACAAACAGTTGTGAACTGCCATGTGGGTGCTGGGAATTGATCCTGGGTCTCCTGGGACAGGAGTCGGTTCTCTTAACTGCCGAGCCATCTCTTCAGTCCCGAGATATTCTTAATAAAAGAATTTTTAAAAGAGAAAACCTTACTAAATAAACATGGCCTACAAGATATCAATAGTAGTTATGTTTAAATCAGTATAATTTTTAAAAATTAATTTTTCTTCTCACTTACTGCTATTTTTCTATTTTCTAGCCATGTGTAGATCGTGCTTTTTATAATTAGAATAATAAGGAAAAGTTAATTTACATTAAAAAGGAACTGTAATTATATCAGAAATGTACAACCAAAAAGAACTTTTTATAACAAATTATTTAATTTGACTTTGTTAGGTTAAGAGAATTTTTAGCATTGAATTTTTAACAAATTTAGAAGGTAGCAAAGAGTCTTCTATTATACCAGGATCTGTGTTAGTTTTATTCTTTTTTGTTTGGCTTGTTTTTTAATTTATTGAGAATTTCATATGAGTACTATGTTTATATCATTTCCTTCCTCCACTTCCTCCCTCTACCTTCTCCTGCTACTCCTCAAATCCACAGCCTCTTATTCTTTAGTTACTATTGCTGCACACACACACACACACACACACACACACACACACACGCACACACACACACACGCACACACATTTATAAATATAACCTGCTGAGTTGTTCATTTAGGGTTGCTCATTTGTATATATTTAGGGCTGACTGCTTAAGATAGGATCACCTATGAGGGGGCTCATCCCTGGAGAAGACTGGCTCTCCCTTTGTCAGTAGCCATCGTTTGCCTGGAGCTCTTGATCTACAGCCCTGTGAGATCCCCCATCCATTTTGGCAGTAATGTGTGTTATTGCCTTAATGTATGTTGGCCAACTAAAAAGAAAAATCTTTTTGAAGTATCATGTATACATAACCAGATGTTTTGGATTTATAAGCCTTTCTGGACCTCGCTCTTCCTCATTGTCAAACCTTTCTATCTCTTGCCTGTATGTGTCCTTTTGACTTCCTTCTTTTTACAAACCTTCCTCCAGCCTTCATAGATGACCACAGACTTGGAGAAGGAATACAGGCTAATGGGTCGTGTGTAGAACCCCTCCCCAGTACTCTTCCCATCTTTTACATCATAACACAAGGACTGGCATTTTGTGTTTTCTGTCCCCACATGCCACATGTCCGTCTATTCAAGGATGGACATTTTGCTTACAGTGCCCTAGAGCCTGAGCCTTTGATGAGATGTGCAGGTTAGCTCATGGCTCCAACGTGGAGGTGAGTTCTTTCAAGTCTTGTGTATAGAGAGACCGAGTCATCTTCTCCATTTCCATGTAAGCATGCTTCCTTACTGAGTGTAAGGAAGAAAGGAAGCTTGCTGACTTGGACACAAATCTGCTTTCAGTTATGACTTACGTTAAAAACGAGTGAATTTTGGGTCCTGTGTTGGTGTTAGGGACGTTTGAGGGTGTGAAAATCCTGAGCTGAAGACAGAGCTAGGAAAACAGGAAAGGCAAAGCTGTATGATTTTGGCATCACAAATTATTATTCTATTTCCAGAACTACACTAAAATAAATAAATAAATAAATAAATAAATAAATAAATAAATAAATAAATAAATAAGTAAGTAAGTAAGTAAGTAAGTAAGTAAGTAAATAAATAAATAAATAAATAAATAAATAAATAAATAAATAAATAAATAAATAAATAGTTTCAGATACAGTTTGTGGTGGTGTCTAGCCTGCCCACCTATGTGAAAATGTCTTCCATGTCCATAAACAGCAGATACTTAAGAAACAATCCACCATACAGTGAAGGGTGTGTGTGTGTACTTGAAAATATTTGTACTTGAAATTACTGACAAATGCTCTCAGTAAGTTGCAATTTTAGTGAAAGTCAAAGAAGAGACACTGCAGCTTCCTGGTGTGTGCCTGAAGTTTAACCCTCTCTTATAAATGTCCTAACTGGATGTCACTTGAGCAAGTTATTCAGGCTCCACAAATTTCATTGTTTGCATTCACAAAATAATGAAGATACAAGTGTTTAGTATTGCCTCATAGAATTATTGGAGTATTTAGTTACATAATGGATTTAAACATGAATAATATGGCTATTTAAGCAATAAATACTAACTATTCTTGAGAGGAAAAACCCACACATGATTACATAATCAAGTGAAGTCTGGGCAAGTGTGATCTAAACTGAAACTCTGTTTCAGAGAATAGTTTTTTCTTTTAAAATACGTTGTAGGAGTTTGCTCTCCCAGTTGAGCTTAAATGTGTTGTGATTCAGTAACCAAGAGCACTGTTTTCTGAAGGCAGTCCATGGGAAACCTAATCATTGTGTGAGTCAAGTTAGTGACTGGAAGGGACTGGAAAGTCAGTCCTTGGCTACTGCACTCACTCACTCACCTTGCCTCGGTGCTAACCAAGTGTGGTAGCCTTTCTCAAGCATGCTGTGTTGAGCCTTTTTCTCTTTGTTTATTTTTCCTAAAAGTAAGAATGTTAGTAAGCTAGAAACAGCAGTATCACAAGTATCACACAGCTGCACAGACTGGTGACCCTTGCTAGGATACTAATCTATCTGCTAGGAAACGGTCAATTTTCAAATTAAATAGATTAATGTAAAGGAAGGGGAAGTCCCAGCTTCTTCATAGTAAAGCACTTCTTAACATGGATTTTCCTAAAAAGATTTGGAAGGACTTGACTCTGTTCTTCCTCCTGTCCTTGCTCAACCTAGGAAGGAGGTCAAGAACCCTTTAAAAAGAAGTGGCTGCAGTTAGGCTACGGGACAGTGTGGGTTGAAGGCTTCTGGAAGTTCCCCCTTTCTGACAGGTTTAGAGGAGCCTTTTCTGACCACCAGACATTTCTAGAACACACCGACTAGCAGGTGCTGACTGCATTTGATTGTCTTTGGCACTTAGCTTGCTTTATTTTTGTCTTGTCTGATCACAAAACAACCTCCGATGATTCTTCTAACACCGTGTGATTGGAATAATAACTCCGTGTGTTGGATAGCTTGTGTTGCAGCTGAGAGGCATGTAAATACAAGCTGCTTATTTGCAACAAGCTTCCAGATTTGCAATATGATTGCTATGGAAACCACATAATGAAAACCTTCTAACCATCTGTGTGGCTTGATGGATTTTACTGCATAGCTGAGCTGTTTTTGTTTACTGTTATTAAAATGTTGAATGGAATATATTAACCCACAAACATGGACTATTTGAGGTATTAATTAGTATTATATAATGGCATTGTGCCTCAGCATGAAAATAAAATATATTTAATAATAAATCTAAGTAAAATAACATGTGAACGTATGTATTTCTAATATGGAGTGAAGGTAATTATTGCCTGGAATTTTGATTCTTCTTCTGTGGCTTTTAGTGGCATGGGGAGGTTTTCTCTGTTAAGAAATGAACTTTACGACTTCCATGATTTTCCAATCCACTTGTGCCCAGTATTTAGTCAGCACCTCCTTTCTACCAGGCTCTAGTCAATAGTCATTGTGAATATTCTCCTCTCAGATTAAAAACACAAAACTTGAGTTTGTCTTTAATGTGGAAGGTATTTGTATTGTTAGGCCAAGATGAATGAGTTGTTGACTCTTACTGAGAAAACTTGACAGATGGATTGCATAAGGCTTTCACCTAAAATGTCAGTACAGTTTGGAAATGCAAGTAGGCATCGTCGTAGAAGCACCTCATGCTCTACAACACTGCCTACAAGGATGACCTCACAGAGACTTTTCTGTAAATACTGGTGCTCACATATTTTAATGTCATTGTTCTGATGATTTAATAATACATTGCATAGAGGCAAAGTTTTCCCATACCAGTACAATCCTTAGCATATATTATAGACACATTTTAATAAAGTAAAGATAAATTTGTGATAATAAATTCTTCAGATTTTATTGTTAACTTGGCCAAGAACATTTTCCATTTAATTCTTACAGTTATTTTTATGGCATACTGATGCTAATGTTGAATGGTGAGTCTAAATCCTAGTTTCTTCTTTTTTTTTTTTTTGGTTTTTCGAGACAGGGTTTCTCTGTGTAGTTTTGCGCCTTTCCTGGAACTCGCTTTGGAGACCAGGCTGGCCTCGAACTCACAGAGATCCGCCTGGCTCTGCCTCCCGAGTGCTGGGATTAAAGGCGTGCGCCACCACCGCCCGGCTAGTTTCTTCTTAAAAGCCAAAAATAGGGCCTCCTACCCAGCTGTGGCTTTGTTTGACTAAGTGCCCTTGTGGTCTTTACCTCTTAATACTGGATTTGTGGCCGGGCTGGAGAGAGTGGATTCGAAGGAGAAAGAAAGGCAAGGCAAGCCCTGTCTTTGGTCTTTAAAAATAAATGTACCATCTGTGAAAAGAGTAGGTGGGATTAGCTGTGAATTTCTGCCTTTGGAGCTGATGGGAGAACACCCTATAAACAGCCTGCTTGTGATAAGTAGTCCTTGAGATTTGGCCAAAGCGAGGTGATGGTTGTTAAAAGAAGTGTCCCGTATTAAATTACCGAGGTTAACTCAGCAGTGTGCATAAAGACAAACAGTTCCAGCTGCTCCTTATTTTGGAGCTTTTATTATTTTGTCTGAGTTGAATTATATAAACTCAAACCACTTATATTTGACTTCTAAGCACAGTAAGTCTGAAGCCTGCTTCAAATCCTGGTGTTGATTAATCACTAGTTAAAATGTACAGGAGACTTTTTTAATACTTTACAGTTGCCCTTTTCTCTGGTATTAACCCTATCCAGTTGCAAAAACAACTCCGTGTTCTTCCCCCAACAACACAGATTATCCAGGCTAGCCTCTCAGTGACGGTATGGCCATTTGTCCTCTAGTCTCTAAACCTGAGCCTGAAAACATTTAGGCAGGCAGGCACAAAGCTTATCGATTCTGGTTCCTCCACCTCTCACAACATCTCCTTCCCGTTTCCTCTGCCCCTTCAGTTCAGGACTTCCTTCCTCTTTATCTAGACACTCCACGCCCCTCATCCAGGCTGGCTGAGACAATGGGATCTAAGAATCACTTTTAAAGCATTTTTAGTCCTGCCCTGTCTGCTTAGACACCTTCTAGGGTTCTCTCCGCCCACCTGACTATCTGAAGGCTATAGCAAGATGTTCATGGATTCTAAAGTGGCCCCCATTTCTCACATTCTCTCTTATCTTGCTCTTCCCCAAGAATACCCTGTTCCTTTGTCCAGTGACTGTGACTGTGCCTTGTTAGTTCCTTTCCCTCGGGTCTCATCTCTGTCCTAGCAGGCTGTCAGCATCCTCAGGGTAGAAGCTCTTCCTCCTTTGCCCTCCTGGCAAATGCTCCCTCCCACACACGGCTCTTCCTCAATGAAAACTGCTTGACTAGTTGATTGATTTCAGATTCATTCTGGCTACCGATGTATATCTTACATATATGTTGTGGATTATTCTTGAGTTAGGATATTTTTTAATTTAGTTTTTCTTTGGTATGCCATTGTTTGTATATCCTACATTAAATGTTTTTCAGTTTTTTTTAGTAAGTCCTTAAGTAGGGAAAGTAATAAGAATGACATAGTTTGATTCTGTTTTAAAAATTAAAAAAAAATCTTGCATAATTTTGTTACTTTGTTCCATATCTTGAGAAGGGAATGTACTTGGAGTGTGTGGGAGAACAAAGCCCTGACTACAGGGAGGATAAAGATCATGGTCTGTAACCACAGACTCAAGTTTGAATCCTGCGCTTTGGAAGAGTTCCATCTTCTGCGTCTTAATTTACTGTCTGTGGAATGATGATTTAGAACCATTCATCTATAAAGCCGTCTCTCCTGTGTATGTGACACCTAGTAGACCCACAGTATAATTTGGGGAATTACCTTGAAGTGTTAGGACCCATCTTGTAAGAGGATTAAGTGAAGAAACCAGTGACCATGTCTGGCAATTGATGACTTAGAGGTTAGCTGTATTTTATATCACACATTTTCCCATGCTGTCTTGATGTTTTAGGAACTGTGGTTTTATTGTAGTATTTCTATTACTCAGTATAATATGGCTTATTTGTATAATGCTGGCTGCTATTCTACTAGATTTAAGGGCTGGAATGGATTTAAAGTGGCTCCGGACAAGTTTCTCTAAGTATTTAAAACAAATATATAGCACATTAGTGCACATCTCACATTGTATCAGGTCAGCTTAAGCCTTGCTGAGGTTGCTGCCTGGTTATTAACAAAGGAATGTGGATCTTGATTGTCTCGTGCTTTTAAAGGTAATTATTTAAGTGCCGTAGACTTGCCCAGCTCTGTAGTGTGGGTGGGTGCTGTGACGGAGCATGGACCTGTTAGTGTACCACTATGCTGTTTGTTTGCAGAAGAGGAAGAGGACACTGCTTCAGTGAAGATGGACGAGCAAGGGAAGGGGAGTCGGGACAGTGCACATTACCCCTCAGGTAGGCCTGGCCAAGCTTACTTTTGTTTTGTTCTAGTCACTTTCTGACTCTGAAGATGTTTGCACAGCTCCCCGGAGAAGTTGACTTGTTTGGTCTGTATGTCTTATGGCTGATAAGCTGCTTAGTCCCATTTAGGATGCATGAAAACCACTTGAGAAGGATTTATAAAGTAAGCCAATTTATACAAGGTATTCCTTCCTGAATTACTTTGTAATGACTCAATTAGCTTTCATTTCTGCACAAAGGAGATTTAGTTGCATAAATTAGCTTATCATCATTGAGGAAGTGTCACTGCTAAAGGACAGTTTATAGATACAACATGCAGTTGCTGTCAAACCTATAAGAATGTAATATAGACATCTGTGTATACTTTGTGCTTGAGCAGAACAGACTTCTGCCATTCAGAGACTAACAGGGGACAACAAGTTGCCCAGGGGACTGGCAATGTAGACATCTCTGAAAAGGTCAACTTGACACAGGCTCTGACAATCGACCCACAGCTCTGTCTTCTTTGATAAAAATCAGATAAACTTAAGACCGCTAATTGATCTGCAGCCTGTTTAAATGTTGGCCATGCATATCTTCATTGCATATGATTAACACACAAAGCAAATGAATTGGGGAAGAAATGCCAGAGTCCAGTGACAGCAGCTTAAAAATGAGAAGACTGGGACGGATATTCTGCATTATCCATTTCCACCTGGCACATGGCCCCAAGTACTAATTATGACCGAGATGGAAAATAACTGCGTACATGATGTACAAAGTCACACGATACAGACAACTTTTCTTGCTTGTTGTTATTTCCAAGTAGCACAAGATAAACTATCTGTAGCGCAAACATGAGGTTAGTTTGGATAAACCAGCAATTATTTTACAGGGAGAGAAGAGATGGCTGCCTTCTTATCAGGACTTTACACCTCTTCATAGTCACATGTCAGATGGGGCAAGGTCTGCCCTGTCACCCCCGGGTCCTGTACAGAGCTGGAGCTCAGGTCACCTTCCCCTCGCTGATATGTCCATACATCACTCTTTTGAGCTGTCAGAAGCAGGGTGGACAAGCAGTGTGTGTTCAGGAAGTAGCTTTCCCGAGGCCTTCCTACCGTGACATATGGAAAGGAAGCAGAGGCCTGATTCTGGACCTGGACAGGAAGGTGGGAGCAGGTTGCTGCAGAGGGCTTAGGTTTGCTTTTTTTTTCTTCCCAGAAAGGAAACAAGGACAGAGTCATTAGATGTTAGCACTCCTGCCCTGTACAAAACAGCTGTGAAACATGGCGGCCAGCAAAGCCCCAGGCACAATGCTTGATAGTAAAGTAGGTATATATATTTTAAGATGTATCATGAAGCTTCTGCCAAAAGCATGCAGGTTTCTTTTTAAAATGTCTGTGCGAGGCATTATCAGGCAAGGCTCTGCATTTGGTCCCCATCACCACAAAGCAAAGCAAAAACATCTCACATGGTCATCTTCCAGGGCATAGGCTCATGCCTTTAATCCCAGCATTTGGGAGACAGAGCCA
Organism: Peromyscus eremicus; assembly: GCF_949786415.1. Classification (NCBI taxonomy): domain Eukaryota; kingdom Metazoa; phylum Chordata; class Mammalia; order Rodentia; family Cricetidae; genus Peromyscus; species Peromyscus eremicus. The sequence continues at coordinate 67,856,433 of NC_081418.1, read as the reverse complement.
GGTGGATCTCTGAGGCCAGCCTGGTCTACAGAGTGAGATCCAGGACAGTCTCCAAAACTAAACAGAGAAACTTTGTCCCGGTTTAAAAAAAAAAAAAGTTTCTCGCTTTCGTGAGCCTTCTGTGCTTTCAAAGCTGTATTTCTACATGACTTCCGTCTGTGTGTGTTTAGACACACTTAGATTTTAAAGATAAACTAGAGGGGCTTCCTACTTTCCACAAACAAGACTGTTCCTCATTTTCTAGGCCCTGCATCCTTTCCCAAGGAGATGGGCTAATAGGCAGGCTGCTGACTCCTCCCTCGTTGTTAAGGCCTCCTCTTCACACCTAGAACCTCAGTCAAGTGTAGATATAGCTGCTCAGTGCACACAGTTCTTCAGCGGTGCTCGCGTGTGGGACACGGAATTGAGGTAGGCATGGATACCGTCATCATCAAGATTATAGAAAGCACAGTTGAAAATGCATCCTTCCCCAGCACTGCACATCGCTGGCTCCATCCGTGGCTTCCTTGCAGCAGTGAGGTTTAATGAAGTGCTCCCGATGCACGTCTGGGGAGAGATGCATCTTGCACACGGTGGGGGTCTCTCCCCTTGCCCGCCTCTATACCTCCCATTAGTGTTAATGGGAGTTTCTCCAAGTGTATCCAGGGAAGAGAAACCCCCAAGTGATAAGAGTACGTATTAGAAATCACCATATACTCTTCTTTTTGTCCTTTCTTCCCCGCCCCTACTTAAAAAAAAGTCCATTAAATAAAAAGTAACTTGGGATCCCACAGTTTGGCCAAAAACCTCACCTTTAGTTGTTTTTTTTTTCTTCCATGTCTTTGGACCAAGCCTAAGACTGAGCAGCATGGGAACATGTCCGGGCCCCTGCTGGGGAAACTAGTTCTTTAGACCTTCTGCTTCTTGGCCGGAACTGTGTGGAGGGCCTGGCATGTGAAATGATGTCGTCCCCTCTGCTCTAATTCCTTGACTCTCAAGCTGACGCTGACAGACTGCGTGGGGTGCAACATTTGACCCATTTAGTAGTTGATTTAATCTGACAAGACTGTTCCCACTTCTAAATCTCTATTTGTCTAAATAAGTGGTTTTTAAAAGAAATCAGTCACTTTATTATTAAGTGATTTTTTTTTTCTAAAAAAAGAAAGAAATTGACAATGTTTGGAGCTATCTGGCCAGCTGGAGTGCCCTCTAGTGTCCATTTACAGAATTTATTTACTACAGGCTTGGGGGTGGGGGTAGGGTGAGGGGGGTGGCCCCAAGCTTTGTTAGCTTTTGGTTGGATTCCAAGGGCTTGCACACGTCCCTGCTGGTGTCCCTGCTGGTGTGTTTTAGTGCTTCAAGCCCAAGTGCTGAAGTGGAGAAGCCGATGTGATGTCTGTCTCTCTCAGCCTCCTCCGACCCATCCTGTCCTTCTGCCCCCCCACCCCTCTCTCTTTCAGTCTTAAAAAATGAAAAATTAACAGGGGATTCTGTTAGGTTGTATTTTCTAGTCCCTGTTTATTTTCTCACAAATATAATTGAAAGGGCACATCCTATAAATACTTAGATTCGATGTTATTTAGATTCTCTTTAAAAAAAAATGTTAAAGGCCTTAAGGAGAGTTTTTAATCTTCTAATAAATTCATACTTTGTGAAAACCAACAGTATGCTAACTGTGCTAATGTGACCAGTGGCTGAGATTGCCAAGAAGCCTGCTGTTTGAAAGCCATCTAACCAAACTAAGATGACAGCCTGATCTAGCATCCATCGCTACATTATCCCCTCAGATTCCAAGATGACATTCCGAGATGGAAGTTGTCAGCACGTATGTGTTCCGCCTGGCTAGTGAACACACGGACATCTTATGTCTTACTGATACTACTTGCATTCTTTTTTCCTGAACTCATCAAAACTCAATTATCATGAAATTAAAAACAGGAAACAGTTCTCAGTGTAACAAAAGCGTCCAGTGTATTGAAGTGCGTGCTGTGTTTCGGGAGGCCCGCCCGCACTGTGAGTGACAAAGCATTTGTTACCCAGTTACTGTGGTGTTACAGGGCGGAGAGCACTAAATAATCAATCAGTTAATGGTGTGTATGGCAGTTTGAACACACCACATCCATTGTGCTTATGCCAGGAGAGGGATGAGCCGGGAACTCTGGTGGATGTTGCATGTTTATTCAGAACCCAATGTCCTAGATCTGGCTGATCAAAATCTGTAATGGCAGTTTCAAAGTTGCAAAAATATTGTAGAGACAGCTTTGAGGGACTTTGGGTACAAACGCTTTCTATTTGTGTATTAAAGTCTGCTCTTATCATCACTGTTACCAAGTGTTCCAAACTCGGTGAGATGGTCACTTCCCATGTGTCTGTCCCGTCTCGTAGACATTGCTGACTATGTGGTAAGGCCTGTTGTTCTTGGGAACACGTGGGAGTGGGCTTAGGACTGATAAAAACCAGCAGAAAGCATCGTGCTGTTCTGATGCAAGTGCCATCACCGCGGGGTTTGGATTAAGAGTGGGAACGGAGGGGGACGTGAAAAACCAAACCTTTTTGAAACGATCTTCATGAACATGCTCAGAAGAAGGCCTCTTGTGGATTCACTAGGATGTTCCGTGATTCACGAGAGCTGTTTAGACTTTCTGGCAGTCTGGGGTGATCCTTTCACTTCTGTCGGTTCAAGCCATAACTCCAACTTTCTCTTTCTTTTTCTAGGAGATAGAAGCACTGATTATGCTAATTTTTACCAGGGCCTGTGGGACTGCACTGGAGCCCTTTCTGACGAGTTGTCCTTTAAGCGTGGTGACGTCATTTACATTCTTAGCAAGGTAAGAAGGTACTCCCAAATGATAGCCAACTAGGGGAAATGCATCGTTCACTTCTCCTGCCTTTGAATTTACAACACGAGGGAAAAATGCCAATCGGAGTTCTTCTAGGTCCTTGTTAACAATTGGAAGTTCGAAATAATTAATTATTTTGTCAAGTGAAATATAATCAGAATTTAAACACAATCAGATAACAGGATTCAACTTACCAGTGTGTTTACCCATCCCTCCAGCCCTTGGCAGGAACCCACCTGCCGCCTTCTCCAGAAACAATATACTTATGTGAAAGTTAACATTGTACGGTACTGGGTTATTAATTGTGTTGTTCTTACTTCTTCCTTCTCATTCTTCTGTGTGCTTATTCTGAGCTTGCCTGCCATTCTCCACTGGAAGCGTTGTGTTTATAGAAGAGGTTTTTCATCTTTGTGTAAACACATTGGTGTTCCGACAATTTAAAGGCGATGCTTTTCTATTCAGACAGGTTGAGGTAATTTTTTAAAGTTTAACACACTATATTTGTAAGTGTGGTGGCAAAGTATGTTGCCCCAAACTCATCTTTATATTCATAAGAATCATTTCTGCTTTTTGAGACATTGGACTGTAGAACCTGTCAGCTCTAAATCTCAGGGTATACTCCTGCTACTGTGTATGAGTTCTCTTCATTTTCATTGAAAAATTTTCCTTCTGTACCATTAGGGATTTAAAAAAGTGTCTACTTTTTGAGACTATTTTAGCACCAAATGATGAATGGAAATGATTTGAATATAAGCAGGGAAATGTTAAGTAGGTCATAAGTCTAACACTTTAATGTGATTGATCTGAGAATTTTTTTGGATAGTTCAGAGGGATAAGATGTATTAGATAAAATCGGAATTTGAAAATAAGATCACATATTGGATTTTAACCTTGGATGGCTGGTACAGAAAATCTTGACCCCGCTGGTCATAGCATCTTAATGAAGATGGGCTGCTCTTGTTCTCCCAGGGACATGTCATGAGAGTGCAGACAGTACTTGAGCTGTCAGTCATGACTCAGACTAGTTTTGACTAGTTTTTTTCCTTCCCTCCTGCTTAATTCCATACCATAGGTAAGCATCCATAATACCAGGACACATTCTAGGCACCAAGAATTCCATAGGATTAGTACTAAGTGTTTGTAAATTGGTGGATTAAGGAATACTTAGAATAACTTAATACAGGGAGCTGCAATCTTGGCTTATTAAGATGTCCAAAACCAAGGCTCCTCACACAGTTTCCCTGCTCATTGGTGTGTTGTTATTTCTTGTTGCTCCTGGAAAGACACTTTCAGTTCTTGGAAGCCACGGTAACCAGCCCTACTACAACTCATTGCCAGTACCAGGAATTGAACCCACAGCCTTTCTCATGTTTATCAAGTGCTATGCAGCTGAACTAGTGCCTCAGCCTCACTCCCCACCCCTCACTCATTTCCCTAACTGGCTCAAACTGGTCTTGACTCCAGTCACCCTCCCAATAGTGTGCTCTCAGGCATTGCCATGTGGTGTCATACTCTACATGACAGCTTTTGGTTAAGTCTATTATTAAACATTTAATTATCCTGAGTTAAATCAGCAACTTTTAAAAATTAATTATTTAACAAAATTAACCCTGTTTGGCCCAGTTCTTATCAGGAAACTTTCCTGAAGTCTTTTCCAAAATTTACGAAGTTCACTGTTTCTTTAACCAATTTGGCTGCAAGTATATAAAATTAAAGAGTTGACTAACTTCTATTTGAAATTTCCGATTCTCGGGGTAAATGGCACAGCCACTGTACTCCTTGTGCACATATGGAGCTTGTAAAGCCCGCATGGATCCATTCTTAAGGCCTTCTTCATGAGTCAGCTTAGCTGCTGTGAAGCCCACGCAGAACACCCATCCCCGAGACAGACAAAGTGGTGTGGGCTTGGCTCAGGTCCACCATTTTCTGTTCCTGTGAAATTCAAAGTGTAGCCCTAGTGTGTTGGGCTTCCAGGATGCTGAGGATAGAAGTTTAGTTCTCAGAAACCAGTTTTGTAAAGACTGTAGTTTTATGTATAAAGCTTGGTTTAAGAACTTGGGTTAGAGGTGGCCCAGCTCATAGGCGGCATTCACTTCCATCTAAACATTTTAAAAGCTGTTATCTGGGAGAGAACCGTCCTCCTCATTCAGACCTTTGCAAGGCTTGATGTCCTAACATCAGTCAGCCCTTTGGGTTCCTTCTAGAGATGGGCATTTTAGCTGGGGCTAATTTGGGTTTTTGAAAGAAGAGCCAAGAAGGATTACTTGTTAGCCACCGAATCTTCCCCCATAGGCTGAATGATTTAGTGCTCACTGTCAGCAGCTGTGAACCTCAGAGAATGAAGTGTGGGGGGGGTATGGTTAGGATAAAGAGAACAGCCACCCAGCTCTCCCTGACAAGCCCCACATCCCCAGACTTGGCTGGGGCTGTTGACAGTCTGCTTGCTTTGGAGTGAGTGCGCTTGTGAAGACCCCCTTCTCTTCACTGGGTAGGCTCAGAAGGAATTCTGGAGAATCTCTTGCAATTTTTTTTATTACTGTAACCTCACAGTTTTGTCCAAACTTTGGCAAACATAGACCTTACGTTAATACCATAACTGTGCTTAATTTCCAAATGCTTAAAATAATACATTGAGAACTCAAGATTTCCAGAACTAAGTTATGAATTTCTGAATCAAGGTAGGACCAGTATTGTCTATTTTTAGAAGGAGAAGCAGTTGGGTCGGTGAGATGCTCAGCAGGTAAAAGTGCCTACATTTGCCCTACAACCTGAGTTCAACCCGAGGCCCACACTGGGGAAGGAGAGAGCTGACTTCCCTAAGTTGTACACACACTAAATAAACAATGACTGTTATTTTTAAAGTATAAGCAGTATAAAAATCACTACTTTTTTATATGCCTAATAATTGTTTAATCTTAGAGTATTATCGAGACTTTTGTGACGATGGTATGAAATTTTTACCATTTTAATTTATTTTTTACACCATCTAGTGGCTCCGAATGAGCAGTGCAGGTAATTGCAGCTAATGTGCACAGTCAAAACGGTGTCATTAATTCAACTTTAAATCTAGCTATGGGTTATTACTTTCCCATCTCATGTCAATAAAGTATTAGCATTAATCATGAAGAATTTTGTTCATCATTTTGAATTGTGTGGAAATTGTATACACAGGAAGAATATATTTTAAGGAATCTAGCATAATATTTGTGGAGACAGAAAATGAATACTTTGTGAGAAATCGATGTCATGACTTTGTTAAATAAATAAAACCATTTAAAAGGTTTTAAAGAAATGCTACTTAATCTTAGAAATGTAGTGACTTTTAATTTGAACTAGTACCACTGATTTGACTTACCGCCCACAAATTTGTCAGTTTTGAATGCCCTTTTTAAAAAGGCAACACAAAACAGTTTAAGAAAAAATAAATTCCTTTCATATAAGTATTTAGCAAATCAAAAAATAAAATGTCATGCTTTATAATGAAGAGTGTTTTAATTTTGTAAATGTAATGATAGAAAACATTTCGCTGATTTGTCGATTAGACTATTTTTATTATACAGCTCTATGGAAATACAGCTTTATTTTTAAATTTCTCTCTCTCTCTCTCTCTCTCTCTCTCTCTCTCTCTCTCTCTCTCTCTCTCTTTCTTTTCCATGGAACCCTCCTTGATGGTATGTCAGCTGCGCTCAGTTACCCTCAGGGTGACTGACTTATTTTAGCCTCTTTTGAGAGTTACACAAATCTTAACCACCGCCCCCCCCCCTTTTTTTTCTTCAGTGAAAATCAAATGCTGCAATAAAGAAGCGCAGGCAGACACCTGCCCTTCCCCCTTCCCTTTTTAATGTTTTCCAATTAGCGGCTGTCATGTGACCCTCCAGTTGAGCTAGCCCCTCCTTCAAAGTGTCCGGCATTTTCTTAGTTTCAACCTTTGAACCTCACTAATAATAAATCTAAATTCTGTTTGCCTTAAATGGAGACAGTATCTTTTTTGCTTTATCATTCTTTTCTTATAAGCTTGATGCTGTTTTGTTTTAATGTGTTAAAATAATTCAATATTTCAATGTAGATTTAGAAGTCTTTTTTTCTCCTACCAAAAAAAAAAAAGACAGCATATTTTCAGGGACAGATGAAAGTATAATTTGTGATTTTTATGATAACTGTTTTGTTGGTGAATTAACTGAAACACAGCATGATCTCAGATTTTTTATTTTTTTTAAGAGAGGAAAAGCCATAGTAGAGATAGAAGTCTTTTAATTTTTAATTTCAGTTTTTGGCTGGAATCCAGTTGTTTAGACAGTCATGCTAAATATTTTACTATTTTGCATCTCCATTTTATTTTTCCCAAACCATGGACATAATCTGGTAGCTAATGATGTTTTCCTGGAATCATGTTTGTGCAGTATTCTAATTCCATCAGTAGGTTCCAGGTCACACACACACAGCAGGCCCTCTCTTCTGCCCATGCTCCTACTGGTCCTACGGGTCTGCCTTGCTGCTTTGGATTTACATCTCTGGCAGTTTATCTTTCCATCTGTACTTGTTGGTACATTGCTAACCACATTCTCATCCTTACTTTTCCAGCAATAAATTTTTTTTAGAGTTAGAAACAGACAAGCTCTACTTCAGCAGGAAAGAGGCATGCTACTTAAAACTCTAGAATATTTTCTTTTATCAGAGGCCTGTATGACTTTAGCTTTGCAACCTTTAAAAAGTATATTATTAAGACCAAAACAGGAAGTATAGATAAAACAGTAGTTATGAGTGTACATTAAAATGCATTTGAGGTTGTGCTGGTTGGAGTTGTAAGCATACTTTGTGTGTGTTTGTTGATATTCCCAGTGCTTGGTGAATTCTGGCTGTCATTGAACATTTACTTCTCGTTAGAATACAAAGATTTACTTAGTATGGCTTTGGGGGCTTCAGACCTATAAAATAAATGAATCAAAAGTCTCACTGGCAAGAAAAAGGCAAAGTTGGTTTTTTTGTTTTGTTTTAATATATAGTTATTCCAGTTTTTCATTTGTGATCATATGGCCCAGGGTACCACAAATAGCATGGCTAACCACTGAAGAGTGACCAGGACAGATCATGGGGACAACCATGGCTGACACTGATCTAGTCCCCGAGTGTCATCAGATTTTGTGGCCTTTTGAGAAGGAGGAGATTTGTGTTTGTTTGGACCTGACAGTGTTTTGTTTCTGGGCTGCTCTGTGGGTGCTGGGGCTCAAAGCATCATGTAGCCCTCCTCCTCCATGGCCATCTGTCTCTCCAGCCATGGAAGCGCTGTTGACATGCTCCAGTCCCACTCTCAGAACTGTGAACAATATTTCCCTGTTTCCTCCTCCACAGAATGGAGGCAGCCTTCCCTCTGGACCAGAGCTGATGGGTGGAAGGGGGGGAGGCTGCTGTGGAGGCCTACTGGTGGCCCAGCACTTGTAGGGACTTGAAAGAGGGTGAGCAAGAAGACAGTGTCAGAGGATTCTGTGACCCGCTGTACCAGGGAGGGGCTGCCTTAGGAAGTAGCCAGGTGGCAGGGTCTATAGGAGTTTAATTCTGCGTTGGATGAGCAAGTTTACCGGAAGCAGACCAGAGCCATAAAGAAAAGCGACCCATTGTGTGTGATGTTGTTGTGTTTTATATTGTATAGTCTGTGATCTCCTATGTCCTTGTCCCCCAACTCCTACCTCAAAACTCAAGAACTCACTGGCACAGTGCGTGCCATTGTATGTCTGCCCTTACTCAGTGTGATGTCTCTCTGACCTCTGTAATTGGAAACTCCGGAGTGGTTATTTCCGGAGTGGTTATTAGGTGGGAGAGAGTAGAGGCAGATTGTTGGTTAAGAGACCTGGGGACTCAGCCATTGAGAGATTAAGAGCATGTACTGCTCTTACAGAACCTGAGTGGTTCCCAGCTCCAAGTGGCTCACAATAGCCTGTAACTGCAGCTCCAGGACCCAGCAGACCCCTGCACACGTGAATATACCCCACATACACAGAATTTAAATATTTTTTTAAAAAAACTTTATAGAGTAGGTGTTTAATAAAGTAACAAGTGACACATGTTCATAGTTGAATTGTTAGCTGTAAAAAAAAAAAAAAAAAAAAAAAACTAGAAAAAATTCCCATCTTCTAATACTTGCTTTTTTTCCCCCCAAGATCTGATTCCCTTTTGTTTACTTTGCTTTTTTGTTACTTTGTTAAAATGCTCTGATCAAAAAAACATCTTGAGGAGAAAAGGCTTCCTTTCATTTTACACTTCTGGATCCATCATTTAGGAAAGTTAGGGCAGAAACCACGGAGAAAAACTGCTGGATGGCTCGCTCCCTGGTTCATGCTCAGCGCCCTTTCTCAGCAGCCCAGACCCAGCTGCCTAAGGATGGCACTTCTCACAATAGCCTGGGCAGTCAAAGTCAAGTCCCGCAGACATGCTCCAAGGCCAAATGGGGTTGGGGGGCGGGGGAGTCCTTCCGAGGTTTCTTCTTCCCAGGTGACTCTTGGCTGTGGTGAGCTGGAGGAGCGGGGCAGAGACTGTCCCAGTGCTCAGTTCTGGCTGCTGTGCTCCTGGTGCTTCGCTTCTGTAATTCCTGGAGAGGGAGAAGAAAGTGATAGCAAGTGAACACACACAGTGCAGTGTTCTAGGCACCTGGGGCCGCCAGTTTGTGAGGTGCTCATGGAGTGAATCTTTGGGTCAGTCTTACAGATTAGGACGGTGCTCATGGAGTGAATCTTTGGGTCAGTCTTACAGATTAGGATGGTGCTTATGGAGTGAATCTGTGGGTCAGTCTTACAGGTTAGGAAGCCCATGCCAGTAAGGCTTTTTATATAACAACTACCCATGGACACTGCTACTTAGTGCTTTCTCCAGGAATCAACACTGATTCCACCCTAAATCCTTTCTTTTTCTAATACTGGCACTATGTGGACCTCTGGTAGGAGGTGCCTTTTTGACTTTTTGTATCAGAAGTTAATTGTGAGCATCCATCCCAGTTCTAAACAACATAGATGGCTGAAGTTATTCTTTTTTTTTCCTTATCAGCCATTCGTTGACACTTTCTGTGCAGAGTACTCATCGGGGCCCAATCCAGGGACGCTTGGAGTGGCTTCCCTTCCAGGGTCCTAAGCTGGGTGGCAGAGGCAGCCAGTCTGAGAAGAGAATGTGCTAATAAAGCATTCCTGTGGGCTGCGGGTGTGCAGGGGAAGGCAGGGGAGTGAGCATGCACTGGAGTGATTGAGAAAGGGTTTAGGAAACTGGAATCAAACTAGAACTTCACTTTAATCATTCAATAAGTGTTTGAGTGTTTGCTTATTTGTGTCTGTTAGACCTAAACTCTGCACCCCATAGGCTGGCAGAGGGACACCTTTCCAGCCCAGCTTCCCTCATCTTATGCGGCCGGCCATCGCTGTTGGCCTCCTACGCTTTAGGTGTTAGCCACACCCGCTCTTCCCTGAAAACAGACATTTTTCTTTTAATCTCTTCACACAGGCCCTGCATTACTCTTTTCATTCCATTTGGAGTCTCCACCCACCTGTTTTTTCTACATAAAATTGCAAAACCTCTCCGTAGAATTATGTGCTTCTCTATGAGTTCTCTCTCACATTCCATAGTCCATGTTAGGATTACCAGCTTCTCTCCCCACCCCCTCTCCCCTGCCTCCTCTCCCCTGCCTCCTCTCCCCTGCCTCCTCCCCGCTCCTGTTTTCTATTCTCTTCCCTCCCCCTTCTCTTTCCTTCATTCTGAACTTCCTGATGTCAACACCCCGTCTTAAAGTATTTTCGTATTTAGCTAATACCTAATACAATGGTGATGTTTAAAATGCATTTACTAAGTTCCAGTTAAAAATAGGAAAGACTCTGACTTCTGAAGAAAATGATGGACTCACAGAGTTAGGGGAGCATTAGTACAAGCCTTTACAAGTATGGGAGGTCAGCTCCCACATTTTCCCATTTTTTCCCCAGGGTATTCTTGAGGAGAGAGGGATAAGAAATATTTAGATAGAAAGATAGTGTGGAGAAGAGACAGACAGAAGCACAGGATAGCTTCAAGAGGACCTGGATCAATATCCACTGGCCCCTTCTGTCTCTTCAAAATGGCTTTTTATAGGAATGCCAAGGAGCGGGGCAAAAGACCTCCCCCTAGCATAGCCAAGTGCAGACCCTTCCAATCACCTGGTAAGCCAACCCTTAATTCAGCCCTGCTGAGTAAAGCAAGCTCAGATCTCACGAGGAAACGTTTGTGGGCTCCTGCATACAAGTGAAGAAATTAAGGCTCAGCATAATTGGGGAAAACCAAATAAAGACCAAGGATAGGAAGAGCTACATCCATGGAGGTTTTCAAAGATGACGGGTTTCTGCAGTGGAACTTGTACCTTGAGCTGAGCTGCCTGGCAACCAAACCCCAAACAGAAGAGCTAGGGAGCTGAAATTCCTTTCAGTCAAAAAGGAGAGCCTTGACTTTGTCCAGCATTGGCTGCTTTGAAAAGCTACATTCTCACAGGAATCTCAAGGAATCTCTAGACTCTACACAGATAAGATTGAGTCTCAACAACTACGGGAAAAAAAAGAAAGAAAGAAAAAGAAAAAAGGCCAGGGCAGGTAATGACCTCAACAATAACAATAATTTATAAAAATATAACTAAAGATTTCATTAAGGACATTCTGCAGGACCCCAAGTATATAATAATTAGACTTGCTGATCTGTCCGAAGTTGGACTATTGTAGTTCCAGTGAGAAACAGAAGTAGAAAAAGGAGCTTGGAGATTGCCCAGAGCTACCTGCTTCATTTACAGCAAGCTGGGAAGACAGGGGGCAGCTCAAGGTGGGGAGGGGCTGCCGAGCCCCCCGACGCCTCCCCCAGGTCTCCACTGCCCCTGAGTGGGTTCTGCCCTGACCTTGTCAGCACTCAGAGAAATGGATTAGGAGTCCTGGTTCCAAAGGAGACAGAGACCTTTCCTTCTCAAGATTGCATGGAAGCTCTTCAGACAGAGCATCTCATTGGGTGTCTGGAAAACACTAGCGGCAGATGCCTCGTGCTTCAGATTACACAAGCTCCCTGTGCATGGATCAGAACAGATGCTTGGAAATGATTCTTAGATAAATATATATGAAGAAACATGTACTCCTATTGGAAATTAAATTTCTTTTAAAAATTAGACACTTGGTGCACCATACAATGTGAACATTGTCTGGGCTATTATCCAGTGTCGAACTTACCGAGCATCTATTACATTCCAGTATCATGGGGCATAGAGAAGAGAGCAAGGTCTTAACTCTGACCTCAGCAAGTTTGTCCTTTGTTATTTGAAAGAATAAAACTGAGGTGTGTGAAATCTACTAAGGAATAAAAGCTCTACTTGAAGTTACAGGTGTTAGTATGTGTCCGATAAATCAGCACAAAAATCCCAACAGCTGAGTCACTGCGTGTAGTAGCAGTGGGGACCAAGCTGATGGAGAAGTGACAGGAAATGGTGCTACAGAAGGAGCAGACTACACAGAGGACTTCGTAGTTCCTGTCATGAGGAGATGGTGGCAGTTCTTGAGCAGCAGAGTGAACAGAGGCAGACAGTTTCTTGGATGATCAGAAGGGCAGAGGTGACAGTGAGGTGGTCAAGACCTGCCCTGAGCAGAGACAACTGGGCAGGGTGGTGAACCCAGGAGCAGTCATGGAGATGGGGACTGGCAGGTGACAAACCCTGACATCCCAGCCCTCTCTGCTGAGCTTCAGCTGAGTCTCTTCTTGTTCAACGTGTCTGTGAAGCATTGGGCAGAATGGCCATGTTTACCTCACAGCATTGTAGCTGTTGACTATAAAAACTTAAAGTCAGTATGTCGGGTCTCTGAGATGTAAACTGAAATTTGCTAGGAGAATTAAATTCTTACTGTATGCTTTCTTACTCGTCCATGTTTCTCCTGCTATTAAATGGAGTGAACGATGCAAAAAGAATTCTGTGAATCGGAGGAACTCAGTCACGTCTGAGCAGTAAATGATAAACCAGGGAACTGGATTCCACAGCCATGTGAACTCAGCAGAGCTTTGGGAAAAACATCTCCCAGTGGTGGAATTCGGGTATCGTGGAGAACCATGGGAGGGGGTTAGAAGGGGACAGTAGAGCATCATGGGTGCCAAGGCCCTGTGTTGCTAAGGAAACCATCAGCATGATGAGAAAAAGGATTCATACAAGTTCCTAAACACATGCGTGCAAAAGCACACACACACACACACACACACACACACACACACACACACACACACAAAGATAAACTTGAAGAAAGACTTTATATATTTAAAACATTAACTTTGTTTTCACATTGCTACTATTAGGAATAATTACCATCGTGAATATGTGGAAAATAAAGGTTAAACCCATTGATTCTTAAAGTCACCATGCTTAATATTTTGTGGATGAAGTTCCTTTCACAAAGGGCTAGCTTGTTCTGAAGCATGGATGTGTGTTCAGACAAAGGACACAGCGGCTGCCCAGCATTTGAAGCACCTGTTGCCTTCAGACATAGCAGTAAGTGACTGAGAGGGTGGCCTGTCCCTAGACCCTGGCGGAGCTTCGGGTTTCTATGAAACAGCACTTGTTCACTGTCTGATTTGCAGAAAGTGGATTAACATTACTCAAGAAAGGAGGGTCTGGCACTGAGAAGGATTGAAGTGGATTTGGGAATCTTCTAAGTATAAAATAATGCACCAGCAGAGAGGGAAGACCGAGTCAGTAGGCCGGTGTGAGCGTGTGTTCACTGTTGTGTTAGGCAAAGTCTGTTTCTCTTCATCAAAGCCGGGCCTTTTTCCCGACCTTACTGCACAGTCTCGTTAATTTATCGCCCAGTAAATATTAACTGTAACCAGATGAGATGACTTTATGGTTGGACAGTTGTGACGTGGGAGTCAGACTGCGAGCGTTCATTGCCGTCTCACTGTTATTTCCTGGATTACTGGGGGAATTTGACTTTGTTTTTTTGCCTCTGACTGCCACGTTACGTTTTGCCTGGAAGCCGTCTGTTTCGCTGACAGCGAATTCCTTTTGAGAGCTACTTTTATACAGTGAGCATCACTGCACCTCTGGATCTTGATAGCATTACTGCAGGAGCAGAAAGCAGCTTTGTGTTAGTAATTACCTAACATTGTCAGAAGCTGACTGCAGGCCTCTTCCTAGTGATAACAGAATAACCGCATAATGTAGCTTTATAGCACATGATTAATAGAAAATAATTACACGTCCTACAAAGGGATGCAATATTTCTTATAAATTGACTAAAATGGTTTCCTGTAGATTAAAGGACTCTTCATTATTTTATCAGTCCTCCTGAGGTACAGTCACTTGCCTGTGTTAGCATTTCAGTTGATGGCAAGAGCCGAATAGGGTGAAGGATACCAGATGGCAGACCTCGTACCTGAGATCTTGAGTGCAGTCAGGTGATGCGATGTTTCCTAGCCTGTCACGATTTAGATGGCAGTCTGGTGTGGGCCTCCCCTCGTTTCCTCTTCCCTCCCCCTTTTCTTTTTTTCTTTTTCCTTTATTAATAATGTTTGAGAGGTGTCTTTTAAATGATCCACCTGTGACTTTCTGGAACAATGCTATAATTAGTATGTGGATTTTGAGACAACATGGTATTTATTGATGGCATTGCTTCCCACCATTAACTGATCTGTCATTCGTAATCACATATGTTTGAGTCAAAGAGGCTGATTTCTTTCTTTGGAAGGAAACATTGCATGGTGTTGAATCTTGAGGCTGAAGTTTAGAAAACAGTTATAGTCCGAGGAGCATTTTCATCCCAATTTATGGGCTGCAGGTGGTTTAATTGGGGTTCCTGTTGCTCAGGGGCTCATGCCGAGGGTGGTAGGGATGAGCAGTCTTGTGACCTGCTCTGTAGCTTCAGTGCACAGCCATAAATCTGCCTCCTAGATTTTTATCCCTCTACTTTATCTCTTCTCTTACTTCACATAGAAGTATTATATGGAATTATTTATAAATATAAAGTAATATTCTGTTTTTTATTGTTACCATTTTCTGAATGAGATCTGATATTTTACAGCATTTTCGTGAGGTGTGTATTTCATAAATGTTTTGGTTATTTTAAATGAAGTGAAGCATTTAGGATTACTGTAATGTAACACTTTTCTTGGTCCCTGGACTGTTACATGTGAGGGATCAGTTTACAGCTGAGGAAGCCCCTCTCTGCCCTCTGCTACTGTGCTTTCTAGTTAGTTACCCCTATTGCTCTACCATAGATAAGAGCAGACTTTCTCAAGTCGTCTCTTGTCTGCCCCTGGTCGATGAGATCTGAATTTGAGGGTTTCTGCTCTTCTCAGGAGTGATGATAGGTCCTTAGATGGCAGTGCAGCTTGTAACCAAAGGAAAAGATTATAAAGTTCTATGAACTTTCTGCCGTGTATTTTGAGTCTGCCCTCCCACTGGTTGCCTTCTGTGTCTCCTCTTGGCAGGCTAGACCCTTTGCTCTTGTAATGTCATCAGTTTGAAAACACCTGAAGGCTGATGTTGGGTAAGAGCTTCCATACTCAGACTTACCGTCAGTCCCTTTTGATATCTTACAATGTAGCCCTTCGATCTGTCGAAGCTTACATGCGTTTGTTTTGGTAAGCATTAGGTTCCAATTGTATTCATTGCCTTCAAAACTGAGTAAGGGTGGTTTTATTAGGTGCCTACTAGGGTACAGCGATTGCTAGTCCAGCTTTCAGTCAGTTGATATTTCCTTTTGATGAATGTGCCTTGTGTAGATTATCGCCATCATCGTTGAGTTCTGGACTCAGTGTTCTCACTGCTTGGACAGTTTTGTCCACTAAAATCACACTGTTAGCGAACTTTCAAACTTAACGCCTTTCGTCCGCTGCCTCCAGAGCCAGTGCTGTCTCCTTATCAGAACAAGAAATCCAGGGCGAGCCTTTGTGCCCCTTTCTTCCCCTTTGTTCTCCAGTAAGCCTGATTCTGCTATTGCCCACCACTTTAAAGGACCCATAGATTTTATCCTTTAATTTATAGGTAGACTGTCTGTCAATACATACATGCTAATGTTGCTACATTTGTATTGAAGAATAGCATAATTTTCCTTGTGATGGTCAATAGCATACAAATCAATATGAATGTTAAGCCTGTGTGCCTATCAACCCTCCCTCCTCACATATAACTCAATGTGCATATGCACATTCATCTATGACTCAGATGTTGGAAAATCAGAACCTATTGAATTACTTTGGGGATTGATTTTAAAAATTTATCTTATATGAAAAATTAAATTTGGGCCTTAATGTTTATGCAGAGTATTGCTTTTGGAAGATATTATTCTTGAAACTTGTAATTCATTTTACTTGTTTGTATCTCACTAAACATAAATAAGTTTGAGATAAAAATACATTAGTCAATCTGGCAGACATATGAGGCCGGTTAAGGAGGGTTCACAATGCCTAAAGCAATGGTGTGTCTGTCAGTGGAGAATAAAGAAGAGAAGAGGAGGGCTAGGTTTGTTTATCTCACATTGTAAAGTGCAGAACACCTCATCAGTCACTCTGTTCACAGATTAATATTTTGCCTTTCAAACTAGAGAGACTTTGGTTTCCTTTTTTTTTTTTTTTTTCCCATTCTGCAAGCAAACCTAACATCACCTTTACGTTCCTCCCAAGCTTTGGCAGTCCAGAATCAAGAGAAACAGCAAAAACTTTGGGATATTATTTTCAAGAAGTCCACTTGTGAATTATTTTGTATTGGTATTTGTGAACTTTTAATTTTAGTATTTTTCTTATCTCTACTTTATCAGCTTAAAATGTATTAGGTTTTCTTAAGAAGGGCTGAATCTCTGAATTCTAAACCATCTAAGTTTTATGAGGAATTAGGAGTTTGTTGTCATGGCCCCCTCACACCCCCCTCCCGGAGTGATTTTCATCCTTGATAGACAGACAGATAAGAAGCTTCTTGAAGGTTCTGTAGCTCCTCCAGCTCCTGGCTTTAGCCTTACAGCTAGGAGCAGGTACCCAGGGCTGCACTGTGTGGAGAGACCGGGAGCCCCAGAAGCGAGCTCCTGCTGCTGTGGTTTTCCACGTCCTTGCACGAGCAGCTGCTTCTGCATTCTGCCAGAATGATGAGCAAGATTGTGTCGTACAGTAATTTAAATACTTGCCAATAACATGGCTGGTGTGTGTGTGTGTGTGTGTGTGTGTGTGTGTGTGTGTGTGTTTGTTTTAGTGGGGGGGGGTGTTTGTTTATTTTTGTTTTTGTTTTGTTTGTCCAGAAACAAAAAAGATGAAAAAGTTTCCATTTGCAGCTCCAGCACCTTTGACTTTATAAAAAGAAACATTTCTAAGAAGTTGCATATAAACAACATTGTGCTTACACCAACCTAAAGGTTAATACTGCATATTGTTTTCAATTAGGAATACAATAGATATGGCTGGTGGGTAGGAGAAATGAAGGGAGCCATTGGCTTGGTGCCTAAAGCCTATGTAATGGAGATGTATGATATTTGAGAGTCCGGGTAAGTACATTTTAATCCAATATTCTGTAATAGCTCTTATGTTCTCTTGGTCTCTTTCTTCTGAGGCTTTGCCTTTTCAAATCTTTGTAGTTTTCTGATAACCTAAGTATGGTGCCCCAAATCTGTTTTTGTTTTTGTTTTATTTTGTTTTGCTTCGTCTTTAATTTTTAAAAATGACTTTAGAGAATTTACTTTGGAAGTGAACAGATTATTTGGGGAAACATTCCTTTGATAATAACAGCTGTGTTCTCAAACCTCCTCCTCTCTAGTGAAATGCCACTTTTAGGGCCTTTCTGAGCAAATGAATGGAGAAACATTGAGCAAACATTCATTTTTGTTTGGCTAAAAATGTTATTTTTTTTCTAAGTAGGAAAAATAAATCAACATTTCTATTGAAGGAAAAAATAAAATAAAAATGCAACTTTCCTTTTGTGCCTACAGGGAAGTCTTCTGGGTGTCTGCAAGTGCTCTGGATTTGGAAACCCCCGCGAGCCTGAATGGCCCAGAGCTGCCTTCGTTTGCCTGTTTATCCCTGTCTCAGCAGCTCTTCTATATTGTCACTCATTAAAACATTCTAGATGTCAGATGAAGCCAGCAGGAATGGATTAAGTTAGATACAAGCAGTAGAGATAAGGCCTGTTGCTGTTTTTCAAATAATAATTAGTATCACTTTGCCCATTTGGTTTGTGTGGGAAAATGCATAGTGAATGTACATGACTCTTAGTCCCTGAAGCTGCCAGTGAAGGTTGTTATTTCTTAGTCATTAGGCATCTGTTATTTTTAGAGTGTTGCATATAATTTCATAGACTTTGTAAGTTTTGAGTCGATACTAAAGACTTCTTTAAAGCTGTGTGGATGACTTAATGTAGTTTTTTTTTCATAGAGTAATATGTTTTCATGGGGAAGAAAAGTTGTGCAAATTGTCACATTTACCTACTGTTCAGTAAGAAAGAAAAAAACGGCGGTAGCATTAGTAGAGGGAAGTGGCAGTATGCTGTCACTTGGTTCACAAGTGTAAACCAGAGCTAGGTTTGTGCAAAGTGCTTCAATATCTTAATTTGGTGATGGGCTTGCCAGTGTCTTCTACTGTAGTTCTACTTAAATTTAAGAAGTTCAAAGATTCATAAGAAAGCCCATCTTACCACTAATACCATGGTATAAACAACTTCAGTGTGTTTTCAAAGTATGAGGGCGAGCCGGGCACGCTCTTAGCTTACTGCAACATCACTGCTGGGCTGTCCCAATCCCGCCGTTAAATAGTAGTCCTGGCCGAGCCTCAGTGTGCTTCTCCAAACCAAACAGAAAAGACAGACTCAGGATGGCAGCCGTTGCCAGCAGTCACTGGAAGGGTAGGTTTGCAGAGTCCTGTCTGTCCCCTTTCATACAGAGTTGAGATCATGGTATTTTAACTGTCTCTAGAGATGCTAGAAGAGCCTTCCTCTGGATAGTGACTGGATTTTTTTTGCTGTAGATATAATCTACTGTTGAATCGTTCTTCAGCAGGTCCCAGCTTTTGCTTAACTGTTCAGATAGAAATGCAAATGAGCTGATACTATTTTTAAATCTCCACTGTTTATGTACAACTATATTTACAAGGAATAGTAAAGAGTGTTTATTTTACTGTTATAGTATAACGGTTGTGATCACTCAGTTTCAAAAGTAAAAGAAAAAAATCTTAACTTTAGGGGATGTGAATAACATAGTCCAAGTTTTCAGAAATTACGTTTGTAAAATTACCCTTTTCCTATGAGAGTGTCGTTTAAACGGGTTCAAATCATCTTCGCAGAAGTTAGGCAGGTAGAAGTGAACTCAGTGAGTGGCTGGCTTTTAGAGCCAGTGTGGGTTGAAAAGGAAAGCCTAGCCTGAGGTTACAGGTTTTGTGCCTTTAGCTGAAGTGGCCAGCAGATGGCAGCAGCCTGTCGTTTGCACATGGAATCACTGGGGAACCCCTCCCCCACTCGGGCCGACTGAGAAGCCCTTAGATTTCTGCCTCCTTTTCCAGTTATTCCAGGAGAGGGAGTCCTTTGCCAACTGATGGCCAGCATTTCCAGTACAGAAGCATGGTGCTGCTTCTGTCCAGACCGCCTCTGGCCTTTGTTCTTTTTTAACTTGAATATACATGGCAGATAGAAGGTTGGAACCAAAAGCCTTTAAAATTGGGAGAGACGAGAAAAATTGCTGTCCCTTGCGATTCGTGGGTGCTTTCTGTTCAGTTGATGAACTCATTTTTGTGCTGTGAGGAAGTTTCTCTCCACCCCTGACAGTACATCACATTCTCTTCAAGATCATAATAACATCATTAATGTGAATTTAAACAACGCAGCTTGTTAGAAAAGATGCTAATTGTTATGTTCTCATTATGTTTGCTTAGCTTTTATTTGTTTTTCTATGAACAGTTAGAGAGCTAATTTTTTTGAAAGGTGATTGTAAGTCATATTTTATATAGCATTTTGCTTGATCGCCTGCTCTGTACTGAATTTGTACTCTGTTACCATTAGATCTTACAATAATGTTCCACTCTGCAAATTTTTAAGGTTCAAATAAAGTTTAATTGTTTGCAAACTGTTATGATGCTAATAATTCAACAGCCTGCTGTGTTACTAATGAAATTACTTTGTTATGATTAATTTGGAAAATAGTGTGTTGATTGTAGTAATTAAGCACAACAAGGTGAAGTAAATGATTCTAATGCCATCTGGCCTCCACACTGAATGAAGAAATGAAATCGGGCTGTCATCTGAATTTATTCAAAGAAGTAAGCATCAGACAGATGACTTTCATTGCTATAGGGTTTACGCTTAACCACAGCTCACCCGTTCTGGTTTCACCACTTCGTGGCATACAGCATGGTTTTTTGTTTTGTTGTGTTTTTTATGAAAATAGTGTTGGCTGGTCCGGCAGTTGTTCTGAATACTTGGTTTAAACTGATTATTTTAATCATAACTCAATTACAGATAATTACACACAGTATATGGGATCATAGGGGGAAAATCACTTTTCAACCATCTGTAGGTAAACTAGATACACGTGGGTCTTTTTATTTTCTGTCAGTGGATGAACACTTTGGATCCGGCCCTTCCCAGAAACACAGCTCCCTTTCAGTTGTTGCTGGAGTGTCTGTCTGTAGGCAAGGCTCTGTTACCGTTTCTCTCCTGATTTTCATCTCACTGACTCTCACACCATCTAGGGTCATGATTAGAACTCGGTGACGCTAGAGATTCAGATTTAGAGTTCAGTCACTGGACAGAACCTGACCTAAGTCTACGTGTACTTTAAAAGCTTGCCCTTGACCGTGTGCTGAGGATAATTATGAGAGTGTGGATCGGGTGCAGCATCTCCAGACCCGAGGCCAAAAGACAGCTGCTGGTTCGGGGTTTCGGGCCAGCCGTACAGAGCCGTACAGAGCCGCACAGAGCCGTACAGAGCCGCACAGAGCCGCACAGAGCCGCACAGAGCCGCACAGAGCTGCATAGAGCCGTACAGAGCCGCACAGAGCCGCACAGAGCCGCACAGAGACGTACAGCACAGAGACGTACAGAGCGGCTTTGACTTCTCTTGTGTTCAGCATATCCAACAATGCTAGAAAGCAGACCACATGGCAAAGCAGGAATAATGAGATAAAACATGGTCAAGCCTTGGAAAGCCCAGCTGCACACAGAGGATAGAGGGGTATATATGTCCATTCTGTCAAAATGGTTTGTCAGACATAGCTTAGTCTGTCACTAGAGTCTTGAGTATTTAAAAGACAGAAAACAGATCATGTCTTGTTTTTCTCTTACATTTTAACCTGTATTCAAACACGTGGCAACCTGTCCACTAGCTGGGAAAGCTCATGTTACCAGGAACCCACAGCCAGGATATCCGTCAGAATCCCTCTGATGTCAGACTTTGCTGAGATGAGGTAAATACTTACCAAATGGTGTGATGACAGTCACATGAAATGCCGTGTCATTCATGCTGTGTTTAAGGGGCTATCCCTGTTTTCACTAGTGGATCTCCTCTTGTTGCTTAGATACAACCATGAGATGTGGCGCAGCATGGTGCAGGGCGTATGCTGTGCTTCCAGTAAATACCTGTGGACTGGTTTGACTCCATACACTAGGTGAGGACCTTAGCTATCAGAAGGTGGGGCATTTGACCTCTGTGCCCAGAAAGAAAAAACAAAAACAAACACACACAACCTTTCTGCAGTTGGTAATCTGCTTTCCAAGGATGCTCTTTTAGCAAATAAGCAGCCCTCTTCCCTGAGGCTTTACGTCAACGTGAGTACCGGGTTTGTCAGTAACTGAGCATAATGGGAGTGTACATGACTTCCAGGTTGAGCTATGGCACCGCACTAGCCATTTGCTCAAAGTTGTGTGACTTTCAAATGAGAGACACAGGTGGCCCAAGGAGCTAGCAGGCATCTAGCTCCTCTTTCCAGACCATCCCAAGTTACCAGCGCCCTCATTCCCGTTAGGTAGTGTCAGAAGAGCTCCTCTTCCTACCTCTTATCCTGGAAGCAAGCTTGGTAGATTGTCTGTCACCTTGCATGGATCTGACGGGAATTTCTGAGTCAAGTGTGGTGGCATATGCCTGTGGTAGACACAAGCGTATCAAAAGTTCTAGGCCAGCCCGGGCTACAGAGCATCATCCTAGGTCAAAAAGAATCAATAAAGGAAAAATCCTGAGAGGAAAAGTTTCACAGGTCCAACGATAATTTTTGTCCTGAAAAACAAAAACCAAAAGCCTCTACCCTCTGTTTTCTCAAAAGTCATATGATTATGTTAACTTGGGTGTTTGGGGCCCCAGATGAAAGTCGCCTCTGTTGTAGATAGCCCTGGTCATACCCCTGTTTAGCGTCAACCCATGACGTTTACGAGGCTGAGCACACGGAATATTTGTACATATGGTAAAGCTGTGGAGACAGACAGACATCTCCCCCAAAGCCCTTCTCTCGAGTGTTTTCTTAACATCTCGACTTTGGATGCTATTTCCCTGTGTTTCTCTCCCCTCGTTTTCAGAGTTTTCTTTTTTTATTATCCATTACTCACAGCGGTAATATAGCGCTGCACTTGTCTGTTTCCTGTTTATTGGCCTCAACTTCGTAATATAAAAATATCACTCCTGTTAGAGTAAAAGCAGGTGCCACGTGAAGCTTGAACAGCAATTTACCTCTCATTTGAGAAAAATGTCACACAGGTACTCTCAGAGGAGGATATTAATGACACCAAAGCCTGCCAATTACAAGCGCGTGCCTCCGTCTAGGACAGGGGTCCCACAAATAAGCTGCTCCCCACACTCTGCCCCATGCTCAGCCCTTCCCTGTCAAGTTCAGTGTGCTCATAACAATTTAATAGTAATAGCAGACTCCACTGGATGTTTCACTGTTTGTTATGCTGTGTACTTTTTTCAATTCTCACAACAGCCTGAGTGGCGAGTTCTGTTGGTCGCCTGTTTTCCTGATTAGGAAATTTGGCCTCAAGCTCCTAGGAAATAACTTACTAGGCCGGTCCAACTCCTGCTCCCCTTCTCCCGAATCCGGCAGAGTTGACCTGAGGAGTGCTGTGAGGGATTCAAACGGTGCACACAGTAGGAGCTTGGCAACTGCTTGTTGACAGTGATGGTGACCGCAGTCTTACACGTGAAGATACCACTCTAAGCTTGGACAACCAGACCGTTGAATTCAGCTCTTTTCCTGGTCAAAGCTAACTGTAGTGAGCAGATCAAATCTAAAGCAGCTAACACACCTTGATGTAGGAACCCTTCTTCCCATGAGCCTCCAGGCCAGCCAAAGGTGAGTCAGCCATGGTTGCAGGGTAGAGATTGGCCAGTGAGACTCTTTCCCAATAAGCCTTTCCCATTCTCTGCTTCTTGTACACCAAGCCCAAGAACCCTGACAGAAACCCAGAGAGGCCGTAAAGCTTACTGTGTCGGGTACTTGTTTGGGGTGAATAGGTTTTAATAGGCAGAGCTGTTTGTTTTATTTTTATTTTTTAGTCAATTTAAATGTTACTTATGAACTGTTCCGTCCTTGAAGTCACCATACAAACGTTATAAAATGCGTGCAATCTTGTAACCAAGTGATAGCAGTGTTTGTCGTATGAAATTTTACTGGACTCTGTGGTACTCAGATGCTGGACATTTTGCACATGAAGTCTCATTCTGTGAGTACCCACATACCCACATAGTACCTCGTACAGGGCTCCACAAATGAAGTATTCTGATGTGATTTTTTTTTTTAAGAAAAAAATTATCGGGGTTGGGGATTTAGCTCAGTGGTAGAGTACTTGCCTAGCAAGTGCAAGGCCCTGGGTTTGATCCTCAGCTCCAGGAAAAAAAACAAGAAAAAAGAATTATCTGTTCTCTTGTGATCAAGGTTGGGTGGGGCGCACAAAGGTTAGTCGTGAAAGGGCCAGCATGCACTGTAGCACTCTGGAATCTAGCCAGAGGATGGAGTAAAACCAAGTCCTTCGTGGTTGAAAATATAGCTGTATTTTTCTTCTGGTGAGTTCTTTGAAATATTTTCATGCCTGGCACCCACAGTGCTTTCCTTTCCAAGGTAGAGGGAATAGCTTTGCCTTGTCCTGGTAGCCAGGTGACAGCCAGCTAGCCAAACAGGTCTAGTTGGTGTAAAGCAAGCTACCTCCCCAGGTGAGTACTGTTCCTTCCTAGTTCCCACATCAGTGCCTGTGGCCTGTGACGTCTGTCACTCTGTTCTTTCCTTGTCCCTGGTTCTTCCGGCTTTCCCAAAGTTGAGTCACACGAGGCATGACAACCGTCATTGCTTTGTCCTCTCCACTAAATCTCTACATAACTGTCAAGCCCATTCCCGGAGTCCCGAACTGCAGGCCTGGCACCCTGGTCGTGAGTGGGGGCCTCTGTCTTCCCTGCAGCTTCGCTTTGCTGCCCGGCATATCCGATTCATTCTTTATCATCGTCTCCGGGCTTGCTATTTCTCTTCCTATCTAATTAAATGGTTCCACTTTGAATAATTACATTTAAGTGCTAACAGCAAAGAGGGGCATTGAAAACACAGGGTTCAACAGCCTTCCCGAGGAGGTTCGCAGTCAGAAAAGACAGGATGAAACACAGGGAAGAGCAGCCCCAGGGAGCTTTACCTCGATGCAGCTCCTAGCAGGTGAAGCCACAGGCCGTGTCCTGTGACTAAGAGACAAGCCTCTCTTGATCTCATTGTGTCTGCCCTTGAGTGCTGTCTGGAAAACAAACTGGGAACTTTTTTTCTTTGTATTAATACAGAAGGGGAGGGACGTGTAAGGGTTTCAATAGTGGCTCAGACAGGAAGGTTGATTTTGATGTTCTTTTTAATAAAAAGATTCTGAACTGCTTATAGCTACTGGGTGAAGTGAGGGGACTAAAGGGCCGTGTGGATAACCTTTTACACAGTCACCACCATCTATGGTGAACCAAATCCTAGGAGCTGAGAGTGCCCCTTACCCTTTTAGGATAAGCACTCTTCCTGGGGTGGGGTAGTCCTCTGCTAACAGTGAGGAGCAAAGGACCACACAGGTAGGACCTGGAGTCCCTTGAACCACAGTCCCCTCCCTGCTGACTGCCAGAGGCCCCTGTTCGTTCCTCCTCATACTTGAGTTAAAGCTTGAGATTGGGCTCAAGGGAGAAAATGTCTCAAGGGATCTGAGAATCCAGAACAGTGTCAGGCCTGACTTCTCCTGCCTCAGGAGATCTGAGGACCGAAATGAAACTGGGCAAAACAGCGACTTCTCTTTCCCTCCAAAAGCAAGGAGGGAGAAGCAGGCCGGCCCAGGCCAGGCCGAGCGAGGCGCTTACAGCAAACAGTGCCTGTGTGCGCGGCCTTGGCTTCGCTATTTTATAAGTGTTGATGTCAGTCCTGGGGAAGTTTGGAGTTCTCCTCTCTGTTTTTAAATCAAGCTTCTGAGCAACAGTCCATTTGTATGAATGGAGATGTCAAAACTACAAGTGGCCTCTGTCTCTAAAGTTTCTAAACAAACTTCTGATACTTAAAGCTGGGAACGTGGTCCCCGATCTTTTCATGCATATTGCTTGGGGTCGGCCCCATCTATTAGAACGTTTCGGGATGTTCTGAAACGGATGCCCCGAGGAGAAGGTTCGTGCAGCTTCCCTTTGCCTGGTGCCTATTGGGGAGCTGTGCTGCTTATGTAGCTGTGTGTTTGTGTGTGAGTTAGTTTCCAAGGCACACGTTTGCTTCAGGTGGATGGCTGTGCACGAGACAATTTGATTTGATTCAGCCGGCCTGGGAGTGGAGCATCAGTCTTTAGTTTGTAGTTTGTGAAAGCCTAGAAATAAGGGCCAACCAGAACCTCATCACATGGACCCTTAGTGCTTTAATGTTATAACTTTAGGCAAAGCTAATAAAAAATGCAAAGGACTACTAAATAATTTAAATTATCTAAAAAATTGAGCATATTCCTTCAAATAATAATGGCTTTCATGATCTGATTTTTTTAAAATTCATTTCTCATGTCTTGAGTTACTTAAAAGTATAATCTCAAAGTCCATCCAAGTTTATTTAAGATTATTAAATATGTTTGTTATGATCATGCAGAGTCCCCATGGATTCCATTCTTGTAGTCTTACAGTTCTGATCCGTAGTATTGTTACACAAGACGTAATTCTGGGGGCATGACTGATATTATCATTGTAGGACGGAGTTAATTTTTAAATTTCTCCTTAAAAAATCTCACTTTGCAATCAGATTCCTTCATTACCTTAAGTCATTAACCAGTCCGATCAACTGAAAAACAAACAAAAAAAGGTCCTGTTCTTACCTGTTATTTTTTAATTTCTAAAAATAACATCCTCTAATTGCAGCTTTGCTGACTTCGGCTGGGAAGCTGTCCCCATTGTCATGTATTTCCTTGACTATCTTACTGATCCTTTGGTAAAGCAAAATCGTGGGACCATGGCATAAACTATATAGTGAGAGACTAGAGGTCAGACTGCCTGAAGAACTTTTCTTCCTCTTCCGGAATGATCACAGAAGAAGGTTTGTGTTCTAAGCACACATCTTTTGCTTCCCCTGGTGCTGTAATTTATAGCAATAAATACTCTGTATTGATTATTACTTAATTCTATTGGGAATATGCTGAAGCTGGAAATGTATTCATCACCTTAATTTTAGGACACTTCCTAAATTTTAAATATTGATATAATTGCCCCAATTGTGCCTCTGTTTCTAGACCCATTTCACACTATGAAATTATCTCCATGTTATGTATTTTATAGAGATACTTTTGCTCAT